>NC_057344.1:165689777-166896027 GCF_016509475.1 Prionailurus bengalensis | reverse complement strand
TAGAAGCTTCATAATGCTATGATTTCCAATACTGTGAGTAGTCTAGCTGCACTTAATGACTGCAAAATGTCTGGATAGTAACCAGGAAGTTAATTGTAGCCAATAATTATCTAAAATGGTCTCATGAGGTCCTGAAATCCCCTTTTGGTTATAATTTTAAACTTTAACCCCATTATACAATGCCTATTAAAGTCATAAATATCTAGATTATAATTTTAAATAATTAACTTAAATCCTTTTGCAAATTTTCATTGCTAGAAAACTGCTTTTTACATTTGCTCTGTTGTTAAGGTGGCTATCTCGTCTACTGGTCAAACCAGGATATTTTTGTCCTAAACAAAGGCTAAATTGGGTAAACCACAAGGACAAAGTCAACCTACCCATTATACATTAGTTGAAAAAAAAAAAAAAACAAAAATTTTCAATTTGCTAGGAATTTGAAGACCACAGGGGGAAAAAATGTACGTTTCATTCAAAATATGATGTTAGTTTTTTCCATATTCTATCTCAATGTGCTTCAAAACCTTTCTTTAAGGTATTTTTAGTAATCAAATTGATAAAATAAATTTGGCTACAGCACAAAGGATATTACCCATTGCAAACGTGCAAAAGTGAATGATTTACATAATTTTGAAAAATGAGTACAATCCATAAAGAAACACTGTGGGAAAAAAGGTCGAAGAGAAAAAGAAATTAAATACTGGAAGTACTAAAGGAGAGATTCATTTTTTTAATTAACCAAAAACAAACAGGATTCACCACATAAAATCTAATTCTATTTTTATGAATCGCTCAGGGATACTAATATAACTTTCTGTCAGCAGATCAAGTCCCCATTGACCATAATCTATTTCAGTCCCGAAATGTATTCTTGCTTTGTGGATAATAGGTAACCTCCTTGGTGCCATTTTTAGATCAGCCCATCGGCAAACATTAAGCAGAAAGCATGTTAACATTTTTTAGGATCAGCTAAGCCTTTGGCAAAGTGGGTTTCTTGCTTGCAGAAGCAGCATAGTAAGCTAACCACAGGGGAGCTGATGCTCTGCGTCTGTATAAGCCTCAGCTTCTTCAAGTCAAAATAAAATAAACAAACTAACAACACAATCCTACTGAGAGTATTATGATGCCCATAGAGGATATGTTCCCATCGGCCCCAGGCACACTGAGTACCGGTCCAAGGTTTTGACATTCTTGGCTCCAACCTAAATTCTTGTCTTGAAAACAAATAAACTTAAAAAATGCTAATCACTGTAATCACCAGGATAATTTCTAATTACCTATTTTGCTGTCAAAAACAAAAAGTTGATAAAGGAAATTGTTAAGTCAGATCTAGGCCTCATCTTCACCTCAAAAGACTGCCTTTGACTTTTTAAACCAATTTTAACCAGTGCAAATGGTGTTTTCATATGGTTCAACTTAATACAAACTGACTTTTGTCAAAACAAATTGCAGGCCCATTTGGTCATGGAAGGGAAAGCCATGAAGGTCAAGTGCTCAGCCCATGCTGTCCATGTTTTGTTTTGTTTTTTAAGTTTATTTATTTTGAGAAAGAGAGAGAGAGAGAGGTGGGGGGCAGAGAGAGAGAGAGGGAGAGAGAGAGATTCCCAAGCAGGCTTTGCTCTGTCAGCAATGTACAAACCATGAGATCATGACCTGAGCTGAAACCAAAGGTCAGATGCTTAACCAACTGAGCCACTCAAGCACCCCAGTCCTCATGTGTTGGTGGTGGATCTGCCCTAAGAATATAACTATCAAGTTCCTATATGGTTGTCCAGCTCTTGCTTACTTTCTGTGGAAGCATCTTTGAAGCTCCATGATGGCTTCTTTTCTCACCTTCCAAACAGGAAGCCTTTCTAAGAGCTTCTCCATTCAAACCCAGCTCTCAGAAGGGTATTGATTGTACCCTTCTCCCACATAGAATCGGAGGACGTTTCCTTGCGTTCCACATATAGTCTGAACAGCATAGTTGAGCAGGACTCTCACTTCCCATCTAGTGGCCTGTCTATATCAGTAGCCAGAGTAACCCAAACAAGACTAAGAGTCAAAGGCATGGCCCATGAAAAAGGCAGGGATAATAGTTGCTTCATACGGGAGACTTCCACAGAAACCAGGTGTTTGGGGTCAAGAAATGAGACATGCAGATTTCCTTCAGTAATCTCCAAACTTGGTGTGGGCCTCAAAAAGTGAAAAAGCAATACTGGAATGGAATACTGGAGTGATCATCTAGGACTTCTCTTTCCTGTCATTATTATTATTATTATTATTATTATTATTAATGCGTTGCACAGACCACATTGCATTGATTCATTCTTTTATCCATTAACTCAGTCAGCCAATATTAGATGAGCATTTACTGGGTGCCAGGCTCTGTGCTAAACATTGGTCCAAAAGTTCATATTCTTAAAGACTTTTTAAAAAATCTGTCCAGATGTTCACATATGTGCGTAGCTGATTAAACTAAAAACAATACTATACCCATTTTGTATGTGAAGAGTTGACATTCCACTATTTGGATACAGAGTCCATACCACATTTTGCCAAGTTCTCTTTGAAAATGTTAATCCTCAAGTGCCAACGATGCGGCTGAAGAGAAAGTACACATGTGCTAAGTGATGGGGATCCTTCTTCCTTCATATCTCCTCCCTTTATTTTAATGGTACAACTTTTCACTTTCAAGGGACCCCTTGATGTCCCCATTAAACTGATTAGGCTTAGACAATCTTTTTCAGGGAGGCAAAAATAGAAAGCACTAACAGAGAAACTAAACCACACACACATCCTCACACCCCCATTCCTTTCTCTTTTTTTTAATGTTTATTTATTTTTGAGAGAGACGGAGACAAGAGTGTGAGCAGGAGAGGGGCAGAGAGAAAGAGAGACACAATCCAGAGCGGGCTCCAGGCTCTGAGAAAGCTGTCAGCACAGAGCCTGATGCAGGACTCAAACTCACAAACTGTGAGATCATGACCTGAGCCGAAGTTGGACGCTTAACCAACTGAGCCACCCAGGTGCCCTGTCCATTTCTTTATTTAAATCCCTTAAAGACAGCCTTTTCTCTGACTCTGGAGCCCACAACTGTTATCTTTCTTTTTTTTTATGTTTTTTTTTTTTTTAAGAGAGGGAGAGAGAAAAAGAGAGAAAGGGAGACCATGATCAAGGAAAGGGTAGAGAGAGAGAGAGAGAGACTCTCTGAAGCAGGCTCCAGGCTCCAAGCTGTCAGCACTGAGCCTGATGTGGGGCTTAAACTCGTGAATCGCGAGATCATGACCTGAGCCAAAATCAGGCACTTAACCAACTGAGCCACCCAGGTGCCCCACAACTGTTTTCAATAAGTCAAACAAAAAAACAAGTGAAAGTAATTTTTTTTAAGTTTTTAGGTTTTGGTTTTTTTTTTTATATATATTAGAGAGAAAGACAGCACGTGAGCAGGGGAGAGGGTCAGGAAAGAGAATCTTAAGCAGGCTCCATGCTCAGCACAGACCCCAATGAGGGGTTCCATCCCATGAACCCTTGGGATCATGACCAGAGCCAAAGTTAAGAATCAGATGCTGAATGCACTGAGCCACCCAAGTACCCTTAAAATTTTGTTTTAGCCAAATTCCGCCCCCCCCCCCAAGAAAAAAAAGAGAGACAGAGAAAGAGCTTGAGAGAGAAACCAAATTCACTGGACTACATGGTTGGGAGTCATGAGACTGGAGAGAATAAATAAGTCTCCATGCTAGTCATCTATATGAAGATGTTGGAGTTACAAAAATTGAAGTCAAAGTACAAGAGAGAGAAACAGAGGGAGAAAGAAGAGAATCTTGCAGAATATGAAAATTGAGGGTCACTAATAAGAGAGGCTTTGTGAAAGCATAAGATGTGTTATTCAGGCAATGAAGCTAGGCAGGTGAAGAATCTCGTGAAATCAAATCCTAGAACACAGAAAACCATGTCCTGCCATAATATCTGAGTGGAAAGTGCCCTCTCCTTAAATTGACCAAAATAGATAATAATCTTTGACCAAGGATATTTTTATGCATAATATCCTCTAATTCATTTAAGTGAAATGAAATAAGTAATACGCAAACTGATAATTCTTGAAACTTCTGAAACATCTGAGGCTGAGTGAAAAGCTAGAGATTTAGCTATGTATATTATGTTGTGAGAAATTAGTCCCTCAAAATAGCAAAAGGGAAATTGGCAGCTTAGCTAAATAAACCAGAAGGAATGAATAATCTTACATAGTAGCTTAGGGAAAAGAATTTGCTGGAAAATGTAGCTAAACATTGAGGGAATTTGTTTCAAGCAGCTGTAATTTTTGAAGCTGATTTTTTTTCACTCTTGAAGAAGGGCTGGTTCACTCACATTACTAACAGAGATGGAAAAAGATCACCAAATTAATAAAAATTTGAAATGCCTTTAAAAAAAAACTTCTAGGGGCACCTGGGTGGCTCAGTCGGTTGAGCGTCCGACATCAGCTCAGTTCATGATCTCATGGTTCGTGAGTTCAAGCCTGCTTTGGGCTCTGTGCTGACAGCTCAGAGCCTGGAGCCTGCTTCAGATTCTGTGTCTCCCTCTCTCTGTCCCTACCCTGCTCATGCTCTGTCTCTCTCTCTCTCTCTCTCTCTCTCTCTCTCTCTCTCTCTCAAAAATAAACATTAAAAATAATAAAAAGTAAATTTAAAAACCTTTTAATAAAATGTCACTGATGGAAATATGTGGTTCCTTCATATATTGCTATCCCTGGCACTTGAGCCCATGTCTCAGTTGTATGAGGAATGAAATCAACCAGTAAGTATTACTCAAGTACTTGCTAGGTACTTAGCAAGTTTGTTCCAGATGTGCTAGAGGAATAATGGAGTAAATGGAGAAGTCATAAAAATTCCAGGAATATAGGAATAGTTTATTAATCATACAGCAACTCCAGAATGATCCTTAGGCTAGTCCATAAATATCACAAACAAAACTAATGATATTTATAGTAATGAGCTAGCTCATTTCCTTGCTATTCTCCTGCATCTGCTGGCCACCAGTAAAACACACCTCACTGGTAGGCTGAGCTCTCCCACCATGCCCTCCCAAAGTTCAGGATGCTTCTTAAAACGTGCCCTGATCCCTACAGAATATTTGCTCCTCTTGATTATTTATATCACTATACTCTGCCACCTGAAATAGTATTAATTCATTTAGGGCAAAAAGGTCTCTTTTGAACTCCTTTAAAATTTTCCCTACAACCTTTAGAACGATTCTTCTGAACGTATATTCTAAGTAAACATTGTTAATTGAAGATATAAACGTGTAAGACAGGTTATTTCAAATAAAAAATAACAGTCATGCTTTTGAATGTTTTTAACTGTTTAAAATGTCAAAAAGTGGTAAAACTAGGGACTGCTCTATAGTTTGTCGACATGACTGCACTAAATCAATTTGTCATTTTTAGCCTTGACAAAATTTTTATGTATTTTATGCAAACCTGGGCATTCGGAGAGTGTGCCTACTTTTCTGTGATTTTGGCTTCTATGTAACCTAAACTACTAGCTAAGGGATAGGGCTTGTTATAATCGGGACAGAGTTTCAAAGTACGGCTTACTCTTTGAACAATGTGAGCCTGAATACAGCCCTCAGGAAAGCAGGAAAAGGGGCGGGGCATGAGTATGGGGCGGTAGGCAGAGCAGAGGGTCAGTAGTGCTGGTGGTGGGTTGTAACTGCAGCCTTCATTCCCACTTGTAAACCTACCCTTTGGAGCCAGGCTACCTGGGCTTAAACCCTGGCCTGGTTACTTGCAAGCGGTATGATTTTGAACAAATCACTCAGGCCTCTCAGCGCTTCCATTTCCTCATCTGTCAGGTAGGATGAAGATCAGACAGGACTGCTGTGACAATTATATGAGTTAATATATGTAAAATGCTTAAAATACTCTCTGGCACTAGGTCACATAGTATCCGTTGATGCTTTTATTGCCACTGGAATAGTATGGTTTTTGCTATATAGGTGAGCATAAAATAACTTGAATATTTAATTGCATCTGACTCAGTGAACCCAAAAAGACTCATCCTCCTTCTAATCATTTTTTACCGAAGCAAGCACATGTTGAAGAGTATAAAGCAAGCTGGCATTGGTTATAGAGAGTGAATGAGTCTGTAGTAGCACAGATTTTTCAATTAGAAGGAAATTTAGATATTACCTTGCCTAACTCGTTCATCTAACAGAGAAGTGCAAACCCAAATACTGAGTTGTGTTATTAAAGCTCCATTGGAGACCTGAGAGTAGAGACAAAATCCCTTTATGCCTCTTTGTTTTCTCTACTGAGAGGCAGCACCATGCATCTGAAAGTGTCCAAAAACACTTCACCAAGGTTTATTTTCCTCAACCATAAAATTATGTGTATAACAACATGACAATTCATCCTGGGGCTCACTGTAGAAATTAGAGATAGCGTATGTAAAGTAACTAGCCCTATGTATTATACACATATACACACACATATATGGGATATATATAAATATATACATATATGTACATATCTATATAGTACATTGTAGACAATAAAAAAATGATGATCATCATAGTAATGACATGCTACCTCCCCAAATTCCATGTAATGTATAAATACACTTCCCAGCTTCTTCCTTTGCCATATTTGTAAACATAGAATACATGAAAATCAAAAAATGGATTTACTATTAATCTATATCTATACCACACACATAGACACACACACACACACACACACACACCCTACACTGTATTATACTACGTTTATAAGACACCTTACTCTTTCCTTGAACACTAATACAGCTAATATATCTAGCCTTCCTAATAGCATTAAAATTATGGCATTTCCCATTCTGTAGAAATAAACAGACTAAATTTTTAATCATGCTGCTAATGTTGGCATTTTTCTACACATGTGATTATTATCAATAGTCACCAAAATATGCACATTATGGTTTCAATGAGCTACTAACACTGATTGCTTCTCCTCCATTTGTCATTTTGAATGATGTCCCTTAACTTGCCATGTTTTGCATTTCAAAAAAATAATGTGAAGTCTCAGCTTAATTCTCTCTGAGATAACTTATTACCCTCTCTGCTTCTCTTTCACAGCTTTTTGTACATTAATCGTTATTTAATTATTCGAAATTAATCATTGAATGTTGACCTTCAGTACTATTCTCATATCTATGAAGGGAGTGAGTACAGTATTCCTAGCATACTGACACTTAATAGGTATTTCATAAATATGTTCATAAATACAATAGGTTCCCAAAATGTAATTGAATATAGAGATTGGTATTTCAGCAGATAGATCTAAGGTAGCAGCAAAGATTTGAGAGTGAGTTCCCACTACTAAAAGTTTGCTTGTATTAATCTAAAACCAGGACTCAGACGACACTTCTATATACTAACTATGCTACTAACTCACAAGACTAACAGCCTCTCCCCTTCACTAGACAACACTCCTAGGTTTTGCCTTTGAATCCTGTGTGCCCTGCATGGTGACTGTGCATAGCAGTTGTTTGGTAAATTCTTGTTAAATGACTAGATTTGTTTTCAAGGATTAGCAACAAGACAATTTCTCATGAAGCTGCACAAGACACGTAATAATACAAAAAGATAAAAAATACGGCTGGGAATGAGACAAAATTCTGTTATTCTTGACATAAATCATACAGTTTAGTAATTGTGCGATTAAGCAATGACTCATTGCCTAAAAAGAATTACTGACTACAGAACATCCTGTACCGAACAAGGTATGGGCTTGGGGAGGTACAATTTATATATGATTTAAAGAATGTCATTAAACTAGTGTCACGAACATACGTAAATGTCAAGTGAACTGACAGCAGTGCTTCATGTCCTTTCGCAAACTGCCAAGGGAACTTTAAACTAAGTTAAGAAATGAAAGAAATATGGACAAATGGAAAAATGAAAGTTTCTTGCATGTTAGCTTAAACTATTTAAAGAACAGCATTTCTAAGTGGAGTTTCGAGAATGATTAAAACGAAAATCTGAAACTGACCTAGTTTGTACACCCTGTTGCAATGAAATGATGCTTGTGTATTACCAATCACTAGGGAATCATTGTATTTAACACTGATGTTGCTAACAGTCATTGACATGTGTGTAAGTGGTATGACTAAATTGACCAAAGGACAACAAATAATGCTTTCCTCTTTTTTTAATTTTTAAATGTTCTATTTAGTTTTGAGAGAGAGAGAGAGGGAGAGAGAGAGAGAGAGAGAGAGAGAGCGAGCGAGCACAAGTGGGGGAGGGGCAGAGAGAGAGGGAGACATAATAATCCGAAGCAGGCTCCAGACTCTGAGCTGTCAGACTCGGAGCAGTCCGACGCGGGGCTCAAACCCACAAACCGTGAGATCATGACCTCAGCCGAAGTCAGGTGTGTAACTGACTGAGCCACCCAGGCGCCCCAATGCTTTCCTCTTAATGCACAGTGGCACTTGTAGATTTACTGAGCTTTTTGTTTTGTTTTATTTTTTTTTTTCAAAGTGTCCTCCTCAGTTCTCTATTGCTGCCCACAAGGTAAGTTCCACTGTTGATAAGTGCATCTCAGAATGCTAAGACTGAATATCAGTTGTTATAGCTGCTCACAGTGACCAGGCTCTAGCTCACTACTAACATCTGTTTGATGTTCACATTTACTCTGACGAGAAAGAATGTTACATAAAATACAAATGTTTTTGGACATGGTTGATAAATATATAATTTCAGAGGCACCACATTTCCCATTGTCTGATTCCTATAGTTGACTCCTTATAATCCGTCAATAAACTGTAATTTCTAAACACCATGCACTGTGCTGTGTGAGAAAATAGAATAAAGCCACAATCAATGTTATTAAGGAGCTAGCCATCTAAACTAGGTAAATACAGCAATCACATATGAAACAATTTAGTAATGCAAAATACTTTAGGATATTATAAATGATAAATGTTGTGATATATATTTTAAATGTTGAAGATGGTTCAAGAAATAAAGGATAATAATAATCGCACAATTATTTACTGGGCATTAATCTTGCACTATGTACTTTACATGTGTGATGTTATTAAACCCTCATGATAAGCCTTTTCAGTAGGTTCTCTCATCACCCCCAGTTTGTAAATGTGGATCCTTGAGACCATGTCCTTGAGATTCCTGAGCTCAGTCAGAATGAGACACATACATGGGAAATATGGCTTGAGTTTGACTTTGAACAATGGGTAGTAAAAAAGGAGATTCTCATGAGTGCACTTGAGTTAGTGAACTCAAGAGGAACCTTCAATTTTTTATTTATTTTTTATATCATCTTTTTATTAAAGACTCTAAGTAGAGCAAATAGCTCTTTAATTTTGTAAATATCTCTGTAAAAAGGGGCGCTTGGGTGGCTCAGTCAGTTAAACATCTGGGTATTGGTCTCATCTCAGGTCAAGATCTCCTGGCTCGTGGGATCGAGCCCCATCAGTCCAGCAGAGCTGCACTGACAGCACAGAGCCTGCATGGGATTCTCCCTCTCTCTCTGCCCCTCCCTCCCTTGCTCTTGCTCTCTCAAAATAAATAAATGAAAAAAACATATTTTAAAAATATCCTTGTAAGAATCTCTGAAAAGTCCATGAAGAATAGTTATGGTGAAAAGGAAACAGACAAAGAAATTGAGTAGATGGGAATGGAAAGGTATGCTAGACTGAAAACAGAAATCATTATCGTGTGAAGGGAGACAATGCCCTGCTACAGAATTGCCACTATCTAAACTTGAACTAATTTAGCTTCTTCATTAAATGTGGTTCACTGCTCTTCTCTGTTCTAGTGAATGATGCCACCACCATCTCATCCTCCATTTCTGTCACTCAACATTTCTAATCCATCGTTAAAGCTTTAGGCTTAAAAGTATGGGTTTTGTTGGCCCAGCCCTGCAACCTACCAGATAAATGATTTGGGGAAGACCACTTGATCTCTATCAATTTCCTTATTGGTAAAACATGGATTCCAACAGGACACATCTTGTAAGTTTTTAAAATTAAGTTATATATACAATGTCTGTAAAAGTTCTTGTCACTGACATGTAAAAACCATTCAGAATATTTTGCCATTGTTATTTATTCATAGAAATATGAACAAAAGATTATTGGGCTGATCATTTTATGCGTGTGTATAATATATACATTCTAATGACTAGTATTCATAAGTATATCATAAATTAAATAGTACAAAACAGAGTTTTAATAAAAGAGAACAAGTTTTACATTCAGATGCAGCTGAATTAATCTAAATATTGGTTTACCATTTCTTGACTACATCACCTAACAATTGCAAGCCTCAGTTTCTTCATTTGTAAAACAGTTATCATGATCTTGAAATGAAGTAACACATGTAAAGCCTATCACATAGTACCTGACACAATTTAAAAGCCAAAGTAATTTTAGTCATTATATCATTGGATGTTTTTCACAAGATACCACATATACTCATAAATGCATACTTTCTAACTGAACAAGGACTACAGGATATATTTTCAAATGAGTTTTTAAAATATGATTTTGAGAAATCTTCTCCTTTTATAGTTATTCTCTAAACCATCCTATTAATCCAAATCACTTGCATCAGTAAGAGAGTAGATACTCTAAGAAGTAGTGAGGATATGCAAGGGTACAACCACAACAGTGAAGATCAACTCAAATACTGGAAGGACAGAATCAAAGGCAGAATTAAGGTAAGAGAAGCATAACAGCTGCTTTGCCTCTTGAGATGCCCAAAGACATATTCAAGCTGCCCATAGCTGCCCTTGGATTCTGCCAATCGGCCTTTTCTCCTTGCTTCATGAATATTCCATAAACCATACGCTTTCCAATTCCCAAAGAATAGAAGTGGTCACCATACACCTCTGCTAGGCCATTAACTGGCCATAGGACACATATAGTGACAATGAATCCAACCACTAGTGACCTTACCCAAAGACAGAATTACCAAATGTCATGTAGTCTCTGAGGGCAATTCCAAATAAGGGGTTTAAGCATATTTTAAACAAAGGCAGCTTCATTCAAATAAGTAAACAGTCACACAAGCTGGAATACATATTTGAATAAGCAAATTTCAGCTGTCTGATTAGAATTTCTACTGAAACTCCAAACCTTATATATTTTTAGAATATTTCCTTCCAATAACATATTTTAAAATGTTACTCTTAAGATATTCTTTCTCCTCCTAAATTTTCTTCTCTCTCTCTCTCTCTCTCTCTCTCTCTCTGTTCCTCACACTCTCCTTCTCTCAATTTTAATGTGTTTTCAACCTTCAGAGTTGAACTTGATACTAAAGCCATTCAATGACAACTGACACTGCAACGTCAGCTATGCTCTGGCAGCAATCTGGAGTTAGGTGGATGGGCTAACCCATTAATCACTGTCTTTGGAACACAGATATTCGTCAAGTAAACTGCTGTGGAGATATGGGTTATCATACACAAACAATCACATATTGTAGAGGACCGGAAGCCTACGATGCATATTTTGACCAGATTTCCTTCCCAACCTTTAAATACTATGAATTCTTGACTCTGGGTATGTCATTTGCACACAGGTTGTGGCCCAGCCTGCCAAGAGGAGTTACTGAATCAGAGTGGACTTAGCCAACTGCATGTGCTCAACCAAGCATTTACTGACAATGGCAACTACTCCAACCAAGTGATAAATTTAAGGGAACAAATAGAAGATTTTTGGTTCTCTTCCCACCTTTGGAAATTCTGCAAAATAACTTACGTGTTGATAACATTCCATTATAGCACTAGGGCAAGTTCACTTTGCAAAAATGAAAAGAACTATGCCAACTCATCACAAATAGAAAAAATATGTATATAAAATATGTCTCCAAATCCAGAATCTCTGGACTTGAGCAATCCAGGGGTTGGGGGAAGTTAGCAGCTACATGGGAGAGTCAGAATGATTTACGCTTTCAACATTATTAGAAAATCATTAGTAGAAATATCTTGTTTCAATACTTAAAATTAACCACTAGTGATATAAAGATATATATAGCTTCCAAAGTACATGAAAAAATAAACACTAAGAAATTTTGTGAGAAAGATATATAACAAAAGCTAATATTAAGAAAGAATTCAAAAAATATAAAAATCAGACCAAATAGAATTCAAGGGAAAAGGTATTATATGGGACCAAAAAAAGGTTATTTTACAATCAAATATATATACGGATACGAAAATAGAGCAGATACGAATCTTTACATGTTGAATATCAGGGTATCAAAGTGTATAAAACAAAAAAAGTTAAAAGGCAAAAAAAAAAAAAATTTGACACAGGCTCATATTAGTGGGAGAATTTTTTGTGTCTTTCTTGGTATTTGAAAAATCAAGAAGACAAGAGGTGATTTGTTAGACAAATGAAATAATAATGTTTTAAGTAAAATTGATTTAATAACTAAAAATCAACTTCTTTCAAATTGCCATCAAACATTTATAAGTTTTTAACATAATACAGAACACAACGGAAGTATGATAACATTTACATTTATACAGGTAACATTTCTGAACACAATGTGATACAAGTAGAAATGGACAGTGGAGCTAAATAAATAAACCAATTCCACTTTGGAAATTTTATCTTCCAAATATCATAGAGAAAAACAATCGCATAATTGTAGAATATTTTGCAAATAATTATAGTAATATATATCAAAAGTTATTAACTATGGATAAGGGTGTATGCAATATAGCTCAAGGCAATAAAGGAAACTACTATTAAAGAAGAAACAGTGAAAACAAATTACTAAGAATTAACCAAAAAAACTAGAAAAGAGTAACACAATTAACCTACAAAAAGATGGAAATAAAATAAATCATGAATCAACAATTAGAACACAGAAACAGTTAAATAAATGAATACATACATACATACATACATAAACAAATATCCAAGACTTAACTTTTTTTTGAAAGAAATAGTAAATAGAATTTTTCTACCAAGGCCTACAAGACAGCAAAACAACTAAAATCACAATAAAAGTCAGAGAGGGCATAAATCTACCCATGGGTAATGGGAAAGGGCTAAAACTGCCTGATTTAAAAAATCAGGTTTTTTTTTAACTGAATACAGTGTACAAAATCCATTCTAATGATTTTGAAAATTTTTCGAAACGGTTTACTCTAGAGGAAAATGTAAATTAAGTCAATTCAAATGGACTTAATGGAAAGGGCAATAATTTTCCTACCTGCTCACGTGTTATTCTTAGAGAACCAGTGCCTGGAGCTCTTAGGAGCTATAGGTTGTTGACACTTCACCAGTTAATCCCTGCTAGAGCGAGCATGGAACCTGATTTGTTCTACCGCTGTGTCCGCGGAGGACTTCCCCCGACCACCTGCATGCCACCACCCCCCCCCCCCCCCCCCCCCGCACCTTCCCGCAGAAGACTTCCCCCGACCACTTGTATTCTGAATGGCACCCCAGCCCTCTCGCAATGCGGCAGCGCTTCCTTCCTCTTAGGTGCTTCTGCACTATCACAGCACTGTCGGCATCTAACATGCGCATGTTTTTTAAAGTTTTAACATTTATTCATTTTTGAGAGACAGAGAAGGACAAAGAGTGAGCGGGGGAAGGGCAGGGAGAGAGGGAGGCAGAATCCGAAGAATGCTCTAGGCTCTGAGCTGTCAGCACAGAGCCCGGAGGCAGGGCTTGAACTCATGGACCGCAAGAGAACTGAGAGAGATCGTGACCTAGGCGGAAGTCTGACGCTTAACCAACTGAGCCACCCAGGTGCCCGTATTTAGCAGATGATTTTAAACCATCTGTCTCCCTCTCCTCATTCTACACACTTAAATGTAAGCTCCATAGAGCGGGATATTTGTTTAGGAGGGGGGTTACCTACACTGTTGATTCTCAGACCAAAACAGAGTGTGTCACGTGGTTGGCAATGACTGTGTATTTGCTGGAGTTAGAAAATGAAGGAATTAATGAATGATTTAACAAATACAGGGAATAAGTTATTATCTACACACAATAAAGTCGATCATTATATATACTGTGATTTGGGCAAAAGCGTTTTAAACCATTACTTGTGGTTGAATTTTTTATTGCAGAATCACTAATGTGCTCAATGTAAATTACAGTAGCTCTTAGGTTTTTACATCCTTTCAGGTCTGTTCCCTTAGGATAAGAATTCTCAATCTTTGGCGTACATCGACTACAACTATGGGTGTTTTGTTTATTGGTCTTATTTTCTCGTTTAATACAAGGGCACAGACCCCATCCAGCCCCATGGGATAGTGCTAATGTGGGATCATGTTAAGAACCGCTGCTTTATTTTGTTCAATGAACTCTACCAAAATGCTTTGTCAACCCATTCAAAGATATCCATAGGTTCCTCTTAAGAGTATACCTAAGATTTTGCCTGTCAAAAATCTTTTAATTCTGGCAGCAAGTTACAAACAAGTAGCTCCACGTAAATCTAGCTCGTCCAAATCTGTTTAATTTTTAGGCCATTAATCACCGTGTTAAAGTTGAAATTTACAATTATCCTTTTATACTTTTCCAGACTTTAAATAACTCACAAATTGTTATTGGGATTTTCAAATTCTCAGTTTTTCCCCTGGCAATGCAAATCTGCCCCAAAAGTTGAAATCTTAAACTGAAGGAGATTAAGTCAAATACCTGTAGAGGTGTTTCAGGATGCTTTTCTCTCAGCACAGGAGCAGCCGGGATCTCCTGGGGGGCTTTTGATGACTTCCTTTTGGCTTTTTCCATTTGGATATTGGTAAAATAATTGACAGCAGCAAACTCAATAAGTGCAGAAAATACGAAAGCAAAGCAGACAGCTATAAACCAATCCATGGCAGTAGCATAGGACACTTTGGGCAAAGAATGCCGGGCACTGATGCTCAGTGTGGTCATGGTGAGGACTGTGGTTATCCCTTCAAAAGCAAAAGAGCAAAGAGACAAAATACTTTACCATTACTTCTATGAAAACAAACCAACAAACCAACAAACCTAGGGATTTGGTGGGGTAGGGGTTACAAATTTTGCAATATCTCAAACCAAACCATCTTTAGTGGAAGATTTGAATCCTAGTGGTTCAGTGAAATTAGCACAGGTTTTTTTGTTAATTTTTTAAATGTTTGTTTATTTTTTTGAGAGACAGAGCATGGGCAGGGAAGGGGCAGAGAGAGGGAGACACAGAATCTGAAGCAGGCTCCAGGCTCTGAGCTGTCAGCACAGAGCCTGATGTGGGGCTTGAACTCACGAACGGTGAGATCATGACCTGAGCCAAAGTCGGATGGTTAAATGACTAAGCCACCCAGGCACTCCAGCACAAGTTTTTGAGTAAGACACAGATATAATTAAAATCCTGCCTCTATATTAATCATTGGCTCAGTGCCACCTGGATTAAGTAAGGAAAACTCACTGGGCTTCATTTGATACTTACCTATTGGGTTTGCTATAAAGATTACAAATATATAAGGCACCTGTCATATATTGGATTGGTATTAGTATCTGAGCCAACATACCTGAGAAAGTCAACACATCCATCTAACAGGATGTGTGACTTATTGAAGTGCTTATTCTCAACCAGAAGTGAGAAGTTGATAGCATTGTAATTTGGACCATCACAATTTCTGGGATAGGTATGGCCCGTTGCTATTGAGAATCATTACCAGAAAAAGCATGAATTATAGATATTTACAATCCTTAAGTGAATATTACCTATTGAATTAAGATAATAATAAAATAACACTAATCTAGTTGTGAAAGAGCTTAATTTATAAAAGGCAGTACATGTAGATTTCTGAAAAAATTGATTTCTAGAATAATTTTGTTTTAAATATTGGACATCTACCATGCATCAGTTCGTGGTAGGCAGGAAAATCTTTGCAACAGGAATAGAAGTACTTCTCTTTCATCAACAGGCTTCCAAAGCATATCATTTCCAGGGAAGCCTTCTCCTCAACCTAAAAAAAAAGGTTAGTCCCCATTCTCAGTATAAAAATTCCACTTGCCATGAGAACTACAGAGAAATGCATTATTTAAAGATGCTAATAGTTGACTCTTTCTGCATCTTTGTCTATCTGTATATTTAATCTATGTTATCTAGTTAAGCTTGGAAATTTCTGTGAGAATTTACTATATCCATTTAAACTCATTCTATATAATGCTCAGGAGAGCTCATGAATTGACACACCCAGATGTCGGGGGATGAGGAGGAGGAAGATAGTGATGATGATGATGATGATGATGATAATGATGATGATGATGATGGAGACACCTAAACTATATATTCCAATCCATGTCAATCCTTAGTTGAAAGCCAAATAATACATGTCAAACTGAAGAAAAAGTGAGCCCCATGCAGTAAAGGAATAATAATATTTGAGCTTAGGGAGAAATTATATTGTCTCCTCAACTCAGCATTTAATTATATTCTTCCTTGTTCCCTAATTATTCCATGTATTTAAGCCTGTTTCCACAACTTGATTTAGTGTAGCCTCCTTGAGGGCATAAATGTCTAACATTTCTTCAGGACAGACCATACCTCATATAGTGCTGGATACATGACGAATGCATAAGAAATAAAAACTCATTTTTTTCACCTCCTCACCAACCCATTTTTTTTCTCTAGTCCCCTCTTAATTGTCAATTTTAGAACATAAAAAAATTAAAGCTACTTGCAGTATATAAACTATAGATCTTTTAAAAATATTCCATAGGGGCGCCTGGGTGGCTCAGTCGGTTGAGCGTCCGACTTCAGCTCAGGTCATGATCTCGCGGTCTGTGAGTTCTAGCCCCGCGTCGGGGGCTCTGTGCTTACAGCTCAGAGCCCGGAGCCTGTTTCGGATTCTGTGTCTCCCTCTCTCTGCCCCTCCCCTGCTCATGCTCTGTCTCTCTCTGTCTCAAAAATAAAAATAAAAACATTTAAAAAAATTTTTAAAAAAATATTCCATAAACAGAGAAAGAAATTTGAGGATTTGGTTGTATTCCCTTTTAAAAAAATAATGGTGATTTTTTTAGAGTTTTATTTGTCTAAAACAGATTTTAAAATGTATGCTTGGTGAAATAAGGAGATATTAAAATAGCTAGAAAATGGAGTATTGGGAATTTATTGGACTTCATTTCAGAAAGAGACCTTAGAACTTTTAGGCCCCCATTTTGAATCTCAGAAAAAATGGCAGCTTTCCCATGCTGCCTATGAAATGTAAATTAATTAAAAAAATTTTAGCTACATAGTTTGAAAATAAATCAAAGTTTTTCTTCTTATTCATAAAAATTTAAGTTTAATGGTCTATTAAGAATTCAAAAATGTTCTACAACTTCCTTACTTCCCCTACTATGCTGAAAACTATGCTGAAAACTACTATGCTGAAAAACTATGCTGAAAACACTTGGGAATAAAACATGAACAGTGCAGCCTAAATAAGAATACTACTCAGAACTCAGAAAATTCCACAGAGCATGTGATAACAAAAAAGGAAAACTCAAACCCAACTATAAGCAATTTGGGATTTCCCATGTTGCTTTGAACATTTATTTCTTGTACTAGAACAATTTCTCCCTCAGACCTCAAGTAATGGTCTTCATCTTCTCCTGCTATCATAGGAAGAAATTCCTTTATTAATGTAAGTAGGATATTAATGCAATTATTGAGCCATGAACCCCAAAATTACTTTCTGATCATTAAGGAGGGTAAATCCCCAGTTTCATGAAGATGTTAAATTATGCTAGGGACATAAATGCAAAAAATCCTGGATATGTGGCCACTTTCCATTCCTTTTTCACTGACTTGAGTCAATTTAGTTTTAAGTTTGTAAAATAGCCATTGAAGGGTATATGATACTATGGTTCATCTTTCCTGACTATTGGCAAAGTTAGGAAAGGTAGCCTGCATAAACAATTGGCTAAGTGTTTGAAGTTGCCATCCTTTTCTTTAGACATTAAAAAGTTCTGTCCGCCTGGTGATCAAATTTAAAGAAAGCACTAGCATGACAGGAATGTGCTTATTACAGCTGTTTTTAGACAGAGCATTTGGTTCAATAAATACTAAAAGAATTGCAAACAGAAGCCAACCCTTTGGATAAGAAGCCATGCTTCCTCTGCATCTAGGAAGACATTGCATCTGCTCTAAATGGCTTTGCTGGCATCTACCCTCAAAACACTTCAACAACCACAGGATTTTTTTTTGACACATTCAAGTATTGATGCCAGTACCTGCTTTTATAATGCTGAATATGTACCATATTGGCTGGCCCGGGAGCTGGGAGAGGACGTGGAAGAGTGGGCTAAGACTGTGCACAAGAGTAAATTTTTGGCCGGCCACTCCAAGAAAATGAACTAGTAATGATTTAGACATGTGCCAGCTGGCATTTACTCTGGTTTAACATTTTACTATACTGGAATAATTAGAAGACTTAAAGGCATGCAACTTTGCAGATAGAAGGCCTTTGGAGAGAATGTAGAACAGTCTGCTTCTCATAGTTACACTAATTTTTTTGAAGGGGGAGTCTGTTTTTGCATGATTTCTAGTGATATCTCTGACCCAGAAAATTCTCTCCCTGAATGAAGAGGGAAATTAAAATTAGGGGAAAAAAATATTAATCCAGAATGAATTTTTTACTTGAATCTCATATGAAATAGATTGCCAATGATCCCCCAAACACTTTAAACTTAACTTCCTTAGGAAAATACCATCTCAGGGCCTCAATGAACAATTTAATAACTACCATCCTGACACACCTTAGACATTTCAAGACTTCATTATTGTGCATAATTTCCCTGGTCAATCAAAACCAACATCTCGGCACATAAGCTCAAGACAGGCAAATGTCACAGTTCAAATGGAAAAAGCTACCCACAAATTATCTTCAGCACACATCCATACAATCTCACTCAGTAGCTCTGGAATACTCCACAAGTACCCACATCATACTTCCTGTGAAGACAGAATGACAGAGTAGAAATGGCAGAGTTCTCAACGTTAGACAGAAACTGTCCTGGGTCCATCACTTATAAGTAGGTGACTTGATACAAGTTTCTTGATTTCTCTGAGTTCTTTTGCTTCTCCATGAAAAATTAATAACACCTACCTTGCTGAGCTATTGTGAAGATTACACAAGATGGCACATCTTATCCTTACTACATGCTACTTAATTTCCTCACAGTGTCTGCGTTATCAAGAAATCTGTAGGAAATGTTGGGTGGCTACAGCTGTAATCAATGTTATCCTTCTCCGTACCACTGGTGATTTCCATTATTTGGGGACAAGTGAGACAGTGGCTACCAGTTTGTGTTGAACCGAAAAAGCACCCAAAGCTTATCAAGCAATCACAATAAACATAAACTACAGAGAAGCTTTAATTATAGTATCAAGTGGTGGTCTCAAATGAGGTAGGTGGCAGGGTAGACTTACAATAATCAACATTGAAATAAAATGCATTGTGTGATAGGCATTCCTTCAAGTGCTTTATCCAAATTAATTTATTTAATCCTCATCGCAACCCTGTGAAGTAGGTACAACCATGTATCCTGTTGTAACACATGCGGAAAAGAGCAGAAGCAACTCACTGATGGTTTGTCAGCAAATCAGTGGCAGACCTAGTGGTTAGAACCTTGGCTGCAGAATCTGTATTAAGATACTATTATACCTTCATCAGATGCACAAATGATGGGTCAGTATTTTCTGTTCTAGGTGTTAAGACCACAGAGAAAAGATGATAAAAATAAGTGATTTTACTTTTATTACCAATGAAATAGTTCCTGAAATATTGATATTATTGGTGCCAGGGAAAGTTAAAGAACTTTGGTCTGATGCTCAGCCTCAGCAGGCGCTTCCTGCCCAGTCAGGCTGACTCAACATGACATGGAAACACCCAAGATTAGTATGGGCACTAAATGAGATAATGAGCATAAAGGACTTAGCAGAGTGCCTGGAATTACACAACAGAACATTATATGTCCTCTTGAAAAAGCAACTAAAAATCAAGGAAATCAAGTCAGAACAAAGTAAATCTCCTCTCTGTCAGAGAAGTATGAGAGAGAGTAACTAATATGTACTAAGTGCACCATATGCCCTGTGATGAGGACCGCACATAAATCCACATCCTCACTAGTCTATGAAAGAGAGATGTATTAGCATGGATATGTATATGGATGGAGAAAATAAGTGCCAGATTCCAGTTTCAAACCCCAATCTGTTATGGTGCGAAGCTTAGATTTGTTATTTTCTGTTTCATTTTTACATACGTTTTTAATAGGTAAAATTTATTCAACACTTGCAACATGGATTTATTCTTTAATTGAACCTTTGCAACTCTATGAAGAAGGCAGGGCCATGATACCTGCTCACTACCCTCCTGGGGTCATACCCTGCCCCCAGGATTGACCTTTATGCAGTGGTTTCCCCAGTAGGGTTCTTGAGTAAACCTAAGACTAAAGGAGGGTGGGTGCAGTGTCTATGGAAAATGGCCTCACATTCACGTGCACTGAGGACACTAAGACACCTTATGAGTTCTCTATAAGGATGGGGAAGTGAGATGAGAAGCTCCTACTTCCCCCAGTTTCTTCTCACCAGCATCCATCCCCTCAGCTCTTGTATGATAAGGAATATTCTCCCGTGGCTTTAATCCTAGTAACTAGAAAAAGCAAAGGGAGATTGACATCTCTTGTGAGGACTATACCTCCAGTCCAGAGCAACTGGGAACATTTTCTTTCTTATCCTGCTACTGAATGCTTGTGCTACTCACAATCAATAGAAAAAGAATAGAGAAATTTGTTAAGTTACATAAATACCATTATAACTAATTATATTATTTAAAAGCATGACTGATATGTAGAAGACTTATGAAGAGCTATAAAATTTAAAACTGATGTGTTCTGGACCTCATATAGCTTAGAATATGATATATAGAAAGCCACTATAAAAATGAAAAGAAGAAAATATCGTGTGTTCAGAAAAAAAGATTTAACTAGAATATAACAATAAGCTAATAAACTAGGTGTATAATACCATCCAACTCAATGCATTTAAACCACTTGCATTTTGTTCCTCTTCATTAAAAGGCAAATTTTTCTAAGGCTTTCATATTTATTCAGCCATGACTTTTATTTGTTTTATTGTAAGTTCCCAGTGCATTTCATTTTAACACCTAGATATGATTTTAATTCAATTACACAACATTAAGGTAGGAGCCCAAGAATGTCACCAAAAGTGAAATCATATCCAGTTTCACACTTGGTCTTCATCTGCCTGGTCTTAATAAGAGAAATCTGATGGGGCCCCAAAGGAAGGGATAGACTGTCCATATCCCCTCAAGCCTTATTCGTCTTGGCTGGGAAAAATGGAAAGCTTATGTGATTCTTTTCTGAATACAGCTTGATATATTACCGTTTAATATTTTCTTAGAAAAAAAAATTATGTCTACGAGCTATTCCCATGAATCATGATCAAAATATAATGTGAACAAAAAATACCCAAGAAAATGAATCTCAATTACCAAACACAGTCCTAGCTGGAACTGATTCCTTGTTTATCCAGAATGAAACTTGAGAAAGAATCACTGTCATAATACATGGAATATATGTCTGAATCATAAAGTAACCCATCTTCCGTCTCAGGTGGAAGTAAACTGTCATAACAATATATTCACCTACAAATAAAACATGAGGAAAATGTATTATTGGTTATGCAGGCAATTAGTCAATAACTTCATAATCATATTTCAGCCTAAAAAGAGCATTTTAGACAAAGAATTATCTGTTGTGCATAGCAAGCAAACTGAGAAATATATAGTTCCTAACTATAACTATGGGGAAAATGACCCTGAACACAATTATTGTTCTATACGGTGATGAAGCCATTTAATACATTAAGCTATAACTTTTAAAAAATTCTTGCAGCGCTGTCTATTTTAAAGGTCCAGTACTGCAAAAGCAATTACCATTCAATTTCAGCATTTTCTAAGAGCAGAATTTAGACCGAACTTTTATGGAAAGTCAGTAGGAAAAAAAATGGAAACACACACACATTTGAAAATACTGCCTTAGTTTTCAGAAAGAGCTATATTTCTAAATGTTATATATATATAAAGAAAAATACAAAGAGAAACATATAACATAGAACCATAGTTAACATCCCTGAGTTCAGGTATATTTTATGGGCATTTAGACAAGCTAATAAGGGAAACAAACTGTAAGATTTCTAATGGCTGTTGATGAGTACTTTTAATATTACATCTGAAAGCAACAATTAAGAAAGTTACTTAGGAAGCGGTAGACTTATTCTCAGACTCTGAAGCCCAGGATTCAGAAGACTCAAATCCCAGAATCTGTTTTCAGTCCCACTTGCAGGCTCGAGAATGAATGCCAAGTAGCATATTGATTTTAATTATTAAACATCTCACCCGTAATGGACTTGATAGTTTCACTTGACACAGTTTGCCCAATCAAGTCATATTGGACTAAGCTGGAAGACTCCTTTGGAACTTCCACTGATTTCTCAGGACCTTTTGTCCATGTATAAATCATCTCACTCTTCGGATATGCATCTGAATGAGAGCCCAGAATGTGATTAAAGTCAGTGGTCCTTTCCCATCAGCACTGATGGTCAACATTTAAGAATATTACACATGTTCAAGAAAGATGGAATAAAAGTAAACAATAATCATGATTTATTAAAACACGTTTAAGACTTAGAAAACTGTAGAGATTAAATAAACCGTCTTGCAACTCAGCATGTTTCTTGCTCTTATGTCCAGAATTGGAGGAGAGATTAAAATTGGAGGAGAGGCACTTGGATGTGTTTCCATACTAATAGGAGAAGCAGTTGAAAAGCGGAAATAATACCCCTCCCCCCAAAAAGTACTTCTTTCCATTCTCACTCACTTCCAGGGCTTGACCAACACTGACTCCTTCCATCCTACGGCAACTCTGCCAATTAGAAATGTACCAGATGCCGCCTATAATAATACAACAACAAAAACAAAAACAAACCCTACTGTTGGGAGAGCTCTCCGGGGGTCACCTATTCCACACTGCCTCTGGGCAGTCCCCGTGCCTTCTGGGAACAATTCGGCAGTGACAACTGGCTCTGCTCTTTGTGGAGCTCTCCAGGGAATATCATTACACAACCAGTTCCACTACCTTTAAACTCTTACAATCAGGACATTTTCCTTTCCATCTTCAACAAATCTCTCCCAGAGGCAATTTAAACCCATTTCCTATTATTTGGTGTTCAACTCAAATGGAAACCAGCTGCTTGCTGACCAGTCTACCCACAACAGATAGCTTGGCTCACGCACAAATAAGTTCAAAAGAACCAAGATGAATCGGTTCCCTCCACAAACCTTCCTAAAGTGACTACAGCACAGTAGGTCCTCAGTGAAAGCTTAATTCTACAAGAGTTGATACCTAGGGAGATTATTTTTACAAACAGCTTCTCAAAACAAACTAGGAGGCTTGTGTTGTCATTTAGCAGTATAGAGTCATGTGTCAACATTTCTCTCCTAAAGTATATTCATGCTTCATCATACATTTAAAAGACCCTGAATGCTATGTTCCTGCCCATGATATTTTAAATCGGGTATTCTTCTCTTGGCTATCCTAACGTGGTAGAATAACCTTTCTCTTAATGATTCGATACTTGAGGCAGGAAGTGGGGGCGTGGGCAAAATGGGTGAAAGCGATTAAAAAATGTCTCTTTCTAATTCCCAACCTAACAAACCAACTTCCAAGGAGTGATTTCTTTATCTAGTACAAACCCTGACTGGTGCCAACTATGTTCAAGTCGCTCTGAAGAGTGCGTCTCGATAGGCAGCAGAGGTGGATGGGCAGGAAAGAACTTCCCATAGATAAGAACGATCTGTAGGGGAATTTAAATTATTACAGTACAAATGGATTTTAATTATGCCCCAGTGAGATCGCCCTTTCTGTCTATGTATCTTTTTAATTTTCTCTCTTTAAGTCACTGGTCAGCGAGTAAATGACTCTCTAGCTTTAACCTAGCTCACCAAACACTGTGATTACTAGGGGTTGTCAAAGAATGGTGAATGCCAGTTCTCATTAAGTTATGCACAATGGTAAGAGCAGGCAACAGTTTCACAATCAGTGCACTAAGAATCCAAAGCAATAATAAAAGCCAGCACCTGTTTTTGGTAGATTCTGAGTGAATCAAATATTTGAGGCACACATTAGAAGAAGCAATCTCATTTTTCCACCATCTCAGGTAAAGGGAGCTTGGGGGAAGGGATTCCATATTCTTTACTACCCATTCATTTCACCTTCTTGCCTTCACCTCCACAAAATATTTGCAAATCATCTACTTCATAGCCTCGCCTCTAGTACCGTCCTTGTCTAAGCTACTGCCATCTTTGATGGTACTAAAGCAATAGCCTCCCACTCTTCTCTGCTTCTACTCTAGTCTCCCTACAATCCATTCTCCATAGAAAAGCTGAAATGAAATTGTAAAATGTTAAAGAATGCCAAATCCCCTAGTAAAACCTTCCAAAGTCTTTCTGTAGCATTTACAATAGAATCTAATCCTTAATGTGGTCTATACGATGCTACATGATCTGGATCTGTCTACATATCAGACCATATCTCTTATGATGCTTTCATCATGCTTCAGCCACTTTGGTTCTAACAGTGCTGCTTATATTATTTTAACCTGGTCATTTCAAGAAGACCTGAAACCTCTCTGACCTTTTTTCAAATCTGCCATAAAGAATTCTGCTTGTAACAGACGATGTTAAATTACTCCCTCTCCCCCCCTTAAAAATCCTTTGTACTTTCTTTGTTACACCACCAACACATGGAGTTCAGAAGTCCTTAATTTCACCACTGACCACCAACCTATTATTTATGAGTCAGTTTACCCGGGCTATCTGTCCAAATTGATTTTTGGTTTTTGGAAAAGGGGCTGTTTTTACTTCTTTATTTAAATATATTAGGTAAAATAGAGTCTCCTAAAAGTCAAATCTTGGACAGTTATTGTCATGAACAATGATTTATGGATTATGGGAAATTGTGCACACATATAAATATCAGCTTGCATTAGATATTAATAAATTCTAACAATACTTTTATTGTAACTTACAACTTCCAAATTTCAAAGGGCATGCATGACCATCCATGGGGAAATCCACCAATCTCATGGGACACTCCGCACTTATGGTGAGTCTATGATGGAAAAATGCGATTAAAATTAACTCTCACTTTAAAAATGATTTTTTAGACACCTAAAACGAGAAGGATGAAAAGAAGGAAGGAAGGACAGAAGAAGGGAGAGAGAGAAGGAAGAAAGAATGGAAGAAAGCATAAAAAGGAAAGAAGGAAAAAGAAAAAAATGACTACCTCATTGTGTATAAAATAGTGCCATTTCTCATAATTCTAAAAAGCTTGTTTGGAGCTGTCATATTATGTGAAACAGATTTCTTTCCATTCCTGAAGAAAGTATCAGGTGTCCATACTTTTGTTACCATCATATTGTTCAATCTCAAAATTTCAATGGGGCCATCATATTTTAGTCTTTTGTCAATCCACGTCTGTCTGAAGAACACATCCATTGTGTATTCCTAGGGAAATTAGTTTGTGACATTCAAATCACAGATGACTACACATAAATATGCATTAAATTCTAGCCTCTATCCCACTCATAAAAAAAAAAACTACCCAAATGAAAACTAAATTAATAGGAGCAGAAATGTTCTTACATCAATGGAGCTAAATGATTCTCAGCAATTAAAGCATGTTGTGTCCATCTTGATACCTTAATCTTCTACTCCATCAGGTAAATAAATTACCATACACATGAATCATTCAAGACTAATTACTATAATTTAATAAAACTACCAGCACAAAGTAATTACAGTTGTGCTTTAGACCAGGTAGCAAAATTAGTAAAAGTGTAACAAATATCATTGTATTATTAATCATAAAATTGTAGGCATCTCTAAGACAAGTAAAATATGTAAAAAGCAATTTTATATTCACAAAATTTATTAAAATTAGCCGAGGAGCCTAAGACCAAGGAAAAAAGGTAAAGTAGGTCCTTTAACCTTTAAACTACATATATTTAATATTAGAGGGCACAACTGAATAGATGAATTCATCCTGACCAGTGTTTGGTGTTCTAACCTCTTTAAGCATGAGAAAGAGGCAGGAAGAGAAGGCATGGGGGGGCGGGGGGGGGGGCGGGGGGGGCGGGGGCAAGTTGTGAGCAGTTGGGCCAACATGGAGTACTAAATGCAGTTAGGACTACAATATAGTTTTATACAAAAACTAATTACACTCATCAATTTTCTCCACTTCAATAATTTTCTAAGGGAAAAAATCACTACATAAAAGGTTGTGCCACTGACACAAGTAATAGTAAGGTTTTTTTTTTCATTGTTGAGAATAACTCCAAACCAAAAAATACTCAAATATTAGAGCTGAAATGTAAATTCAATGTCTTATCCTTATAAACCTTTAAGTCTAATTAGGAGGCTCTTTGACTTTCTAGCTGTGTGCGATTAACAAGATAAATATCATTTGCCCTCTCTTCTGCATGTTTTCTTCAAAAGACAAAAAGTACATGAAGTTTCCTAAATACCTACCATTTCCACATCAGAAACAGGTCCAAAGCTGGTGACATATATGTCAGTTTTTACTTCTGTTACAGGACCTAGTAGGTATGAAGTAAATAGGAGTGAAAAAAAAAATACCAATATTACAGGCAAGGAGAATAGAGCAAATACAGATATATCATGTTTTTACTGGCATCTTAAATATTTAGTGAGATAATGCACCTCTACAAAAAAAAATGTAGACAAAAGAATAACAGAACCAGAAAGCAGTGTTTATTTACAGGCAAAAAAAAAAAAATTACTTCGGATAACATTGTTTCTTAAAGAAATACATCACCTACCGGGCACTACTGTGAAAGGCAGTGCAGGGAACAAAAACTCTTAGCCTTTGTAATTTTTTATAGTCCATCATCTGATTGGCCCTTAGTAAAGAAGCGAGCTGTTAAAAAGAGGGAACTTAGCCACAAGAGTGAGGAGGAGAAAAACCATAATGGTCGTCTTTAGAAAGCTGAGGATTCTACTTAAATAAGAGCACAAAAATGATTCATGGCACCTTTAACAGTAGGTACACCATCCACCGGTAACTGAGATTAAAGACAAAACTCTCCTACAAGCCAGACCTATTCACCTCTTGCCACCTACTAGCTGTTTGATCAAGGGCAGGCTACTGAACCTCTCAAAAGCAGCAATCGCACATATCAAGCAAGACTACCGATAGGGATCAAGTGAAATTGCTCACATAAGACCCTGAACACAGTGACTCTCTCATAAGAGTACTTATTAAGCAGTAGTTTCTCTTGGCTTCTGATAAACGCCACTACTGAGATTCTTTCCTAGGTGTAAATAGCATTGGTTCAGAAACAAATACATGGGTGTGTTTGGCAGAAGGGAAAGGCGGGAGCATCATGATAATGGGGCTGACACAGATTTTAGACAAAGGAAAATTGCTACAATCTGGGTTTAGCATGGTGCTTAACATCAGGAATTGTGGAATTTAAATTTGGCTCTTTTGAAATATACGATCTTAGTCAAGTCATGAATCCTAATAGGTTAAGGTTTTAATGAGTATTAAGTAAAATAATAAATGTAAATGACTTGCCCCAGTCTCTAGAACATAATGCTCTCAATAATGATAGTTATTATGATATATATACACGTTTTTATTCCTAATAAAAATAAAAAATTGTTGCCCTCTTGAACATCATTTCCTTAAATGATGGTTTATACCATTGTATGGCCAGAAGCTAGATACTCCATACTGGAAAGAATAACATTGCTATCAAGATGCACTATTTCCTTTGGATACTGGTTGGACAATTGGATTTATGCCAAAAACAAAAAAACAAAAAAAAGAGAGAAAAGAAAAAGAAAAAGACAAATAACAGTTAGTATAGCTTAATGCCCTAGGTCTAAAGTTATCCTCATAAAAATGAATCAGAATATTTCTCCCTGTATAGGATGAAGACTGAGCCACAGGAAAAAAAAATGGTTTGAAGGAGAATTCGAAATTCTTTCTTGAATAACTATCTTAAGACAAATAGGGGTATCTGAATGGCTCAGTTGGTTGAGCTTCTGACTCTTGATTTTGGCTCAGGTCATGATCTCACAGTTTCGTGAGTTTGGGCCCCACATCCAGCTCTATGATAACAGTGCAGAGCCTCCTTGAGATTCTCCCTCTCTCTCTGCCCCTCCTCCCCCACTCACACTCTCTTTGCCTCCCTCAAAATAAATTAATTAATTAAAAATTTTTTAATGTTTATTTATTTTTGAGAGAGAGATAGAGAGAGACAGACAGAGAGACAGAGCACAAGTTAGAAGGGGCAAAAAGAGAGGGAGACACAGAATCCAAAGCAGGCTCCAGGCTCAAAGCTGTCATCGCAGAGCCTGATGCAGGGTTCAAACCCACAAACTGTGAGATCGTGACCTGCGCCAAAGAATAAATAAATATATTTTTTAAAAGAGAAAAATATATCCTTTGTAAGTATAGTGAAAGAAAAGGTACAGATCAGATTGATCTATCAGAGGTTTTTTCATTTATAAATAGGTTATTTTAAATTTTATTTTAGAGACAGAGAGCATGAGCTAGGGAGAGAAGGAAAGAGAGAATCCTAAGCAGGCTCCAAGCTCACGCTGAGCCTGACACAGGGCTCAATCCCATGGCCCTGGGATCATGACCTGAGCCAAAATCAAGAGTCAGACGCTCAACCGACTGAGCCACCAAGGCGCCCCAGTGAGTTTGCATTAAAAAAAATAGTAACACCTTTGGAAAGCAGAGAAAATAAGTGTGAGAAGTTAACTGAATTTTCATTTGAATGAGCAATTATAAAGAACAACAAAAATATGGTAGCAATAAGCTCATTAAGCCAAAATGTTCCAGGAATAGATAGGCAATCCAAGAAGCTGATAATGTGTGTTGAATTTTAGAAAACAGAGCTTTTAACTCAAAGTGGTTCAAGAGTGGGACAAGTTATTCTGCTAGTTTCTTAAGAACCGCTAAAGTATCAAAAGCATTAAGTCGCTGCATGTCAGAGCAAAGGAGGTAAGTTACTTAGAACAATTAAGGTTGCATATGTCCTGACAACTGAACTGTTGTTTGACAAGATTCTTGAGAAATTAAAAGTTACTTCAAAGATCAATTTAGGGCAGTGGTTTTCAAATTGGAACTGAATCAGAATCACCTCGAAGGTTTGTTAGAGCACAGAATGCTGGGCTCCACCCTACCCTTGCTGATTGACCTAAAGTGGAGCCTGGTAATTTGCATCTCTAACAGGTTCCTAGGTGATGCTGTTCACGTTATTCTAGTTTACAGACAATGCTCATCTGATTTCTAGAATAGTATTTACCAAAATATGTCCCATAAAATATTAAGACCGTAAGTGTTCTATGGGAGTGAGAGAAGCGTAGGAGAGGAATTAGGCCAACGTAATTTTTACTTACAAATTTGTTTTAAGGTGCATGGGGTTGTACTAATTCTTATAGTTATAATGATTCCATGATAATAATGGGTATTTTCTTTTTTTTAATATTTTTTCATGTTTATTTTATTATTTTTTTTTAAATTTTTTTTTTCAACGTTTATTTATTTTTGGGACAGAGAGAGACAGAGCATGAACGGGGGAGGGGCAGAGAGAGAGGGAGACACAGAATCGGAAACAGGCTCCAGGCTCCAAGCCATCAGCCCAGAGCCCGATGTGGGGCTCGAACTCACGGACCTCGAGATCGTGACCTGGCTGAAGTCGGACGCTTAACCGACTGCGCCACCCAGGCGCCCCTCATGTTTATTTTATTTTTGAGAGAGAGAGAAGGAGTGTGTGAATGGGGAAGGGGCAGAGAGAGAGGGAGACACAGAATATGAAGCAGGATCCAGGCTCTGAGCTGGCAGCACAGAGCCTGAAGTGGAGCTCAAACCCATGAACCGCAAGATCATGACAAGAGCTGAAGTTGGATGCCTAACTGACTGAGCCACCCAGGCACCCAATAATGGCTATTTTCAAATTCTTACATAATTCTTTCTTAATGATTCTTGAAAAATGTTTGCCTTCAGAATTACAATCCTAGTATTGTTGAGTTAGTTTGTGGCATTATTCAGTATTTGCTTTATGTGATCACATAGGTCTTTCAGACAAAGCTAGATTCTGAAGATATGACTGGTAAAGAGATTTCATTTGGACACTCATTCAATAAACATCTATTGAGTGAGCACCTGCTGTGTGCCAGGTTCCATACTAGGCCCTGGTGCTTCAGTGGGAAACAAGACTTAAGAGCTTCCTGCCTCAGGGAGTTAACGTGCTATTAGGGAAGTCTGAGTATAAGTAATCAAGAAATAAATTACATGGGAGGATCTTGTCATGCATAAGAGATATAAAACAGGCTGGTAATTGAGTTAGAGACTGGGAAAGCCTAGATGTTGTAGCCCTTCTTCAAAGCAGTAACTTTTAAACTGAGACCTGGAGGGTAAGCATGAGGCATTGGAGGAACCGAAAGAATTACATCACAGGCATAAAGAACTTCAGGGAAGAAAGCCTAGAGGCGGGAGAGGCCTTAGTGTGCTTGGGGACCAGGAAAGAGGCCAGTGGGGCTGGGGCCAAGCAGGTAAGGAAGAAAATGATAAGAAATGAAAGCCACATAAACAGAATGAAAACCAGAGTCAGGGGACAGAGATCCGCTCCTGAGCTGATATTCTAAAGTGGCATATTTTAAGCAACATATTTATACTACACATTATGGTGACAGTTGTTAAAACTACATGGGAAAGAACTATTAGAGATCCCAGTGACAGATGGGCAACACATAAAGAGGTTGTTATGGGTTGAATTATGCTCTTTCCAAACTCATATGTTGAAGTCCTAACCCCCAGTACCTCAGAATGTACCTGTATTTGGAGTTAGGGTCTTTAAAAAAGGGAATTAGGTTAAAATGAGGTCATTAAGATGGGTTCTAATCCAATGTGACTGGTGTCCTTCTAAGAAGAGGAGATTAGGACACAGAAACACACAGAAGAAAGAACATGTGGATGAAGACAGAGAAGATAGCCATCCACAAGCAAAGGAGAGTGGACTTAGAAGAAACCAACCCTCTGCTGACATCTTGAACTCGCTGCCGTTTAAGCCACCCTGTCTGTAGTATTTTGTTATGGCAGCCCAAACAAAAGAATACAGAAATGCAAAAGAAACAATTTTTCCCTGTTCTTTCCCAACGTTTTCTCCCTCTGATATTCAGTACAGCTCTGCCTTAGGCTGTGAGGAAGTTTGATTTTTATCCCTTAATCATTGGGAGGCCATCAAGAGTTTGCAGTAAGGAAATTATGTGACCTGAATTATATTTTTTATAAAATCACTCTGGCAGTTGTACGGACAATAAATTATAGGGAGGCAAGTGTAGAAGAAGGGCTCTTATAAGAGGCTGACAGCAGCCTAGCCTAGCCAAGAAATGATGGTGGTCTATACTGGGAATATGGCAGTGGGGATGGAGTGTGGACAGATCAGTGGGCATGCTGGTGTGAAACTAACTCACCGGGAATGGGTTTTTTACCAAAGAGCAATAAACAGAGATATAATATTCTATGTATTGAAGGCCTATTACATGCCAGGCAGGATACTAGCCTCTTTCCATATACTATTTCATTTAATTTTCACAATACCCTCCCAGGGTGATATTATTGTGAGGATTTTATGGATCTGGAAACTGAGCTCACAGAATTTAAATATAATAAGCCAGAGCCAGAATTATAACCCCCTTGTAGTGATCTCCAAAATATGTTCTGGCTTTAGTATGCTAATGATATCATTAAATAAAAAACAATAATTAATTGCTTATATAATTTTCTATCTACAACATAACATGCCATACCTAAACTTCCTAAATTTTGTTTATGCTTAAGTTCTGAACTGTGTTCTTGCAGCTCTTTCTATGTCTTTGCTCTTATTATAGCTTATTTGATTCTTTCTTTCTCCCCTTAACAGTAAAATGAAATTTTAATGCTCCTTGAAGTTCCCAACTAGTATAGCACATTGCACATACTACGTGGTCAATAACTATGTGTCTGTGTTCTTAGTATCACCGCACCAGTGATTCAAAAAACTTCCCAAAAAGAAAAATTACTTGGATTCATGTGTTACGCCAGTTAAGCTAAAAATATTTCCTGATTAAAGCTGAAACTGTGTCTTATTTATATTTGTATCCTTTCCCAGAACTAATCTCCGGCCTTAAACGTAATAGGTTTCCAATAAATCAGTTTTCTATGAATAATGGTCGCTATGTAATTAAGAGCAATTCTTAGAGACGCTTCCTCTAACACTACTGTTTAGGATGTTCAAATCAACCTTACTAAGAGCATAATTACATAGAAACCAGATAATTTTGAGCTTGGAAGGACTTCTCATAATGTTACATGCATTTGTGTAACATCAAAGACATATTTTATTTAAAAAATCTGACTTCTTTGGTAATAGGGAAGTGATTTTTAATCTGCAAAATGTAGTTGGCATTTTGTAAGGCAAACAAAGTGATCTGCAATAGTCTTTGAAAGAAAGAACCAAGACTACTAAGATCAAATGCAGAGGAATATTCCCATCTTATTAATGAATCTAACTTGGGTGCAAAGTAGGAAGACAATTAATAATATATGAGATAATTTTCCACTATTAACTTTACTTCAGCTGTACAGACCTGGTCAAAGGATATAACGATTTAATTTCTTGCCCCATAACAGTGTCCAATTTGCTGTCACACCAGGGAAAAGACCTAATGTGTCTGGCTGATTATGGAAATGGTTAATCCTGTTCACATTTTGTCCCCAGCTATGCATTTGAGGACATATTTATGGTTTTCCAGCCACTTAAATTCATGCATCAAGCTACATCTTACAAAACGCTGCTAATGTATTTCCAAAAACTCAAGAGATTTAACGTATTTAGGAGGTACAATAACAACAAGGAATCTTGAGTGATATATTTAAAGAAATCTATAATTTAGTTTGTCATCAAAAAATACAGAAATGCTAGCCTTCCTGCCTAGTAAACAAAGAAAAGGTATCCATTGATGTCACAGAGAAAACAGAATGGTATAGAGTTTTACTTAAATGACATTAAAGATTAGTGCTTCCTATGTCCTATGATCCTTCTATCAATCCAGGTCACCTTTTAAAATAATTAAAGTAATTAAATAAATAAGAAAAGCATTTAAAAAAAAACAATGAAATCAGGGCCAAAGATGAAAATGCAATTCACAGAAGGAAAATTCTTGTAGACATTAAAGGTTTGAGAAGACATCCAACCACATTAGAAATCAGAAAATTCTAATTATTTCACAATCAAAGACCATTTCAAGTATGGTTGAAGGGTTTGTGGATCCTGAATCTCATATTCATTGTAAATGAGAGTTTTAATTTGTAAAACTACCACAGAAAACAGTTTGGCATTATCTCATCAAGTTGAACTCCCACTTACACTAAGATCCAGAAAAATCCATTCCTGGATGTATATGCAAAAGAAACTTTTGCACATTTACAGCAGGAAATTTGGGCCAGAATATTCACAGCAACACAATCTTGGAAACAAGCAAAATGCCTACTGCCAACAGAGAAGATGAATAAACTAGTTCCTATGAAGTGGGAATATCACACAGCAGTCAAATGAATGATCTATAGCAATATGCATCAGCAAGAATGAACCTTAGCATACACAATTAAGTGGGGAGAGAAAAACACCAAAAGCTCATATATAACATGTTCCAAGCCAATACATTTCCTAATTTAAAATTTTAAAAATTGAGCCAAAATGAGATTCAAAGAAAACCTATGAAATAATTTAAAAAGGACTTGGAGCGGTGGTTGCTTCCGATGGGGCAGACAGGGAGAAAAGATAAAGGAGACTACATAGCAGGATGGAAGTTATCAAAGTTGTACAGTTTAATGATTGAACTGGTGTCTACTCTATCGCAGTGAATGAGTCCATAGATGGATGGGTAGTTAAAAAGAAGGTTATGTGAGGGGCGCCTGGGTGGCGCAGTCGGTTAAGCGTCCGACTTCAGCCAGGTCACAATCTCGCGGTCCGTGAGTTCGAGCCCCGCGTCAGGCTCTGGGCTGATGGCTCAGAGCCTGGAGCCTGTTTCCGGTTCTGTGTCTCCCTCTCTCTCTGCCCCTCCCCCGTTCATTCTCTGTCTCTCTCTGTCCCAAAAATAAATAAACGTTGAAAAAAAATTAAAAAAAAAAAAAAAAAAAAAGAAGGTTATGTGTGGACCGATAATGGGTGTTATTGGTGAACCAAGTACTTTTAATCCAGAATCCAATTCCGTGCAAAAGAGGCTTTTAAAAATAAATACAATAAAAAGGCCTAGGCAGTAATATCATGCAGGTTGATGTATTTTTCACCTAAAAGGAAACTAACAACCCAGGGAAATGTTATCTAAATAAATATCCATGAAGTTGCAAATAGGCTCTATCTAGAGTTTACAGGGCCTACTTTGGGAAACACCAAAGGCATGTTGCATATCCTTGCCCTGCCCGAAAGAAAATGCAAATATACGATAGAGAGCAGCAGTACATCTTTTTTACTAAACTGAGAGAACAAAGTACATTCCTGTTCTGGTTTCTATAGTCCCTTGTCTTTCTCTCAGTTATTCCTTCCCTCCATTGTAATATTAACGTACCCCCTACTAGGTGATCCCCTACAGATGTATTCTGATATTTCTCATCTGAAAAGAAGGCAACCTTCTCTCTTTCTCTTGCTTTTCACATCGTGAACTTCTGGGGAAAAAAAATCCATTATTGCCTCTCATTCTTCCTTTTCTATTCACTCTACCATCTCTCGTAACCTGGTTTTCATGCCCAGGATCCACGAAAATCCCTTTTGTCAATATCATTCATATCTCTGACACAATTCCCACAGATTTAAAAAAATAATTTAATCTCTCCCACTTTTAAACAGGCTCAGGTCATGATCTCACAGCTTGTGAGTTCAAGCCCGGCATCAGGCTCTGTGCTGAAGCTCAGAGCCTGGAGCCTGCTTCGGATTCGGTGTCTCCCTCTCTCTCTACCCTCCCCTGCTTGCACTCTGTCTCTCTCTCTCTCTCTCTCTCTCTCTCTCTCTCTCTCTCTTTCTCAAAAAAATAAACATTAGAAATATTAAAAATAAGTGAAAATAGAAAGGCTCTCTTGATCCTACTTCTCCTTCCATTTACCACCCCATTTCTCTGCTGCCCCGTACAATAATTTAATACAAATATCCAAAGACTCCTCCCATTCTTTCAATGTCTCCCAATCAGACCTCCACACCCATCACAGCACCAAAACTGTTCCTGTCAAAATCACTGACCATGCAGATATTGCTGAATGTAGTGATCAATTTTATGTTCTTATCTTTCTTAATCTGTCAGGAGCATTAAGAAGTAAATGATCAATCCCACCTCCTTTTTTTTTTTAATTTTTAATGTTTATTTATTTTGGGGAGAGAGAGACAGAGTGTGAGTGGGGGAGGGGCAGAGAGAGAGAGGGAGACACAGAATCCTAAGCAGTTTCCTGGCTCTGAGCTGTCAGCAAAGAACCTGAGGCAGGGCTCAAACCCACGAATGCTGAGATCATGACCTGAGCTGAAGTCAGTCGTCTAACTGACTGAGCCACCCAGGCCCCCCCCCTTTTTTTTTAAATTTTTAAATGTTTATTTTTGAGAGGGCGGGGAGAGGGAGTCCTCTTTTTCTTTTAAGTTTATTTATTTTGAGAGAAGAGAGAGTGGGGAGGGGCAGTGAAAGGGGGAGATACAGAATCCCAAGCAGACTCCACACCATCAGCAAAGATGGCTGGAACTTATGAACTCTGAGATAATGACCTGAATGACACCAAGAGTCCGAGGCTTAACCGACTGAGACACCCATGCACCCCCACCTCCTATTCTAAACAAATATCTATATCTATCTATCTATTTATATTTATATATTTTTAATTTAACATCCAGTATGCATACTCTGAGATTTTCCTCCTACCCAAAGGCCACTCCTCACTTGGTCTTCCTGAGACAGAGATTCTTCTTCTCTCCCACCTCTTAACACTGGAGACTTCAGAGTCCTGTATTTGTACCTCTTCTCTATCATCCTTAATCTCTTGATGATCCCTTTAGTCTTATGGCTTTCAATACCATATATAGTGACATACCAATCGTCCCTGCTTTTCAGACTTACCTCCACTTAATGTCCAATCGGCTTCTCAAATTTAACATATCCACATACAAATTGTTCATCCACACCCCGAATCTGCTTCTGCCGCAGTGTCGGCACGTCTATTTCTCCAGGCGTTCAAGTCAAAAACTTTGGAGTCAGATTTGACCCCTCCCTTTTCCTCACATCCCACATCCTAGCTGTCGTCAGTGGACTAGACCTTTGAAACATAGCCAGAAACCCATCATTTCTTCCAACTTTACAAGCTTCACTGCCACCAGCTTGGTCAAAATATCCATCATCTCTCACCTAGTTAATTGTGAAAACCTCTCTGCCTTTGCCCTTGACCCTGAGTGCCTGTTGTCAATACAAAATCCAAGGTGGGCTTTTGAAAATTAGGCAGTTCAGGTTTTGCCCCTGTTGGAATCTCTCTAATCACTTCTGATATGAATCACAGTAAAAGCAAAGTCCTTACCAGCTTGCAAAGCTTTACACAACCTCATCTTTGTATCACACTAACCCCTTCTTACTCTTCAGTCCTGCTGAACTTTACTGCAGCGACACTGATTTCCATGCTTAGCACTTTGGCACATAGAGTTCCTTCAACCCAAATGTGGCTTATGCTTTTACCTATACTTAGAATCACTGTTCAAATACCACCTTCTCAGGTGCCTGGGTGGCTCAGTCGGTTAAGTGCCTGACTCTTGGTTTTGGCTCAGGTCATGATCTCATGGCTCCTAAGTTCAAGCCCCATGTGGGATTCTACACTGACAGCATAGAGCCTGCTCTCGCTCTCTCTCTGGCCCTCTCCTACTCATTCTCTCTCTCTCTCTCTCTCCCTCCCTCTCTCACAAAATAAATAAATAAACTTTAAAAAAATCACCTTCTCACCGAAGTCTTTCTTACCAACTTCGTTAAAACTGCAACTCCTCCCTGCTTTATATTACTCCATAGCAGTTATCGACTTCTGACACTCTATATTTTATTTATTTCTGTTGTTCATTTTCTGTCCCTTTCACTAAAGTGTCAGCTCATGAAGGTAGGGAACTGCATCTCTTTTGTTCACTAATGCATTCCAGTGCCATCCTAGAATCATGCCTGGCACATATTGTATGATTAGGAAGTAGTTAATGAAAAGTGAACCAAATGAAGTATCTCCATGTGGCCAGACTTATCTTACTTACGTCGTGGAAGGTTTTGAAAAAGGTTTCTCTCATCCCTCCTTCCTAAGACATTCCATTCTCTTGACTTCTAGAAATCCACACTCTCCTAGTGCCCACCTACATATCACAGTCTCCTCTTTTACATCCTTCTCTGGCAATTCTGTTTTCTGCCTTTCCTTAACCATTAATGCTCTTGGAGGTTTGGTTCAGGGCTCTTTGTGCCTTCATACTCTTCTTTAGCATCTATTCTCACAGTGTTATATGCTGGCGACTCTTGCATATCTCTAAACAAAACTCTTGTCTGATATCCAAACAAGTACAACCGCTAAGACTCCATATATGTATCCTAAACTCAACGTATCCACACATGATTTCTTGATTTCACGCCCATCTCTCTTCTTCCTCCCCACCTCCCTAATTTAAATAACACCATCCTCTGCCCATTTTCTCAAAATAAAAATCCAGGGGTCATTTTTTGATTCCTCCCTTTCCTTTACCACCCCTATGAAATCCAGCACCAATTAATAGTTCGATTATATTTCCAAAATGTATCTTAATTTTTTCCAATTAATTCCATTTTACTACATCTACATTTACAACAACCCACCACTAACTTCAGAGAACCTCCCATCCCTCACCACACACACACACACACACACACACACACACACACACACAAACCTTCTTCATTGGTCTTTTTGCTTCCAGTATTGCCCAACCTCTATATCCTTCCTTTTATTAAGCAGCAGTCAGAGGAATCATGATACAAAGTCACACCAAGTCGTTCATTCTCTCCACCTAAAAAACTCCAATGGCTTCCGGGTTCACTAAAAGAAAAATCTAAACTCTTTTACTAAGGGTCTTGCATGATCTGGTCTTTGTTTACCATCACAAGCTAGAACTGTGAGAATCTTCCTCTTGCTTTCTTACTACCTTCATGGAACTCCCTTTCCCGGACTCCCTTCATTGCCTATATCACACTAAATTCTTATCTACCTTAGGATCCTTAAACTTGCCTTTTTGTTCTATCTGAGAACAACTATTGCTTACCTTTTCTATATCTGTCACCCTTAGGTCTCAGCTTAAGAGACTTTCTTGACCACTGTGCTGAAATAGACCCCTTATCCAATTTATTCTCTATCTTAGCATGCTATTGGATTGTCCCATGGGGAGAACTTTAATTATTTAGTTGTTTCTCTGTAGTTTTATCTCTCTACTACACTGCTTAGCCATATAGTTCACGAGGGCCTGTATCTGATTCAGAATTACATCTTTACAAGCTCACATTGTTCCTGATACATAGTGGTCTCAATAGGTATTGGTTCAACAAATGAATGCATAAGTGGGTGTGACAAATCAAAAGAGAATGAAGCTTTATTTTTCTGTCACCCTGTGGATTTTAAGTGTTCTTTCGTCTATATACTTTCAAAAATATATCCTCTGTAGACTCAATAAAGCTAGCACAAGGTTAGTGCATTAATTTAATTTTCAGGTTAGGATATGGATCATGTGAAACATTGCAAGAATATTTTTATTTCTATAGTAAAGATGTTCCAAATATACCAAAGTATATATACTTCTCCATATTTGCTTTCCCATTTTAAAATGTTATTAAAGCTTTAGAATAAAAGTTCTCATTTCACTCCTTTGAGGGAAATGTAGTTTTGCTTATTTTAATAACCTAATTAGAAACAAGAAGGTATGTTAATGAAAATTCCACTCTTGGTAAACAGAGGATGTTTTTAAAAAGCCTTAGAAGTGGATGTCGCAATAGACCAGCTGCCTGGTGTATTAGTGGCCTTGTCTATGAGTAGTTTTAGGGTTCTTGAGCAATTCATTGGAACTTTTCTCAGCCTCCCCTCTAACATAGGGAGGATGCCCACCCTGCTAATCTCTGCTAATCTTATTAAGCATTATATGCAAAAAGGTTTTGGGGCATCCAGGAGGCTCAGCTGGTTAAGCGTGGGACCCTTGATTTTCACTGGGGTCATGATCTCACGTGAGTCTGAGCCCCACATCCAGCTCTGCGCTGACAGTGAGGAGCCTGCTTGGGATTCTCTCTCTCTCTCTCTCTCTCTCTCTCTCTCTCTCTCTCTCTCTGTGTGTGTGTCTCTCCCTCTCTCTCTCTTTCTCAAAATAAATAAATAAACTTAAAAAAAATGATTCCAAACTATAGAGGACTCCACTAATGTGGAGGTCTACTATGTTGGTGAGCAACCTTGCAAAACTGACCTAATGGTCAGTTCCCATTTCAGGGAGTTTGTGCAAGAGGATCTAAGGTAACTGTCTCTAATTGAAGCATTTATTATTCCAGACCACGTGCCTCAAAAGATTGAAATGCACAAAGGTAGCGTAATCCGGCAGTAAAATGGAAGTGGGTAAGGGCTGACTTCCTAAACGATCTCCTGGTGGTTAGCTGTGCATTTTTAAGACCACATGTAACAGTGTGGAAAGTGGCTAAGAGCACAGGGGACTGATTTTCTAGCTTCTTTGTGGAGAGCTTCACTTGTGAGCCACTTCTAAGCAGGTGCAAGCTACTTCAGGATGACGGCAGACTGGTTTGTCAGAGGCCAAAAGAACTATACCCCTTCAGAAGTCCCAATCTGGCTTCTCTCACCATGCCTCCTTCCTTCTCTTCTCACCTTTTCCCCTTTTCTTCTCCAATGGGAGAACGTGGGAGACAAGGGAGAGGAGACCCTGGAGGGATGAAAAGAAGAGAACCATTTCAGTTCCTTTTACTTCCCGGTTGCAAGCTGTGCTGCTGAGTTAAAAATATGTAATTTAGTTTCCAAATCTATTCCAACCCCTGCCGGCCTACTGAGCAATCACAAACCATCCAATTTCAATTCAAATCTTTGCTTTTAGCTTTATTTTAAATGGAACACAGCTAAGTTGTATAAACAGATATAAAGTAAACGCTCTACAAAGAGCAGAAGTGGGATTAAAGGAACCAGGAAGTAAATCTGTATTTATAGCATACCGGTCAAAATCCGAATTGTTTTCATTTTATTTTTAAAATGCCAAACTTGCCACAAAGTACTGAAATGTCAAAGAAGGGACCAAACTTGCAGCACATCCAAGAGTCTGTGCTAAGTGTGAGTTTTCTTATTATTTTCAGCGATGCTTGTTTATAACATCCTGTAAACAGATTACACAGTTTTCTGCAGGTGAGAATTACTATCCCTCTGTCATGTTTGGAATGCTGTGAATTTACAGAGAATGCCCCATTTCTAAAAAGATGAATCACATTTACCACAAATATTTATGAGCATCGCCCAAAAATTGTGTGACATCGTACATTTTTAATGATTAATCAACTGCTAACACTTGAAGTAACATGAATCCCACCTCTTCCCATAAAGCTATAAAAGTATCTCCAGGTGGGTAATGTACATCACCTAGCAGTGACAAGTAAGATGACTAATAATGCCCTTGAGACGTTTCAGCCATATTGCAGCTGGCCAAAATCCAGTAATGGCTCATGTTGACTGATTTCATTCATTTTATTGTCTATATAATATCATGGGAGAGGATAGCTGGTTCAAAAGGATTCATCCGCAACGGACACCTTCTTCTTTTTGAGTTATACTTGCATTATAACCAACGGGGGAGATACTATTGTAACTTTTGCCATTTAATAATAAAACCATACCATTTCAGTTGTAACTTTTCACTTTAATTTATGTGCAGGTACATCAATTCTCCAATAAATATTTAAACTCCTGTGATTTCGTATTTCTGTTATTTTTCCCCCTTACTTCAAATGTCATGTTTAAAACTTTTACGGGCAGATAAATCCTCTTTTGTTGAGACAATATAGTCTTTAATGGTATCACATTGTCTGAAATATTCTCGGCAAATTTTTTTCTTGGGGGGTGGGATATATAGTGATAACTTCCCCATCACTTGTGAAAGATCATGCGCTGGCAAATGATTCACTTCTGTAAGGAAGCCTCTTTCCAGATTTGCACGGAGGCAAATGCAGTGCGGAGCATCCTACTGCTGAGGCAATGTGAGGAGAACCTTTCATCCTTCTCATCCATATTTGTCACTGTCAACACGCCAAAAAATCAATTAATACCCTCAATGGCCCCCTAGCACCTTCTCAATAAAATCCAGAAAAAAAGTTGGGGATCAGAAAGCCTGATTCCAGACAACCATTAATATGCTATGTGTCCCTGTAAAATCACTTTCCATTTCTAATCTTCAGTGTCCCCATTTGTCAAATGAGGAGAACCAGACTAGTCAGACTCCAAAGAATCATCCAGCTTCACTCTATCCAATTCTGTTTTACTTCTGATAATTCTTTCAAACCACAGACAGTGTCTAATTCTGTCTTCATTCCCAGGAATGTCCTACTCCCGTTCACTTTCTCTATTCTCTCATCATCCTATCTCTTATACACTCTCAGGAGGAAGCTTGAAGTCCCCTGTGCTGCTAACATCATGTGATGCTCACCACATAGCATCTGATATCATCTCCGTCTTCATGGGTTTGTCTCTTATAAATACACAACCTGACCTGGGTTCACATCCTGCCCACGCCACTTACCAACTGTGAACTTGAACTGGTTACTTAGCCTCCCAAGCCTAAATTTCTTCGTCTATAAAATGGGGATGGTAATAACTTACTCTCAGTAATGCCTATAAAATGCCTGGTGTATATGCCAATTCAAATAAATAAATAAATACAATATTAGTGCTTTTTCTTGTTACTCCTACTCCTACCCCTACTAGAGGCTCTTTTAAGACACAGCCTAGGTCTTGATCAACTCATTTCCCAGTAAGCTCAGAGTAGTTGGAAAGAAGAGGGACTTGGTGGTCGGGTCCTGAACTGACACTTGGGGTGAAGTCACGTGTTCTCCCTGAACTGGACCCAGCGGGTGTCTGAGGTTAAGAATTGTATCTTCAGATTCTGTGAACACAGTGCCTAGCAAAATGCTTGCCACATAAATTCTCATTATATAAGCAAATGGGATATGAATATGAAAAGGAGCAGCCGTAGGGTTAATGGATGCGCAGTAGGGTTAATTAGAGCTACTGTAAAATACTTAAGGAAGAAATAAAGCTGAAACACCTCTAGCTCCAAAGTCTTGGGAGGGAAGTAAATGACCTCTCCCCAAATGAAGTAAAAATTGATCCCACTGTGTAAGAGAACAGGAAAGGACTGGGTTCTCTAGCAGAGCAGGCAGCTTCGTGCCCCAGATTCTTGTCCTAGGTAGAGCACGGTGGCGAGGTTTTGGCAGAGGAACAAATACCACGTGGGAGGACAAGGGACTTCGGATTAGTTGCCTCAAGTGCAACCAGCTCTGAGCGAAGCGGCCAGGTGCAGGGGAAGTCCGTTCTCAGGGCGCAGCGCAGCTGGGCAGCCGAGCCCCACGTTCCCGTTTTTGACTCTTTCTCTCCAACCTCCCCCACCCAGCAGTCAGGTCCCGGAAGGTAATTAGTGTGGGGGAGAGGCAAAGCTTCAGAGTCTGCAGGGAGATGGGAAAGTAAGGGTGGAGGCGGTCTTCTTGTCAGAGGTCTCATCAAGGTGGGGGGGCGGGGAGAGAGAGAGGGAGGGAGGGAGGGAGAGAGAGAGAGAGAGAGAGAGGAAGAGATTTTCCATTTTTGCACTCGAGGCATACCTAATGATATTCCCACAGACAGACAGACAGGCAGACCGAGAGAGGGACAGACAGGACACACTTGAGCGTTTGAAATCTTTCATACCCCCAAATCCAGGACGCAGCCTGTTGTCATAACCATCGAGTAAGCTGTCCAGGATGCGGGTAAAATTTTCCGGGCATAATTTCTCCTCCTTTTGGTTTTGTCCTGGGGATTCGTTTAAACTGCAAACGCAAAAAAAAAAAAAAAAAAAAAAAAAAAAAAAAGAAAAAAAGAAAAAAAAAAAAGAAAACGGCGTAAGGGGTTGTTTTAAGAATCGATTACAGAACAGGTGGAAACAGGTTTATCTTCTAGGGAAAGAGACTTTTGCCCCAAGCTACAAGAGGCAGGTCTGAAGGATGGGGGGACAGAGAAATGGTCGGGAAAGGCGCACCCTGAGCACACGCACCCCCAAACCCACACTCTTCTTGCACCCGGTGCCCCTTCCGCTCTCCGCGTCTACGCGGTCACAGAAAAGCCTAGCTTCGGTCCCTGACCTTACAGCGGAAACAGGAGGGTCTGGTTTGCCCTGGGAGGGGCGGCGGCCGGAGGGGGCTCGGAGCTGGCCACTTCTCCACCCTTGCCCCTCAGGACCCCGAAGAACTCACCAAGCCGCCAGGCAAAGGAAGTGCAGGAGGGCGAAACTGACCCGGGAGGACGTGGCGATCGCGGGTACCTTCTTGGCAGAAACCATCTTTGCAACATGCCATACTTTAAGCCTGTTCACGTTTCCAGGCTCTCAAGATGCCCTGAGCAGGGTGCGAGGCGAGGGCAGAGGCTCTCCGCGGCGTGCGCACACTCGCGCTCACACTCGCCCGCGCTCACACTCGCCCGCGCTCAGCCAGCCCGAGCCGCGGTGGGCGCGTGTGTGCACGCGGGCCAGGGGGAGGCGGAACCTGCCTTTCCTCGCCCCCTCCTTTTCTCGCTGAGCTCTCAATGTGTATGGAGAGCTATGTATACCGCTCAACACCCTTTCGTGCCCGCACCGTGGAGCCTCCGAGGTTAACCTCAGCGCGCGGGCACGGAAAGGCTGAGCGAGTTCTTCCCAACCTTGAACTCTGGATTTCCGCCCCTCCTGGCGTCCGCCGCCCCCAACCCTAAGCGGGTCCCCGCCCACAGCAGTGCCTAGCCTCCACTTTTCCCTCCCCCCCCCCCCGCCCTGCTTCCTGCTGGGATTTGGCTTTCACCAACGAAGCTCCTCTCTCAGGTTGTCTGAGGACCTGTTTTGTACCCATTTTCAAGGCTGAGGGGAAGGAGCGGGGCCATTAGGATGGCTGGGCGTGGGGACGGGAGACTGCGGTGAGCACAGGGGATCGAGGGCGGACGGAAACAAACTTTGGGACTCTCCCCTTCAGGTGCTGGGGCGGAGTGGGGCGGCAAAGGAAAGAAGATTCTTCCTGGTGAGAGAGAGGGGTTGCAATTCACCGGGCACGCTCGCGCCAAACTTAGCAAGTGGACTTGAGCCTCATTCTGTTCGCAACGCGTTTGCCAAGCTGTTGCTGTGAACATAACACATTCCTTTACTACACTCGCTCCCACCTGGCACACACACACGCTCAGCTCCGCTGCCCCATCCTTTGCTGGAGAGGAGAGGAGAGGTGAAGACGAAGGACGTCGGGTCAAAATCACTTTCACTTTTGGTGACACTTCCTGCTCTTTTCTTTCACGGTAGAGCTCCCTGACTTCCTGCGGTTGACCGCTTTAGGGGGCAGGAAAGGGTGGCTGTGGAGACGGAGAGGAGAGAGACAGAAGAAAGACAAATGTGGTTGGGGGTGGGGGGTCGGAGGGGCTCAGTACACATGTTTAAAACGTTAATTATTGGTTCCAAGGGGGAAAGGTGTCTTTCACATTAATAGTGATGCAAGTGGAAATTTGCATATGATGGACCAATGACCTAAGTGATTTCCAAAAAGTTAGTTCCCTGGAAACTGTCACCACCAATATTTATATTCTGTTTAGAACTTTGATGGTTTGTTCAAATTTGGACTGATTTGATATGAAAACAATAGGTTTTGTTTCAGTATCGTCATTAAAATTTTTCTTTGCAAAGGGGAAACCTTTCTGACCGCCCAAAGTGCTTAATCTCGGAGGTATGTATTCCGTGATATTCTATATTGTTTCCTTCATGGAATTTATTATACTTCATCCTAATTCTGTCTGTATCATTCTTCTCTAAAGACCCCTTGAGGGTCTGGGCTGGTAATTATGATTTATCTGTGGATATTTTTTCTCTTATTACAGTGCATACCACATAGTACAAGGACAATAAATATTTATTGAATGAACAATTAAACAAATTAATGAATTACCTACTCCCAGATCCATCCTAATTAATTTGGATGAAATTCGAACTTACTCTCATCGAAAAATGAAAATATTAGTGTCCTCCCCATATATGCCATGAAAGCATTTGTTTCCACAGACTCTACACATAAAAACTTATAAAACATCATATTATTATATCACGTTATATTATTTTTTCAATCTGAATGCTTTCTTGTACTTTCAGAACAGAATTTTATTTTTTTCTTACAATATCCATTTGAAATATAGAGTTAGATAGATATTGATATATACATATATATCAAAACACAAATATAATGGCCTAAGGGAGAAGAGGTTTCATATTGTTAAAGAAAATTATCTTTAAAATTTCAATTTTAAATATGTGAAACTAATACCTTCAAAGGTATGAAAAGATTTCCCCCTTCAGTGTAGCTACTTCCAATTATATTTTTGTTAACAGATGTATTTAAGATCAACTGAAGATAATAGCATAGATGTATCATTTTATTTTATTTCATACCCTTTCATTTATGCTGTCCTTTATATTACTTGAAGAAGTTATATGTTGGGTGTTACTGTCTGAAATCTTTAAAAAAAATTTTTTTGTCACTAGGAATTTTAAATTAACTGTAACATTAAAAAATTACAACTTACCAGAAGTTACAAATATCATTAAATGTGCTATTATTTTTATATAAATTTCTATCCACTCTGATTCAGATTGTGAGTGAATCCTGATTGCCTGTATATAACTGTACAGAAATATAAAGGTGTTAAAATTATACATATTAATTCCTTATTTAAAGTTAATAAAAGTCTTTCATTGCTCTGCTTGATAGAATTTGAATTAGGTTCAATTACATAACCCCCAAACATCATTATGTTAAGCCAGCCACATATTATAAATTTATCATAAAGCCTTATCTCTGGTATGGTAGAATACAAGCGAAATAGACTGCCCTGATGCTGAAGTCTTACTTCAGAGTGCGCATACCTATGAAATGCCCTAAAAATTAATACAAAATTTTGTATTCATGTAAGTATGTGCATTTTTCTTTGAGGCTCTTTATGACTTTCATCAGAGTTTCAAAAGCTATGGACAACGATAGTACAGACTAATGTTTTAAAATAAAAGATTAAATATATAATAGAAGAATCAACCAAATAGGTGGAAAACATTTGTAACCAGTGTGTACCAAACGTCTCTATCCCATTTGATACCCTTATTCATGGCCAGTTTCCATAGACTGTTATGTAGATCTTGGGTCTCCATCGAAGGTACTCAGCTCCATTTGCTGTCAATTTGTCAAACATCCAATTAGCTTGGCACACAAAACTTTGGAGTGGTAATAAAATGAATTTGAAAGAATTCAACCTGTTTTTGTTTCTATTAATTGCCTCCCTTAATTTTATTTGTGTATATGTGTGTGTGTTTTCAAGGGTTCTGAAAAAAAATACTATTATCAAGTAACAGATTTTTTTTTCTATATCTAATAGTAATGATTAGGAAGGGAAATTCATGTGTTACCAATAATGCCCCAAGTTAAACTATTGTTAAATTTTCTGCCAAGTGTCTGTCTTATGATATATACATTAGGTTGTCGCCTTCTTCTTCTCCTTCTCCTCCTTCTCCCTCTCCTTCTCCTTCTCCTTCTCCTTCTCCTTCTCCTTCTCCTTCTCCTTCTTCTTCAACAACCGAAGTTAATTTTCTCACACTGAAGGCTAGAAGTCCAGGACCAAGGTGTCATCAAATTTGACTTCTTCTGAAGCCTCTCTTCTTGACTTGCAGATGGCCTCCTTCTCACTGGTGGTCTTCTCGTGGTCTTTTCTCTGTATTCATGCACTCTGTGTTCAAATTTCTTTATAAAGACACCAGTCCTGTTGGATCAGGGTTCACCCTAAAACCTCATTTTAATTTAAAGGCCTTTAAAAAAAATCCCTATTTCCAGATAAGGTCACATTCTGAGGCTCCAGAGGTTATGACTTTAACTTATGATTTGGGTGAGTGGGGGGACACAATTTAGTGCATAACTGTGGTGATCTTCCTTCAACTATATTTAAAACAAAATGAAAATAATATACATATAGTGAGTTTTAAAATTCATTAAGCCATAAAGGCAATTTGGACATTCTTATACGAATAGTAATAATTATGATGATAATAATCTTTATTATAATAATAGCAATTATCCTTTATTAAGTACCTAATTTCATTCAAATCTTCAGAACAAATATTTATGGTTAGGTATTATTATTCTCATGTTATAAATAAACTGAAGCTTAAACATGCTGAGTAATTTGTTCATGGTGGGCCAAATCAATGGGAAGATCAAGATTTTATTCTTTGTCCCTGGAGGACTAGCTGGATAAAATGTAATTTTGTTGTTCTTGTTGTTTAATTTGACATAGACATATATTCTGAAATGATTACTACAATAATGTTAGTTAACCCATCCATCATCTCACAGTTATTTTTTATATGTGTGGTGAGAACATTTAAGATCTGTCTCTTAGCAAATTTCAAGTACACAATACAGAATTGTTAACTATGTATAACAATGCTAACTAAGTACGTCACTACGCTTTACTAGATCCCTAGGACTTACTCATCTTATAAACAGTTGAAAGTTCATACCCTTTGGTCAATATCACCCCATTTCCCCTACTTGCAGTCCCAACCACCTGTTTTCTCTGAGTTCATGCAGCGTTTGTCTTTCTCAATCTGTGTTGTTTTATTTCCAGAGCGATACCAGACTAATACAACCAAATTGGAAAGCCATTTGGCAATAGTTGAAGTTGAACATGAATATGCCCTATGATCAAGCCATCTCCTGCCTGTTTTATAGTCCATAGAAGTTCTCAAACACTGCAAGGAGGCAACTGAAAAATAGTAGACTGTTTGTAATTGTGGGGAAATAGCAACAAAATAAAAGTCCTTTGATGGGAAAATGGACACTGTATTATGGTATAAACAGAGTACTATAAGGTAATTAAAATTAAGAAAATCAGGTATAGGAGAAAAATAAGATAAGTAAAATAAGCAAGTGACAGAATAATACCTTCAGTAAAATATCATTCATACAAAATTTAAAACATGAAAAATAACATTGTACATTGTTTATGGGTATGTATGTAGTGATAGAGAACCCACATGAAAAAAGAAACATCAAATTAAAGGCAATGGATATCTATGGAGAGGGAGAAAGGGGACTAGAATAGAGAGAGGAAATTGACTACTTCAATTATTTAAGTATTGGAGCAAATATGAAAAAATCTTAAATATTGACAGATCTGGTGGTAGGGACTTGAGTGTTCATTACATTACTTTTTTCATTGTCCTGATCATCTATTGCTGTATAACAAACCATTGCAAACCTTGCTGGCTTAAAACAGCAATTTATAATGATCTCTCAGTATTCCTGGTTTGACCGCTCTCATCCAGTGGTTCTCCCTGGAGATGCCTCAGGGAGATGCCTGAGGTTACCTGGTAGCTGGCGCTGTAGTCATCTGAAGGTTTGACTGAGCTGGCCACTGAAGACAGCTTATTACTTCACATGACTGGCACCTTCGCTGGGACATCTGGAACAGTTGGAGGGTTGGCTGGATCTCTCTCTCTCTCTCTCCCTCTCTTTCTATTTCTTTCTCTGGCCTCCCACTTAATTAGCTTGGATTCCTGACAACATGAAGCTGGCTTCTCCAAAATAAACATTTCCAGAGTTGGGCTGAAACTGTAAGACTTCTTAAGAATAAGCCCCGGAAGTTACAGAGTACCACAACTACTGCATTCTACTGGTCAAATCAAGACGGGAACAAACCACATCTGTGCAGAGGAGATGCACAAGGAAATCGCTGGGAGGTATGGTTTTTGGGTGGCCATCTTTGAAGACTAGCCACCATATGTACTTTTCTGTATGCTTGAAATAGTTCATAGAAAAATGAATAACATTTTATACGAGTTGTATGATAGTAAATTTTATGTGTCAACTTGACTTGGCCACATTACCCAAATATTAAGTCAAACATTATTCTAGATGCTTTTGTGAAAGTATCTTTAAATGAGGTCAACACTGAAATCAGACTTTGAGTGAAGTAGATTACGTTCCATAATGTAGGCGGGCCTCACCCAATCAGTGGAAGGCCTGAATAGAAAAAAGACTGACCTCCCTATAGGAAAAGTGAATTCTGCCAGCAGACTGCTTTCATACTAAAACTGTAACTCATTTCTGGTTTTCCAGCCTTCTGTCCTATCCTACAGATCTTGCACTTCCAGCCTCCATTATTGTGTGAGCCAAAATAAATGACTAAATCCCATCCCCTACTCACCACCATTGATTCTTTTTCTCTGGAGAACCCTAATCTAACACAAGTGGTAGAGGAAGACAAGACTAAATGTTTACTGAATCTCTTGGATATAAGTAAAGTTTAATGGCTCAGCCCATTTAACAAATTAAAAATTTTCTTGCCTTTCAAATGTCGCTGAGTTCTTCTGAAAGAGAAATTGTATCAAATTATAATGGAATCTTGAATCGGTTATTACAACATACTGTCATTGTTGCTTTTAGGATGCTTTTTAGATTTTTGTAACACCAGTAAAGGTTCATGACATGTGAGCATTTATAAATGTTGAACATACATGAGCCATAATTTTGGTTCTAAATTAATCACTTGCAGGAGCTACTGGGTTGGTTCAGTGTGTTGGATGTGCAACTCTCGATTTTGGTTCAGGTCATGATCTCACCATTTGTGGGACTGAGGCCTGCATCTGGTTCTGTGTTGACAGCCCGGAGCCTGCTTGAGATTCCCTCTCTCTCTCTCTCTCTCTCTCTCTCTCTCAAATAAATAAATAAACATTAAAAACTCATCACTGTATTTAAGTCTTATTGTTTTGATTTTTTTTAATCAGCCAAATAATGCATGCACATTGTAGAAATTTTGAAGAATACAGGGGCGCCTGTGTGGCTTACTTGGTTGATCATCTGACTCTTGATTGTGGCTCAGTCTTGATCCCAGGGTTGTGAGCTGTGGATCCTGCTTGGGATTTCTCTCTCTCTCTCTCTCTCCTTTCTCTCTCTCTCAAAAAAATTTTTTTTGAAGAATACAAAACAATACAGCAAAAAAAACCCCTGTACAATGCAATTATTCAAATGAAATGCTTTTAAACTCTGAAAAAAAAGAAAAGAAACCTAAGCCTTTGAAGAGATATCACCATTTCCTTAATAAGCTTTGGGAAACACAATAGTAAGTGGACATATTTAGCAATTACATCAGCCCAAGAAACCAAGACGTGAAATGTATTGTATATTTTATGTAATTTTATTGCATATATTTGCATCGGATATGTTAATTTTATCTATTTTTTCACTGGTGATATGAAGAGATTCTCACTTCAAATATATTAATAAACAGAAGCAAAAAATGAACCTGAAAACATATTTATTGTCACTAATTGTTCTAGACACACATATTCTGGTCTTTCAAATTGTTTGAATAACAAAAAACCTTAAAGAAAAGCATAACGTCAGGTATTCAGGTGTCTTTTTTAGTATTTTTAAGTCCTCAATACAGAGCTTAACATGCAAATCGGGTTCAGGCAAAATAAATTGCCAAAATATCAGAGATTTACACTGGCTTGCTATCGAAGCGAGACAGCGTTCGGAATTAAATTTTCCGTACAAACCTGTGAAGTCTTAACAGGACACGGTGGCAATATATTTGGTCCTCTGAAGACTATGTAGCCAGACTGCTCTTCATTACCATCTGGTGGTTGCTTCATGGAGTGGCATTAAACATAACTCTCAAAGAGAGTTAAAGGAACTGAATATCATACTTAAGAATAGAGAGAAGAACCTGAGTAGTACTGATGAATGTGACAAACGCGTGAGGATAAAGACCAAAGAAGGACTTGGGACTTGACTTACAATAAAAAAAAAAAAAAAGTATATCATAAACAGTTCATTTGGAAACAACTTACAATGGAGAAAAGTTGGATGTCTGGTAACAATGACTTAGGAACAGCATAAGACTCCCAAATCACACCTATTTGCTTTATGACAGAAAAAGACATGCAATTTTTCTTCTGGTGAGGTATTAGATGTAAGCATTTTTTTCTGGACTTACTAAATCTTTCAGTCATCCCTGTATATTCATATGCCATCTGCCAAAGAAGCATCCTCTTCCATTTTATCTACCTGGCAAACACTTCTATCTCTCTAAAATTTTAGCTTAAATCGTGCCTCGTTTCAGAAGTCTATCTGTGCCGTCCCGGCTAAGGGTTCTGCTTATCCACCCCTACAGAGTGCTGACCATTTGTGTAATGGTTTCTTTTCATGCCTGTCTGAGTTTCTCAAGGGTAGAGACCGTGCCTTCTTTATTCTTGCAAGACCCAAGTTCTAAGCCTTTAATTTATATTTACGCAAGGAATTAATCCATGCAAGTTCATTGTTACTTAGGAAATTTAAACCAAAAGAAACCTCTGACATTTCAAGCTTAACAGACAGTAAAGCGAGGAAAAAGTTAGATTTTAGAGAAAGGAAATGTCCATATTGACCTTTTAAATTTCCCACTTCCATCATAGAACTGCAAAGCCAAAATACAACCAGGGAAGTCATCTAGTTTTGCCACATAATTTTCAGTGTGAGACTAAGGCTCAGAGAGAATATATGACTTTCTCAAATGTCTACGATTAACAGCTACCAGAATCAGGATTTCAATCCCTGTCTTCTGACTCTCCATCTTTGAGATTTTTAGTCTACTGGCTAATCCCTAACTTCTCTTCAGAGAAAACTTAGTTCTGGGGCACGGAACTTGAAATCTAAAAATTAAGAGCCTTTTTATGGATCTGATTTCTATTCTTGATCCATGACCCAGCCTACAAATATTTATGGGCAAGTTAGGAAATCATTAATTATGTTATTGGGCAATATAATATATTTAAGTGTTTTAAGTGCTTGGATTTTGTGCCACTAAGTCTATGAATTTACTCTAAAAAAATAACAAGGCATGCATGCCAATATTACGAGCACGATGAGCAACAAACAACATTATTAATACTTACTTCTGACAAAAAGGATAGACTCCCTGGTAAAATTTCTGGAATGTTTTCCTCTTATGAGATATACTTTAGGGCTGAGTAGGAGGTTTTTGAGATGCTCCAAACACACCTTGTTTTTTAATTGCCTACTCTAAGTAGACGCCAAATCCATGTGACCTCACTATACGAACAGATGACACAGTCTCTTGGAATATGTTTCTAATAAGATATGTTGGCTAAAATCCAGAACCACTTTTCTTCTGGGAATGTGTATATGGTGCCATATCATGCGGTTTTTTCAGCTTTAGAAATTATACTTCTAGAGGAAAAAAATGCTTTTGGCATTTGCAGTCTTAACATTTATAGTTTCATAGTTTTGGCATTTCCACAGGTCTCTGGCACATGGTGATTTGTAATTTCTGCTAAGGCGTAAATATAAATAGTGGGTGCTGGGAGGCCAGGGGGCAGACACAGCCAGGCACTGAACCAGAAAGAATTCAAGCCAAGGACGCACCTGGGCTGAGGCCAAACACAACGTGGCTTTGTGGTTCCCAGGGTTACTGTCCCACATGCAGAAACTCTCCTGGGGTGAGTTTAAAAAATATAGAAACAAATATAGAAAAAAAGTGGTTCTTGGTGAAGTAATAACCATCTAGTAAGATTTTAAATTTTGGTGCGTGCTGAAAAATGTAGCAAACTTATGGTTTGAGCACAGTATCTGAAAAGGAATGTTTTGGCACTAAAAGGAATAGGAATTCAAGAGAAAGTAGTGAGCCAGTGAAAACATTCCCTCATAAAGTTGAGACTATCAGTGGTCTACCTTAGAGTCAACTTTTTAATAGCTTTCTGAAGACACAGGCACTGAAAATATCCTTTTTATTAGGTGGTGGTTGTTTTTTTTTTTTTTTTCAGTCACTGAGCACATTACTTCTCCCTCTGTAAGTTCTTTAAAACTAGAAACCAGTGGCTCGTCAATGACTAGCAAATCTCTTTAGCTAACTAGGCTAGCTGCAATACACGATGCTTAGTCTGCCTTACTCACAGCCAACTCTCAGCATTTTAACCCCTTTCTGCACAAATAAGTGTTCTCTTCTTTCCCTCTTCTTTTCTTTCTTCCTGCTCTTTTTAAAAAATCTTACCTGAAATTTGCAAGTATCTGATTTTGAGATACTTTTGATATTATGTCTTTTTTCAAGCCATCCCATTAAATTAAATTAAATTAAACATGCGATAATGTCTTTTTGCTTTCTCCTTGCTTGATATAACCCAACTATTTTTCTGATTCATTTCGATGTTCTTTGAGAAGGGAATCTCTTCAATTGAATTGTTTACAACAAAATTATAATGATAAATGTGTTTTTCCTTTCTCCTTCCCTATCAAATTATGACCATAGACTTTGACTTTAGGTTGGAACTGGCTTTTAGAAATTTTATAAAGCTGCCTAACATTCACAGACAGACCCCTCATTAAGTTATACTGAAAAAGTCTGGCTCTTGGGAAAGATATTTAACATATTATAATATTATTTCATTATTCCAAAGTACATATTCTCACAAAGTTCACAGTAACAAAAAATAAAACGAGGAAAAAAATGTAAAAAAAATATCCTGTAATACTCATAAAGATAGAACTCTTTCCTTTTTGAGTCTGGTACATCTATTACAACTATAATTTGTCTTACATCATGAATACAAAATTACCGCAAAATCAAATTGCTTCACTTGCTTTTGATTACAATGACTTGAGTTATGATAAAGTATCTATCCTATAAGCAAACTGTTCCTAAAATAAGGAATTATAGAAGCCAGGCATTGAAACACATTTTATGTGGGTTTGGCATAAGATTCAATAACTAACATGTTTTCAACATATTTTGCTTTGCTTGTAACACAAAATTCTGCCATATGTGAACCCAAGCAGAACACAGAATAAGTGGGACAAATGGAAAATATAGAAAGATGATAGATTTAAACCCAAATATTCCAATAGTTACATTAAACACGAGAGAAAATATTGCAATTGAAAGACAAAGATTGCCAAACTGAATAACAAAATAAAGCTCCGTTATATACCACTTAAAACAGACTAACTTTAAATGTAAGACAATTTTAAAATAAAGTGTACCCCATGTTGTCAGATACAGTAATTTTATGTGCAAGAAGCGTTATTAGAGATCAAGGTGAATGTTTCACATTGAAAAAGATATGGTAAATTGTGGTGACTGTTGGGACTCCTTGGTAGCTCGGTTGGTTAGCATCTGACTCTTGGTTTCAGCTCATGTCATGATATCATGGTTCGTGAGTTTGAGCCCCTCATCTGGCTCCATGCCAGATGGCTCCCCTCATCTGGCTCCCTCTCTCTGCCCTTCCCTGGCTGGCTCTCTCTGTCTCTTTCAAAATAAATAAATAAAAACTTTAAAAACATTGAAAAAGATGTAAGCTTATCAAAATAATATAATAATTCTTAAATTGTTTGCACCTTCATTCATAGCTTTAAAAAAACACTATAGGAAACATTGACAAAACTGCAGAGCGTATATTCTTTTCAAATGACGTGAAACATTACCCCTAAGTGACCGCATGCTGGCATCTTAAAACAAATCAAAGCAAACGTGAAGGGATTGAAATTATACCAAGTGTGTTCTTTGATCACTATAAAATTAAAAAAAAAAATTTTTTTTAATGTTTATTTGTTTTTGAGACAGAGAGAGACAGAGCATGAATGGGGGAGGGTCAGAGAGAGAGGGAGACACAGAATCTGAAACAGGCTCCAGGCTCTGAGCAGTCAGCACAGAGCCCAACGCGGGGCTCGAACTCATGGACAGTGAGATCGTGACCTGAGCTGAAGTCGGATGCTTAACCAACTGAGCCACCCAGGCGCCCCTGATCACTGTAAAATTAACAAACATTAGTAACACATAGATAAGCAGAATATCCTTCTAGAGATTGGAGAAAAGTAGAGGGAGATAGAACAAGTGCTCAGGGAGGTAGGTGGGGCCCAGGTCATGGCGAGGCTTAAGCTGTACCTTTACTAAGGCACTTTTATCCCGACAGAACATTGGGAGAACATTCAAAGATGTATATTTTAGGGCTGATTTAATCAATTTTACATTTTAAAAGCGTCATTCTGGCTGCAACTGTGGTGATGGGTTTGAGGGGAGTGAGACTGGGTGAAGAATGGTTTGAAGTGAGGAAAAGTCTAGAGGCAAGGAGGTCAGTTAAGGAGTGCTTACAATGTTACAGGTGAGGGTGGTTGGCTGAACGGGAATAGTCGCAGGGAAACAAGGATGGAAATAAGTGGAAAGAAGTAGAGACATATTTAGGTGACAAGATAAGCATTGTTCGCATTTGGTGACAAAAAGATGACACCCAGATTTTTGTGTTGGTTCAGTGGTAGGTTGTGGTATCAGTCACCTAAATACAGGATTCTTCCATGAGGGCAGGGGAGGGGGAACTGGTGATAGTGACCACAAGGGGGTTGTATAGTCACACTGGTTCTCAATAGTGTTCTGGACCTGTAATGTACATTTGAGATTGTAAGTGGGAAAGCCATGTGAGTAGATGAGATTGCACCAAAAAAAAAAAAAAAAAAAAAAAGAGTCACCATTATAAAATACTTACCCTATAGGTTTATTTATTTAATTTAAGGAATGACACCTAAAATTAATGTATTCAACACTATTAATAAACACCATCTACTAAGCTTAAGACGTGTTCAAAATGTATCAATTTGAACTTTTTTAAGGAGAAGAAAAAAATAGACCCTGAGAATTAGTGAGTCCAATTATACAAATCATGGTTAAGATAGTTGATAAGAGATATATAAAATGGGTGGCCATGAGGGTCCTGGTGGTGTCAGAGGTCATATTCCTGTAAGAATAAATTCATGTAATTGAGAATTGTCTTCAGTGGTGCTCTGGAATTAAACTGTAGTAGTGGCAGTCCATTGGTTGAGGGGATTTAAATTGGACAGTTTCAGGGCTGGTCCAATGGATAAGTGAACCGAGAATAGCATGTATTGGCCAGAGAGTGGTTGATGTAGCACAGAAAGGGTGGTCTCTAGGCTGGACCAAAAAGAAAGTAAAACCAAGAAAGGTGTTGGTCCCCATTTAGTAAACAACTGTAGATTTCATCCAAATTCTGTAGATTTTTTAATGTGTGTACTTTGAAAGCTTTCTTTTAGAAAACTCTTCCAGGCAGTTTGCAAAACAAGGCATTTGGATGGGCTGTCTAAGCCCTTGCAGATAAACTAAGAATTCTTGCCTGCCACAGCTGACATTTTAACCAAGGCTCTGCTCATCTCTGGATAAATGTGACTGTTCTGTTCCACATTCTCAGCCAGGCTTAGCTTTAGTACATATTCAGGGAAGCTTTCTCAGTGAGTGGAGCACACTGTCTTGACCTCCCTTTGTTAAGTAACACGGCAATGTAGCAGGAACTGTATTGGCATTTCCCTTCCACAAACCCCAGGTTCGTATCCCTGCCTCTGACATGATGGCTGCAACAAAAATCAATTCTTGGTGGTGTTTCATATGATGAACTAGAAGAAAAACAAGTGCATGGGTCTGGAAGTATTGAGGAGGACAAAAATGTCTCCTTTGGAAGAATCTGAGGCAAAGATTCATTTAAGCAGCACCATCAGAACACCCTGGGACTAAACTTGAACTTACTCTTGCAGTTTATATGGTCCCAAACTTGCACTCCAGTGAGGACTTGCTCCCTGTAACTCAGTCTCTCCCTATAACTTAGATTTGAGTCCTATAGTTTTTCTCCTTACCTAGGGAGAGGAATCCTCCTATGCAAAACTTCCAGATTCCTGGGTTGTAGTTCCTCTGTTTATGGATTTCCATGGTAAAACTCTCCATATGTCAATTCGGACATTTAATTGCTGTTTACTCTTCAGTCTTATGGAGATGTGCCCTGATCATTGACCCGAGCATGTTATTCTTGATGTTAGATTTCACTAGATGCTTGCTATCAATCTTCACAGATACCAATTTGTCAGTTACCCTTCATGATGTCTATCTCCTCCTCCCAGTGTCTGTTTTCTTTTTTCTGTCCGTGTCTGTCCCACAGACTGCTTCCACTCCTCATTGTTGCCTTCTACGCTATCCTTAGCCCTTTCCACTTGACCTGAGCTAACATCTGAATAGTATACTATTGTTTCCAGGATGGAATCAGCAATGGTGTCACATCTGAAATGGAATGACTGTCCAACAAATATCGGGACTTGCAAGTCTGCCCACAGTCAGCTGAATAGAGATCAAAACTAAGACACCAAATAGTGAACATTAGGAATTAAGTCTTTCTTTGTTTTTTTTCTTTTCTTTTTTTTAATGTTTGAGATGTGATTAGATAATCATGTTACTGGAGCAAAAAGCCATAATAAATTACAACCCCAAATTCACCAGCACCATTTTACAGAGTATTAGAGCAGAAAAAACTTTTAAAACCATCTAGGTCAATTCCCTGCCTCCTATTCCAATGATTATCTAGCAATTATTATCTAGCAATGCAATGATTATCTATCTATCTGTGCAATGATTATCTAGCAATTATTGTGATATTGTGAGATATTATCTATCTGTGCAATGATTATCTAGCAATTATTGTGTTGTATACTAATGAAAGAACTATGGTAAGCAATGCTAAGATTACCTTATTTTAATAGTGCAGGTAACTAGAATCAATTGAAATAATGGCTCATTTCCCTGAGACCATATATTGTGGTGAAACTATCATGCCATCATCATATAATCCTTAACATGTAGCAAAGCTTCTCTTTTCCCCAAAGCTGGATATTAGTGACTCTGACCTATTCTAATTCTGGCTACCCCATTTCTTAGCTGTTTGCCCTTGGAAACGTCTTTTTACTACTTCGTGCTTCATTTTCATCATTTGCAAAATAAGGACAATCATAGTGCCTATTTTATAGAATTGTTAACAAGGATTAAATGTGCTAATACATGTTAAAACAATTCAAAGGATGTCTGGAACATAGCACTATTAAAGTGTTAGCTATATTAATAACTAACACATTAAATTTTTGAAGCTCACACTTTTTTTTAACTCATTGTCACTGATGGAGAGAAAATCTTTCTACAGCGAGAGGTAAAAAGCTTCAAAGTGTTAAAGCATTAGGGAGTTAACACATTGATGGAAATAAATTTTAGTCAAAGTGAAAATGAGAGCATGGGACAATTTGCAGTTTCAATGGTGGACGAAGGTCAAAGGTCAAGGTACCTACAAATTGAAATGCAACTGAGTGGGGGAAGTTAGCAAATGAGGATGCTGGCAGCCCTGAGACAAACTTCAAAGACTTTCCAATTTGTTGGAGGAGGTCATCGAGAGGACGTGACCACCGGTTGACCCATGGACTGGACCCAAGCTATCAGAGGCTCCTCATTATATCCCTGTCTTTGGAATTTCTTGTATCCACCGTCCTCACACTAGGAACCATTTCGTCTCTCTCTTTTTTTTTAATGTTTATTTATTTATTTTTGAAAGAGAGAGAGAGAAAAGGGGGAGAGAGATTGTAAGCAGGGAGGGGCAGAGAGAGGGAGAGAGGGAACCCTAAGCAGGCTCCCGGCTGTCAGCGCACAGCCCAATGCGGCTGGATTCCTTGAACCGGGAGATCATGACCTGAGCCAAAATCAAGAGCCAGATTCTTAGCCAACTGAGCCACCGAGGTGCCCCACACTAGGAACCGTTTCAAGGATTCACCTTAGGAGAGCAAGGTGTTGTTGGGACCGTCTGTACTCAGCACTGACTGAAAGCAGGTAAGGCCTCTGTATAAAGTTTTAAGATTCTGGCCAGTGGGTGGGGAGCTCTGTTCGTCTGCTGCCACCCAGGAAGGGAGCCAGTTTGTGAACCGGCGCAGTTTTTCCCGACGTCACCTTATTGCCGCAGCAGGAATGAATCCAGAGATGTGACCAGGGTCCCTCTTTCCTGTTCGACCGTGCAGACGCACACGAGCCGGCCGCCAGACCGAGGGGCTGCAACAGGCACCGAGCCCAGCTGTGAACTGCCTAGGCAGCAAGTACTAAGAAAACCGGCAGCAAGATGAATGTGGGGCCAAGCCAAGGAAGTTTGCACTGTGCACTGCTTGCCTGGGGCTGCAAACGAGGTGCAGGAATCATGAGAGTAAGGTCCAAGGTGGGGGCAAATGGTCATGCTTGACTGGAAAGCAGAGACATAGCAGATGCAGTGAGCAGACTATTCCCAGGGAGATCTGCTCGTGGGCACGCATACCTGTGCTCCATGGGGACAGCGTTCCAGCACCTTGTGGGGGGCTTAATGAATCTGACTAATCCCTGGTTCACTTTGTATTTTCCACCCTCTTCCAATTCTGGCGCAGCTCATATGTTTATACTCACTAAGTAGAATACATTTCTGGGCAAAGAGAAAAGACTTCCGTTTTTTCAAGTTTTAGGATTTGTGCTTAAATCTAATTTTACATGTTTGATGAATATGCACAAATTTCCTCTCCAACTATTCACAATTTATAAACTTCTATCCAAACTCCTCTCAGTCCTTATAAGTTGATTTTATAAATATTTCAAAATTCGGGGGGGTGGGGGGGGGGTTGGGTGCCAGGGCGGCTCAGTCCGTTGAGCATCTGACTCTTGATTTCTGCTGAGGTCATGATCCTAGGGTTCTGGGATCCAGCCCCAAGTCCGGCTCCATGCTGAGTGTGGAGCCTGCTTGAGATTTTCTCTCTCTCTCTCTCTCTCTCTCTCTCTCTCTCTCTCTCTCTCTCTCTTTGCCCTTCCTCTGCTTGTACATGCACTCTCTCTCAAATAAAAATTAAAAATAAATAAATCTTTCAAACTACAGGGGGAATAAAAAACAACCACCAAAAGTGCACCATTCTGGTGCCCCACAGTCAGATCAACTTAATTCTCACATTTTGTCAAAATTGATTCAGAATTTGTTTAGTAAAATATTACAGGGCGCCTGGATGACTCAGTCGGTTAAGTATCTGATTTTTGATCTCCACTCAGGTCGTGATCTCATGGCTCATGAGATTGAGCCCAGTGTTAGTCTCTGTGCTGATAGCATGGAGCCTGCTTAGGATTCTCTCTCTCCCTTTCTCTGTCCCTCCCCCACTCATGCTCTCTCTCTTTAAACAAATAAACACATAAATAAATAAATAACCTTTAAAAAAGTTACAAATGCAAAGGAAACTTCCAGAATGCTCCAACACAACTGTCCTTCCGACTTTAAAAATAGCCATCACATTGAATTTTGTAGTTTTTTCTGTGCATATTTGTGTTATTACATTGCTATACAAAGTAAAGGATGTTATTTATTATGCTTTTAATATTTTATATATATTATCATCATGCAATTTGCTTTTTATATTAACATTTTGCTTTTTGAGATTATTCATTTTTATACATTTTCATGGTAATTGACCCTAGCGTCTATAACAAACAACATAATAATGCATTAAAGTGGGAGAAAGAGGAAAAGAAGGGAAACACACTAGATATTTAACCATCTTGGCCAAAAAGTAACCCATAACATTTCTCTTGACATTTGATTGTTTGCAACATGTCATACAGTCACTCTAACAGCAAGGGAGTTACTGAGATGCAAAATTGATACTAAATGGTTTCAGGGCATTAATTAGAAAGTGTTACCATTAATTGCCTGCTTTAATTTGTTGAGATTTTTCTTCCATTTATGGGCATGGGCTAATTCTGCATGGGCTAATTCTGCAATATGTTTATACTCTCCATTAACAAGAAAATGAACTGAGGTTTTTGTATCCATTCATACAGACATTGTATATCTTAACTCATTCCATTTTTCATTTATTTAAGATGTATGTTTCATCTCCTACAATGTACCAGGATTTTTGCTATACCACGGATATTATTCTTAGAGGACACAATCTAGCAGAGAAAATGTATATCTAGCTAACTACAGAATTATGGGGAAGATGTTTGAATAGAGGTTCTGACTAAATGTTGTAGCAGCTGGAGTATTAGGGAGAACTACCCTTTAACATTCTTAAGGTTGAAAAGGGCACAGGAGCACTGCTGAAATAAAATCCAGCATATAAAAGGTTCATTTATGATTACATAGAAAATGGAAGCATTTCAGTGTTTTAAATATCAAGGACATGGTAATAGGGGAGGGGTTTAAAGAAGGAAAAACAATAGAAATAATGTAAGAGATAGGGTCATTGTTCCCTATGTCCCCAAGTATAGCACGCTGCCTTCAACAAAATATGAACCAGACTACAAAAGACAAAAACTCCTTAAAAATGCTTCACACTTTTCCTTATAAAAATTCATATTCTTGGTTAAAAGAATAACCAATAAGTTTGGTGAAAAGCCAAGCTTGTTATTTCAATTATTTTTTTCTTTTCCATCATTAAAGATATTCAAGCTCTTTTAATAATGATTCAATAGAAAATTTTGGAAAACCATAATCATTTGAATTGATCACTAAAGTGACATAGTAACATCAGTGAATTATAAGATTGCTCAATAGTTTTCTGAAGAAAAGGAAAATCAAATCCAGAAATTTTCTTTATCTTCCCCTTGATGACAAAATTTCTGTTATGCAGATAATTTAATGAACAAAGTTATGTTTTTTGGTTGAAATGAGAGTAGAATCAGTTTTGAACAGGATGCTAAAATGTCCAACCTGCTATAATTAGAAAATTTAGTTTTTAATAAATAGCATGGGCTGTTTTGAAAGAAGAATTTGAGAATATGAGGATTAATACTATGTTTTTTGACTGGAGAAAGATTAATGAATTGTTGTTTGAAGAGAATGATATTTTGAGTTAACTGACCTAGGACATAATTCCAGGAGTGTAACTTAACTAAACGTGTGGACTTCTGCATGTCATAAAGTTTCTATGTATCTCACTATTTCTCACCTTAAAATGAGAGTGTTTGGCCAGATTGTTAAATTCCCTGCTGGTGTTAAGATTCCGGGAGCAGTTGGCATCATGCTTTTGATACAATATAAGTGTCAGAGAAAAGTATTATGACTCTGGCAACTATGTGACATTAAGCACAGCTTCAATGATACTTTCATAAGTATGATGCTTTTTTGATGTCGTATTTCTCATGTATTTACGCAAACTCCTAAGAAAATTAAAAGTGAATATTTTCTTAACTGAGTACTGCATGCAATATGATTTTAGAGAAATACTGAGAAAAGATGAAACAGACTTCCAGGAGAATTGTGCTGTGACAAACACTGTAGGAAGCCACCTAAGGGCTAAACCTAAAGAAACAATAAGAAACAAGTGAAAACAAATAGGAATATGTAAAATAAGAAAGTAGCTTTAAACAACAAATCATCATCATCTTCAAAATCTAATGATTTATTCCTTACACACACACACACACACACACACACACACACACACACACTTCTTTTTAACCATTAACTATGGAATATTGTCAAGATACTTAACTTTTTTTTTTTTAATTTTTTTTAACGTTTATTTATTTTTGAGACAGAGAGAGACAGAGCATGAACGGGGGAGGGTCACAGAGAGAGGCAGACACAGAATCTGAACAGGCTCCAGGCTCTGAGCTGTCAGCACAGAGCCCGGCACGGGGCTCGAATCCACGGACCGTGAGATCATGACCTGAGCTGAAGTCGGACACTTAACCGACCGAGCCACCCAGGCTCCCCAAGATACTTAACTTTTGTAGGCTTAACATTCTCATCGTGATTATTTTTTGACTAGCAGCTGGCTAATCTCCCAATCAAAATTTTGCACACTGCTACATGAACACTGCTTTGGAGCCCTGTGAGTATCTATCCAGATTCCTAAGGGAGTCCAACATTACTTGAAATAACAGGTTATTTTCTCCCAGAACTCAAGTAATTAATTTGTTGTTAAGTCCTAGTTTCAATTATTGACTTTTCCAAACTTCAATCTCTTACCACTTTCCCTAATGGTTACCCATGTCTTTATTTAATTTTTCCTTTTATAAATATTAGTAGCCCTTTCCTTTTTAACAGAGAATCCCTTTTCAGCTACTCAATTGTTGAATTTTAATGATTGTAGCTCTTAGCAATAAAATGAATGCCCAAGAAAACAATGTGGTAACACTGGAGATCTAAAATTTTATAATATATTCTTCTTCATCTTTTGGCTCATTCCTGATAATTTATTAAATTTATATGCGTCACTAAGCACTAAAAAGGAGAATTTATTTTCTCTGAAAATAAGCTTTCAAGATCTTCCATTCTGATATTTGGTATAGCTTAAAAATCTTAATGAGATGGAGTTAAAGTCATTTGAAATGGAAACACCTCAAAATTCACTAATTTTGGAAAAAATAATACATTTGTCATCTGCCTAATGGAAGATTCACCGTGTCCTCCTATTGGTTGATCTATCAGAAGTAATTGGTACCATAACTGATCATTTCCTTTTCCTTTGCATACTTCCTTCCCTCCGCTTTCAGGACGCCCTACTCTCCTGGTTTTCTTGCTGCTTATGTCCCTTCTCAGTCTCTTTTTCTAGGGCCTTTCCAACCCCAAAAGATTGTAAAGCCCCAGGACACACAGAATTTCTTCTTTTCTATCTATGCCCACAATATTGGTGAGGTTACATAGTCCATGGCATTAAATACTGATATTCGTGTGCTAGGGCTGCTTTAACAAACTGCCACAGATTAGGTGGCTTAAATAGAAATTTATTTTCTCATGATTCTAGAGGCTGGAAGTCCAAGATCAAGGTGGGGGCAGGTTTGGTTTCTGCTGAGGCCTGTCTCCTCAGAAATGGCTCTGTTCTTGCTGCGTCCTCACATGGCTCACTGTTTTCAAGTAGCCCTGGTATCTCTTTTTTCTTCTCCTAAGACATTAGTCATATTGGAATTAGTGCCACACCCTTATAACCTCATTGATCTTTAATTATCTCTTTAAAGGGCCCATCTCCAGATAAAGTTACATTGAGGGTAGGGCTTTTACATATGAATTTTAGGAGGACATGCAGGTAAGGCCAATGTTTTTCAAATTTATATCTCCAGTCAAGATCTCTTCCTTTAAATGGAATTATCGGGGCGCCTGGGTGGCTCAGTTGGTTAAGCGGCCGACTTCGGCTCAGGTCATGATCGAGCAGTCTGTGAGTTCGAGCCCCGCGTCGGGCTCTGTGCTGACAGCCTGGAGCCTGTTTCAGATTCTGTGTCTCCCTCTCTCTGACCCTCCCCCGTTCATGCTCTGTCTCTCTCTGTCTCAAAAATAAACATTAAAAAAATTAAAAAAAAAATGGAATTATCAAAATATAGTTGACCCTTGACCAACATGATTTTGAACTGCAGAGGTCCACTTATAAGCAGATTTATGTTGATAAAGAGTCCAGTACTATAAATGTATTTTCTCTTCCTTTTAACTTTCCTAATAACATTTTCTTTTCTCTAGCTTACTGTATTGTAAGAATACAGTATATAATACATATAACATACAAAATATGTATTAAATGGCACTTTGTGTTATCAGGAAGGCTTTTGGTCATCAGTAGGCTATTAGTAGTTAAGTTTTGAGGGAGTCAAAAGTTACATAGGGATTTTTTACTGTGTAGGGTTCAGAGCCCCTAATCCTCCCATTGTCCAAGGGGTGTCTGTACATCCAGTTTAGAAAGTCCTGAACAGACTCAGGACACAAAGTCCCTTTCCCAAATGATTTCTCCGCGTCTTCCCCAACTCTGCCATCTACTCAGCTTGTCGACTTTGAAGTCACCCCTAATTCCTCTCCTCCCCTCGCACACCACTTCCAGTCTGTCAGGATGCCCTGACAACTCTGGCTTCAGAATACATCCAGAATACTACCCCTTGTCATCACCACCATTACTATTCTGAGTTTTCCACCTGGACTGGTGACATAACTCCTTCTACACTTGCCCTCTAGCAGTCTATAACCTAGCAGCTAGAGTGATTCTATGAAAAAGCAAGTCAGATCAGATCCTGGATTGTCCACATCAAATCCTTCTGCTGATTTTCCCTCTTACTCAGAACAAATCCCTTAGCTCTAACACCTCTCCTGTTACCTTTTCTGCCTCTCCCTCTGCTCTCGCAGCACTGGCCCCTCTTAAACACACCAACACATCCCCACTTCCATATCTTTATACTTGCTGTTCCCTGTTGGCAATGTTCTTCCTCACTCCATCTACAAGGCTCACTCCCTCACTGTCTATGGCCTTTTACTCAAAAGTCAATGAGGCCTTCCCTGACCATTGTTTCTAAAGTTTCAACAAACTCAGCTCTCCCCAGATTCCTATTTCTATTCCCTGGTTTGCCTTTTATTTTTCTTTCTTTCTCTCATCACTGTCTAAATATACAGTATACTTTGCTTATGGTCCATTTCCCTCGCTACAATATAAACTCCATGATGGCAAGGGTGGATTTTCTTCTGTTTTGTTCACAGCTGTGTACTATTTAGAATAGCGCCTGGTTCATATTAGACATTCAATAAATGTGGCTAACTTTATTGATTTGTCCACTCATGCAACAAATGTTTATTGCACATCTATTTTGTGCCAGACACAGTTCTAGACCAGGGATATACTTGGGTGAGTTAAAGAAAATGCTTCTTTCCCTCATAGAGCTTCAATTTAGTAGTTTTATTGTAAGAATGTATGTGATAGTAAAGAACAGAGAAATCTTAGCCACAATACTTGGTCACGTAAGGACGTAGGAAATCCTGAACCATTAGGAATAGCAGTTGCCATGATGGCTTTGGACACGAAGATAGAAGGCATTCACAGCAGCCCACAAGTGTGGCTGTACTCTTGGCTTCTCAGAAGGTGTGCAGATTTTCAGTCATGTGTGGTCTTTTCTCAAGCGTTTTACTCTTACTGCTGCTCAACTACTGTGTCAGGGACTTCTCATTTTCTTTTTTCTTTTTTTTTTTTTTAATTTTTTTTTTTCAACGTTTATTTATTTTTGGGACAGAGAGAGACAGAGCATGAACGGGGGAGGGGCAGAGAGAGAAGGAGACACAGAATTGGAAACAGGCTCCAGGCTCTGAGCCATCAGCCCAGAGCCTGACGCGGGGCTCGAACTCACGGACCGCGAGATCGTGACCTGGCTGAAGTCGGACGCTTAACCGACTGCGCCACCCAGGCGCCTCAAGGGACTTCTCATTTTCTAAGGGGAACTTTCCATTATCCCTTCACCAGCATTTGGATATCTCACTCTCTGTACTCCACCTTTTCTCCAAGAAGGAGGGTACATAGTAGTTCATAATACTGGCTTTGGATTTTAACTTTGTGAGCTTGAACCCTGGCTCTGTCTCATCTAAGCTGTGCCACCAACAGCAATTTGCTTTACCCATCTCTTCTTCTTTTAAAAAAACTGAAAAATCAAGGCAATGTTACTAGAATCTGGAAATGTTAGATATGCATGGAATAATATATTTTAAAAGACTTAAAATAGTGTGTGGCACATAGTGAGCATTAAATAAATGATAGTTTTTGTTTTTATTTCATTATTTCTACTTAAAAAGCATGGCTTATTCAAAATATCTGTTCCTTCCTATTTCACTGCAGCCCGTCAACTTCATGGCATCTTCTCTAACTCATAAATGTTTAACTTCTATACCTTTTGCCTATAGCTGCCGAATAATTTCTTAACATTTGCTTTTGATCTCACTGCATTTAACCTAAAAATTGAAGAATAATTCTTTACCCATTTATTTGCTTATCAGTTCATTTTGTGTCTTAATTTCCTCTTTCTTTTACTGATGTTTTGTTTTGCTGTAGTTATACTTAAGTAATTCTTGCTGAAAGGGTTTGTGGGGGCAAAACTTTCAGTCCTTTTATGTCCCAAACTGACTTTAAGTTGCCAACACAACTCAGCGCTATTTCGTAAGAGTAAAGAATTCGCACTTCAAAGTCATGTTCACTCAGAATTTTAAAAACATTGCTTCTATGATTTCTGGTACTAAATTTGTTGATAAGAATTTCTGATGCATGGGGTTAATAAATTTCTGTTTTTCTCTCATTTATAAACAGGAATTTCTGGTACTAAATTTGCTGATAATAATGACAAATTATTCTCTTTTCTATGTTGTTAATATGATTCCCCCCGCACCCCCAGGAGAATTCTACAATTTTTTTCTTCATCCAAGATGTTTTGAAAATTCATCAGAATATGACTAATTAATGCTGTTTAACTTCCAATGAACTTGTTCAATCACAAAATGAATAACTTTTGTCGTTTCTAGGACATTACTATTTCTTCTATTATTTGCTCCTCTTTTTGTCTTCTACTCTTCCCTTATGTAACTTCTGGATCTCTTTTCAGTGACATTTTATTTTGTCTTCTGCAATGTAATCTTGATAACTATTTGATTCTATTATTTGGCTCACTAACAAAATCATCAGTTGTGTCTTTCAATTCATCTACTGAATTTTCTTTTAAAATTTGCAATTACATTTTAATTTCCTAGAATCCCAGCTTTTAATTTGTGTCCTTGTTGACATCTGTTTTCGCCTAACAGTTTGTTGTTTTTACTGGCTATTATGTATCTACTTAACTCTTTCTCAAGCTATTTACGCTTGCTTTAAAAGAGTTCTCTTTCCCAACAGGATTTGGTTTTCTTCTTGTGGAATTTATTCCTCTTCTTCATGATGTTGTTTTTCCTTAAATGTGCTGACTTTTGACTACCTGTCTCTATTTGTATATGAAGGTCCATATTACAGTATTTGATTTCTTGGACCCAAATTAGAACCATGCCATGCCTGTGGTCCGTACATTTCTGATTCCAGGAAGTGAAGGAGGCCTGCAACTTTCAAATATTTTACCCCATATTTATTCAGCATTACTATATAATAGAAGTGATTTATGACCAAAGAATATATTTTGTTGTTTAAAATGTGAGATGATTTAGGTTTTAACTTTAAGAAGGAGGCTGGTTTTGTAAGTTTCATTTCTTTACTCAAAAATGATAACAGCAATTTTGAAAATAACTAATTACTCTAATATGACTAATATGTCTAATATGTCAACTAATATGACTAATAACAATGTCATATCTGTGATCAATCCACATATCTAGATCTTCCGATTTTGCCTTCAAATACCTCTTAAAATAATTGAAAGAATTATAATGACAACACAATAAAAATGATAGGTCAGTGGTGTTTCGATCTCCACTTAGTAATGGGCAGGGAAAAAAAAAAACAGTTTTATTTTCCAACTAAATCTCCTATTTTCTTTTTCTAGTCTTGTTCCTGGTTAGCTAAAAGTTGGAACATCTCCCTCTCCTTGGCTTCCTCCCTCCCTCTTCTCTGGAGTCCCTCCAGTTCTCTCACCACTGCAAGCACCATCTATGCTCCATTCTCCCTGTAATACTACCATTTCTTTCATCAGATGGACAGTGCAACCTAAAGCTTTTGCTTGTGTTTGTCACCTGCCCCAACTTCTCCCAACTTCTTAATTCCATGAACTGAAGGTCTAGCAGAAGGTGTCAACTTTTTGCGGTGTTTTTCCTGATATTTCAAGGTTGTGTTAGAAAGAAAACCAAAGTCCAAATTGGAGTCACCAAACCAGAGTTTGATAACTACCTTAACTGCAGTTCCAATCTCCCCTGGAAATGTAATCTTAGCTGGTATGTCAGCACCTTCAAGATAGGTAAGCTGTCAGAGGGGCCCTTTCCATCCCCCAAAGGAAGATGAAGTAATCCACCTAATAAGACCCCCCTCCTTCTCCTCAGGGGAGAAGACTTTGCCTGAAGCCATCTTTTCTTTTCTTTTGCTAATAAAAGCCCCCCCCACCTCCAACACACACACACCCTCTTTCCTATAAAAAAAACTTTAACTTTGTACAACTTCTGGAACTCCTTTCTACTTGCTGGGTGGAATGTTCCCTGATTTATGATGGGCTTAATAAAGCCAATTAGATTTTCAAATTTCTTCAGTTAAATTTTCTTTGTTTTTTTTTTTATCAATATGATGGAATGTTCTTTTCTCATTTTTAGTATTGCTTGCATTATATACTGGCTATTTGGAAGTGTTTGCCCTGATAGTTTTTATCTTTTATTGTTGCATAGCTCTAAAAATATTTTTGAGTAAATAAATGAATAAGCCCTAGGGCCATAGGTTGAGACAGAAAAGTGTTCACCTGGCTAATCACCTGGCTAGTTGTAATACTTTTGTTACTTAGATAATCTCAGGTACCAAAAATTTAGTCTATGAAACAAGTGAAATGAAAAGTATAAGCAGTTTCTACTAAAAAAAATAACAGGAAAATATCTGCACATTAACAGAAGTACAAATGGCAACACTTCTGAAAGACAGTTTCAAGCAGTAGCTCACTGGTAACAACCTTAATAGTCATTCTCTTTGAACGTACCCACAGCATCCCACTGGTCAAATGAAGGTCAGCTGAAGGTCAAGACACTATGTGTACTTCCAGTTTTCAGAGTGACCCTTTACAGGTTCCACTTGGGGAACATAGGTCTGCTGTGTTTCCGGAAAAAAATCTCGAATTTTGGCTTGTTCTAAAAATGTAAGTCACTCATAGCATAGGGTAAACTCTAAATGCTTGTAATTACACAGGAGAATTTGCGAAAATCATATAATTAACTCAATAAAGGTTAAAGGAGTGTTTTATGGTGGCAACATTTTTTCATATTTAGTAGTGTACTGGTAAAAAGTATAGACTGCCATTAGACTGCCTGAATTTAAATTCTGTCTCCATCATTTAATTGGATAACCTTGGATAAATTAATGAACTTTCTGTGTCCCAATTACTTTATCTGTAAAACATAGTATGACCACCTCATAAGGTATTATAAGCACTAAATATATCAAGTGTTTAAAATTGTATTGGTAAATAATAAGCCTATAAAAGTGTTAACTATTCTTACTAACATAAATTAGTATTTTTAATATATTTAACAACTTGGAATGTCTTTATTAATAAGATAGAAAATACAGTGTTGCTGTAAGTGTTGAATCACTAAATTGTATATCTGAAACTAATATCACACTGTATGCCAACTAAATAGAATTTAAATAAAAACTTAAAAATGAAACAAAAAACATGAAATCATATATTTATTTGGGTAGAATTCTCCTTAAAACAAGAAAAGAATATTCTTATAATCATTCCAAACACTGGAAAGAGTAGAAATACTATAAATAGTAATTTAAAAAGAAATTCAAAGCAAAAATAAATATAGGGAAAGAATAAAACATGAATTTATTTATTAAAGATAATTATAAAATTGCTATAGCATTAAGATTAAAAAATAAGAGTAAAAGGAGGTAAAAATATACTTGGCTCTATTACATGACATAATTTTTATCTTCAAAAGTCCACATTATAAAATTTGAATAGGAAGAACTGAAAAATACAAAGTAAAAAAAGGCATTTTTTTATATTAGCAGCTAAAAATTTATTAACTACCTGAACATTAATATAGCCTGAAAATAATAAGCCCTTAAAGAATAAATTCATATGCAAAAAATAAAGTAAGGCTATTTCCATTAAGACAGATAAAAATAGTATTTAAATTAATTAGTAGACTTAATGTAATATCAAAGTTATATAAAATTTATAATTTTAATAAATTAATGCAGAACTTAATCTCCTAAAAACAGAAAAGATGAAAGCATGACAAAGGACATATAAATATTTTTTAAAGTAGTGATAGTGTGGCTATCTTACCAAAATTCAAATCTTCCGAACAGTGGTTTGATAAAAATATATCATATAAGTGAAAGTTTGTACTCTTTGGCCAGTTATAAGATAAATTAGTTCTGGGGATCTAATGTACAGCACGGTGATTATATTTAATCATGTATTGTATACTCAAAAGTTTCTGCAAGTAGATCTTAAGAGTTCTTATCACATACAAAAATTGGTAACTATGTGAGATACCTAATCAACTAGGTTGTGGTAGGCATACCACAATGCATATGTATATCAAATGATCATTATATATATATAGAATATAGTTTAAATCAGAAAACCTGATCAACTAAAAGGAATGGAAGTCTACAAATAGATTCACAAAATAGCATTGTATGGCTATTAGTATTACAAATTGCCCTTAATAGATTGTGGTAATTTATACTACCCCAAAAGTGTATAAATTATATTTCTTTGCAGCCCTCATGATATTTGATGTTATAAACCTTTTTAAAATAGAAAACTAATAAATAAAAATGGTACTTCATATTTTTAAAAAATTCTATTCATTGTATTACTGCTGAGGTTGAAAATTTGTAATATATCTATTAGTCACTTTCTTTGGTGAAATGCTTGTTCTAATCATTTTCCTACTTATATATTAGGTTTATTTTTTTCTCTTATTGATATGTATCAACATCTAAAAAATATAAATTTCAAATATATCTTCCCAATTTGTCACTTACTAGTTTTAATCAGTTTTTATAAAATATTTCAACTACCTGGAAATAAAGAGTAGAAAAATGAACATCCACATATCATGTTTTAATTAATTTGCTTGAGGGTTTTTTTCTTGGATAAAGTATTATAGATTCAGTTGAAGCCTGTCTTATATCCTAAAATCTAGTATCTTTCCTGTCTTTGTTTATTTTTACAATAGATACATATCCATCTAAAACCTATCTCTCTCTATATATGATAATATATGTTTTGGTTTTTGCACTTAAATGTTTTTAACTTTACTTAATGCTATCATAGTCATTCTGCACCAACCTCTTTGTTTGGATTGTTTGTGCTTAATATTTTATATTGTGATCTATCTATGTAAAGCATGTGATATTTGTATATTTTTATTGTTGGATTCCATTGTGTAACTATGTCAGTATTTATTTATTCCCAATAGATAAAACATTTAGGCTGTTGTCAATTTTACACCATTAAAAGCTACACTGCAATGGGCATTCTTAGACCATATGAGTGTATCTCAAGGGCATATTCCTAGTGGTGGAAATTCCGTGCCAAAGGACGTGTGCATCTTCAACTTTACCAGCTGTGCCCAAATTGCTTTACAAAGTGCTCAGATCAATTTGTATGCCTACTGAAAGTATATCAAAGTTTCTAACCAATATTTGGCATTCTTACATTTTGCATATGTAATAAGTTTGAAGTGGTGTGCATTGTTTTAATTTGCAGTTCCTCATTTACAGTGGTTCTTTGTCTTTTTTTCTTTCTCTCTTATTTACTTACAGGAAATTTTTCTTTTTTGGTAAATAGTCATACTAATCCGTTCACAAGTTCACAGTTAAATTTGCTGCGTGGATGATAATTTTTAGGATCCCCCTAGGAGTCTATCAGTAGAAGATAATAAGAGTGGAGATGGCCAATGGCTTTCAGGGACAGCTTTAATTAAAAAACAAAAATGGAAATTGAGTTGAATCTTGAAGGGGGAAGGTCCTAATTAAGAGGATTAGTTTAGAAAAGAAATAAGCAACTTCACAGAGGAAGTAACTGTCGACATTTGAAGCCATAAAAAAAAAAAATCCTACAGTGGGTCTGGGTCTGATGATTTTTAGCATGTTTCAATTATTTACTTATTCTTTTTTATTATTTTGAATTTATTCCCATTAGTTCCAAAATGTATTCAAGACAGTTTACACACTATATATAATCAGTGCAGCATATCTGTTTTTAAATTAGTAAAGTGTGACACAGAAAAATTAATTTAGGATTGGAAGGCATCAGGGAGAAATGTAACATAACAAAATGCAGGTCATTAAGACCTTACATAATGACGAAAGCTGAACTGTACTTATAACTCAGAGATTCCCAGTGACCAAAGAAAATAAGGAAATTAATGAATTTTAGGATTCCTATTGCTTTTCACAAAGTAAGGTCTGGTAAAAATTTTCTTCCACAACTCCTCATACATAAGATACTGAGTGATGCAGTGGGTTCCATCCTCAATAGCACTCCAATATTAGATGCTATTACAAGTATCTAATGACTTTTTGTAGTGTCCTTCCATATAAATGGAGACATAATTTAAAAGCCATATTCATTGAAACTGACCCAATAGCACCCCAATATTAGATGCTATTATAAGTATCTAATGATTTTTTGTAGTGTCCTTCCATATAAATGGAGACATAATTTAAAAGCCATATTCATTGAAACTGACCCAAATTAGGGTAAACTAAACATTAGGATTCAATTATATGAAATGACCCCATAATCCTCCTCAATTCTAGGATAAAATCTTGGCTCTTTTACAGACGCTGGTAAATACAATCCTGGCTGTTATTCAAAAAGGAATTTTGGGGTTTATGCGCAAATGGAAAACATGTATCCCAATAAAAGCTATATTAACTGGCAAAACATAAGAACACTTAACTAAATACTTCTTTTATGAATTGAATTCTGTTAGCAAGGCTAAAATCTGCAAACTCCAAAATATGGGTAAATTGACAAATTTCATGTGGAAAGGGACCCTGTTTGCTATATATTTTTTTTTTTTTACTGTTGTATGACCCGGTTTTAGCAGTAAGTCTGACACTTAGTAAGTGCTCAGTGAATATTTGGAGAAATAAATGGATGGACAAATGAATGAAATAAACCTCCACAAATTTCATTTTCTACAATGCAGCTTTTGCAGAGTTCTGCCACATGAGAGGTTCTATGCTTCAGCAAGGACCGGAAGCACAAATAAATCTTTTCTTTTGCTCATTAGAAGCAGATACATATGAATTAAAAAGAGATAGCCTTGACACACTTCTCAGAAAATTAAGAAACCTGATTAGGAGTTAGGTATCATTGTCCCCGGAAGAAATGGCCTCAGTGTTTAAGGATGTTATGAGGCTCAAATGAGAAAATGAAGTTAATATATGAAGAATGTCAAGATGTACACATGTGTACATGTTTGTACAATTCTTTAGTTACTGTCCACATGTCTCCATGGGCTGACCTTTCCAGCTATCTGATGTCTCCATTACACTTCTGAAAATTTGCACTAGTGGGTCACCTCTTCTCCATGCTAAACATTATCTGACTTTAGTTCCTTTTGCCTGGGGCATTGTAATAACCCTTCTCCCTTCTCCTTGTTTTCCGTGTCTCTGGTTCCTCCTCTTGGGGTCGATACTTCATGGCATAGAGTAGTCAGGTCCGTGGATTCTGGGTTGAAATGCTGATTCGACCATTTATAAGCTGTTTGATATTGAACTAGTTACATCACTCTGATTCATTCTCAGTATCATCTATAAAATGAGAATAATACTAATATCTATCATATTTGAATTGTTATGAAGGCTCAAATATGATTACCTACATAATGTGCACAATAACCAGCAAATAGTCAGCAAGCGATAAATTCTAATTATTCTCATCACGATTATTCTACCAAAACATTCTTCCTGAAACTGACATCTGACCCTGACCATCCGTACTTGAATCTTTCAGTGATTTCTAGAGGCCTTAATTGGCGAAGTAGAGGATGTAACTTCCGGTACAGTCTGGCTTCAGCTTCCCTTTGCACCCTCTTCACAACCATCCCTACCCCTCTCCTTTTATATTCTAACCAATTATTTCTGGGTTCAGCTCTCCCAGCAGACAATAGCCTTTCAAGTCTCCAAGATTTGACAGAACAAGATTTGGCTGTTTTCACCTTCTGGAATACCCCTCCCTTTCTGCTCTGACAAAAAGCTTTCTCCTTCTCTGGACACCATTATCTACCTCTCTCTGGTCTTACTAACAAGCCCCCGTCACTTTGTAAACTACCTAGAGATATACTGAATTTGCTTATATTTGTGTCCGTCGTCCTGACAGAGAGCCTGTGAACTTCTTGAGGTGGGGAACCCTCTTTAAGTCTATACTAAGTTCCAGAATGCCTAAAACATAGTAAAGATTTAATATATACCATTAAACAAATGAACGACCTCCTAGCCCAGGGCCTCCCGCATAACATGTGCTCAATGGCATTTACTGAATTGCATTGACTGAATTTAATATAATTCAAACAACTCTTGCTCCTTCAGAACCCCAATCTATTTTCGAACAGAGATTAGACCCTCCGGGTGTTTCACGGTTCTGTTCTGGGCTACCAATGCGACTTAACATGCCGGCAATTTTAAGAAAGAGGTTTTCCTTACCAGAACCTTACAAAAAAAGTGGGACTTGCGGCAGATGGCACCAGAAGAAGGGTTGCCTGCCCAGAGATGCTGCCTCATCGCTTGTTTCCCTTAAATCCCGTGCCTGGAGAGACACGAGAGGGGGAGGGAAGAAAAGTGGGAGAGCGAGTGAAAAAGTTGGCCCGCCTCTTCTCCTCCCCCTCCCATAGAGAAGGACTACACTCAGGCAGATGTCCTAAGACGCCTCCCAAGGGGACCTGGCTCTTGGCTGGAGTCCTCAAATACGTTCAGAGTTCCCTCTGCCCCTTCCCTTCTTCTGTGGCTCTTCTTCTCCACTTATCAACCCCCTCCCCGCCCCTACCCCCTCATCCCCCTATCACACGAACAGAGGCACACACTGGAGACCAGAAAACCGCCCCGCCTCCAGACTCAGTTCTAGGACCACCGTGGCTGCCAATGAAGGATGCCAGTAGCCAGATCCCTGGGAGTTGAGTTAAAAAAAAAAAAATCGGGTTGAGGACAGAAAGGAAATGCACATAGCAACCTCCAAAGCACGAAGAAATCTCAGTATGCAAATGCCTACAGGATCCCGAGCAAGGAAAGAGCAGGATATCTCCGACTACCCAGAGGACGTGCAGCACCACAAACAGGAACTTTAAAGGGATTGAAATCTGTTGCCTGTTCCACTAGGAATATTGTTTGCAAGGCACAAGGTGTCTTTTGGTAGTGAGCACCCTCTGCGCATGCGCAGGTCCATTCGGGAATTACTGCCCTGCCGCCGACTAAGTTGCATTCCTTGAATCTTCGCAGAAAAGACAATTCTTTAATCAGAGTTAGTAATGTGGACAGTACAAAATCGAGAGAGTTTGGGGCTTCTCTCTTTCCCTGTGATGATTGCCATGGTCTGTTGTGCACACAGGTGAGCTGCTGATCTTGAACGTCTCTTTTTTTCCTTGGTGTTTTTCTTTTTTACATGCTTGCTGGATCATGTAGCTTGTTATTTGGGGGTAGGTGTGCTTGTCTATATTTATGTCTGCTCGCAGTTTGTGTTCATTCTGAATACGGTCCCTACTTCTTCCCTTCAGCGCCAATGAGCCCAGCAACATGTCATACGTGAAAGAGACAGTGGACAGATTGCTCAAAGGATATGACATTCGCTTGCGGCCGGACTTTGGAGGTAATGCTTCATCTTTTTTCAACCTGTAACCCATATCTAGTTCTCCTTTCCTGTCAAAGATAAATGTCAAAAAAAAATAAAGCATGTCATTTCCGCAAGTGTGCGCTACGCCCAACGCCCTGGACACACACACACACACACACACACACACATCCCGGACCCTCAGTCTCAGGTGGATGAAGCCCCAGGCAGAGCCGACCTTCCCCGGCCCGACACACCCTCTGCATAGTCACTGCATCACGCGTGTGCCCACACCTGTTTTCCCAGGCTGTCCCCTGCAAGGGGGAGTGGGGGATGGAGGAAGCCCATTCAGACGTAGTAAGCACAGGGAAGCCCCCCGCCTCTCCCCATCCTGTCGCCACTCTGAGAATGTGTCCATAATGTGTCCCACCTCCCCGCAGGGCCCCCTGTGGACGTAGGGATGCGGATCGATGTCGCCAGCATAGACATGGTCTCCGAAGTGAACATGGTGAGTGGCCTCCCGACGCGCCCGCGGCCGGGCTTACGCAGATGTGAAATGGACCGGTCCCCGCGCCCTCTGCGTTTCATTGGCGGTCACCTCGCCCCGGCCCCGGGAGTCCCACTCCGCGCGCTCCCCACACTGGCACACACTCCCCACTCCCCACTCCCCGTTGCCCCTGGTTTGTATTTCCAACACACACACACACACACACACACACACACACAAGCTACTGCAGTGTTCCGGAGGAAACGTGCTCGGCACTATTTGGGGAAGGACGGGTGACTGTGGTGCTGGAGGATCGGGTGGGGCGGAGTCTGAGCGTTACTTTAGCAGGGTTTCCTTTGGTGTTCCGATGCGGAGGGCACCACCTGCCGGCGGCCCGACGGCCTGCAGCAGGGTCCCCGGACCGCGGTTCGCCGCCGCCTCCGCTCCGGGAGCGGTGGCCCAAGCCCCCCAGCCCGCCCAGGTCCCGCCACCGAACGCCCAAGCACTCCTTCAGGGTTTCAGACTGTCCACTCCCTCGTTCCAGGCTCTGGCACACCTTGTGGCAGGAGCAACAGGCTGAGACAACAGTCCATGCTTGTTAATAGGAAAGTGCTCAAGACAGTTTCTGGGGAGGCTTGTATTGTTCCCTTGTGAGGGTTGATGAATTTGTCTTCCAGCATCTCGCAAATTTAAGTGGAAACCGAATGGGTCGAGTCACTGCTTTGCTTTATGCTAGAAACTTAAGCAGGCCGGAAAAGCCTGATGATTAAAGGGACCGTGGAAATTGGGGGGGGGGGGGGGTGGAGAGGGCGGTAGTAACATAGCGCCCTCCTTTCAAAAGGTTAGCATTCTTCTATTTCCACATTTTCTTCTCCCTTTCTGAAGCTGTTGCACAGTAGACTGAAATCATAGCTGTCGTCTTCTCTATTGGCTGTTTCCAACCACTGCGGGGTAGCAGTTTTCTAGTTGTTAGAGTTTCTAACTGTTGCTTCTCGTAAGGTAGGGGGAAAAAAAGCCTGTTGCTTTTCTAGAACCAACCATCCAGGGAATAGCTAGATCTACGTGAGCAAAATGCCATTTTTATTTCATTTGCGAAAAAATATTGTGGCAGCAGAAATTTTAGACAGCCTGAATAATTTAAAGACTAAAACCCTCTGGGATTTTGTCACTCTATAGCTGCAAAGGCTATTGAATTGTCATTTCATTACGAGTGTGCCGTGTTATCTTAACCTGCTAAGATTTAAGAATTCTTTCTTTTTCTAGCTTGTGTCAAGGAAAAATAAATATGTTTATAATCTATTGAAAAGGATTAGAAGAAGAAGTCTATTAAATTTCTCTATTTTATAGTTGTAACTTCTCCTGCTTTAAATAGCTTATTTAAAATAAGGTGTCTCCGGTGGTTGTATTGGGAAAAGAAAAACAATTTTTAAAAATGAATGCATGGTGAATATTTTCTGACTCAAGGAAGGTTTTTTAACAGACTGGCTTATTAATCATATTCTGTTCGTATACATCTCACTACCACAAAGCAACCCAAAACACACTATTTACAAACACTGGAGAACGTAGTAGTAACGTGCACATATACAAATCATACCTAATCTATGCCATTGCAACTGGATAAATTAGATAATGAATTACAAAGTAGTCTATATCTTGTAGATAAATGATGATAGTATTTTCCTTTCCAAGTCATTTATTTTGGCATCTTGTAAGTACCAACATAGATAATTTATAAAATGGGAGAAGATTCAGACAGCTTAAAAGGCAAACAGTGCCTTTGCTGGTGGTCTATTTTCTGTATAGGGTACTATACTTTACAGAATTTTAAAAAATGTATAATTCTGTTGACTATATTTACAAACAACTTTGGAGCTACAAAAAGAAACTGAATTGAATAGGGAAGTTGCTATTAACCAAAACAACCATTTCCACAAAAAAAGCTCTGTGTAACTAGTTGTTCAACTGGATTCATACGTAGCCCAGACAAAGAGGATTGAGTTTAATTGCAGTACCCCTGGAAAAAGCTCCTAATGATGGAATAATACAGCCTACTTACTTACTGTACTATGTATATATGTACTTGAGTTTTTAAAAATACTCCCCCAACAGATAAGCCTTTGAAAAATATATTGTACTAAAATACCAATTACCTTTCCACTGGGGTGTTAGAAACATGGTGGGAAAATAGAAAACACTGAACATTGAAAAATAGTAAACCTTGATTTACTTACTGTTCCTTGTTTCTGCTTTTAAATGAGAGCTACCAACAAGATCCAAGGTCTATTTTACCTTCTCTCATATATGACAAAGCATTGAGATAAATAGGTTGGAAAAAACACCAAGAAAAATGGAAACAAAGAGGACTTTTAAGATCAAGGGTTATCACCACAACCTCAATAGTTAGTTCTGGTTAAGAGCATTGTCTACAATATGCTTTGAATTTTAGATAATATAAGTAGGGCTGAAATGTCAGTGGGAAATAAGGCTCAATGATTTTTATACTAAATGTGTTTTAGTACCCTAATAGGCAGTAACTTTTGAGGTTACTTAAAAGGAATTTTTTTACCAAAATTGACAAAAATTAAGAATGGACAAAGAATATAATAAAAAATAGCTCTAAAGAAACTTCAGACTAAAGTCCATTCCTAAAACACTGTTCATTTTTATATTTTTATTCATTAGCATTATTACCCACCCATTCCATAGCTGGGAAAATGACATGATAATTGTACATTACATTAATGGGTTGGAAAATGAGGCTTTGTTAGGTTTTGTTCTTTTCTTATACTACCGTATGTGAAATATAATTCTATGTTGGTTTATAGCATTATCTGTTTTCAAGACTAACATAACATTGAGTATTTTCTGATTCATGTTCTTCAGAACATAGAATGCTACTCCCAAATTAAGAAAATAAAAGCTAGCTTTTATGGTCAAGAACCTATACAATCCAAAATTATTGACTCTGAGCGGTGAATTCTGAGCAGCATTCCTCTGAGGAGTAATTCCAACGCAGAAAAAAAAGAAAACTATACTGAGGAGCAAGACTTTTCAGGAGTTAATATTATTGATTAAATTAGGAAGAATTTTTCTTATGGCAACATGGGATATACTAGGCATGCGATAGTGATTATACACTGTTCTTTTTTGAACAGTTATATTTTAAAAACTACTGTGATTTCCATTTGTTGTTTTATTAAACACTTCAAACCTCCCCTTAGTTTCTGCCAAGCCATAAACCTACTCTCTCTGTCTCTCTCTGTCTCTGTCTCTTTCTCTCTCTCTGTAGACTAAAGATAAACAGAAGGCAGTTGGGGCAAAAGGAGACAATAGACCCCATAAATTGCCTTTCAGTAACACTAATATCTCTCAATATAAATTCAGTGAAACACAAATGATAATAAGCAGATCTTCTCTTTGAGCAGAAGACTGGGGAAGCATGATATTAACTACCTGCAAACAAGAGTTGAATTCTTGCATTTCAGATTCCAATAACTAGTTGTTCCTTCTTATTAAGAAGGTGGCTTCTGATGATCAGGTAGGAGTTCCAAGCATAAAACTCTCTTTCCCTGACCTAGAGCACAATGTTCCAAGTGGGCACTCCCAGAAGACTTTACATCTATTGAGTCTTGACCCAAGTAGCCATTCCTAGTAATAGATAGCACCATGCATTCATGGTTTCTTTTCTTCCTTCATGCATGAGTGGATGCAATAGTGAATGCTCTTACAGGCATTGGAAATAACAATGAAAAGAGTAAAAAAAAAAAACAACTTGCAAAAGCCTCAAATGAACCTGTTACATAAATAATACCTAAAAGATAAACAAATATAATTTACCAAGTATCCACTGTTGTTAAATTGCCCTGTTGTTGTTGTTGTTGTGATTTTAATATTTGATTACAGAGGTTTCTGGTGCATACTTTAGTTATGTCCAATTATTATCATCTTGGTGACACAAAACAGTCACTACTTTCAGTATCCCCCTGCCCATTTCTTTAAGTCAGTGTTCTTCAATCTATACTGCATACCTGAATTGCTCTGAGATCTTAAAATGTTAAAATGCAAGTTCTGAATCAGAGGTGTGGGCTGGGGTCGGCATTCTGCATTTCCTAGGTGACACCCATTACTGGCGTGTGGATGGCACTCTGTGCGGCAAGGTTGTAGTGCGTTATTCTGAGATCTTGCATTATTGAGAAATGAGCACTTTTTTCTCTTAAATTTCCTGAGGAATGCTATTATTTCAAGGTTCCAAATTGAGTTTTAAGTTAATTTCTAGATAACCAGGTAGCTGTGCTCAAAGGAGAACATTAGTTTAGTAATTGATGATTAAGCAATAGGACAAAGACAAGAGCCTAGATGATGGGGCTTGACTTAACTAATAAGCACTTCTCCTAAATGTGTCAATACTCATGAGTCAGCCAACCTTACATGAGGGCTATGAAAGTGTTTCCAAGCACAGTAACTCCGACAATACTATCCTGCTGCTTTACAGAACACCAGTGACTTTTCTTAGTCAGAATAGAGAACATTGCAAACTGTCCCCCCCCCCCCCCCCGCCACTGAAGAGCTTGCAATAGCTTTGTAAAATAGCCTAAACATACCCTTGTCGCTGTCAGGAAATTCTCTGAGGTTATAACAAAATCACTTCACAAATAGAGCAAATAGGTCAGTATCATTTAAAGGTAGGAACAGCTATCAGCAGTTAAATAAAGATAGAAATGCATTTTTCTCTTATATGAGTAATCAACCAGTCTCACTTTTAGGTGCTGGGTTACAATATTACACCATCTTGAGAAGCTGAGAGAGGAAAAATGTCCCTTTGCCATTCTGTTTTGAGATAACAGAAAGATCTTTTTGTTCCCTAAGCCACATCAAAGCAAGGCTATCCAAATTTTTTGAATGTTTGGGTTCACATTTGAAAGCCTATGTTCTTGGAATCTTAAGGCCCTGGGTATCAAAGTGTGCAATACGATGAAAATAAATAGTAACACTTATTGAATACATCCTGTGCATGAGTTATGTTTATGGGGTGCTTTATATCACTAGCTCATTTAATCCTAGATTTAAGGTTATGGGGTTATTATCCTGCATTATACATGGAGAAACTTAGGCTATAGTGATTAAATAGTTTGCTCAGATGTTATAGAGCTAGTAAATGGCATGGCCCAAGTCTGAAACCAGGCAACCTGACTCCAGGGCCTGGCTCCTATCTGCCAGGCAAGCAGAAATATATTCCCAGTATGTAGCTTTGGAACCTTGAGTGAGTCATTTGACTTCTCTGGGCCTCAGGTTTCCCCTCTGTAAAATGAGAGTAAATGGCACTATTGCTAAACCTGTTTTCAGTTCAAATATTCTATGACATAAACTTAGACCTTTAAAGAGTTTAGACTCTGCCCCAAATACGATTCTTCCATTCCATCTTAGTCTTCTGTTACAGTCTATCTTCTTCCATTTAGTTCTCCTGTTAGATATGTCAATCAACAAACATTTATTGAATTCCTATGGAGTACACAAACTGTGGTCTCCTGGGAACAACGCAGCAATGATTGTGTGTCATCTGGGGCATCTTAAATCACCATTTTAATTGGTCATGGCATTATTGTCCTTTTTTTTTTCCCTAAACACATTTCCAAAGACAGCAATAAGAAACAGTGGATCGATGGTCTTCAAAATGAGACTTGACTGATTCCTGGTTTACATTGTACCGAATGTTGGAGCCAGCACCTAGACGGAAATTTTTCTATCCAATTCTGTCCACTGTGCTCAAACTGGGAACATCACTCCACTCTAAATTAATAAATTTTTCAACACTTAACGTGAAACAGTAAGAAACCATTACTCTCCAGGATCTGGCTATCCCAAAGATTTACCCAAACCACTTAAAATCTTTCCATCAGGTGGTCTGGTGGCAACAGTAAAGCTAAAGTGTTCATCTCAGCTGAATATTACTTGATATCAATTCTCTAAGTGTTTGATACTTTTTGTCTTGGCAGACCCCCAAAGTCTCAATAGCACTCTCAAAACACAGAGGAATGAAATCCTGCTATTAGCAAGGAAGGTAAAAAAATTTCAAAAGAAAAATAATGGTTGTAAGTGTTTCCAACTTGAGTTTTAATAACTCAAATGACATTACCACACTTGAAAATAATAGGAGGATAAATAGATATATGCTTATAATTGATTAAATGTTAGTACAGAGCTTCCTCATGAACTTTTTCACAGCACCAAATCCTATTTTTTTTATAATACCAGAACCGAGTTTCTATATTTTAGAATACTTGTTTTCAGCAGATTGTACATTTCATGAAATCTTTTGACTAGCCACCGAAGGAAGTTAATAGTCTGTGACATATATCAACCTATTACTCAGCCCTTGACAGAAATGTTCAAGAAAGGATTTACAATTAATTCCTATAAGTGGTTGTACATTAGAGAAAAGGTTGGCCAAAGAGTAAAAGATGTGTGGGTTTTCTTTTTTGTGAGCCCTGTTATCCTGTTTTAGAATCTTTATTAGTCCTCATTGCTTTTCTACTAGTAGTTTTTTTCTGCTACCCCTCTGTTAGGCACTTAATGTATGCCCCCTCTTTCAGCCCAGTACAACTTGTCATTGTATTGCATATTTAAGATTAAAAGGCTTTTTTTCCAAGAGCATTCATTCAACTACTCTACTAGTCTCTGTCCTCGTAGAATTTACATTCTTCTCAAAAAAATTATTTAAAACTTTATTTGGCAGAATGAAGATTCTTTCCCTTTGAGAGATTTGGAAACATTTACAGTTATTTTGTTCTTGGGTTGTTTTGGTTCAACACATACTTATAGAACAATTCTTTTTTTAAAAAAATGTTTTTAATGGGTCCTAGGGATGGAAATATGACTAACATATGCTCCAAACCTTCAAATATTTTACAGTATACAAGACAATGTATACCTAACGTTATTTTATTTATTTATTTGGGGGGTGGCTTGAACCCATGAACCATGAAGTCATGACCTGAGCCAAAGTCAGATGCTCAACTGACTGAGCCACCCAGGCACCCCACAAATATAATTTCTTCATTAAATGCATGTAAAGTGTTTCAAATTGTGTCTATCACATAGTAAGTACTAAATAAATATTAGCTATTAACATTATTTTTAATATGAAATTTATTGTCAAATTGGTTGAAGATATTTTAAAATGATGTGTTAGGTGCTATAATGGAGACATGTATGTCCAAGATTCTATGGGAACATGGAAGAGTGGTTTCCAAGGTGTAGTAAAGGGTTAATCCTGAGGAGAATCTTAAAGAGATATAGTAGTTAGCACCATGTATAGGCTACAAATGAAAAGAAGAATCTTTCAAGCAAAAAATAAGGGCATAAGCATTGGCAGTTGTGTATGAAAATAGCCTGAGTGTTCCAGAAACCACAGGTTAGTCACTCTTGTGAGAACTTAAAGAGCACGGGGAAGATTGTCAAGAGATAAGATGATACTAAAAGCAAGGTGTAGGACAGTGTTATTGAATGTTCTCCTGTGTATAAAAAGAAGGCTGTCTGTCTCTGTCTCTGTCTGTCTGTCTCTCTCGCTCTCTCTCTCTCTCCATATATATATATATATATATATATATATGTGTGTGTGTGTGTGTGTGTATACACACATACATATTTACAGAACACACACACACACAGTATATGCACTGACCATTTCTGGAAGAATATACAAAAAATGAATGGTTGTCTCTTGGAAGTGGAACTAGGAGTATGGCCTGAAGGGATACTCATTGCATTTTACCTGCTTGAGTTGTTTGATTAAACAAAAATCTTATACATGTTTTAAGCTTTCACTCTAAAAAGACACACACGAACGCACATGGAAAGAAATGATGCTGGAATATGTATGCTAAGAAAATGAATACTAATCCTGAAATACAGAAAACGTGCTAAAGGTTCTAACAGGTGCTATGTTTTACGTGTCAGAGAGATCATTCTGGAAGTGATGTGGAGGATGAGGTAGAGGAGGATAAAATTGGGGGCAGCATTCCTAGTTAAGAAGCTAAGAGGGTGGTTCAAAATCCAGGCGAGAGGGGATAAATGCCTAAAGTAGAAGAAGAATGACCTTAGGAATTGGAAGTAAAAAAGAAGAAGAGATAATCAAACAGAGGCAAATTGGAGGGATTTTATGACGGGCTATTTTTTTTAAAATTTTTAAGTTTATTTATTTATTTTGAGAGAGACAGCCTAAGTGGGGGAGGGACAGAGAGAGAAGGAGTGAGAGAATCCCAGGGAGGCTCCATACTGCCAGCACAGAACCAGACCTGGGGCTCAAACTGAAGAAACCAAGAGATCATGACCTGAGCCGAAACCAAGAGTTGGACACTAAGTTGGACACTTAACTGACTGAGCCACCCAGGCGCCCCATGTGACTGGTTATTTAATGGAGATTAGAGAGAAGATGATCCTAGAATGCCCTATGAGGTTCCATGTCAAATGATCGGCGCATGTGGTACCATCTGCCCAAGGATGGAACACAGGAAAAGAAGCTCCAACCATCTTATTCACCACTGAAGTGGGTATGTTATCAGAATTAAAAAAAAAAAATTGCCAGAGCATGTTACTATAAGCTTACTTGTGGGGACACTGGGGTAGAATATTGGAGACTGAAACTGTCCTGAAGAAGACTAGTTCTTTGATGAGTTTTCTAATTCTGTTCACAAATAAGGCAAGCTCTACAGGGAGAAATCCTGGGGTGCATCAATGTGGTGGCTCAAATGAGCTGATTAGAGATAAGGAGAAAGGGTGTTGGCCAGAGACAGAATAGAGTGTAGTCAACTTTAATCTCTAGCAATATTGTTCTTTCTCTGTGAGGACCTAGACCCTGATAGTATGTAAAACATACTTCTCAAATTCGTCCAGGGATGTAATCTTTGTACTCTGTTTTAGTTGCCTTTATAAAACCAAATAGGTGGGGAAAAAAGATGTGTGGAGAACTCACTTACGCAGCATCTGCTCTCTTCTCTACCACGTCCCCAAAATGATTCAGAGCCCTTCTGGAACACTGTGTTTCCATGTGAAGTCATGTGCAAGCACTGTGAGTTCTTGCAGAAAGTGTATTTGGTGATGACATGAGACCAACAGAACACAAGTGAGGCCAATAGCATGCCTCGAGAAGTGAATCTTAGCTGCCAGGAAATTAAAAAGTAATTCCCAGCTTTGCTGAAGAACTGAAACATCTGAATGGCCTGATGGGAATGATTTTAAACGAGAATTCAACACAGCCCTGCCCCTCACAAATGTTCTCATGGAAAAGGGATAGCTATTTAAGCAGAGGTGTACTCATACATTGTAATATTTGGTTTAGAGAAAAAAGGCAGAGATGTAGCTGGAGAAATGGATCCAAATAGAAAAGGATTCTTAGGTAGCTATTAGCAATCAGCTAACCCATACTAGAGTATGGGTTAAGGCACTTCAGATCCAACAGGAAAGTTAGAAGCTAGATGCCTCGCTCTTGTTGCTGAATGGATTAATCAGGGAAGTTGCTAGAAGTGAATCCTGCTTGAATGAGAGGGTTATTTGGGATCCTTCCTGAAAGCGGGGGAATAGATTTGTTGAAAGCTCAGGTTCCCTGCCTACTCTAACCCTCTGTGACTCATGGTGAGATTTTTTTTCTTTCTCTCTTTTCTTCTGATCTATTATTTTCAAGAGAATGATACACAATTCTCTAGTCAAGAGGAACAGCTTTGTGGTTTCCATAGAGACATTTCAATGACATTTAGTTGAAACCCTACCTAGAATATTTCTCATGTCAGAGGCCTTCATTTCTCCCTCCTACCACTTGCAATCCCTCTCCCACCCAAATCCATCTAGATCTACTTTAAAGCCCACAGGAAGTCATCTTTCTTCTGTGGAGCCTTTTCTGTAGCCACACCAGAGAGAATTATGCTGGAGAAAGAGTATACAGGGCATATAAACAAATCAAGACTCCAAAGAGGCAAAAGACCCAATATAATATAACGATCCTCTTTTAGCCCCAATAAGGTTTTTATTGACCTTGTCTTTTCAGCCTGCACTATGTAAGCTCCAGGAAGTTTAGGATTATATTCTTTATGCTCTCTGTGTAGCTCCTAGCATATTATGGGAACTTAATAATAACATTTATTAGGATTATAACATAATTTTTCTGGTCATAAAGAAGTGTTAGTAATAATGTCATTTGAATTTATTAATTCAGAAATTAATAGGTTCTCTGTCAGGTCTACCTTATGCCTGAATCTGTAATTTTCTTTTAGGTTGATCATGAATCAGGAGCCGTTTCTATAGAAACAATTTTATCACATGGCACAGTCAGTTTCACACACACAAAACTACTTCATGACAAATATCAGTGCAATGTACATACACACACACACACACACACACACACACGCATGCAACCACCTAACTTTTCTTCTGCATTAAAAAATAATGACTGCTTTTCATTCTTCAAAATGTCATTTCCATACTGGCACCTGGACTATCACTATTTCTAGAAATATTTAAGAAATTGTTAAAGAACCACTTGATTGATGACTATAAGGCGAGTGACATTTAAAAAGAAGGAAAATCAAACTTAACAGGTAGCATATGAAAAGGGATTCCTCAGCCAATCTGGAGAGGTTATGAATAAGTAGATTTTAAAAGATAACCCAATAACCTTATTAAGTTTCAAAATATAAACTACAAAACATGTCTAATTGAGAAATATACATATTTAATGTATGTGTTTATAATCTATCTATCCATGTAGTTATTTTTGCTCTAATTGTATCCTTGCTGCTACATGCTAAGTTTGCTTTCAGATGTCAACTTGTCTGAAACTTCCAGATCCACAGAGTAATTGGTCAAAACTAGTAAATGTGTTTATTCAACTGCCACACTAAATGGTGATAAAAGATTCTTTTTTAAAAAATTTTTTAAATGTTTATTTATTTTTGAGACAGAGAGAGACAGAGCATGAACGGGGGAGGGTGAGAGAGAGGGGGAGACACAGAATCTGAAACAGGCTCCAGGATCTGAGCTGTCAGCACAGAGCCCGATGCAGGGCTCGAACTCACGGACCGCGAGATCATGACCTGAGCTGAAGTCGGATGCTTAACCGACTGAGCCACCCAGGTGCCCCATGATAAAAGATTCTTTCCACTGACATCACCACCTCTGTGCCCACCCCTCACACACACACACTCACACACACACACACACACACTTCAGCACATCCCAAAGAAACAACTGAGAGAACAGATTCCCAGTTCAAACTGACTGCTGAGTTGAGGCTGGTGAGAGCAGACAGAGAAAATTCTCTATAAAGCTTAGTTGAAATATAATTGAATATATTCAATTTGTGAATTCAATATAATTGAAACTCTTGGCTTAATGTGATAGGAACTGCTTTTTAGATGTTTTGAAGTTGGAAATTGGAGGAGGGAGACTGGCTGAAAAATTTGTAGAGTAGAAAGTACTCACAAAACTGGAAAATTATATTCAGTCCTTGTGGGTTATTGGTCCATATCTCCTACATCATGCTACCACCAGTTTTGGATATGCTCCTATGTGCTCTGTTGCCATGAAGTTTCAAGGGGACTTTATAACCAGGGGCTCTGAAATTATGGAAGGATATCACAGGTGACACCTGCCCTACTGTGCTCAACATCACTATCGTAGAACATAAGCATGTCTTGATGAACCATGTGTTTGAATAGTCATAATGAAGTTTTTCCACATTTTGAAGGATTTGCACCTTTGGCTCTGCAAAACAGAGATATGTGAACCCAAACTCAAACAAAGCAGTTGCTATTATTCTTTTCCAATATTGTTAGGTCTCACTGACTGGAGGTTTGTTATTGAGGCAAAATATGGGATTCTGTTGGTATTTAGGTAGGGAGTACCAGTGGGAAGCTAACAGCTTAAAATGCCATCATTTGTTCCTGATACCCTCAGTTTTGATTACTGCTGAATTGCAAATAACCCCAGAGAGAGGCAACAATCATGCCAGAGTTTAGTTCCTGTATTTACATCAGAGTGTGAAGGAATGGTTTAGTGAGGGAATAGGTTTGCTTAAGAGACAAAGATTAGAAAAGGATACGAAGAGAGGAAGGAAACAGGAGTTATTTCATACTTTGCTTAGAATCAGCGGTTTCCTGACTTTGGGAGCCGATATGAAACAGCTAGAAAAAGTGATTGAGGTGTGCTGAGACAGCATTTGTGAGGTCCACACTGATCCTCTGCCCTCAAAATGTATTTTGCTTGATCTGACAGCAATGCCTCATATTTTGTAACCTGAGATGTGAAACCAACAAACTCACCTCCATTCTCTGGAGATGTACCATCCATACTGATGGGCAAGGTGATGATAATATCTGGCAGTTTTAATTATAGGATAATATCTTGTAGTTTTAATAACTTTGTAGACAATGAATCTTATAGTTAAAATCAGTGTCTAGTGGGCAGCATACTGGCAACTTTTTAAGTCCAGACACTCCCCATCTGGCGTATATAATTTTGGTTTTTCTCCTGAAGTACATTCCCCTTGAATGTGCTTCTGTCAAGTTATATTTGAATAATTTTAAATCACTTTAAAATGTCAGGATGATGTTGTATCCTCATTTATACTCTCAAGCATAAATCTTGTGACTTAAGCCCCTTGATTCTCAGTTTCATGTAAAATGGAAATAATAATTTCTGCTTCACCTATTTCAGGGAGCTGTGAGAATCAAAAGAAATAAATCATATACAAATATATGGTCTGTATATGTGATATATCAATTGCAAATTACTATATAAATATTAAATGCTGGTATTTTCATTATTTTACCATCATCTCCAAAGCTTATAATGAATTTCTCTGTCTTTAATGCCAGGACATCAAGAGTAACATTGATTCACGACATGAATAATCAAATATAGTATTTTTGTTTGATATTGGGGTTTTCATCATGCAGTTGAAATTTATAGTACTTCTAATTGTGAAACTATTCTGTGAGATCTGAGAGAAAGAAATGGAAAATTTCGTTGACTTTATCTTGGTTCTCACTTCTCAAACTTAAAGTTTCAGTCTGTGTAGGGTCCTCCCATACCTCTCTAAATTTCATATTTTGTATTACTCCCTGGTAACTTGGTTTTCCATAGGTTTAGCCTAGGAATTAGGGCTCTGGAGTTGATTTCTTCAATTACAGACCCTCCACCTGCAGGATCTGTTACCTTGACATTAACTTTAGAGTAATGATATAATTTGTTTTCTAAGCATGCACTTTTGAGAATAAAAGGGAACACTGTTAATATTACCTGGGACAGGAAGTGTAACCAACACAATGCTGGGAAAGTCAAGACTACGATCATTTTGTGACACTGAAAGCCTGAATTTTTTCATCTTTAAGATGAGGATAAGTGCTACTTTCTTCTTAGGTCATTAAAAGCAAAATAAGATAATGTGTCCCCAGGCTTGGGGAAAATATTGGTTATTTTTTAAACTGATGCTTCTTCTTTATTGGGCACTTACTGTGTATGAGGCACTGTTATGAGTGCTTTATATCAATATCAACATAGAATTTATATGTCATATCAATTGATATGTCAATGTCAACATAGAATTATGTGGATGAGATAAGATAATAAGAGTTTTTATCCTAAAGTTTGAGATAATCAAATTAAAATATCATCTATCAACTTACTTTTGCTTACCAAGAACTTCATAAGAGCTAAGAATTGTGAAAGGTTATTAAAAATTGTAGCATTTACTTTATTCCTTCAAGGAACATCCAAAAATCTCATGGAGAGGGTAAGTTAAGAAAAAGTAACTGTCTTCATGAGGTCATAATTGACCACAAGTGGCACTAAAAAAAAGTGCCCTGAAGATGAGATCACAACTCAGGACATCACAGAGAAAATGCAAACACGCTGAGATGTTCAAGATGAGATCATGTAGGTAGGAAGGTGATGAGTATTCCAGGCAGAGAAAATAGAACTAAAAAGACTGTAGAGAGATAAGAATACTAAGAGTACTCAAGAAGAGAGAAATTCACTAACAATATTTGAATTTTAAGGCTTGGAAAATCATTCCTGCATCTTAATAATGAAAATTGATACTTATTGAGCACTTCTACAAAACAGGTACCATTTGAGTACTTTATAATTATTAACCCATTTAATCTGTCGTGCAGCCATATGAAGTATGTCACTATTGTTTCTTTTTTTTAAGGGAGAAGTATTTGATTTTTTCATTTTTTTAAGTGTTTATTTTATTTGTTATGTTATAAAACATTCATTTTAAATGTTTATTTATTTTGAAGGAGAGAGGAGAGGAGGGGCAAAGAGAGAGGAAGAGAGATAATCCCAAGCAGGCTCCACACTGGCAGCATGGAGCCCTACATGGGGCTTGAACCCACAAAGCAGGAGATCACGATCTGAGCCAAAACCAAGAGTCAGATGCTTAACTGACCAAGTCACCCACGTGCCCCTCATTATTATTTCTATCTTATGGGTAAGGAAACTGAGACATAATAAAGTTAAGTAACTTCCCCAAAGTTACACAACTAGTAAGTGATAGAGCTGTGATTTGCACTCAAGTCTCTGATCTGCATGCCAGATCTGAAGATGCCTTCATAGTCTGTGTGTGGTAGTTTTGTCATGAAATCAGGTCATAAAGCATCATTATTTCCAATAACATTTTTAAGTTGATTTATTTATCTTGAGGGGGAAGGTCAGAGAGAGAGAGAGAGAGAGAAAGAGAGAGACTCCTAAGCAGGCTCTAGTGCAGAGCCCAATGTGGGCTTGAACTCATGAATCCCTAAGATCATGACCTGAGCCAATCAAGAGTCAAACACTTAACCAACTGAACCACCCAGGCACCCCTCTAATAACATTTAAACGTAGGTTTCAAAGATTAGGAAACGCGATTAATAGTTAGCAAAATGTGTCCTACAATGAAAGGCATTAGCAATCGATATTACTTAGCTCAAAGTTAAACTTTAAAAAGATTAAAGAGTACCTTGATTAACGTCTTTAGGTTATGAAAACGTTTGATCCATTCACGGATTTAAGTCACATTGGACGATTTAATGCAAGGTGTCACTTAAAGTGCTGTGTAAGGTACTTACTGGAAATAGAGAGAGAAAATGGATTTGATGCTGCCGCTGAGAGAACTCAACTTGAAAAAAGAAGCAAAGTTTAGATTGGACATAAGGAAGAACATCTTGACTGTAATGAGTAAGAAGATGCTGGAAGGAGCTATGAAGAGTATCTGGGAAGTGTCCATCCTTAGAAAGCCTCAGAACAAGAAAAGTTAATTATATCTGTCCCAGTTGGCTTATATGGCTCTTCTGTCTAAAGGCAAGAGGGCGACATAAGAAAGAGCCTTTCTCTAAGACCCTTCCCAATTGAGAAATTTGAACTTCGAAGATTTTGACTTGATAGTTACAAACAATTCATTGTAAGATCTTCAAAAATCCCCACATTTTGATTACTTTTGCACTATATACTTAGTTAAGAGGATTACAACCACACACTCAGAGCATGTGAACAGGGCACTTGGCTGGGCTGTCATTAATTCAGTGGCTCTTTCTGGAACAGCTAACTTATTGACCTTATAGTGCATGTTACTCAAACTTCTATCTCAGAAAAAGTTGCCATGTCACTAACTTTCGGGGTAGTTAATGAAGAAGAGAGATGCAGGAGATATTAAATCCTCAAATGCCAAGAGTTTCCTGTAATGAGAGCTTCTTAAAGATTGTGCCTAATAAATGCCTTCTGCACAGGGCAGGCTGAATAAAATTATGTTGAATTAAATTGAAATATAATGCATTCAATTCAAGTCTGTGTACACATTATTACATCAGTATTTAGTCCTGGGAAAAAGGGCAACTCTTAATGTTAAGAATAGAAAGTTATTAAAATATAATGAATACATACCATGTATTGGGTATCAGAATAAGTATTTGAAATCAGTTTCTACAAGAGCCACCTGAGATAGGAATATTTAATATCTCTCTTCCACAGAGAAAGAACTGAGAATAGTAAGGCTCTGGGACATTTGAGATGGAGTTGTGTTTAAAGTTCAGGCCTGTTTGACTTCAGAGTCATACATCTAACCCCCTCTCTTTGGTTCTGGGACCCAAATCCAATGTGTGTGTGTTGGGGCAGGGAGTGATTCTGCACACATACAACAAGCAATTCTCTGGAAACTAGCTGGGTGTCCTATAGTTCAACTTAATTCTGACACTATCTATCTTGAGATATCATCAGGTTCTCCAGGTTAAAGTTCAACCCTACAAGACTGTCTCCCACTTCAGATTCTAGTCGCAAACCCTCGATTTTCCCTGTACTTCTGACTGACTGGCATTGAATCAGAGGTTCCCATGACCTCCTCCTTGGGTTTGATTCTTTTTTGCTGTAGTGGCTGATAGAACTCAGAGAAACATTTTACTTATAGATGACAGTTTATTATAAAAGAAATATTTTATCAGAAATAACCAGATGAAAGAGATGCATGAGACAAGATATAAGCAAAGGCTTCTATGTCCTCTCCAGGAATAGTGTTGTCCCAGCTCCTCCAATGTGCTCGCCAAGTGGGAATCTCTCCGAACTCCATCTGAGGAGCTCTGTGGCAGAAAATACGGGGGCAAGGGTGGGTGAGGGGAGACCAAATATGTATTTCTTATTCTAAATCACAATATCATATGCCCCTTCTCATATTACCCAGCCATCAATTCTTTCTGTTTTAGAGTTCACTCTGGTCTGAATTGTGTTATAAAAACAGATCTTTTTTTTTCCCTCTACATGAAGGGTCAGGCAGAATCCTACTCAAAAGGATCAAGTTTTGGGGTTCCTGGGTGGTTCAGTCGGTTGAGCCTCTGACTCTTGTTTTCAGCTCACGTCATGATTTCCTGGTTTCGTGAGTTCAAGCCCTGTGTGGGGCTCTGCACTGCCAGTGGAGAGCCTGCTTAGGATTTTCTCTTCCTCTCTATCTCTGCCCCTTCCTCACTTGTACTGTGTCTGTCTCTCTCAAAATAAATAAATACACTTTAAAAAATTTAAAGAAAGGATCAAGTTTTGACTTTCAGGGCTCAAAATAAGCATATGCATAGGAGTAGTTGGCATTCCTGATCCGGTTCAGCAGGATTACAGATCTTTCTCGACCTGAGGATGGAGTTACATCTCGTTGACCCATTGCACGTTGAAAGTATCCTTAGCTGGAAATGTATTTAATATTCGCAGCTTCCCGGACATTCGTAGCTTGGCATAGTGTATCTTACTCACCCCAGAATTCTCCTACTTGCCTACTGTTGGGTAAAATCATCTCCAAAGCCAATTTTATAAGAGAGTGCTGAATGTCTCATGTAATTTATTGAAGATGGTATTGACAGTGAGAAGCAGAATGGTTTTCTGGGTACAGGATGGGAGTCAGTGTATGGGCTGCTGACGATTGCTCCTGATCTTCCGGCTGACTGGGAGCTGGGACTGCTGTCGCTGTTGCAGCCCAGCGTTACGAGAGTATCACGCTGCGTATCACTAGCCTGGGAAAACATCCAAATTCAAGATTCCAAGCGTGGTTTCTGCTGAATGCCTATCGTTTTTGCACCCTCCAAAAGTCAAAAAAAAAAAATCATAAGTAGAACCATCATAAGTCAGAGACTGTCTGTATTTCCCTGGACAGAGCCTTACCTCTTAATCTTTGCATGTTCAAAGACTTAAAAAAAAAAAAATGACTCACACCAGAGGAGAGTGTCGTTTGGTGGGAGCCCAGTTTCTTGCTTCTCCCTCCATCGACATCCTTGTCATGGTCCATAAAGCAGGCAACACAACATTTTTCCTGTCAGGTTTGCCTGCAAGGGTGATTTCTTTGTTTGAGTTCAAGACGAAGACCCAGAAAATCTAAAATCTGTTATTTTTCAATTCACCAGATTTCCTGCAAGCGGAAAGAAAGAATTGCTCTCCACTCCAGGATTCTCTAATGGGGGCAGGCGGCAACAAACAGGAGGGGGGCAGCATGCCAACTGTTTCTTGGTGGGGAGAGTAGGGAAGCTAATTAGACAACCCATTTCTGGGTAGAGAAGACAGAAAAGGCTCAGGTATATTTAGCTCTTCTTATTTTTCCCACTGACACTGAGAGAGAAATCAAACAGGAATATGTAAAGGTCAGATCATCTCATCACTGTCCTTTTAGAAATGGGAAATTACATTATGAAATGCGGATGGCATCTTGAGGTTAAAATAGCAAGTTATTATACCACAAAGTTTACAGGGGATATTTTTCATTTTTCTGCCTCATGGAGGAAGATACATTCAAAATACATTTGTTTCACTTTTTTTTAATGTTTATTTATTTTTGAGACTGAGGGAGACAGAGCGCGAGTGGGGGAGGGGCAGAGAGAGAGAGAGGGAGACACAGAATCTGAAACAGGCTTCAGGCTCTGAGCTGCCAGCACAGAGCCCGATGCGGGGCTCGAACCCACGAACCGTGAGATCATGACCTGAGCCGAAGTCAGACGCTTAACCGACTGAGCCTCCCAGGCGCCCCTTAAAATATATTTATTTAAAAAATTAAATACAGATACTAAAACATGTGAAAACCTGTGTTTCTTTGGCTTCATCGGAATGAGGGCAACGGAGATATAACAATTACTTCGCTTACCTCCACCGCAATAATAAACCGAAAGGATTTCTGTATATATTTCTGACTTCTATATATATATTCGATATCTATTTCTAAAGTAGAATACAGTCATGGAACACAGTTTGGGGGAAAAACAACTTGCTTGAAATAAACTGTTGTTCCTGTATTTCAAAAATGCAGAGTTAGGCTATTCGAGAGACCACTAAATTCTGCTGAAGCCATTACAGGCTTTCACGCTTTCTTTCTTGGGGTACTAAATAAGGCATAGTACTGATACTCGCTAACATAGATCTTGCTGCATTTGTTGATTCCTCGCAGCTGAGGAATGATATGTGTTCTTACCTCTCAGTGGGGAGTTTAGCAAGGACATGCTGAACTATGCATGTGCTTTCGCCACAGACTGCAGTCCCACACAGGTCCAGGCACACCTGGATCAGGTCACGTCAGAACTTTATTATCTTTGGTTCCAGGATTTTGCCAAGTTCCCGGGCTAAAGGGTGGGTGCAGCACAAAGTGGCTTCAAGAAAAGTTATAATTTTCGGCGTGATGCATTGTGGGTTTTACTGAGGTATGAAAATACGTAATTTTGGAATAATGTTCATAATTCACATCATCAGACTAGCACATTATTTTATAACTTCTAAATTCCTTTAACTTCTGATTGTATTAGAGAGTTAATAGGGGGAAAAGCCCATGTCAGCCAATAAATATATGTATTTTTAAGAGTTTGCAGCTAGGAATTCCAAAGAAGGCGTTTGTTTTTGCTTTTTTTGAGAGATTTCAGATACAAAGGGGAAAATAAAGGCCAGGGCAAACAGTTCAGGGAAGCAGAGAATTATTTTGATAAATTAGAGTTTATAGATACCTGCCTATCATTTTTGTTGAACAGCTGCTTTGCACATGGCTTGCTATAAGCATACATTCAGCATTGGGAGAAAGACTATTTTCCCTCAAATTGCCTCCTTTGCATTGAGAAACAAATTAACAGCAAATGTTCAGTTCTGTCTCCTGACTCCTCACATCCCCCCCCGCCCCTTACTCTACATGAATGCAAAGAAAAACTTCAATCACAAACTCAATTTCAGTGTCATTGACAATTCCTCTGTCTTCTTCCACCTTTCCTTCACTCTCCTGCTCTTTTCCCCCATGTTTCCTTAATTTAGTAATTAATGGAGACTCATCTGACCACCATCTGTTCTGAAAAAACAACATGGTAGAAAACGTATGGGTTGTTATTTAGCCCACCCTGGGTTCTGGCGCTGTTTTTGTGAATGCTCTCTCTGTTAATTTCCTTGTCTCTGAATGTTGGAGCAAGGGAAAAAATGCCATTCAGACTCACTGAGTCTGCTTCTTCTTTCTCAGGCAGGCAGGCACAGATTATGTCAGTAGGAAGATACATATTTAGGTTGCCCCTTCTGCTTACTGAGGAAAGCAGGAAGGAAGGAAAAGAATATTGAGATTTCAAAGGCTCTACCAGTTATTCCGTGGAGCTAAAGGGCAAGACCCAGAATAACTGGCCGTTTGGGTAGGGGAAATGTTCGTGAGCTTTTGGAAATATAAATTATGTCTAGAGTTAGGAAGGGGAGAAGAGCGAAAATTCTCTGAGCTATAATCCAAGAGGAGTTGAGGGCAGAATAGAAAATGGAGGACCAGGGTGAAAAGGAAGACTGGAGACAAAAAGAGCTGGGGAAACTAGTCAAGAAGTTGAAATTCTCACCAAATAATGCCCAGCGCCAGAGTGGCTGAAGGACTTTAAAACTGGGTTTTAACTGTTTGATGTTATGTTATTTTTCATTGCTGTCATATAAACCACCATCACTTCTCTATGTTTTCAAAAAAGTCTGTGATTTTAGAAATGCTTTGTTGGAATGGTTTTGACCCACATCTGGGTCAGCTTGGAATATAGGGAAGACAACAGCCATGTACTTAAGACCAGAATGATAATAAGAATGCAGAAGAAATAGGAAATCAGAGCCAGAGGTGACTGTGACATGTCTGGACATGCACAAAAATCCCAGGGAAAACACTGGAGTTTTGGTAGTACATGATGAAGGGCTTGGGTTAATTGATTTCAGTCTCAGAGGATGTCAGCTGACATCTGGTTATGAATAAAGTATGATCAAAGCCACCATGTAGGAAGCAGAGAGCCTGGTGCCTAGTAGGTGCTGAATAAACTTGGGTCCCCTCATTTCACAGAAATAATATGGAGGCCACTGTGCCACTACAGGAAAGGATTATGGGAAGACTTGAGTACATAGGAAGTCAAGAGCATGGCAGTAAGGCATGATCAGTGTTTTCTTCCCTGATTTCCTGTGGGACCTCCCATGGAGGCTGAAAACTCATGCGTGAATATTGATGTGCATTTTCAGACATAGAACGAAAGTGTGGGGAGAGGGCTTTCTGGCAATTCAGTCCCTGTAACACATGCATAATTACTTAAAAGAACATGGCCACCAATTTAAAGTTGTTTTGCACACACTCAAAAGCATGAAGCTGCCATAGTCACAATGTGCCTTAAGACCTAGTTTGTGCTGCCCCCTTTTAAGAACCAGAGGTAGTGAAGCCCAAGAATTCAGAACCAGTGCCTTAAACTCATCAGAGACACGTACCCTGTTCCTGGCTATTGCTGGTTCTGTTGATCTTTCTGTTTGTATCCCATGCTTTCTAACTTCCTGTTCAGTTCTCCCATTTTCCTCCCTGGCTTTATCTTAGCATTATGAGTCTTCCTGTCAATGTACCTATTCCTTTGTGGATTAGCTTCCAAAATATTCAGTGGACTTACATACCAGGTGATTTGAACCTGCTGTCCCTATGGAAACAGATGAGGCCCCTAGCTGGGCATACGCTATTGGGCAAACTTGGGGATAAAGCAACTGCAGAGTCCATAAAGGAGATAGGCATGTTGACAGGAAGATGCCTAATGTTAAGGCAGATACAAGGAGGGAAATTAGGGATCCAGGCAGAACACTTCCATTTGTGAACAAAGCTGAGATGTCCAGAGAATAGAGAGACAGAGAGAGAGCACCAGCTAGGGCTAGGGTGAACTCAGCAGGTACAGTTAACTGATGGAAATCAGAGAGGAAATTCAAATATGAGGAAAAAGAGAGGAGTAGGAAGGGATGTATTGCAGGTTGGGCTTTTCTGTTTATCAGGACGTATTGGAGGATACTTTCAGGAACAACTGCTGTGGGACAGTGAGAGCACAACACTAGGCAAAAGGAGAGGTGAAACTTTGGACTTTAAGAGTACATGATGCAGTGAAATTGAGTCAAGATGCCATTGCCACAAATGCATAACTAACTCCAAGGGGAAATTTGGAGCCAGAATGACATCAAATTACCTGGAATTGAGGCATATGGCCTGGGTCTTTACATTCTGACCTTTGCACCCCCACTCCACCATCACCAGCTCCTGGAAAGGAGATGTGAGTGACTGTGATGGGGACATTCTCCAGCCAGGACAATCCTGGAGAGGGACTCAGCGAAGATATCAGCCACCACTCCCAAGAGCTGGAGAAATGAGTGTTTCAATCTTGAAAGGGCTGCGAGTTATGGGCTGGGCCTCACAGCATCTCCCTCACACCCCTAGAGACAGAACACAGCCGACTTAGAGTGAATTTCCCTGAGAAGCTCTACGGAACTTAGTCTAGCACCATCCACACCGATTGTTTCATGTGCATTGGTCTTGCCTTTTACCTAAGCTCTAAACCCATTGAGTACCAGTATCTCATGTCATATAATTTTCTGTCTCAGCAATTCCTTTAACAGAGTAATTGGCCCAGTCTAAAATCAACAGGAAAGCAAGCCCATTGCCTGTGGTAATATGATGCTGAAATATTTAAAAATTCTTTCTCCATATTTTGAGAAGGTATAAATGATCTCTCATTTACCAAGTTTTGTCTTTCCTACCATGCATGCAGATAAATGGTTCCTGACTGAACAGGTTATGAAACTCTGTAGCAGTTACAGGCAGCTCTGTATCTTGAAAACTCAAAGGGAAAGGTAAGGGAGACCAGGAGAATGTAGGTGTGAAAGTGAGAGTCTGTGTTCTTCAGTGGAAAGAACACTCGACCAGAATCTGAAGACCAGCTTGTGTTTCTTGCTGTTCTGTTTCTTATCACAGGATCTTGAGAAAATCAGCTGAACTCTCTGAGACTGCCTTCTTTTCTCCTGTAGTGATCAGGCATCGTGTTGTCTGCTTTATCTTCTTGAGTAGCAGTGGGGGTTGGGCTGAAGGATTGTGATAAGGATCAATAGATGGTTGTCTAATATGCTTGACGTCTAAAATGCAGTTCAGGAGAAGTTTTATTATTATTATCAGTTTATGAATGGAGTTTCTAAAAATTTAAAATTTTTTTTAACTTTTATTCGTTTTTGAGAGACAGAGACAGTGTGCGAGTGGGGGAAGGGTAGAGAGAAGGGGAGATGAAATCTGAAGCAGGCTCCAGACTCTCGAGCCATCAGCACAGAGCCTGAAGCAGGGCTCCAACCCACGAGCTATGAAATCAGGACCTGAGCCAAAGTTGGACGCTTAACTGACTGAGCCACTCAGGCACCCCAAGTTTCTAAATTTTTTTCCCACTTGTTATATTGTATAAAGTAACAAAAACGTCATTTAGGCTTTTTTTTTAAATCGGTAAATGTAATAGAAGAAATATACTTCATTCATGATGGTAGAACATGAATTGTTACATGGGCTTCTAGATTCCTCATTTTTGAAGTGAACAGTGAGGTAAGTTAGATGGTCTCATAGATAGATAGATAGATAGATAGATAGATAGATAGATAGATAGATATGGTTTCTAAACTTCATAAACATGCATCTTCCACACCAACATTCCCATCAACCAGGGGAAATGAGACATTGATGCTTCTTGTGTGGTTAATAAAGTTACTTGTTTGAGGGAAGAATGGTACTGTAGATGTGTATGTAGCATAGAATCTGGGAGAGAGTTTAGAAGAGTTTCAAAATACCCAGGGAAGAAAGGTTAACCTCAAATAATTTCAGACTGCCAAACCTAATTATGGGTTGGAATTAAATGTTCTCCATTAATGCAGTTATCCATTGAGTTGAGATTGAAGGAGCTCAGTAGTGGGCTTTTTAATTACCTGTTTTGGTGTAGAAGGTGCTCAAGTGGTAACCAAGCAGACACCATTTACATGGGCAAGCACTTTGTCTAAATATTGTTCAGAATTCTAATTACATTCCCCAAATGGAATGACTTTTTTTTTTCTGCTGATCTTAAGTTAAACAGGTCCTCCCATAGCAGAAGCAGAGATGCTGGGTGAAAGGTGAAATGGTGACAGAGTTAAGCATTATTGTTAGCACCCAAACAGACACTGCTTGTTTGCCAAGCAAACAAGTGTTCGGGGAGTCACCAGCCATGGAACAGGACACCCTTGAGCAAAGCTGTCTTTTCGCTCCTACTTTTTCATATCTATGTTTGGCCTTTCCCAGGCTTCCATGGGTACCTGTTGCTTTCAGATATTTTATACCTAGTCCTCTATTGAAGAAAAAAGCCTATCTTCACGATTGGGTACGACACCTATTTATAATCATATTCAATCCACTGAAAAGGCTTACGCCACAAATGTGCTTGGGGGCATTTTGCTCTTACAGAATACAAAGGCTTAAGCTCATGAATGGGTTTTTATTAGTGAAAGTTCTGGGACTGGTAAATCCTAGGCCAAGATATTCAAATCATCAATGAACACCTATTAAGTATCTTCCATGCGATGGTATCAGTTATGTTCTATTGATACATCTAGATTCCAACTCTTATTCTTTGATCCAGTCTGCATCCTTTCTATAGCACTTAATTCCTACCCTTATTGAAAAATAGAGCTTAAATTGATTAAAAACAAAGCCATAGAAACATAGGAAGAACTATTCTCTCAGAGGTCTTTAAATTTGTCTCCATTTTCTTTGGTGAAGAAAAATTAAAATCAATTATTTTCACTGTGTCCTTTTGAGAAGCCAACTTCTCTAATTCAGCTTAGAAAGTATTTTCTCAGGGGTGCCTGAGTGATTCAGTTGGTTAAGTGTCTGACTTCAGCTCAGGTCATGATCTGACGGTTCGTGGGTTCAAGCCCCACATCCGGCTCTGTGCTGACAGCTGGGAGCCTGGAGCCTGCTCTGGATTCTGTGTCTTCCTTTCTCTCTGCCTCTCCCCTGCTTGCACTCTGTCTGTCTCTCTCTCTCTCTCCAAAATAAGTAAACATTAAAAAAAAAAAAAAGAAAATTTTTTTTTTTTTTTCAAAATCAGTGTTTCTGCTTCACTTGAGTTTGCCTGGACTAGTAAATACTGATTTCCCACCTTTTACGCCTGGGTTCGTGCAAGGACTCCTAAGGCCCTAACTCGTCAGGGGATGAATGAGGTAGGGCGGGGTGTCTAGGAACTGGTGTCCTGACTCAGTCTTTACCACACTGTTTGAAATGAGTGGGAGGAAAAGAGAGAGAAAGGGAGAGAGACTGAGAAGTGATTTATAAGACCGTAAGTCATGGTCCAACATATAGTTCTTCATTCTACTTTTACACCACCAATAACAATAAGGAGGAGACAAATGAACTAAGGAAGCTAGGTCTCTATCGTTGGGTCTCTGGTTGAGCCTTCAATCTGGTAAGAAAGGACATGATTTCTTTAATGATCCTGGTGAAAATTTTCTAGTAAATAGCAGCCATTTGTGATTTTTTTAATGTCATGTGATCCAATGAATTATTACTAAGATGATGATTATCATTATTTAAAACTAATTTCTCCAGGATCAGGTCATGATCCCGGGGTCATGGGATTGAGCCCTGCATTGGGCTCCATGCTAAGCATGAATCTTGTTTGAGATTCTCTCTCTCTCTCTCTCTCTCTATATATATATATATATGTATCTATCTATATATATATATCTTTCTCTCTCTCTCCATTCTCCCCTGCTAGCTCTCTCTTTATCAAAAAAATAGATGTAATTTCTCCATAGTGTTGACATTAGATGCAAAACAAAAGATTAAATATGAAAATCTTAAATAAAATTAGAAACCATCAGAAGAGAACCTAGATAGGACAATTCTAGCACATTTAATGCCTAGAATAAAGATGAGTTCCTTTATGTAGTAACACAATTGGAATTGTTTTCTGAGAAACTAGTTTATACAGTGCACACCCACTACAACTAACGTCCAATGAATAAGCTTAGTTATGTAATATGTCACCGTCTTGCACATCCACCTTGGCTAACTACATACATCATAATAAACTTTCCAGAATTGATTCACTTTCCCCCCTCAACTCATAAGATGAGCTGTGGATCTGATACAACTCCTGAGAGGACTGTGCATACTTTGTGTAAATACAGACAGCAGTTTGGCATTGGTCTGTCCCAGAAAGACACAATCATCAACATGGAATAGTCACTAGTATTGAAGCTAGGCAAGTCTTTCTTACCCTAGTATAGAGATCTTATACAGAATATTGACAGAAGTGGGATTAAGTAGGTTCCTAAAAGGAAGTGATTATAGCTATGGTAAAGGGAAAAGCTCTGACCAAGAGATGGAACCTGGAGAACACACAACGTACAGCATGGATGTTCCATGAAAATATGCAATAGTAAAAACTACCACCTGCAAAAGATGCCCAGAGCTGTAGTTGTAACAGGCAAATGATTCATTTGGAAGATAGTTTTGTATAGTCTGTAAGGTTAAAGAAGGCCAAGACTTCTTTAGATACACTGATAGTATCTAGAATTTCTATTTAGAGAACAAAGCTTTCATTTCTGTGCAGAAGGGTCCATCATCATTCAAGAAGCTCTCATTAGTCACTGACCTGTATATAGAGGCAGGTCATTGAACAAATACGCAAATAGAATCTGTTGGGAAAAAGTCTATATGGTTTCTATAAGTGGAAATCATGCCTGACTGAACAACCTGAATTCTCTCAGGCATGAATAGATCTTTTAAAAAAAAATAAACAAATGCCTTGTAGACAAGGAATTACCAGTAGAAGTAATTTAATTAGACATTCAGAGAACCTTTGGCAAGGTATACCTCATAAGATATGTAACTAGAGGAACTTTCCAAACCCTGGATATTCATGCATCCATGTTTGGAAAGATGATTCACATCCAGTGGGGAGCTGGATTGCTCAGGAATGTTCCAACTGTGCCTCTTGGACTTACACATACGTGCCCTGAAAGCCATGCATGCCCAGAGAAGCTAATGGTGGACTTTGCTTCATTGGGGCAGTTCCAGATTTGTTTTACATATTGCACTCCTTGTAGGGTTTCATACAAAGGGCTTGAAAACAGTTGTATTAGATTACCTCTGAAATCCCTTCTACTTGTATGACGAACCTGTAATTGTCATTCTTGTCTACTTTAATAGATATAAACTGTCATTTTTCTCTACCCCTTATTTACTAAGGGACTTGGATAATTTTTTGAAACAGAAAACTGGATTTAAAGCAGGATATAAAGCATAGTGACAAATGGAATATCTTCTAGTGAAAAAAATAAAATGGCAGTGCCTACTAAGGATCAATGCTGAGGTTCATCTAATTAATTGATTAATTAATTAATTAACGTGTATTTAGCGAGATTGCAATACCCAATTTTGCAGTTGAGTCTAATTTATCTTGGAGAAAAATGTCAGTTCAGTTGGCACAAATATCACCTTAATGTTCGTGCTAGGCAAAATCGAGAAGGAATGCTATGAGCTAATTCAACCTTAGAGAAAGTTCTCTACGCTATGGAAGATTTAGGATACTCTAAATAGGAGTGACTTCCTAGTCCTTTCACAGTCCAGTTTTACTCACCGGTAGCTGACTGAGTTGAGAAGCATACTGTTCAACCCTAAGTTTTCTTTGTAGTATGTGACATCCTATGGTAAGACTAGGCCCCATGACTTCTCTGTTTCATATGGCCAGTTCATGGATGTTACTTTAATTAATGTCATTTCCTAGTGTTTGAGGAATAATGAATGTATTAGACCTAAAGACTATTTAATAGCATAGATTTTTGTATAGTTCTCAAGATATTTTCTTAGTACAACATAAAGACCAAAGGAAAAAAATATTTAAGCAATTCCATGCTGAATAAAATCTAGAATACATGGACACCAGGGTTCTGTCCCTGATAGTCAAAGATGAGTTGTAGAGGGCCAAGTAATCTCTCTAAAATACGCATTTTAGAGATCACATCCAATTTTTACTTTCAATATAATCTGTATGCTGTTGACTTCCAAATACATAGCTCCAGTCCAGATCTGTCCTCCATATATTTAGTCCCTTATTCAATTGCTTGCTAGTCATATAATTTCCAGTTATAAAAATGAGCAACTCTCAAATACAATATTCCCAAAATGGACATACTGTAACCTTTTTCTCCCAAATTAGCATTTCCAGTATTCTCAATTTCTGTTAATGGGACTATACAAGCATCAAACTATGGAGTCATCTTTGCTCCTCACCTGTGTTCTTTCTACTACCTTATACTGTACCCAGATAAGTATACTTGAATGACCACTCTCTGAGAGCAGCCCCTTAGGAAAGAGTTCACAAGCTCTTCCCATGCTTTATAATTCATGGATTTAATTTGTCAGAACAGGCTTCAAGGAATAAATATGACCTCCAGTGGTGAACTTTCTAACATATATTCCACATGGGTGATAAGCTGTAACCCATATACAGCATCATGCAGAAAGTAAGGGTACTAGAATATAAATACAGGCCTGCCAGACTGTAACTGTAAGGCCACTGTAAGGTCATCATCACCTGTTGAATCCCAGAGAAAGTAAACAGTGGCTTTGTCATTTATCAGTGTATGTGTGAGTGGGGAGGGGGGGACCCCAACAGAAATATCTCAGCTTTCCAGAGGTTTACCTTATAACTGAAGAATGAAGGCAGCTCTTTAACCAATTCTGCATTTGCATTGGTGAGGATTATTTGTGGAATTAACCTTCGTATGTCATTGTTAGTCATAGAAATGTAAGTAAAGAATTACAGAGTTTGCAGTTGAGTAGAAAGCATACAAGAAATTTCTCCTTCGACTTTACATGTGGTTAAAAAACTTGTTATGGTGTCTCCTCAGGCTAGTGGCATGTTTGGTATCTCTGAGAGTTTCCCACTTTAACACTTCTCTCTACAAGGCACAGATTGGCAGGCAGATCTTAGTGGATTCAGAAGCTTCAGTTAATTTCCAGTATAGAAATGGCCTTAGGATGAGTCATGTAAGCTGCCCAAAAAAGATGGCACTTGAAGGTCAATGTGCAGTGTTGATCCACCCCATTTCCCTATTCGTTCTTCATTATGTTATTCAGAGTTGGTTGGACAAATCGTATTATTATTCATCTTAAAGCATTCTGCTGTTAAAAGTAAGTGTCTAATTCCAAGATTTAATGGTTTCAATTGAAGAATTAATGTCCCGTGGTGAATCTACAATAAACATATTTAATCTTCTATCCCATCATTGTGAGCCACACAATTACTACAAAATAGTTATCAAATCCATCTATTTAAAAATGTTTTGCTAAGAATATAATGATGCTTCCTGTGCTCCCACTTTTCAAATGGCTTTGATGTGTGATTTGAATTTCTCTTTGGGTCAGAAATCTGTATATCAGTAATTGGACTGTCAACTCTCCCAAGGCAAAACTTGATTCTGAAAAATAAAATGACTTTTTGCTTATTTTTCCCCACTGCATACATTCTAAAGATGCTAACAGAGGTGAACTACACGTATGGTACTTTTTTTCTATTGCATTATTGGTCTCCTCTATGAAGATAATTCAATTAGAGATTTGAGGAGTCATAAAATTGAATAAAATTGTTATTTTTCCTTTACTGGAATCAGTGAGAGAAAAAAAAAAAGCAGGTTGTTGGAAGTAAGGAAGTAAGGAAGTTGGGCTTCCTTGGGAACCCTCCCAAGAAAATAACCTGTTTTTCTGCAGGAATACCTGCAGTTACCTAGTGTTTTGAAGAATAAACTGAACTAAAAGAAATAAGTCATGTTCGTGAGCAAGGCAATTTCCACAATGCCTTTGCTTCACACAGAACGTACATGGAAAGCATTTAGGTCAATGCAGGAAAATGTCTCATCTTCAAAGCAATTCCTCTGGGGGAGTGGTCTTTTTAGAATCACATTTATCAACCCACGGTTTCTCCCCCAAATGCTCATCACTGTGTGACTACCTTGTTAATACTTTCTTTTGATTCATCTTGTGGTGTGCCCCGCTTTTCCTCAGGTGAATTTGTCGCATGAGCCTTATTTCAGTTTATCCCCTCTCAACTTCCAAATGGTAATATCCATTCTTACTTTTCATCCTCACATTGAATTCTGCATTCTGTAATAGCGACAGATATGATGCTGCCAAGGTAGATCAGAGTCATATTTATCTTCTCCTTGGAGACCTTCTTGCATTATTTACTGTTATGAGGTCTTTTCATTTATGCTGCTGTACACCTTGTTGGGTCCCGAGGTCCTGGTGAGCCTGCTTCCAATCTGATGTGACACCGCTGATAGCATTTGAACTGCATCACATTAAGGGGCACTTGTAAGCCATTTCTATCAAATTCCACTAAGAACAGAGCAAAAACCAGACAGGGTCATTTTCTCAAAAGGATTTTTCCAGTCCTGAGCTATTCCCGTTAGATTTCTAGTGACTCCTTCAGGTCAAGCTTGAAGCAATGTCTTTTTTTTGACAAGGCAGAGATTAATTTATTGCTTGGTTCTTTTGCTGACTCAATAGAAACTTGTTCCCACCAGAAAAATATTATACCTTTCCCTGGATAATTTGGCCTAGATAAAATGTTCTTTGAGGATGTATATGTTTTAAATGCCAGCGAGACAGATAAGGCACTTTGTTTTAAATTGGTTATATTGACCTAACTTGATATGAACATTTAAGTTTATTCTAGAAAGACACAATATTTTATTTTTCTTCCTCACAAACAGAATTTTCTAACTTTCCATAACATTCAGAAGATTGTCTTACTGGTCTTCTGATTCTCAGAAAAAGATTGCAATGGAAAGAGAACTGTTATCAATGTCAGGAGACCTAGTGTTCTCATGGCAAGCAATGAGTTTTTTAAACTTCTTTCTGTCGTGGTTTCTTCACCTACTGGTGGTCTTATCCAGTCCTTGTCCTTAAACACCAACAGTAGTGCTTTGATAACTGAAATTTATGTGACCAAGATCTCTGATTGGATGTGTGGAAAACATCTCAGATTTTATACATACAAAGTCTAGAATTTACTCCAAACCTGTTCTTCCCTTAGTGTTTTCCATTTCAAAATGGCACCACCATTGACTCGGTTACCTAGGCCAAAAATTTTGGAATCACCTATAATTCTCTCACACTTCACATCCAACCCATCAACAAATCCAAAACAAATTTGAAATCCTATATATTCAAATATACACTTGGAATCTATTCCAAATTTGACCACTCTTACCAGGTTCGTGAGCACCACCCAAATCCAAGCCATATCATCTCCTCCCTGAATCACTGCAGTAGTTCCTAACTGATTTCCCAGTTTCCAATCTTGCCACTAATGAATCCATTCTCCATATAGAAGCAAGAGAAATATTTCTAAAACACTGTTCAGGTTATATCACTTCTCTTTTTAAAACCCTCTAGTGGCTTCTCCTCTTCATTAGAATAAAACCTGTGAACCTTGTTCTAGCTTCTAAGGCCCTAGGCAATCTCCCTGGAACTTTCCAAGCTCGTCTCCCATCTTTCTCCCTGGTACTCACTTTGCTCAAGTTCTACTGGCCTCCCCCCATGCAGGTATTGAACATGCCATTTGCAGCAACATGGATGGAACTGGGAGGTATTATGCTGAGTGAAATAAGTCAGTCAGAGAAGGACAGATATCATATATTTTCACTCATATGTGGATCTTGAGAAACTTAACAGAAGACCATGGGGAAGGAAAGGGGAAAAAAATAGTTACAAACAGAGAGGGAGGGAAGCAAACCATAAGAGACTCTTAAACACAGAGAACAAACTGAGGGTGGACAGGGAGGTGAGGGAGAGGGGGAAATGGGTGATGGGCATTGAGGAGGGCACTTGTTAGGATGAGCACTGGGTGTTGTGTGTAAGCCAATTTGACAATAAATTATATTTCAAAAAAAGAACATGCCAAGCACACTCCCTAGGTGATGCCTGAAATGTTCTACAAGCCTAATGCTTATTCAATTTTGAGAATCGTTTTCAGGCAATTGAAATACAAACATTAGATATAAAAGTGAATATTTAACCAAATAAATGTCAGTACTTTACAAATTTGAACAAGCTGGCAAGCAGCATAATGATATTTTTATTAATTAATTATATATTTTTTGCCTTGGCACGGTGGATGCAGGCATATACTTAGATACACCTACAACTGGGAAGGCGGTAATAGCTTAAGTAAACAGTGACTAGAAACCACATAAACCCATGAAAACCAAAATAAATGAGTCTCCTTGTGATCCCAACAATGCCCTGGCCACACCAATACCACCTGATAGGAAGGAGAGAAATGTGCTGGAGGTAGGAGCTGGAATGGAAAGAGGCAACAAACATATAACCAATTGTGGTTAAAATTCCTTATTGTGCAAACTTTACAAAAAATATATGACCCTGTGAACACATAGCTAGGACCCTTTCCAGGGCCTTGGCAGAAGTCTGTTTAAGTGAGGGGCTTTAAAAGCTTCAGCCTCTTTAGCTTCAAGATGAGTCTACCTGTAGCCTGGAGTTACCTTCCCGAATGCTATGTCCCATATGGTTCTCTACTTAAATGTCCCCCTTTCAATGAGACCTTTCTTGACTGTTCTAACAAAAACAGGACAACTCTTCAAATAGTCCTCTTGACTATTCTAACTAAAACTGTTCTAATGGAAACACTTCTTCTCCCTTCCTCTTCCTTATTTTTCTTCACAGCATTTATCAGCCTAATATTATTGAATCTGTCTACTTATTTATTTACTTATTATTTACTTCCTCTGCTAGAATGGCAGCACCCTGACTGCAAGGACATTGTTTTGCTCCCCAGGGTCTAGAACAGTTTTTCGTATGTAGTACGTGTTCAATAAATATCTACTGAATGAGGTAATGGGTGTATTATCCCTCAAAATGTTTGTGAAAGCCAATGGGATTAAGGCATTTGAAAATGATATGAGAACAGAAAGGTTTCATTGTTATAAAGACATTAGTGATTCAATTTTGGCATCTCCAGAAGCCTGCTTCCTCAGAGAAAGGATATTTAATTGGGAAATACACAGGAAGGACGTTGGCAGTGCAAGGAGAGATTTGGCTGGGTTTTAATTATGAATTTGTTAAAATTGGCTTGTACTCTGTGAAGTGGTTTGAATGCCGTTCCCATGGTTTTACCTCACCACTGGGAAAAACTGGTGACATTTTAAATGGCAATAGATGTTGGAAAGACAAATGGCATATTAAAACCCACACACCAGTATGTAATGCTGCCTCAAACCAATTACAACCCTTCTTAATAAAAACAGTGTCTCATCCCTTGCATAATAAAGGTTTCTTCCCTTCAACCCAAATGTGCATTGTCTATTTTGTGCAGACATGTGATATTTTTCTCCCCTTTAGCGTAAGTTGGAAAGCTGCCTTGTTGTTGAAGCCATGCAATTTCTCAGCTCTCCCAGGTTAGCTAGGCAGCTCGTCACTCACAATGATAGCTCCATTCACAAACTGACATCCTAAAAACACGAAGGAAGATAAAGAAAGTATCGTGTAAAGAACTTTAAGACAAGAGAAAAAATAAACCCTTTGGATACTTCGGAATACAATCCCAATGAGCAGTGAATGGCAATGCCTTGAAATTTCTCTGTTTTAAATTCCTCTTGATATGAGAACTCCAAATCATTGGGTGCAATCACAGCTTGCCAGTCTTCAGATTAGCCAAGCACTGTGAACAAGTCCCGCAAATTGAACAATGATGGTTGTTCTGCTTTCGTACCCATAGGCTACGAAATGTGGGATGAAAAGATGGCCTCCATCTGAAGTACAGAAAAGAATGAAACCATTGATAAACCTGGGATCACAGAATTTCTTAAGCCAGGAAAAAACTAGGTTAACCTTAATAAAAATTGATGATGGGAAAACAGCACTTACTTAATTATTATTGAAAAATTTTTTTGGTGGAGGAGGGAGACACAATAGGTTCCAAATTATGTGTTAGTGTTTGTTATATGTCCCTACTCAGGGGATAAATGTTAAGCGGGAGACCTATAACTCATCAAAGTGTCTTCCATTTCGAGTCAACCAACTTAATAAATTAGCCGTAAGATGTGTGGATCAGCTTTCAAGGCCCTGAGAGCAGTTGCTTAGATGCCTGGAACAGAAAAGCCCTGGCTTCAGGAATGGGAGACAATGAACAACAACAGAAAGAGAGCCAAGACCAGACTTCCTCCAGAAAGTGATGATTTCTCCATGTTTGTTTGTTATCACTTTGAGCTTGTATTGCAATCGAATCTCTTCTCTGAATTTTACCTTCCCATCCCCAGTTTTGAAGGACTCAGAATCGCCCTACATAGGAATAATTTAGATCAGCATTGGATCAGGAAATCTGGTGTAAAAAGGAAATCTACTTCCCCAAACCAATATTTTCCTCTTCTCTTACCCACATGAAAAGCATCACCAGTCTTCCCAAACCCTCCAGAAACCTTGGTGCCGTCACCAGACTCCTTTTCTGCTCAGTCACTGATTATCTACTTTGGAAATATTTCTCAAATTTGTCCTATTTCTACCTCCTGGTTGAGGCCTCCACCCCTCCTCTAAAAAATAAAGATATTTTCTAATTATCTCCATCCATTCCGCGCAATCCTCCAATTTACTGTCCAACTCAAACATTCTGCCAGAGGGGCGCCTGGGTGGCTCAGTCGGTTGGGCGTCCGACTTCAGCTCAGGTCACGATCTCACGCTCCGTGGGTTCGAGCCCCACATCGGGCTCTGGGCTGATGGCTCGGAGCCTGGAGCCTGCTTCCGATTCTGTGTCTTCCTCTCTCTCTGCCCCTCCCCCGTTCATGCTCTGTCTCTCTCTGTCTCAAAAATAAATAAACGTTAAAAAAAATTAAAAAACAAAACAAAACAAAGCATTCTGCCAGAGGTACCACTAAAAATACACATCTGTTGAAACATCTCTGCTGTTCCGTGTTACATTATGTAAATTCTAAACTTCTCAGTCAATGTGCAGTAGTTTCCACAATTTGACCCTCACCTACTTTCCTGGTTGCATTTTCTTCACTACAGTTTATACTCCCAGGAGCCATATTCTCAAGCCACATCTCTCACTGCTATTCCTAAAATAATTCTGTGCTCTATATATGCTCTTCTGACTAGAAAGGTCTTCTTCCCACCCCTGTTCATCAAAATCCTTTAGATTGCCACCCATTTAGGGCCTTCCATTTCCCCCTCCAGGAAACAAAACAAAACAAAACAAAAAAACCTTCCCTTTTCCTATTTTCCATGGTATATTTAATTTTTAATATAGTCCAATTTTTCTCTCTATAAAAAAACATTAGAAGTGTTGACTATACAAGTATCTCCAATTTTTCTCTTCATATTTCCTTTTGAACCTATTGAAATTAGATTTTCATTTCTATTACTCCACCAAGACAACTCACATCTGAATCAACAAACCCCTCTCTGTTACTATACCTAGTGGCCAATTCTCAGACACCTTACTCAGGGAGGATATTGCATTTGCCCTCTTTCTTGAAATATTTTGTCCATTTGGCTTCCAGGATACAACTCAGTGTACATTTCTCCCTACTTTGTCAACCACTCCTTCTCAGTTCCCTTTGCTAGTTATTTATTATCTCCCAACTTCTAAACTTTGTAGTAACCCAGACTTCATTTTTTCCTAGATTTGCTCTTTTCAGCCTGGTCCCTGAGTGGTGATTTTATCCAGTGTAATGGCTTTAAATATCAGCTTTACTCTAGGGACTTTCAAAGTCAGCTATCTCAAGCATGAATTCCAGACTCCTTATCCAACTACCTATTTGACATCTCCATTTAGATGTCTAATGTGCATCTCAAAGTTAACATGCCCAAAAACAAAAGCCTGATTCCCTTATCCCCACTCTGACCTAGGCTTCGCCCATAATTTTTCTAACTCAACAAGACAGAATACTGTCCTTCTAATTGCTTAGATCATCCATTTAAAAGCGTCATCCTTAATGACTCTCACCTCTTCTACTAGATCCCTCAGCTAGGCCCAAATGCTCTGACTTCCTACTACGTTCAGAGTCTGATCACTTCTCATATCTGCTGTCATTGGGAGTACTGGATTATGGCAAAAGCTTTTGATCTAATTTTTCTGCTTCTGTGCTAAACCCCCACAATCTATAGGCAACAGAGCAGCCAGAGCAATACTGATGCTCCTAAACCCCAAGTCAGACCATGTTCCTCCTTTGCTTCCACATTTCAGTGGTTTCTCTTTTTCACTCAAAATAAGTGCCTTAAGTTGGCCTATAAGTCATTCTGGCCCTAGCTACCTTTCTGATTGGACTTTTTTCCGCTCTCCCCTGTACTCCTACAGCCCCAGCCACGCCTGCCTCCATTCCTTTCCTCAAGCATTCCCTGCATTGCCTTCGCAAGGTCCTTGCAATAGGTTCCTCTGCCAGGAATGTGTTTATCTAGATCCCTGAAGGATTTTTCTCTCTCCCTTCTTTCAGGTTTCTGCTCCAATATCATTTCCTCAGTGAGGATTTCCCTGAATACCCTACCTACGCACCCTCTAATCAGCCCCCACCATGCAGTCTTTATTCTCATTACTTTATTTTTACTTTATCAACTTACCAATTTACCAACTTACCGACTTACCAACAACCGAAATAGCACATATTTTCTTATGTATGTGTTTTCTTTTCCCATCTCTTTTCAACAGACAATGCTAACTGCAAGAGGATGGGGGCTTTTATCTAGTTCTTCAGTGTATTCCCAGAACTAGAAGTGTCAAGCATATGGAAGACATTCAATAGATACATATTGAATAAACTTTATTCTATTTTTAGATTCCTTATTCTCAAGTCAACTTGTGGAAACATAGTACATATAACCTATTTTTCAGTAAAGCATAGAATTCCTGTTCTATTTCAATTGGGTGGTGAAGGTGATGGGGATGATGAAGCTGAGGTTAGAATATCTTGAGAACTATTATGTGATTGTAAATTACCTGAAACAGCTCTTTTACAGAGGAAATGAAGTCATTGTATTCTCTTAGTCATCAGTAAAAAAAAACAAGTAGAGACGATGCAAGGCAAAAAGGCATTTTGACTGGATATTTTCATGCTTTGGAAAAGCTTCAAATTTCTTTTTTTAAGTTGTGCCCTCTCAAGTAAACTTTGACTCCCAAGTATATTTATTCAATCAAGAAGATTATTATTACATTGCAGTGCTTAGGAGTAGTGGCTTCCTGTGGCTTTACGATTTTAAGCAAGTGATGACATTTACCATAGAGATTACACATGGATTACAGTTTGGTAGAATACATTGTTGAGGTTTTCTTTTGGTATCACAGTCAAAGGAAGAAGGTTAGAGTTTAATATTTTATAACTCACAGCAGGTTACATATTCAAGCTAAACATATTTTAGTAGCAATTCTTCAAGCTACAGAAGGGCATTGCTCCTAGAGAAAAAGGAAATGTTAGTTTGCTACTATGACTCCCAGTGGAGTCCATACTATATAAGGAGCATTATAAAGGAATCTACTGGTTTATTTCTATATTCAGCTAAATACAATTTTCACTATGTGGAACCATGTTTGATAATATTTCTCTGTCTGACGGAAAACATGAGTTTGCATAATGATCAGGCCGTGATGTAAATTTTAATCTACTCATATATGTTTTGTTCCTAAGAGTGACATTTCCGTGGCACTTAGTTATATACTGTACATACTGTTACAATGATATCATGGCTACAAATGGATTTAATAAGCTGGTTTCTATTTTCTCCTGTGATAAATTTCTTGAAAACTGTTATTTATTTGTTGCCGTTAATTTAATTAACATTCAGAAATTATACAGCCCATTTGGCAGTGCTTTAAAGTAATGTAACTATTTATCTGGAATTGTTAATGTGATTTGAAACACTGATAGCGTCACCATTATCGAGTATTTGCTGAATATTTCTGCTATTTAGCACACTTACAATGTTTGGTCTTTTTCTTGTAGATAGTTCTTATTAAAGACCTATACGCTGTCACTTATCAGAAAGGATATTAAAGCACTACATAGAGTTAATCTGAAAATGTGTCCAGAATTGAATTAAATACAGACTCTTAACGGCTTTGGTTGCTTCTCTCCTTATCTGCTTTGGAAATTATGAGAGGATGAGGAGAGTAAACTCATCAACGACATGCTAGGAAGGAAAATAACATCATCCCTCTGCCACCATTCAGAGGTGTGAAAGTATTTACAACAGTCTTTATAAAACACGGAAATATTCTATCACAAGCATATAAAGGCAAGTTATTTTCCTTAATTTGATATAATTCTTTCTTGTTTCTTCCATACTCTCAAAGTGTTTGAGAAAATACTTTCAGTTAAGCGTCTTCGATGTTACATTGAAACTGCAAACATACACCAGGTAATACAGTATTCTAAGTGGGTACAAAGCTCAGATCTATATGGGAAAGTGACTAAAGTGGATGTGAACCCAATAAGAGAAGGCCAAAAGAGTAAAAAGCAGATTTTAGGATGACTCAAAACTGGAAAAGTTAGAAACACTGGCCTTTTATTTATACTTTGAAGAAACTCTTTGTTTCCTGAAATTACTTTGGCCTTTCTGTTGAGCCACATTCTCCTGCTTTTATTTTATTATTATTATTTTTTTATTTTTAAAATTAAAAAAAAATTTTAAATTTATTTTTGAGACAGAGAGAGACAGAGCATGAGCAGGGGAGGGGCAGAGAGAGAGAGGGAGACACAGAATCCAAAGCAGGCTCCAGGCTCCGCACTGTCAGCACAGAGCCCGACGTGGGGCTCGAACTCTCGGACTGTGAGATAATGACCTGAGCTGAAGTCGGACGCCCAACCGACTGAGCCACCCAGGCGCCCCTCTCCTGCTTTTAAACAACCAACAATTATAAATATAAAAGTTTGGTGCTCAGAGGAAGGATTCATCATTTTCTCTTACTTAGGCACCATCCAGAGTGTCATGTTAGTGAACTGGAGGCCGCTTGCTACAGAGATAGGAAAGTTATCTTTCCGTTACTTAAAAATAAGTGACTTAAGGGAACTCTTTACCTGATATGAGGTCAGTATGCAGCCAGAATACAGAGATGTCATAGAACACCATGGGATGAGAGTTTATTGTGAGTTGATGGCTAAAACATAGATTACTAGGTATCTCTCACTCCCATTTTTTTATTGGGGAATATCACTAATTTCAAGGTGTCATTGGATCATTTTTAAAGTACATAGAATATGTGTAAGATAAATACAAATTTCTTCTGATAGAATTTCATAAACAACATTGCTCTTGTCAAAGATTTTGTAATGATATTTTAACAGTAGTTTTCCTAGGGAAAAATGGGATGGTGAATGCTCATTATATATATATATATATATATATATATATATATAAAGAACATCCTTACAAATATGCTGAAAGACTGTGTATTTAAAAAATGCCTGTATAAAAAGCAACGAAATTAAAGAACATGTACAATGTGCTCAATCGCACCGTTGAAGCCTCTGTCTGCAAGTAGCATACAATTCAAGAGTTTAAAGTATTTTGCAGCTCTTCAGAAATAGATCCTCCTTGTAGCATGTAAAGCTACTGTTTGGTTAAATTTGATAAAATACTTTCTAAAATGCACTAAGTAAGGAAGCAGGGGGACTGTCTGGCAGAGATGCGAGAGGTAGGGCATTTTTACCCGTGAAATGGGGATACTAATTTTACATCTCTCGTAGAATTCTTGCAAGTTTTAATGATATCATGGCTATAAAGTACTTATCATGGTACTTGATGCATAAGAATTGCTCATTCAATGTTTGCTATTGTTACAGAATTATTACTATATTTTTAGGGTATACACAACATGCTAAAAGTTCAGGGGCAGGGGTCACAGAAGGAAGGGTTCAGAAGATGTACCATCTGAGCCTTATCTAGAATATGAGTATACAGCTGTCATGTAAAGATCGAACGGGGCTCCCACTAAAAGAATTATAATTATCAGTGAGGTTGCAACTGTTAATTGAATTTCAGACCACTTCTCTTTTCTCTGCACAGTACCAAAAGTAACTAAATGGCAGATGTGGTACTAGGAAAATCTTAGGATTATCTCAGCATTTAAGGGCAAATCACTTAAAATATCTATGTTACTGAAATGGAGGAATTTCCTTCCTTTCTTGCCAAGGTCTGGTGAGGAAGAGCTGTTTTTAGAGCAAGTTTCTTCCAAAATTAAAAATGGCTTCCATGAGGATTTTCACTGCCAATATGAGGCTGTGTAAGTCGTTTCTGTTTCATGCAGGAGCCACTAACACTTAGAATTAAATCAGCCGAAATCGGAGAGCAGGGCTACTGCTGGGAATGTTCTGCTGCAGCAGCAAATCAGAAGCATCCTGTGATTTTTTTTTTTCTTCCATGCAGCTTCTGGCCCCACAAGAGTGACGCTCGAACAATCCCACTGGTACCAGCGAAATTAGCTTTTGCAAATGTTATGAGAATTTAAACTTACTCTGAAATACACACAAATTGGAGACACATCCATGATGCTATCAGTTATTAATGTACTGATGCAATTAGAAATAAAGCCTGCAGACTGAGTTGAGTTGTTTTCATGAATGCTGGGGTTGAATAGGCCATCTATGCTTGGTCATCCTGTCTCTCCCAGCAGGCAAATCAAGCAAGTGAATCAAATGTTAAACGTTCTCTCCAAAAATAATGAAAAAGGGACTGAAATTTGTTCCCCAGCTTCCAACCAGCGTGTTTGTGGTATCTGGAGAATTCTTCTTGATATTGTGTGTTTCTGTCTCTTTCCTTAACAAGAAATTTGGTCCTTTCAAAGATATTTGTTCTTTATGGAAATTGCTGGTTTTCACATCAATATGGGGTCACATGAAATAGAACGCAGGTGGAAACAACGTAAAGTGAAAACAAGAGATGCAGCACATCGATGGGGGCAGCTCCTGGCAGTGGATATTTAAGACCGTTAAGATTACCGCTTCCAGGACTTTAACTCTCCTCTTCCTTTTCCAAAAATGTGAGAGTCACTGAGACCTGGAAACCTAGGCCCCCTTGGAACCTGCCTGAATCAGTCCAGAAATGATTATTAAGTTATAGCCAGAGATGAAAATCTACCAGCTAGTGGAGTCTGGAATGAGTTTGACTTGTGTAACCTTTGCATGGATGGGGGACTCCTTGTTCACCAAGCCATAAACACGCCCTAATCTTCACTCTATTTTCCCAGTCAGATGCAGCTTCCCAAGCAGGTGCCTTGTTTCTTGGCTTCCGTTCCAGTTCCCCAGGTTGGACTGTCTCTCTTTTCTGTCTTCAGCAATCTTGGCTAGGGCCCTGACTTCCTGTCTAGGCCTGGTCCATCTTTTCCTCAGCAAAAGCTGGTCTCTGTTACTGTTCCTTCAGTCACTGGGGGAAGTCTTGCTCCCATGAAGCTCTTGATTCAATGGTCCACTAGCCTAAGGTACCTCTGCTTTGTCTCATAACCAGACCAGCCGCATGCCCCTTGAATACACACCTGCTTAGGCATTTTAAACATGGGCTTCTGGCCATTTCTTTTGTGAGTCATCCCTACAGCTGAATTGGTCTACTAGCCCCAGTCTAGAACGTTGGGGGCTGGCCTAGACTCCCGAGAAGGGTCTGATGAATTCGTACTCAACAGCTGTGAGCAGACCTGTGAAGGATCCCAGTGACTCCCTTTTTTGGAGAATGCCTTCGTTTCAATGATATTCTTGCTTGATAACTTACCTACACTCTTCTCAGCAGCCAGCAGTCAATGATATAAAAAGGGAAGCATCCTGGTCTCAAGGTAGGACCAACTCTGTGGTGCAGTTTGTGTTCCAGGGTGAGGGACAGACCAAGTTTTCCCCACACTTGCTTAACTGTTTTCCTCATCAGATCCCCATATCTCTTGCTACCTTTTTGAATGAATTCCCTTAAATAATTGGCTTTTCCAAGAATCCCCCTTCTAGGCTCTGCTTTTAAAGAAGCTGACTGAAGACAACTTTCTTTCCTCCTTGGCCCACTGCTAGGATCCCAGGCTTGAGACCCAATCATGAATTAACCATCTCTCATGCCATAAGTTAGGCTATAAAATCATCTCAGCGTGGCATACCATCTGCCAAACCAGCCAAGGCTATACTCATCCTTATTTTTCTCCCTAACCCCCACAGACCCTAAATATCACCTCCTCTTTACCCCTGCCCAAAGGAACTTTGGCAGGGCACAAAGCTTGTCGCATAAGCCTGGAAATACAATGGAACTCTATCGGAAACTGAAATGTATCTGAGTCCCCCAATTCAATGCATCTTACTAAGGGTATCACTGGATCCTTACTTAAAGATGTTAGTTTCTAGAGAAGGTTATTATGTACTCCCTTATTTCTTAGTTTGTTGGGATCTGGACTTCCTTTTTGAATAGAGCGGTCCTTTACAGACTTTAGGCCACAAACTATTTTAAGTTTTGCACGCAATATGCATTAAGCAACCCACGTGGAAAGGATGACCTCCTTACCATCCACCTGGAGCATGGAACAAAAATAATGAACTGAAGTGAAACATGAAATATCCATAGACTAGCTATTTTTCTTATTCCTTGTCATCTGTATCATGTTCCTTAAAAATGCCTTTGAGGCAAGTGTATTTTGAGTAGAATATACAATCAGCAAGTTTTCTATTATTTACAAATTGCTAAGTATATCCTGTCAAAACATTCCCTAAAAATACTTCACATTCTCTCAATCATGCTAAGAAAAACACAATAACTCAAGGAAGAGTTTGCCTACAGAATATCACACCCTTCTAAATAAAGTTTTAGGGAAACCACATGAGATACTTGGTTCCACTTTCACCCTTTGCTGAAAATTAGCTTATCCACAACCTGCAGAGAAGTTTTCCAAAGGCTTCATTAGCTCATGTTTTTATTAATTATTAGAAATATTGCTGTTATCAGTCACTAGAAAAATTTAGTGGATGCATGGCTAGTTGCAGGTATAGGCTATTCTTTCTCCCCCCCCCCCCTTTCACAATTGTTTTTTTATCCCACATTCTTACCCTTTCCATAAAAACTGCCACTTCCACACCACAACTTTTCACTATTTACTGAAATAATCTTAATCTAGTTAAAATTCTGTCTAAACCATCCTTCAGCCAATTGCAAGGCGAATAGAAGCACCTTATATGAAGTCAGGAAGCCTGACTTATTTCAGCTCTGCTTTTTTTCCCCCTTTCTGTGTGTGTTGTCCTGTTCGTTTCCTAGTCTTTCTTACAGCTCTCATGTTGATCATCTGTAAAATAAAAGTGTGAGAACACTGAACCTGAGGATATCTTTCAACAGTAACACCCTAGAACACTGTCATCTATTTCTGGGTGTCTTTTCCCTGTCATCCTATTTCCAGCTTTTCTTACAGCAATGACTTATTATTGGCCACTGCTCCTGGACACAGAGCTACTCCTTAGACTTTTTTTTTTTTTTGAGAGAGATAGAGAACCCATACAAACAGAGGGAGGGGGTCAGGGACAGAGGGAGAGAGAGACTCTTTAGCAGGGGCTCTATCTCAGGACAGTGAGATCATGACCTGAGCCGAAATTGAGTCAGACTTAACCGAATGAGCTACCCAGGCGCCCCTAGACCTTGTCTTTTATCCTCCAATTCATCTTTCCATCCTGTGACCTGTTCCTTCAGAATTTTACTCTCTGCATAGAAAGACCCTTGGCCATTCAACAAAGAACTAGGGCCCTGTTTTACCACTAATTAGCTCTACACACATGACGAATGACAGGCACTTCCTGCTCCTCATGGGTGAAACGGAACTAATAATAGCATTCTGTAAGTTTTGAGATGTTAGGAGTTAGAAGAATGAGAGAGAAGTGAGTGTGAAGTATTGTCAGAAATGCAGTGTATTATGATAAATGGACACATTAGCATGGACTGCTGTGTAGTCTCTCCTAGGTAACTCCTGTTCTTTCTAATAAGACCTTCAAGAGACAAATTTCTTAATCAAAAACAATGACCCCGAAGGTCTTGTGAACGTTCTGCCGATCTGGTGGGGGGAGATGCATATGGCAACTCTCTAGTCATACTCCAATTGACAGTTTTGTGGGTAAACACAAAGGGGATTTGTTTAGATTTATGTCTTTATGGGTCAAACTGTTCTAACTATACTTAACAGTATTGTGAAACCTTCTCAATATGCAAGCTCAGCGCATCAGGTGGATCTATGTTTATAGTTTGAATAGTATGCAGAAGCTGGGATGAAAAGGAAGGGGATTTAAGTCGAATCCTGTAAGATTATGTTTTACAATGAATAGTCATCCTGAGGAACGGAAGATTGTGAATTAAAAATAATCCCAGTTTAAGATGATATAATACAGCCTTTGATACCTCTGAAAAACTGTCCAAAACTAAGACCCACGGTATTTAATGGATCAGCCACAGCCACAAAGTCAGATTTTTCTTTTCCCAAATCATTATGGGGATATGGCAATGGAGGCATATTTGTCCAAATATCAGGGCACTATTCAACAAGCCTGAGCCCTGGCATTTAGGTTCTTGGAGCCTCAGTTTCTTCGTATATAGAATTAAGATAACCTAAACCACTTGGTTGTTTTGAAGGTTCAATGAAATGATGTGTGTTGAAGTAGCACGTATAAACTTGACCCAATTCAGGTGATTAGTCCAGTTCACACATTTAGTATTATATCTGTCTTTTTATTCTCTGAATTTTATACACCATATTCAAATAAGGTATAGGATTTTTGTGTTTAGGAATCATAGTATTATACTTTAAAAACATCTATCACTTCCATCTTCCTTATACACGATGACTAATGCATATCAATTTATCCAATTATCATGCATTGAAAGTTTTAGATAGTAGAGACTGCAATAGCTTTTCCATAGTATTAGGTGTTAAAACCCATAAAATATCTAACCGATATCTTACCGGCTATTTTGTGCAGCAGACTTTCCATTCCCATTAACTGGTGGGGCAAGAATGTTTCTTGCTAGAAGAGTGGGGCTGTGTAACAGGCAGATTAACCTCTGTAGAAAATGATTTTAACTTTTCTTGGGACTCTGCCATTTGTTTATTTTGTGATCATATAGAAATTGTTTCATTTCTCTGAACTTCATTATCCTCCATTATGAAATAAGGACGGTAAAGCTGGCTTGGCTAATTTCACAAAATTGTTAAATAGCTGCAAATGACTCTAGATAAGATATGAAGTTATAAAAATATAACACTTGATGATATTACGATTAGTGGTATAAATAATTCTGCCATATTGGGTTTCACTCAACTTTAGTCCCCTGATACCACTTTTACAATGTCTGTAGCAGCCAGGGATCACCAGAGCTTTTATTTACATAATATTTTGTATCAACATATCTTGTTACCAAAATTAATTTGCTTTTAAAAAGAAACCTTCTATCACTGTTTTAAAAGGAAAACAAGTGTCACTTTGAAAAATAGTAGATAACTTTAAAAATGAATGCAATTAATAAATGCCATTGAATTCTAGGTAGATGCTGCTGTCTTCTGTGACCCTGACCTGCTCCATTTGTTAAAATCAGAAATTAGTAGACGTTACGAGAGGCATTAACCATTACGCTAGTTTTACACCAAGGCTTTCCACTAGATGTAAGTCAGAAGTACTGAAAAATATTTAAAAGGGGTATCATTCTCACTGTATCATTTTTCTGGCTCTTTCTTAAATGACTTCAAATTATCTTGCCTACCTTCTGTAGGTCATATCCCCATTTGGAGGGGAATTGGTGCCACAGGAAGTGTATTAGGCTGGAAGTATATGTTCTGCCTCAGACCTTGACATGTCACTAATATCCATGAGCCTTAGTTCCTCAACTTCAAATAAGGGTGTTAAGATATAGTATCTCTAAGGTCTCTCTTCCCTGTAATACTCTGCAGGGTATTTTATTTATGCATGAAAAATACTTCATTTAGTAACTATCTGAGAACGTCTAGATTTTCAGTTTTAGAAGAATGATCTTGTTCATCATAATGTTCTATCTTTGTAAATAAGGTAATTCTGAACTTCTTTTGACATCACCCATTCAAGAGATGGCCAAGTTTATGGGGGAAATCATGGAATTCACTTTAATGCAGTGGAGGATTATATACCATCAAGTATGTGAAATTATCAGGTATTCATGAGAAACAGGCTCCCTTGAGCTCTCCTGCTAGAGTGCTACAGAAAAGTCTTGATTGATAGTATGCTTTTACAACAGAAAAGTAAAAAGGATAGATTACTCTGCTTTGCAAGCACACCTGAATCAATACAGCACTAGATGAATTTGGGGGACCATTAGTTTTGTGTCGATGGGTTCTGAATGATTTAATGATGATTTGAAACTCGGGCCTTTGATAATGTCCTCAATTCTGCAAAGAAGTTCATTTAAATTGGGGAGTGACACTGACCTATGCTTCCTATTGGATGTTTTATACTGTAGCTTTCTTGAGACTGTCATTACACTTGTACACACACACACCTGTCATATATTATGTATTAGCACAAGATAGGGCAAAGCTTATTTGCCTTTTTTTTTTTTCAACGTTTATTTATTTTGGGGACAGAGAGAGACAGAGCATGAACGGGGGAGGGGCAGAGAGAGAGGGAGACACAGAATCGGAAACAGGCTCCAGGCTCTGAGCCGTCAGCCCAGAGCCTGACGCGGGGCTCGAACTCCCGGACCGCGAGATCGTGACCTGGCTGAAGTCGGACGCTTAACCGACTGCGCCACCCAGGCGCCCCTTATTTGCCTTTTTAAAATTTTTGGTAACCAGCTTTTCTTAATGTCTTATTTTAGTAAATATATGCTCTCATAAAGTCGATTATCATATCATATGATTATCATAGTAAAGTGACAAATGTATACCAAGAGCTTCGTATTTAAGGACTGGGATGAGAGGCTTGCTTAGGGGAACTGATCAGTGATTACAGTGGGGCAGTCCTCCTTCAGATCTTCCCTAAGTCTTCTGTCAGGTACACAATTGCTTGTCAATGTAGCTAACCAATCATTAGCTACTTATCCCCACTCCAAGACTCTTCATGCCTCACACCAATGTCTACCAGTACCTGACTTACCTCTCCTTTGGAATTGGAGTCCTCACCCTGAAAACCTTAGATCTGTTGATGATGCCCCAAACTTACCTTTATTACACACCACTCATTAATTGTTCTGGATTTCTCCTAAACTCTACTCATCTATTTTCATCTTCTGATAAAACACCTACCTCACTAGACTCAGCCACAATTAGGCCCCCAGAGATCTCACTCTGTCACCTGACCCCAGTCCCCCAGCCCATGTGTATGGGTTATACCATTGTGTTGCCTCACATGGAAAACTCTCAGCTGTAAAGGGGCGGGGAGAGGGAAGACAAGAAAAAAAAAAATACAGTTTGATTCCTTTAAATTAAAACTGATTATTTTTTAATCAAAGGAATTCTTAGAGTAAGTCATCAATATAAATGTAAAGTAGCTGTGGTTTCTTTCATGGAGGATAAATTAAATTAAAAGTCTCAAGGACAAACATCAATAACAGCTTAAATAAATAGAATGTGTTGGACTGAAATGTCACTCCATTTCTATTTCAGCCTTCTCTGGGAATGCTTCTGCCAATATGTGGTTTTGGCTTTGCAAGGCAAACACAGGAGAAGCTGTATTTTGTCTTTCAGATCTTCAATGGTAATCAGTATAACCTATCACTACTGAATTGGTTAAGCCTAATTATTTTCGACCTTCACATATGCCTTCAAGCCAGTATTACTCATCCCTGTACTTCAGTATCAGCCTAATGAAAATAAATGCAAAGTACCAGAGCATCTTTGATGCAGGACTTACAGGCTCTCTCTCTCTCTTTCACAGTGTTTACATCCTCATGGGGTGCCTGGGTGGTCTGTTGGTTAAACATGGGACTCTTGATTTCAGCTCAGATCATGATCTCATGGCGGTGAGATGGAACCCCGCGTGGGCTTCACGTTGATAATGTAGAGCCTGGTTAAGATTCTCTCTCCCTCTGCCCCTCCCCTGCTTGTACTCTTGCTCGCTCTCTCTTTCAAAAAAAAAAATCTCATGATTATCTGGGTTGTTATCTGAGCAGTGCTCTGCTAGTCTAATCTGGAGTCACTCATGTGTCTGCAATTATCTGACAAGTCAATTGCAGACAGCTTTATTACCACCTGGCAATTCGGGCTGGCTCTACCTGTCACTTCGCTGGCATCTCACTTCCACAGCATGGTAGTTCAAGGTTCCAGGAAGGCAAGAACAGAGCTGCAAGGCCTCTTAAGACCTAGAGAGAGTTTACAGTGCCATTTCTTGCCACATGGCAAGTCATGAGGCCATCCTAGATAGATGAAGTAGACTCCAGCTTTTGATAGGAGTAGCCAACTCACATCACAAAAGGGTGTGGATACAGGGAGGAGTGATTTATTATAACAATCTGTCATGCCGATATACCGTTTCCATAAAGACAATTTAGAAAGAGCTCTTTTATCCTCATGGTCTTACTATTCTTGATTTTAAATACGATGTTACCCAAAGAATTGTAATTCTTACAATTAGCTCAAAGTATTCAGAGAATAACATGGAGAATTTCTAAAGATGACAGCTTTCCAGATGTTGAGGATTCCTAGTCAAACATTCAACTGTTTAATAATAAATTTTTAGTCTATGGGAAATGGTTAATGGTTCTTCTGAATTTGAAATGGAATTTCCTTGCCAAAAAATCTTTTTATTTTTCTTCAAGAAAGCCATTGGCTACATAATCCTTAAGATATTTTATCTAAAGCAACCCACCCAAACGAAGTCTTTGATACATTCTTTTGTTTCGAGGCTTTTTAAATAAATATGAAAAAGGCAAAAGCTGGAGAAAGGATAGTATTATTGCAAATTATTGATTTAAAAAAGGAAATTATGAGCATTTGGCTCATCTGAACTCAGAACTTCATTAATGAAGAAGTCAGAAGTCACCGAAGTATCAATAATGGGCATGGTAAGCCAAACTGAAAACTAGAACAGAAACCCCTAGCATGGTCTGTGGAGTGAATACAAATGCTTCTGTACCTGTCAGATTATACCACTCTCAATTCATTGGCTCATTAACCCCTACCTGTGTCACAGGATGGCTTGGAGTCCACAGAGGTGCCTCATGTGATCACTCCAATAGGACTCATAGTTCTTGCAAGACAGTCCTCTTACTGGTGTTCAGTGTCTGGGGGGCTACTATTGTGTGACGCTTCTGTACTGCCTCTGACACCTCCAAGGGAGTGATCACTCTGGTTCTCCTAATCCTGACATATTCATAGTGCTAAAATGTTACTAGATTTCTTTTTGTTCTCATAGTGCTGTGATCATACTCTATCCTGTGTAGAACTGAGGGCAATGTTGGCTTCCCCATTTTGTACCACATTTTTTTTTTACCTGTGGCCCTAGGCTCTACTGCTTATACTCCTATGTCTCACAAAGTACTTCAGGAATTTGAGAAGTCCAGTCAACCTCTGCCTGCATTTTCTCCAGAGTGTTTATACTTAGTCGATGAGGATGGCATAGGGTAATTGTAGTAGTCAGGGTTAGAAAAACAGAACCAAGAGGATATATGCAGATATATATCAGAGAAAATTTATTATAGGAATCAGCTCACTTGGTTGTAGAGGCAAAGAAATCCCACAATCTTCCCTCTGCAAACTGGAGAAACAGGAAAGCCAGGAGTAGTATAATTTAGTCCCAGTCTAAAGGCATGAAAACCAGGGGTGGGAAATGGTGTAACTCCAAGTCCAAAGCCCCAAGAACCAGGAGCTCAGATGTCTCAGGGCAGGAGGTGGATGCCCCAACTCAAGAAGAGAGAGAATTCATCCTTCCTTAGCTTTTTAGTTTCCTTGGGACCGTCAATGGCGTAGATGATGCCAACCCACATTTGTGACTATAGGTGTCTTTACTCAGTCTACTGAAGCAAATGTTAATCTCTCCCACATATACCCTTAGAGACACACCCAGAAATAATGTTTTACCAGGCCTTTGGGCATCCATTATTTCTGTCAAGTTAACACAAAAATTAACCATCACAGTAATGACCCAGGCTATTTTTCCCATTGACCACTTTTCTCTCCGTTTAAACAAGCACAGAAAGATTCACCCCCTCATCCCCTAGGCAACTTTCCCCACTGAAAATAGGCAGGTACGGTTCTCCACAAGCAAATAGACACTGGGGAAAGATGACCATCTGTTGATTTCAGCAGTTCATGAGACATCTGAAGACATACCTGAAGTTCAGTTTAGACTCAGCTAAGATTTCGGGCACCTGACTTAACAAATATGTTAAGTCATGACATTAATACTTAATTTTCAGGATTTCTCAGGCAGTAAAGTCAAATTCTAGAATATACAGTGTAAAATCATGTGACAGGTAACCCTACAATTTTCCATAGTATTATGGAACTTTCCTTTGAATAAACTTTTTGAAAACACATTGAGAAAACAGCATAGTATGGTGAAAAGAGTTTGGAGTCAGACAGATCTTGGTAAACTAGCTCTCTCTCAAATTAGCATCATGTTTTTAAGGCATGTTTTCCTCATATGGAAAATAAGGATAATAAAACTTAATGTAGGATTATTTCAGGGATTAAAGAAGAAAATGTGTGTAAAGCTTCTAGCACACTATTTAATAAGAGGTAACAGCCTTTTGATACAAAGAAGCTAGCATTGTTTTTGCAATCCAGCAACTTACTTCAAACCTGAGAGAAATTATTACCTTCTTGATTATGTATATATTAAAACGGTAATTTCTATATATCATAATATTATATGGAAATGATAATTTTTATATTAATTCTTAGTATTGTTATTAGAGAAGAGTGATGATAGAGAAGAGATATGAGATAGTATAAGACATCCCAACTATGACAGCACTTTAAAAGTAGAGGGGTGCCTGGGTGGTTCAGTTGGGTAAGAGGCTGGCTTCAGCTCAGGTCATGATCTTGGGGTTTGTTAGTTGGAGCCCCACATCAGACTCTCTGCTGTCAGCACAGAACCTGCTTGGGATCCTCCTCTGTCCCCCTCTCTCTCTCTGCCCCTCTGCCACTCTCTCTCTCTCTAAAAAATAAACATTTTTTTTTAAAAAGTAGAAATATTGGGGCACCCGGATGACTCAGTCAGTTAGGCATCCGGCTTGACTTTGGCTCACGTCATGATCTCACGGTTCGTGAGTTCTACCCCTGCATTGTGCTTTGCGCTAACCAATGCAGAGCCTGTTGGGATACTTTCTCCCTCTCTCTCTGCCCCTCCTCCACCTACTCTTTATCTCTCTCTCAAGAAAAAAAGTAGAAAGTACTACTTTTTCTACTTTTAGAAAGATATGAGGTATTAGAATTCATGCAGCAGACATTTATTGAACACTAGATAGGGAGGAATACAGTCCAGGATGCTGAGCATAGAGTGCAGAAGGAGACATGTGTAATCCCTGCCCTCATGAAAGAGAGGCAGACAATAAACAAATGCTATATTATACATAGGAGGATGAGAAAGGAACATTTGAGTCAAAGAAAATAATTTTCAGTGGTGAAGTGGGGGGCATCTCTCTAAAGAAAAGACATCCAAATGGAGACCTGAAGAAGGAGAAGCATCTAGCAATATAGAGACTGGGATTACTAGTCTGGGGAAGAGCCAAAGCAAAATCCCAGGAGAAAGAGCCTGGTATGTTTTCACGGCCAGGCTTAGAGAAAGGGAGAAATGTGGTAGGAATGAGGCTCGAGAAGCAGGAAGAAAGGTAAGGTAGAACCATGGGGTTCTGAACCTTGAGCCCTGAAGAAAGAGTTCTTTCTTTTATAGCGGTGTCATTGAGAAAGCCAGCTAATATCACAAGGATCCAAATGTTTGAAATTCTTATTGTATTCAGTATTTAACAAATGATATATTATTAACCACTGAACTACCAACTGCTATTCCTTATGCAAAGAATGAGCTACTGACCATCATTCTGTCTGCCTGCTTGATTTTGCAAAAGGCCAGTTAACTATAATCTCCCCTAGCTATAGTCAGTGTTACAGGACCTGCTTTTGCTTGCAAAAATAAGAAATATTGTATTTTGTGAAAGAGAGGGCAATATGGCTGTCCCTGCAAAACACACAAACCGTTCAGAATTCTATCCATGACCGAAGTTGACCTCTTTGCTTTGTGTGAAAAGCAAGGACTCCATCTAGTTTTCTTATCTTCTTCAAGTTGCCAATTACACTTAAAAAAAAAATGGGGGGTAATCTTTGACCTCAAGCCTAGATGATGGGTATGATTTGATCATTCCATCTTCTCTTTTTGAAACAAAGAAGTTTTCACGTGACTCACTGCCAGTCACAATGATTGACTAACACTGGAGAGAAGGAAGGGATAGAGGAAAGATCTTTAAAACTGAGATGTTGTCCTCTTTGGATATCTCTGGTCTCTAGCTGCTTTTGTACTTTGGAGGTTCAGAGATGATTCAGTGGATTGTGTCCTTAGATTTTATTCCTGAGAGGAGAGCTCATCATTTTCCCTTTCCTTCTTTCACAATCTGCCTTTTCTCGATAGCACATGGGCCTACGGGAAAAGCCTTGACTTTGGGAACCAAAGGCACTGTGCTCTAACGTAGCTTCACCTCAAGGTGCCAGTCCCAAGTGTGCGATGGCTAAACATTTGAGACTGTTTTCTCATTAGGAAGTGAGAAGAGTAACCTCTAACCCTTCACAGAATTTGGGTGGAGAACATATGAAAAAATATCTGTATGTTAAAAAAAAAAGAAAACACGCAGAATCAAGAGGCTTTAAATAGAAGGTATGAGGCATACTATATTTTACAAATAAAGGAGAAGAAAATCAATTATTTAAGAATTTCAATATGCTTATAATCACATAATCAAATAATCAATAATCAAGTATATGATCATTATTCTATTCTATTCAAATCTGGGAGGATAACAGAAACTATATATGGAAGTAGGTATTATAGAAATAAGGCTGTGTTAGTAATTATGTTTTTTAAATAAATGATAGGATCTTTTTAACCATAATAAGAATAGTTGAGGGCAGCTGGGTGGCTCACTTGGTTAAGTGTCTGACTCTTCTTTTTGGTTCAGGTCACGATCTCACGGTTCATGAATTAGAGTCCCACATCGGGCTCTGTGCTGGCAGTGCTGAGTTTGGGATTGTCTCTCTCTCCCTCTCTCTCTCTGCTCCTCCTGTGCTCTCTTTCTCTCAAAATAAATAAACTTAATAAAAAAGAACAGTTGAAAATATCCCAGTTGTTACCACATTATTTGCAAGTAGCATATTTAGGGCAGAAGCCATACTTCTTCTTTTGATAATTCTAGAGAATAATTTCTGTCTAATGTCATCTTAGTTTTATCACATTTGTGACTCTTCTTCCTTCAGTAGATTTTCTCATCAGGAAACTGCTAATGTTATCAGACTTTTAGTTAAATATACAAACAATTACTGCTGTGATTGGGGAGGATATTAATGCCAAACGTGACCCATCTGAGGGATAGGAAATTGGAAATAAGTTGTTTACTTTTATATCCTGTTAGCAAAGAGTTTTGAATGGCATGCTATTAATTTCATGAAATAGAAAATGTCTATTACAATCAATGGTAACCAGGCTTTCCTACAAAAGACTTACACAATCCCATCTATTTTAGATTATAAAATTGCACAAAACTTGTCATGCAAAGCCATTTTACAATGTTTCCTGTTAGTCATCTGCAGTGTTCAAATCTAGGAATTGTGCAAAGCTGGAATCCAATGGCACGAAGTAAAGGTAAAGTGAAGAGGTTGGGTGAAAATCAGTCAAACTGGGGGATATTTCTCTGGCAACTGACCTAGAGAGGCACAGTCTTGGATAAATCTCGAGGTGTTAACAAGAGAATATTGGAATAATTTGAAATTTGCATGGTCTTACCCTGATTATATTTTCTATCTCTCAAGAATTAAGGACAGGACCGTATGCTGACTGTTTCTACTGATCTCATGGCATTAGGGAAATAAAAAGAAATTCTACCTCACCAGTTGCTGAGGATTAGAGAACTCACTAAAATTAAAGTGTGGATATAAGCACCTTACCCAGTGACCTCAGAAAGGCGAGTGTGGGTGGACCAGAAAGTATGGACCACTGTAGCATAAGAAGAGTTGTCAATCTTGAACAAGCTGTACAATTTGAGACATACTTACCTGGCCTACCACTTTTCTACTGTTTCTTCATGAGACACCCCAAGTATCACGTCTTCTATGAAACTTTTCCAAAGGATGTCTCCTCAACAAGTAAAGGTTTCTTATACTCTGGTCCCATGTGTATAACTCAGTATGGGCACTAATCACATTTTTATATGATCAGTCCATTTATACCATTGGACAATTTTGTCCCCTGGGGGACACTGGGCTGTGTCTGGAAATATTCTTGGTCATGACATCTATGGAGAAGGTGGCTTGCTACCAACATCTATTAGATAGAGGCCAGGGATACTGCTAAACATCCTGCAATGCACAGGACAGCCCCCCACTACAAACAGTTGTCTTGCTCAAAAATCAGTTGTGATGGGGTTGAGAAACCCTGTAACTGCTCATTTTAAAACTCTCAGTAAGTATCAGAGCCTGTGCTAGGTTCAGAAGAAAGAGAAAAATAGTAAGGTAACAGGGTCAACCTATTTGTTTATATGGCTATCTCTCTCTCCCTATATTAAAGTGATGATGTTGTTCAAGGAGAAACCATTCTTGTGACTCTCCCAGATGACCAGGCTCTTGGCTGAATGGATAGCACAACTGGTCGTTCAATCACTCTGCTCCTCAAGACCAGGAGTCTCTGTGGTCTCTTATCTCCTATTTCCAGTTGATTACCAAGTCCTTCAGATGTTACCTACTCCATCCCACCTGCTAGATGTAGATTAAAATTTTCCACTGACCTTTAGCTACTGTTAGGATAAAGACTAAATTCTTCCAAGGCTTTTCACTTTGTTTCTCTGCTACTCCCCTAGCATCATCACACATTATGCCCTTCCCTGACCTCTTGTTTTCTGCTTTCCAATGATATAAGCTTCCTTTCAGGTTCTTGGGCTATTTCCCATTGCTGGGCCTTCCTACACACTATTACCTCTGAGTTCTGTTTCCTTTCCTTTGTTTTCCTGGTTAAATCTGATTCATCTCTCTTCAATTTTTTCTTCCTCAGAGATACTTTCTCTGCTCACACACTGGGTCTGTGCTCTCCCCATACCCTCGTAGCCCCTTTCTTCGTAGCATTTGTCACTGAAATTATGCCTTAATCTGTGTGATCACATTTGCTTTTGCTCGCCATTAATCTCCAGCAATTCTAAAGGGCCCAGCTCATCTTTAGAATTCATTAAACACTTGTTGAATGAATGAATAAATAAAGGAAGAAGGAATTTGTGAATCTGAGGTCATGTTACAGATATCAGTTGGCAAAACCAGTTCCTGACATCATTCACAGTGTTTTGTTTTGGAGTAAGGACGTATGTTTTATTCATTTATTTTTTAATTTAAATTCAAGTTAGTTAACATATGGTGTAACAATGGTTGCAGAAGTAGAATTTAGTGATTCATCACATAACACCCAGTGCTCTTTGAAACAAGTGCCCTCCTTAATGCCCATTATCCACTTAGCCCATCCCCCACCCACCTCCCCTCCAGCAATCTCAGTTTGTTCAGTCTTTAAGAGTCTCTTATCATTTGCTTACCTCTCTGTTTTTATCTTATTTTTCCTTCCCTTCCCCTGTGTTGATCTGTTTTGTTTTTTAAATTCCATATGTGAGTGAAATCATATGATATTTGTCTTTCCCTGACTTACTTCACTTAGCATGATACCCTCTAGTTCCATCCACGTTGCTGCAAATGGCAAGATTTCATTCTTTCTGATCACCAAGTAATATTCTACTGTATGTCAGCCAGAACTAGAATTTGAGAAGATGCTTCAAGAGAAAAAATTCCAGTAGAAAAGCTTGGCTTAGGGCAAAAAATCTCCAATACAGCACAGCGTTTGTCTGAGGACTTAGCGAAGAATGCGACTGCTAAATGCAAACTTAAAAGTCATTCCACTAAAATGTAGTAAGACATGGGGCACAATGCTTTGACACCCCTTTAACAGAGTATCAAACAGAATTTACATAAGAATGAGAGAGAAATGCAATTATGAATTTTTTGATGGAACTCCAAACAACTCTGGGAACTTAGATGCCTATGGTGTACTAGCAGGGGCAAACAAACATGGCAGAAGCATCACCAGCACCTGGCAGAGGTAGTGGTAGCTGGCAAGGGCAATAGCAGTCTATGGCAACATGCGAATGATTCTGAAGTTCTCAGAAAAGAGGACCAGAACAAGAAATGAAGAAAAGGACTGTGTTTGGCAATTAAATAATGGCTATACTTGAGGGCCTGGTTCATGTGCACAGGTAAGAAGTTTATCAAGAGGTGGTGTTGTGCATCTTGCGTATGCAAAGGGGGACCAAGAGCCATTGGAACATGGTAAGTATTCTGAATGCCTACCATTTGTACCAAAAGACTGGTGAGGCCTGGGGGAAAGACTGGGGACACTTATGACTCATGAAATTCATAACTCAGTTCTTGATTCGTACTGATCTTTTAATCTTCACATTCTTCTGTCGCTTTCATGAGCTGTCAGTGCTGAGTTGGTCTCTTTCAAAATATCACAGATGTGGATATCAATGTATTCTTTGCAAATTGTGCTTATTCTTCAATGGAAGTATTATCTTCAATCATTTAATGAGGACTCTTATTCCAAAAATCAGTCACATGCATCAGATTCCATAAGCCATGGGTCAACCTTTACCTAGAATTTAAATGAGAATGATTACTTAATTAACTTAAACTTTATCTTGAGGCGAGGTGGGCAGGAAGAAACATCTGACAGACTAACCATATGTTTGAAGAACAATGCAAAATCTTTTCAATTATAAAATGCTTAGAGTAGGATAATGACAAATATTTCACTTTTCGTTTATTGAGCCCATTTTTATTCTATGTAAAGGACTTTTGTCATGGAGTCATAAAGCTGGAAACATACCTCCACATGTCATATAGTTTATAGTCTATTCTCCTGCCACACAGATGGTGGTCTAGCACACTTTAATATATCTTCAGGGATCCCTTTTTCTGAGCTCATGCCAGTGTGAATATTAAAACCCCTATTCATGGAGAGAAAATACAGCCTCTTATATTGCTTTTAGATCCTAGAAGTCTTTTTGGCATTCCATTATTTTTGTGTTTTGCCTTCTTACTGATTAGAATGGATACTTCAAGCTAAATAGGTAGGAAACAGGTCAGACTAGGAGGGATGAGATGGTGGAAATAAAACATGGCTACTGAGGTGAGTCTATCCCTGCAGAGAATTAGTGGTTTGTAAAGGGAATGGGACACAGGCACAAATAAGAATAATATAGGTAAAAGAAAGATTGTGGTTAAGTTTGTGTGGTAGACAGAATAATACCTCCCCCCTCCCCACAATCAATAATAGTGCCCCAATCCTTAGGACCTATGAATGTATTAGTTTATATAGCAACAGGAACTTTGCAGATGTAATTACGTTAAGGTCCTTGAGATGAGGAGATTATCCTGGATTATCCAGGTAGGTACAATCTAATCACATGACTCCTTAAACATGGAGAATCTTTTCCAGATGTGATAGGAAGGAAGAATGTTGAGTCAGAGTGAGATATGCTTATGGAAGAACATCAACAGAGAAGCAATGCTGGAAGGCTTTGAAGGTGGAGGAAAGGTCCACGAGCCTAGGAATGTGGGCAGTCACTTAAAACTGGAAAAAAGCAAGGAAATGAGTTCTTCCCTAGAGTTTCTGGAAAGGAACTAGCCTTACAGACACCTTGAAGTTAGCCCAGTGAGACATGTGCAGACTTCTAACCAACACAGCTGTAAGATAACAAAGTCATACTGTTTTAAGCCTCTAAGTTTCTGGTCCTATTTTATAGCAGCAGTAGAACACGAATATGGTTAGATCTTCCTTCTTCTGCCCTTGACTCTCTACATTTTACCCTTAAAATAACATCTGAAGTGATCCTATTAAAACAAAAGACAGACTATGTCTCTTTGCTCCTCAAAATTCTCTAGTGGCTTCCCATGTTAGAATAATAACAAAAATCCTCATGGTGGCCTCTAAGGCCCTACGCCATCTGTCTTTTCACTGCTTCCGACTTTTCCCCTATTCCTCTCATCCTGACTCCCTCTGATCCAGCCCCACTGATCGCCTTGTTCTTTCTAGACCACATCTGGCATGCTTCTGCCTTAGGACTTGGTGTTTAGTGTCTCTGTGACTGAAAACCTCTTTCTCTTGTTACCTGCCTGACATGCTTCTGTATCTTTTTTAGGTCTTTGTCCCAATGATACCCATCAAACAAATCTTTCATGACCACAAATAAATTGGAATTTAAACCTCCTATTTTCACCCCCAGAATAATATACTCCTTTGTTTTTTGTCACAACACTTTTACATATAATATGCAACACCATTTTACATATATTTCACTTACTTATATTGTTCATTATCTTTCTTCCTCCATGAGAATGTAAGGCCTATTAGGGCATGGATTTTTTTTTTATATTTTACTCATTGCTGATTCTCCAGTATCTAGAATGTTTCCTGGGACATTGTGGATGCTGAATACATATTTTTTAATACATTGAATGAAGGTGATATTGGAATTAAAAAGAGGAAATTACCTCTTTTTGCTTATTCTGTCCTTGATGCTGTAATGACATTTATATTCAATGCAACCCAGGTATAAGCATTTTAAAAACATATGCCTCTCTACAGAAATCCACAAATCAGGAATTAGGTTGGTTTACTTAGACTCACAATTAGTCTTTCTCTAGTTCAAGATGTCTCTTGAACTTATTTCTCAAAAACTTAGCATCGGTACAATGTATGAGTATCTGTGATTATGAATTTTGCCTTGGGGTCCTGTTTGTTTCACTCATTTGGTCTTGTCATGTTGGCATATACTTAACCACATATGTGCTATCTTTCCACACCTCTTCTTAAATAGAGTTCATTGGACACAACAGCTGTAACTCATTTCTGTATCACTAACAGTTAGCATGGTAACCTGGAATGTAGTTTGGCCACACACACAAAAGTTATTTCCTGATCGAATTTCTTTCTTCCTTCTCCCTTTATTTCCATTTCAACTTCAGTAAAATTCGCTAAGCCTTCCTTAGAGTTAGGTCTCCCTTTCTCACTCCAAATCAATACAAGTATCATTTACTTTGAGGGTTTATTGATTCACTGTACATAGGTTAAAGAGCTCATTACTGGGTTGGCATTTTATCATGAAACTTTGTCAGTGAATGCTGTCATTTTCACAGAGGAATAGTTCTAAACTCTTCTGCTGTCTGCCATTTGGAAATGTTTATTTCCCCAATTCGGGTTTCTACCAAATGTTATTTAAAAACAATTTTTTTTTTTTTACAAATGAGAGTCCTGATTGGGCAGGATATTGAGGCTAATTTATCACAGAAGGCTAACGGTGCTTTATATTTCATACCACTGATATCTGTTATCTCACAGGAAATCTCACCACAGTATAAAGCCTATGTAGGGTAAAACTTGACTATTACTTAGGTTTAAATAAAGCCTAAAGTTAAGCAATTATTAAGGAATTTGAGGTGATGGTGAGGGAGCTGAGGCACTGTGGTGTTGTATTATATTGTGATGCCCAGTATTGAGATGCTGATCTGGAGTGTTCCCAATGAGCCATGTTCATTTTCTATGATAACCCCAGGTAGACACCACCTAGTCCTTGTAAATTGTCATTGAAAGAAAGTGCAACTATTTAAAAGTAAACCATTCTATTTTCAGTCTATCATATGTGAGGCAGCTCTTATACTCAAGGGGAAAAATAGCTAAGTGATTTTTATCCATTGGTTGGAACATAAAGTGCTGGTTTCTGGGAAAACACAAAGTACTTTCTATTCTCGTCCACATTTGACAGTACAGGTAACAACATGGTATAGGTATAGCCTTGATAAAGAAACTCTATCTTAGGTGTGACAATTCCATTATAGAAGAAAACATGCAAATAAGTTACAGAACAGTGTTTCTCAAATAAATAGGAGGAACATACTAACATCATGACTTCCAGGAACCACTGTACTTCATGGGATATAGGAGTTTGGTCATATTCCTCATGTATATTAAACAGAAAAAAGATTGAAATTTGCTGCTACAGGGAATGATTTCCATCTCTCCAATGACCGTATTATGACGCCACTGTTGAGCTTTGATAGATAGTTCTTATGAGCGCCCCCAGTGGCAAAGTAGCTCTTCCAGGTTCCTTGCTTTTTCTTTAAGCCAGACAGATATGTCCACCTGCTGATGAAAGTTCACAGTGAGCAGTAAAACTCTAACTCTCCTCCTAAATACAAATAAAGTTCATGGCGGCTTGTTGTCTGCTGCGTGCAGAACCCCATGCTTGTCCTTTAAAGCTATAGAAGCAAGAAATATTTCAGAGCTAGAATTTAACTTTAATTTTTTTTTTTTTTTTTTTTTTTTTTTTTTTTTTTACTCACCACACCTGCAGAGAAGTCTCTCTAGGGATGCTGGGTGGTTGTTGAGCAAGAAAGTTAGGAGGAGTCACTCCCCCATGAAGGAATTCATGTGGATGTTTCCGCAAATGCGTGAAGATTGAAGTGCCTAGTGTTGTTAGCGTTCTGTCTTAATGAACATGAACTTAACTTTGAAACAGCCCACCAATTTTCTGTAAACAAGCTTCTCAGTTAAATGCCTTATTTAGTGATTGCAGAAAAGGCATTTAGTTGTAAACTCGCCTACATGATTTGATTTAAGAATATTTATATTCTATTTTACTCTGGAAACGACATCGAGACATTATCCAAAGAGGAATATAATAAAGCAAACAGATTGCATATACTTACTTAAGTCTTTTACATTAAAGTTAAATGCTCTGAGTTTCAAATACTTAAGAGACAGTTTAAGAGAATGCTATTTCATTTTATGTTTTCAGAGAATGGGACCTATTTTTAATTAAAGGGCAATAAAAAGCGAATCACTAGAAAATTATTTCTGGAGAAATTTTGTTAAGGTAAATGTTTATTTAATAACATTTTAAGGATAATAACTCATGCAGGATCATGTTTATTGTATATTACTCATTTATAAAATTATATCTAAGAGCCTAAAATTGCTGATACAAATTTCAAAATTGTTTTTCCTTCAGGAGACTTTTTGACTTTTTAGGATACAGGGTCTGGGCAAGAAAAATTCAACAAAGAAAAGCTGATTAGACTTTCTTGAGGAAAAGCAGTATAATATTTTCCCAGCTTTTTGAGTAGTATTGTAAGTGAGTCTGAAATATTTCGATTATTTTTATGTGCAACTAATTTTGGGTTTATTTTTTAAATCTTTTGGAATAATTTATTATGAAGCAGTAAGTAAATGAAACATGATCTTTTTTTTAAAATGCCCTCCTTAATGCCCATTCCTCACTTAACCCATCCCCCCAACCCACACACTCTCCAGCAGCCTTCAGTTTATTCTCTGTATTTAAGAGTCTCTTATGGTTTGTCTCCCTCTCTGTTTTTACCTTATTTTTCCTTCCCTTTCCCTGTATTCATCTGTTAAGTTTCTCAAATTCCACATATGAGTGAAATCATGTGATATCTATCTTTCTCTGACTGACTTATTTCACTTAGCATAATACCGTCTAGTTCCATCCATGTTGTTGCAAATGGCAAGATTTCATTCTTTTTCATCACTGAGTAGTATTCCATAGTAAATTTTGGTGTAATTTTAAGTGAAACAGGCCCCTTCTTTCTGGAAGTCTTTCCTGATTCTTCATCTAGAATTAATCATTCCTTCCTCTTCTCCCACCAAATTTCCTTGGCTTAAATAACATTTTAGTTAGCTCTGCATGTAGCTTGTCACCATGTGTTGTGGAGAATAGGGATGGGAAGGATAAGGAAGAGAATAACAAATATATGTATAACAAAGTACTTACAGCAAAAGTAAAAAGTAGAAGCTATAGAAATAACCATCAGAGGCCAACTCTACCCAAGTATTAGGCTTAAAGAAGAAAGAACTAAGACAATAACAGCAGGAACTTGAAGGTATTTCTAAAGACAGGTCAGCTTGTGTGAAGTCAAGAATGTGTGGAATGGGGGGAGCCTGGGTGGCGCAGTCGGTTAAGCGTCCGACTTCAGCCAGGTCACGATCTCGCGGTCCGTGAGTTCGAGCCCCGCGTCAGGCTCTGGGCTGATGGCTCGGAGCCTGGAGCCTGTTTCCGATTCTGTGTCTCCCTCTCTCTCTGCCCCTCCCCCGTTCATGCTCTGTCTCTCTCTGTCCCAAAAATAAATAAACGTTGAAAAAAAAAATTAAAAAAAAAAAAAAAAGAATGTGTGGAATGGGTATACATATGAGGGTTATCTGAAAATCAGGTACTGTGTCTGTTACACAGGGTATATATGGCGTATGAACTTAAGTGAGACTGGAAAGTTAGGTCGTAGTGAAATTGTGAACAACTTCAAATGCCATGCTAAGAAGGTTGGACTTAGTCTTTGCATATATTGGAAGTTTCAGATGACATTCACCCTCACTAGAGTAGACTGCCTTAGAACAGGGTCTGTCTGCACTCACATAAAACATGTGAGTAAGCTAGACTCTATGCCCCAGCATATACCTCAATGCATAGCATACTAGAATTGTAAATATTTGTTGAATAAATGCGTAAGTGCATGAATCATGTGTGAAACCAGATTATTTCCATAAAATTAAAAGCTCTGGTGTGGGAGAGGAACATGTCACTTAATAGCCTCAAAACAAGAGGAACAGAAATGTAGAGTTAAAAGCAACTTTGCCTTGTAAATGATTTTTAAGTGTGAAAAAAAGAGGACTTTAGAAATTTTCATTACTTTGTTCCATTTTTCCAGAATATATACAATATACAATTTCTTGAAGCTGAATTTAATTAAGATGCACAGTATCTTTATTTTAACCTCCTTTATTTGAGCCAGATTCCTTACTGCCACTCTAACCTACAGCTCCTTTTGACAGTAGAACTGAAGAGAAGAAAAAATATCACTTCTACCTGAGCTCATCTCTGCCGACCGACCTCCCGTGATGCTTTGCAACTATTGTTTATGTTTGGTTCTAAGTGCTTGTATGTGAGAAAACATGCAGATTACATGGCAGCAAACATGGCAGCCAGCTGAAAACACATTTCTATTTTGAGTGCCAGAACCGATCAAATGATGGAGAAATGTTCAGGTATAGAGTATTTTCTAATCTGATTTTGAAAACTTGGTCCTGAGATGTGAAATGCTTATTTCAGAAAGAGAATGAAGTGACAGATGGGTGCTCGTTTTTGTTTTTTTCTTTGAACTTAGGCATTTTTATTTTTTAATTTATTTTTTAATTTTTTTAACGTTTATTTATTTTTGAGACAGAGAGAGACAGAGCATGAATGGGGGAGGGTCAGAGAGAGAGGGAGACACAGAATCTGAAACAGGCTCCAGGCTCTGAGCGGTCAGCACAGAGCCGGACACGGGGCTCAAACTCGGACCGTGAGATCATGACCTGAGCCGAAGTCGGACGCTTAACCGATTGAGCTACCCAGGCGCCCCTGAACTTAGGCATTTTTATAAAAGCACTTCCTTCACCTCTGAAGTGTATCTCTAGATAGGAAGAGGGAGAGGGCTATTCTTTGTAGGAACGGCAAATAAACACCCTGCCATCGTAATTAGCGGAGAACCTGACTCCTACTGCAGAAATTGAAAAATGAAATGATCAGGACTCAACCAACATTTGGCCAGTTGTTATAAGGACTTGACTATGAAGGTACAGGGTGAAGGAACCCCACAGTTTCACAGGTCTTAGTAATCTGCCTTTATAAACAGGGTTGACTGTTTAAGTAACCAAATTGGGAGGGAAGTTTTGATTTAAGTTGGAATTTAAAATCAAGGTAAGATGTTTTGCTTTGGTTGTGTGTGATTCAGCCACAAACCATTAACAACAAATAACCATATGTGCCTACCTACCCTCAAGGACACTCTTCTAACAGATGTGGATCTAAGAATGAATATAATCTTTCACCTAGTCTCAAGAAATTTAAGGGATTGTTGAGGCAAACAAGTACATAGGCAAACTGGATAGCATGAATGTATATTAAAAAGGAAGATTATGGAGAACCGTAGGAGTAGGTATGAAGAGTTGAGTCCCCTCACCGATCTGGGAGTAAGGAGTCAAAGTAAGATACCAGAGAAGGGAAGTCTAAGCTGAGTCCTGAAGACCGGTAGGAGCTATCCATTTGAAGGAAAGGAGCAACAAAATGGCAGAGATGAACAAGAAAATGGAAACTTTGAGAACTTTAAACTATATAATGTGACCAGAATATAAAGGGCCCCAAAGGCAGAGAGATAAGGATAGAGGAAAAAGCAGGGTAGAGTGTATGAAGAACAGGGAACTTAAACCATCAGGGTAGGATAAACAGATTTGTACTTTAGCTACATAGGCTGAAAAAGACTAAGACTGCAATGAGGGAGAGTCATGATGTTATTTCAATAGTTTAACATATGACTTCACTCATATGAGGACTTTAAGAGACAAAACAGATGAACATAAGGGAAGGGAAACAAAAATCATATAAAAACAGGGAGGGGGACAAAACAGAAGAGACTCATAAATATAGAGAACAAACTGAGGGTTACTGGAGGGGTTGTGGGAGGGGGGATGGGCTAAATGGGTAAGGGGCACTAAGGAATCTATTTCTGAAATCATTATTGCACTATATGCTAATTTGGATGTCAATTTAAAAAATAAAAAATAAAACAAGTTAAAAAAAAGAAATAAATATAGATGTTGACAATAAATAAATAAATAAATAAATAATGTTCTGTTAGCCACATTTAAAAAATTAAAAGTAGTTTAGCAAAGAATGATAAATCTCTGTCACATCCATGGCAGAGAGATCCAAAAAAAATGTAAGGGAGGTGGAATTAACAGTTCTTAATAATTACAGAGGAATAATGGGGAGAAGGAAAGGATGATTTCCATTTCCCCATGTGGACAACTAGGTAGGTGGTTGCACATTCTTTGAGATCTAGAACACAGAGGATAAGCATGGAGGCTGGTCTCCTGGGGTGAAGAGAGATGAGGAGGGAAGGGATAAACAATGGCTGCAGAATTTGCAGGATATCCAATGAAAAAAATTCAAAACACTGAACTTAAAGTAATTTATATAAGAACTATGAATATATAAAAGCAAAATAAGGGAAAAGCTTCTGTTCTTTATATCCTTGAGTTACCATTATTACGTATCTTTCAGTGTCAAATGTGAAAAACATACCTGTGGCCTCCAGAAATATTGAAGAGATATTTTATAGTCTCTGGCTGGAAATCTTTTCCAAAATAGTACTTTTCTATATGCATCTTGAAAGGCCATAAAGTAAACCCTATTGCAACCCAAGTTATTTTATTGAACTCATAGTTTTTGGTGTCAAAATTACTGTGTAGTAAGTTTGATACTTAGAAGTAATTTTGTTATTAGATTACTTATTGTGCTATTCTATTTAACTATATCATTGTGTTAATAGTTAAAAGAATTACCTTTCCACAATATTGTTTTTGTTCAACACAAGAAAGTTTAGATTGTTCAAGTTGTTTCTGGTGAAATTCAAATTGCATTTTATATTTCTATATAGAAACTAGTCAATAGATAGCCAAGATTGAATTAATCATATTGATTAAGTTGGAAAAACAATAAAATATTTTAAAATATAATTTGTTTGGGGTATAACAGAAAGTTTGAAAGAATTATACAAAATTACCTTTGCAACCATAACATGTAATACACCTATAGGAAAATAAACCAGGCAAACTTCTGGCTAGTGATCATCCTACTCTGAAAGCCAACATTTTGAAAAAACTATGAGGTAACATCTGTCAGATATGAACTACGTGCTGAGGATCATAGGAAAAGTGTATCCTGCACTTCTTTATTAATTTTTTTGCTATAGCTTATGTGATACAAAAATATTTAGTTGAATTTTTGATAAATGTATAATTTATATACAATAAAATTCCCCTTTATACTGTTTAGTTGTAAGTTTTTAAATGTACGTACCGTTACTTAACTTACACAATCAAGACAGAAAACAAAACCCATCATTCAAAAGCCCAATCCTGTGCCATTTTACAGTCAAATTTTCTCCCAACCCTTAACCCCTGGCCACCTCTGGTCTGTTTTTTGGCTCTATAATTTTTCTATATAAATGGAAGCATATTGTATGCAGTGTTTTAAGTCTGGCTTCTTTCACCAGCATAATGTATTTGAGATCCATCCACATTGTTGTGTACATTGTTACTTTGTTCTTTTTTATTGTTGAGTGTTGTTCCATTGTATAGATATATTGTGATTTACCATTCCATAAGGAGATATTTGGATTATTTTTTGGTGATTACAAATAAACATTCACATATGGAACAGTGTGAAAATAAGTTTCTAAAGTGGCTATACAATTTTGTATTACCATCACCAATCTATGAGAGTTCCACTGGCTTGCTTTCTTGACAACACTCTTGGAATTGTCCATGTATTTTGGTCAGTTAAAAATAAGAAAATCAAAACCAAGAGCAATCAAAAATAAGAAAAAATAAATTTTGAATTTGCTTTCACTTATGTCTTTTCTAGAACTCTATTTCCCGATGCAATATTTTTATTTAAATAAAACTTATAAAATAAAATTGTTTTATTTCAAATTCACTTAGTTATCATATAGTGTCATAATGGTTTCAGGAGTAGAGTTTAATGATTCACCACTTACATATAACACCCAGTGCTCGTCCCAACAAGTGCCATCATAATGCCCGTCACACATTTAGCCCATTCCCCCACCCACCTACCCTCCAGCAACCTTCAGTTTGTTCTCTGTCTTTTAGAGTCTCTTATGATTTATCTCCCTCTCTCTTTTTATCTTATTTTTCCTTCCCTTACCCTATGTTCATCTGTTTTGTTTCTTAAATTCCACATATGAGTGAAATTATATGATGTTTATTTTTCTCTGACTTACTTTGCTTAGCGTAATGCACTCTAATTCCATCCATGTTGTTGCAAATGGCAAGATTTCATTCTTTTTGATCATCAAGTAATAACTCATTGTGTATATATATACACATGTCAGTCAATGGATATTTTTCTTTCCATAATTTGGCTATTGTTGATAGTGCTGCTATAAACATTGGGATGCATGTGCCCCTTTGAATCAGCATTTTTGTATCCTTTGGATAAATACCTAGTAGTGCAATTGCTGGGTCACAAGCTAGCTCTATTTTTAACTTTTTGAAGACCCTCCATACTATTCTCCAGAGTGGCTGCACCAGTTTGCATTCCCACCAGAGGCTCAAAAGTGTTCCCCTTTCTCTGCGTCCTTCCCAACATCTGTTGTTTTCTGAGTTGTTAATTTGCCATTCTGGCAGGTATGAAATGGTATCTCATTGTGGCTTTGATTTGTATTTTCCTGATGATGAGTGATGTTGAGCATCTTTTCATGTTGAGCGTCTTTAATTCTAGTCATCTGGATGTCTTCTTTAGAAAAGTGTCTGTTCATGTCTTTAGCCCATTTCTTCACTGGATTATTGGTTTTGGAGGGTCGGGTTTGGTAAGTTCTTTATAGATTTTAGATACTAACCTTTTATCTGATAGGTTATTTGCAAATGTCTTCTCCCATTCTGTTGGTTGCTTTTTAGTTTTGCTGATTGTTTCCTTTGCTGTGAAGAAGCTTTTTATCTTGATGAGGTTCCAAAAGTTCATTTTTGCTTTTGTTCCCCTTGCCTCCACAGACATGTCCAGTAAGAAGTTGCTATGGCCAAAGCAAAGAGTTGTTGCCTGTTTTCTCCTCTAGGATTTTGATGGTTTCCTGTCTTACATTTAGTTCTTTCATCCATTTTTAGTTTACTTTTATGTATGTGTAAGAAAGTGGTCCAGGTTCATTCTTCTGCATGTCACTGTCCAGTTTTCCCAACACCATTTGCTAAAAAGACTATCTTTTTCCATTGGATATTTTTTCCTTCTGTGTTGAAAATTTGTTGGCCATACATTTGTGGGTCCATATCTGGATTCTCTGTTCTGTTCCGTTGATCTATGTGTCTGTTCCATTGATCTATGTCTACTGTTCCAGTACCATACTCTGTTGATGATTACAGCTTTGTAACACAGCTTGAAGTCTAGGATTGTGATGCCTCCAGCTTTGGTTTTCTTTTTCAACATTGCTTTGGCTATTCCCTGATGTAATTTTAAGTTTGGTTATACTATGTTCTTTCTGTATGAAAAATGTCTTTTAAATTTTCCTTTAGCACAAGAATTCTGGTAATAAATTCTCAGTTTATATTTATATGAAAGGATCTATTTCCCCTCTATTTTTGAACGGTATTTTCACTGGATATAGAATTCTGAGATGATGACAGTACCCACCCCCCCAGCACTTTAAAGGTATCACTCCATCTTCTTCTAATTTGTGTGGTTTCAAATGGGAAGTGAACTATAATTCTTATCTTTGTTCTTCTGAATGTAATGAAAGAAATGTATGATTTCTTCCTTTTTTTTTCTTTTTTTGGTAATGAATTGTAACTAGTTCCCATAAAGACTAAGCAGATCCTGCAGGATACCATTTCATGTTGAATTCAGTCAGATTTTCTTTCAGGTTCTGAAAACCCTACTAACTCTTCTGTGCTTTATAATGACCTCAGTCTATATATTTACTTCAATATATTCTTTCTTGCTTTTTTCTTTTTCTTTATTTCTTTCTTTTTAAATAAGGTTTTGTATAATAAGAAGACTTCCATCTCTTTTTAGTTTCTTTTTTTTGAAAGACAGAGGGAGAGAGATCGAGCATGCATGAGAGTGCAAGCAGGGGAAAGGCAGAGCAAGAGAGAGAAAGATAATTTTTTTTAAGTTTATTTATTTTGAGGGAGGTAGGGAGGGGCACAGAGAGAGGGAGAGAATCCCAAGCAGGTTCCATGCTGTCAGCGCAGAGCCTAATGTGGGGCTCAATCTCTCAAACCATTAGATCATGACCTGAGATAAAATCAAGTGTCAAAAGTTTAACCAACTAAGTCACCCAGACACCCCCCTTTTTTTGAGAGAGAATCTTAAGCAGGCTCCACATCCAGCATGGAGCCTAATGTGGGGCTTAATCCCATAACCATGAGATCATGAATTGAGCCAAAATCAAGAGTCCAATGCCTAACCAACTAAGCCACCCTGGTGCCGCATCTTTCCAGTTTCTTAATGTGTAGTCTTCACTTACTGGTGTTAAGCAGGCCTGACTGTCCTGAAATAAACCTACAAAAATGAATAACTGTTTTTGTTTATCTCTCAGATGTGGGTTCACTTTCTTTGAGTGATCTTCTCTTCACTGCCTGGCTCTATTCTGAGCAACCTTTGTTTTCTGGGTAGCTGTTTCTTATTCTGTTCTCTATTCTCTATCACATCATGGCGATTGGGTGCCTTCTTAGTAAACTCTTTAGAAGACTTTCCCAATGGAATGTTATTTTCTTTGGGGCAGGGAAATAAAGTTGATCTAACTCCCTCTCTGAAATATTGTCATTTACCAGCTAAAGAGCATCTGAAGGATTGTAAACCTCTCAAGGCAACCATTGAATGGACTCTACAAAATTTGGTTCAACAGAAATATAGCATATTCCTTAGTCCTTTGGCTTATTATGACTTCCATCATCAATGTGTAGTGATGTATTTAGACTTCTAAATTCTTAGGATTGGATAGAGCCTCTGGGACCCTTCCTACACTATTTCTCATGGGTTGACATCCAGCTTCTACCTAATGCCTCTCTCAACTACTCAGCAACCTAATTACTTTCCTCTGGACAAATTCTAGTTTTTGTGTCCTATTGAGACTTTTACAATATTGACTTCACCTACTAGAATTGGGACAATTAATAAGGAATAATATTTTCATTGGGTATCACTGCTTTTAGCAAAATAATAATGATATCTTGACTATACTACTTTCTAGTTGCATCATATTGGAAGTTAATCTCCCTTCACCTCTGTGTGCTCATCTGCAAAATGGAGCCAATGATATTAATTTCTATAAATAACCTTTTAGGGATTATAAAAATTAAATGAGTTAATATGAATAACACCATTAGAATCGTGTTTGGCACATAATAAGATTCAGCTACTAATTTGTGCGTTGGGAGGAAAATCAATCTGGAGAAGAAACAAAAGTAGCTGCTTATTAATAATCCCAAATGTCTAGGGGGTTTTCTTAAAACAGAATTTTCAGATAAACTTAAGAGAGACAAAATCTCATAAGGGAGTAACTTTTAGATAGTATTATTTTATCTTTAAGAATGACAGAGTAACCCAAAAGAAATTAATAAAAACTGCTAATGATTGAGGGTTTTTTTTTTATCAGTCATATTTTGTTTTTGTTCTTATTTTCCATTTTCTGGAAGCCAGCAATTGTGTTTACAATAACCCAAATCTCCTCTCCTTTCCAATTTAAATGAACCCACTTTGAATCCACTTCAGAGGCATGGTTTTATAATTTTATATTCACGACATGCTATTCATCTTCTCTGAACTTGCCTTGCCACCACTGACAATCAGAATCTCCTCAGATGAATTTCGCAGACCCTTGAAAATTAATCCGGCGAAAGGTTGAGGAGGCCATTGAATTTTTTAAAGAACACTTTCGGCTCAGATCTCAGTAGTCATCTGAATTAATATATCCAGGCTTATCTTCCACTTTTTGAATAGTAAGTATATCCATAAAGGAAACGGGAAAGGATCAATGGAGAGGAAATTTTGAAAAACCTTCTGGAGTAGATGCTTCATGATTTTATTCTGAAATAATCCTAAAGCCATCAGGTAAATACAAATCTAGTAAGAAACACATTGATATCAATAGTATGTTATGGATTTTCAATATTTCATTACTTCTTTAATAAAAATGCATAAATTTCTGGCTCTAAATTTCAGAGGTTCATACACAGTAATAACTATTAATTGCAAAGCAAAAACAAAGAGAATTTTCCAACTAGTCATGTTTTAATAAATCATCTATTGCACTTGAGCCATACTGTCATATTAATGAGTTTAGAATTATGTGTTCTAATCATTGTGCCTATTGGTTTTGGCTTGTATGAGGGCCTCTTCAATGAGTATTCGTTGTTATTCTAGGAAATTGTCAAACAATGGCATAATTTCACTACAAGTGTTACCTAAACAGTCTTCTTTTTTTGACAAATTTCTGACAAAATGAATGAATCCTTAATAGCCAGAACACGAGGTGGATCATGGAGAAAATAAACATCAATTTCCATGGAGTTCAAATTATCTACCTTATTTATTATTGAGACATTAACTCAGCTGCTGAAGTAAAGCTTGGTGAACTTATTTAAAGTCATTTGCTTCCTGGGGCATCCTGGTGGCTCAGTTGGTTAAGTCTCTTGACTCTTGATTTCAGCACAGCTCATGATCTCCCAGTTCCTGAGAGCCCTGTATAAAGCTTTGTGCTGACAACACGGAGCCTGCTTGAGATTCTCTCTCTCTTCCTCTCTCTCTCTCTCTGCAAAACCCACCCCCCCCGACCATGTGCATGTGCACACTCTCTTTCTCTCTCTCTCAACATAAATAAATAACTTTAAAGAAAAGGGTTTGCTTACCGAAGTGTCAGGGATAAGGAAAATGCTTTTGACTCTGAACTACTTTGAATATTAAGATTGTTATGAGAATTAGGGGTGCCTGGGTGGCTGAGTCAGTTAAGCATCTGACTTTGGCTTGGGTCATGATCTCACAGTTTGTTTGAGCCCCACATCAGGCTCTGTTGCTGACAGCTCAGCGCTTTGGATTCTGTGTCTCCCTCTCTCTCTGCCCCTCCCCTGCTCATGCTGTGTCTCTCTCTGTCTCAGAAATAAATAAAACATAAAAATTTTTTTTTAAATATTGTTATGAGAATTCAAGTGAAATCATGTGAAAATTCTTTGAAACATTAAAGCATTCTGCAAGTGTGATATGTTTTGGTACACTATGGTATATCATTAATATTTATAGCAGAGTACAGATATAATCAAATTTATTTCAGGATGATTAAACTATGTGAATATAGTTTGAAGGATGGCCTACAGTGGGGAGAGATTACAGGTTAGATTATTGGCTTGTGAATGAATCACTGGGACAAGAACGGACAGGACAAACACTATGGAAGTGGGTAACTTCAGTGATCATTAAAGTTCCTTTAATATTGACATTCTTCATTAGAATCTGATAAACATACACACACACACACACACACACACAACTATGCCTTGCCATACATTACACACAATTTTATATGATTCTCTCTAAAACCTACAAATACTTAAACTTCTTATAGAGTGTGAGAGAGAGGGAAATGCTACATAACCCAGATGTTTGGTTGCAGGTTGATTTGGAAGAATGATGGCATCTCAATAAAAATAAGAACAGCAAGAGGAACTTGCAGGTGATGGCATGCAAAAAGCTTGGGGGTTAAGATAGGAAAGATATGACAGATAAGATGCTTGGGGTGTTTTTAATTTTAGAGGCTAAAAGGATATACAAAGGGAAATATGTATTAGGCATATCACTTGGGGTCTTGATGCTCATGAGCATGGTCAATTTAGAGAGTTAACTCTTACTTTTGGAGTTGTCTGCATACGGAAGATGAATGTTGGGAATACTGAAAACTTCTGGAGTAGTTCATTTCTGACCTTTTGAAAATTCTATTTTTTTTCAATACCAAGGATTAAACCAGGGCTTTGGGTGTGCATTTCTAGGTCCTTATCATTACTGAAGCACTCATCTGCAAAGCTAGTGTCATTGTGTAAGTCCCTGTGAGCTGAAACGGATCAGCCAGAAGCAATAAGAGGAGAGCACTGCAGTAAAAGAAGGAAGCCAGAAATCAGAGGTTAAGGACCAAAAGAGTGATACTAAATATCACAAAAGAAGCTGTGATTAGTGAAGACATAAAAATGAAATTAATTAGTTCAGGAATAGATGGGAACCTAAGGAATCAGTAGATTGAGGTTAATGGTTTGGGGCTACTTCTGAGAATACAGCAGGTTGTGGGAAGGCTCTTTTTAAAGATATTGGGCCAAGTCTGATTGTAGGACAGACTTACCAAGATAATAAGCCCATTCTCCATCTTCACTATGTTTTCCATTAATATCTCCCTTTCTATCTATGTACAAATCTCAAGATACACTGCTAACCTTACCAACTCTTATCATTAAATAAAGCTTTCTTCCATAAGCAGCAGTAACTTCATTTCCTCAATACATGCAATGCTATCTTTTCTTTTGTTAACTGCATTGTAACATAACAAAAAGAGATGCGAAAGCCATAAGTGTATATATCTCTTGGGTAAAGCTGTTTTTAATATACCTTGTCAAATTTTTTTCTAATAAAAATTTTAAAAATCATGGTGTTAATTAAATAAGTTTATTATAGTCAGTTCCAATAAACCATAGAGATATTTTGTTCCAAAGGCATTGAAGGGAATCAATTTTATAAGTGAGAAACATTTTTATTGATGGTATATAAGATTGGGTCTGATTTTCACTCAATCAAAACATTTTAAAATATTAATGAAAGACAAGTTTGGGAAATCATACCTGCTTTGATACTGGTAGAATGATGGTTCATGAAACACCATCAGTTCTGCCAGTGGAAACTAAAAGATGGAGCAACATTGATTCCTTATTTAGAGAACCAGTTGCCAAAATGTGGAAGTATGTCAGTTTCAATTCATTCAACAAATATTTAGTGAGCTCTTACCATATGCCAGGGACTTTTAACCTATATTTCTCTGAAGAAGCTGGGTGAATTTCAACTATGAGGCAAGTGAATTCAGATTAGAAGGGCAAATAATAAAAAGATATTATAACATGAAACTGGAATCTTTTATTCCTATAAGAACTGAATTGAATTGGATCTAGTCAGTGATACCTCTCACTGTGGTTTGGGGGGAAAAATGATGTATTCATTTTCAGTTGCTCTTCAGAAGACCGTATCTCTGAGCACTAAATCAGAAGAATTTCTAGGTAAAAATTAGTTTCAGTTTGGTATGTCATTGTATTGCTCTATGACTTAAAATGTAGGGGGTACAACTATAGTTAGAGAATATTTTTCACAACTTCTCACAAGTATCTGGTATTATTAAGCTTATGAGGGGATAAGGACAGTCTTAAGTGAGATCTGCATCCAACTAAGAAATAAACTGTGATGGGTCACCTGGGTGGCTCAGTCGCTTAAGCATCTGCTTTGGATTTTGGCTCAGGTCATGATCTCATGATAGGTGGGTTTGAGCCCCACATCAGGCTCCGCGTGGAGCCTGCTTGGGATCTTCTCTGCCTCTCTTTCTCTGCACCTCCCCAGTTGGTGCTCATGTGCACTCTCTCTCTCTCTCTCTCTCTCTCTCTCTCTCTCTCTCTCAAAATAAATAAACTATAAAAATAAAAAAGCTGTTATAGTTCAAAACTGAACTATAAATTTCTTAGAGACATAAACTCATGCTTCTAAGGATATATATCAGAATTAATTTCAAATTAAGATTGATCTTTCTTAATGTCGTGTTAGAAGGTGGAGGGTAGTAGAATTATAAACTTGAAATTGGTGCCTAGGCTGATGCCATTGCCTGTTGAAGAGATCCTTACAAGAAATCCAATAAGCCTTAGGGAGTTTTTTACCTGTGTCCAATTTGAAAAATTATTTGGTATATCAGATGTCCTATTTTCTCTTGCTTCCCCCAGTGAATTAAAAGTAGTATACTACTATTTTGTTACTGTAGAGCAGAAAGTAAATGACTTTTGGAGGGAGCCAAGCAGGTCTTGGTTTGGTTATCTGATCCTCCCTGTACTGCTTTATATCGTCTTAGTCCAGTTATTTAAACTTTGGGAGCCTCCTTTATTTATTAAGTCTGGGGATGAAAATGGAAATAATGCATAGAATGTACACAGTGCCTGTCAGTTTCTTTCCCTTTTTGTGCTGGATACTCGGTGTCCATAATTCATCCTTTCAATTATTCATTTAACCAGTTAATTCAATTAAATCCGTGAACATTGAGCATCTACCCTATGCCAGACATTGCATTAAGCACTGGGGAAGCGGCAGTGAAATAAAAATGCCTTGCCCTTAAGGAGCTTATATCTTTATTTGTGAGATGTTACTACGATCCTTTTTTTAAAATATTTTTTTAATGTTTATTTTTGAGAGAGACAGAGCACCAGAGGGGGAGTGGTAGAGAGAGAGAGGGAGACACAGAATCTGAAGCAGGCTCCAGGGTCTGAGCTGTCAGCCGAGGGCCTGACGCAGGGCTCAAACTCGCAGACCAGAGATCATGACCTGAGCCAAAGTTAGACGCTTAACCGACTGAGCCACCCAAGTACCCCTACTGCATTCTTATTAAGAAAGTTAATCACATGCTTACTTCTGAAGTTATAAACATATAATTATAAAATTATTTAAGCTAAAATATTCCTATTTCTAAATCCATCTTTCTTTTTTCTCTTACTTCCTTTCTTTTAGCCCTTTCTGTTTTCCCTTCAAACTTTACACTTAAACTTGAAATGAGTTAGAGGGTTGGGTGATGAGGGTATACAAAAGTGTAAATCCCTAACTTCAAGAAGCTGAATGTCACAACAAAGAAAGAAAACATATAATTATGAATAATAGCTCAAATCACGTTATAAAACACAATCACACATTAAATGATAAATATCAATATAGCCAATGCACATTCAGAGAAGAGATAAATATAAGTCAATGGAATTTGCCAAATAAACTTCAAAAAAGAGGTGGAATTTAAGCCGTTAAAGAATTAGTAAATTTTAGAGACATGGAGAAAGGAAGAACAATCATGAAAGGGTAAGTTGTTTTTTTTTTTCCTCTCAGCTCCTAACGCCCAGGTTCTTAATTAGTATCATTACTCTAGTTGTGCTAGATTTCAGATTGATAAAACACCTTGTCAATTTAGCAAAGCACAACCTGGAAACAAACTAAAGATTTTCATTGGCTTCATCAATAAATCCAAATTTCCCAGGTATCGTTTTTGATCATTCAATTTATCCAGCTATAAATCAGAAAGATCCTTACAGTTTTGCTTTTAAATAACAGAATACGTAGAGTGTCCTTAGACTGCCTATGGTCAAGTAGGGTCCACCCCCTACTACGGAGGCCGGAAGGCAAGGTATGTGTCCACAGCCTGTTGGCAATTTGTTATGACTGACAAGGCGCAGTTCATTCTACATTGATGGCTCGGGTTATCTACCTGAGTTAGAGACGCGTGCGCAGTTTGCAGTCCTCTGGCTCTGAAATACTCTGCCACAGCTCATCAGCAGCATTCATTGTTCATGCCCTTACTGTCTTCACCCCTGCATACAGTGGTTTTCTTGGGCAGCTAAGCATTCCAGGGTGTACGAAGAGAGGGGTGGAAATCTCTCTTGCCACCCTTTACTTCCTTCATGGGCCATTCTCCGAGTGCTTTCAGAATATGTGCAGCAGTTGAGAACTAGTTGGCTCAGGTATGGGACTCTCACCTTGGTTCCTTTCAAAGTTAGTTCCTAAATATTTGGAGGAAGTAGGCCTTTTTCTCTCTGGTCTTGGCAGTCCCTCCATACCAAGATTAGGTACTAAAAGTGTCAGTGAATCACAGGGTTCGTCCCCATCCCTGCCTATATTTTTTGTGGCCATCTGCCTGTAATTCTGGGCATCCAGTATTAGGTATGTTGTCCAAGAATGTGTTTTTCCATTCATCTTCATCAAGGAGGCAGATCATTGAATTTCTTCCCAGATTTTTGGCATGTGGCTTTTCTAATTTATTCGTTTGTGGCATTATTGCCAGTTTTTTGTCTGTTTTCATACAGTCACAGGTATTTTAATAAGAATCCTAAGAGTCATTTATCAGTTCACCCCCATGCCGACTGGAAAGTTTCTCTTTCATTTTTGAAATCAGGACCAGCTACATAATTTGTGTGGCCTGGTGCAAAGTGAAAATGTGGGGTCTTTTGTTTAAAAACTCTTCCTAAGGGCCCACAAAAACAGAGTGCTCAACAAACATTGCAACCTCAGTGCTGGATCCTGGGCATCTGCCCGCAAAGCTGGCCCAGCTTAAAGCTGTCTCCATCTTTGGCTCTGATGCCTTTGCTGTCTCCCGGTGTTCTCTTTCTTTCTCCTAGAGCTTCTCCATGCCTTAACTGACTTCATTCTTCTTCTCCTTAAAACCCCTAAGTACAAGTGGACCCGAGATTACACCTTCAGTTTCCTCACATTCTTTTTCTACCATGTAATTCTCAGAAATGCCAACTAGTTTAATGATCTCAATCACTCCTGTCTGAGGATGGCTCTAAACTCACTACCTCCAGCTTTACTGGTTCCCCTAAGTAGGAAGTACAAATTTCTAATTGCAAGGAGACATGTGCACTGACAGCTGAAACACCTATAGTGGAATCCTTCGTCTTATCCTTTATTAACCTCATTCTTTCACATGAATTTTCTTTACTCTGACTCTTTGAATATTGTCTTTCCCTGGATTCACAAATCTAAGTAACAATCAACCTTTGATCTTTTTTTTTTAATTGGGGATACTAACTCAGTATTTTTCTGGGTTTTTTTTTTTTTTTTTTTTTTTAGTTTGTTCTATTTGTCACGTTCTCTGAGTGTTTTAAGTACTTTAAATCTATTTTTCAAAGTTTATTTATTTTGAGAGAGGATACAGAGTGAGCAGGGGAAGGGCAGAAATAGAGGGAGAGAGAGAGAGAGAGAGAGAGAGAGAGTCATAACCAGGCTCTATACTGTCAGCACAGAGCCCAATGCAGGGTTGGAACTCACGAACTGTGAGATCATGACCTGAGCCCAAACCAAGAGTCAGACATTAACTGACTGAGCCACCCCGACACCCCAGTACTTTAAATCTATTTTGGGGGGCGCCTGGGTGCCTCAGTCATTAAATGTCCCACTTCGGCTCAGGTCATTATCTCATGGTTTGTGAGTTCCAGCCCCACATTGGGCTCTTGCTGTCAGCGCAGAGCCCCCTTCAGATTCTCTCTCTCTCTTTCTCTCCCACTCTGCCCCTCTCCTGTTCACACTCTCCCTCTCTCTCAAAAATAAGTAAAGATTAAAAAAAAATTTTTAAATAAAGTGTTAAAAATAAATAAATAAAATAAATAAATCTATTTTTTGGGTGGGGGCAGAGATTAAGATTTAGTAAAATAAATAAGATCTTGACAAAAACGAGTTTGGGCACATAGATGAAAACATCAAAAATACATTTTTTTAAAGATATGTTCAACTTATATCATCTTTAGATCTTGGGTGATATACTTGGTTTTCAATTATTATTATTATTATTATTATTTTAATTTGAGAGAGGGAATGCATGAGCGGGGATAGGGGCAGAGAGAGAGAATCCTAAGCAGGCTCCATGTTCAGGGTAGAGCACAATGTGGGTCTCAACCCCATGACCCTGGGACCATGACCCAAGCCAAAACCAAGGGTTGGTTGCTCAACCACTGAGTCACCCAGGCACCCCCTTGATCTTCACCTTTGGTGTTAAATTGTAGGAAACATCCCTGCTAAAGAATCAACTAAAAATTGTTTTCATATATTTTGATGTGTGTAAAAGGAAAAAAGCATAACTTTTATAGTGTATAAATATTGAAGTGGAAAAGACTTTTTTTGAAATATCAAGATCATTGAATCAAAGATACTGTGTGAACAAAGTATCGTAAAACAAAGTTTTAAATCACAATTTTCTCTGATTTTTAAATTTTTTTAATGTTTATTTTTGAGACAGAGAGAGAGAGACAGGGCGCGAGTGGGGGGGCGGGCAGAGAGAGAGGGAGGCACAGAATCTGAAACAGGCTCCAGGCTCTGAGCTGTCAGCACAGAGCCCCACGCGGGGCTGGAACCCATGAACCGTGAGATCATGGCCTGAGCCGAAGTCGGACGCCCAACCGACTGAGCCACCCAGGCGCCCCTCTGATTTTTAAACGTAAGGATATCATTTCCCAACTCATAATTTTGAGTCCATGTTGCATTAATGTAAAACAAACCACATGGTACCATGCTTTTCTTTGTATTGTACTTTGTAGCTTCCCATTTGTTAACTTCATTTTATTCTTACTGTTAATGACCGTGTTAGTTGGGCCATGTCATTTTGCCAAAGATAACTTTGGAACATTTTATACATTTAACCAATATAAGCCACTTATAGCATTGGTGTTCCATCTTGCTAATTTGAGGGAAAGCAAGCTTCAACGTTTAAAAATATTTTTGCAGGTAGCCTCTGATTTTTAGCTGTGGCTTTTATTTGAACATTTTATAACAAAATAAATTGCTAAGGTTGGTATACTCTACAGCTAGTTACTTAATGCAGTGTTATGGGCTTCAGAAAGAGAAAGGTTTGTTTTGTTTTCTTAAGAATTATTTTTCTGTTCTGCTAGTGAAATATTTGCAAGTTCATTTCTAGCCAAAGACATTCATCTCAATTATTTGAATTGGCTCCCTGCAGATAACCCTTAATATGGGATATTATTCACTTACAAAATAGTTGCCACAGACATCTGCCAGTGCTCAACCTGGCGGCAAAGATGTGTAAAACCGTTTCAAATTATGTCTTCAGACACACAGTGAATATCACTATACCATCATGTTCAGTGCTATGGTTTGTCTTCATTCACTATCTCTACTTATCTGGTCTCCTAAGTCAGCAGAATTGTCACAGCTAAATATTTTGGAACATGTAATAGTAAATTAGTTTGGCTGTTAAACTAGGTGGGAGAGTAAAAGGTATACATTTACTAATTTTTCTTTGGGGTTTCTGGTTAGATTTTATGGTTTATTGGTTCCATATTCCTTACTGTCATAATGATCACGCTCTGGAACTTTTCTTTGGGCAAGAAGAACAAAACATAAGCTGTTAGAAAGCTCAGAAACTACCATGTTTGTGTATAATGGAGGGGTCACTATATTTTTTAATAGTATTTTATGCCGTATTTTTATATTATGAGAGAAGCAGGTCCTCTGAGTTTTTTAGAGAAATATATCAGTTGTTTCTGAAGTCCACGGACATCAAAGTACGCACATACAGATGAAGTTCAACTACCTCTAACATGCATGATAGAGCCATGTGACATGTGCCGTCAGACCTCCAGATCTTTGCATGAGGAAGACTTTGTGCTCTAGATACCTTCTTCAGCCTTTCTGATTGTTGGGGAGGATGCTGCTTTCCGCTGGGAAGGGCCATTTGTCAAGATTCAGTTCAGATACATTCTCCTCTGTAAAATCCTCTCTGAGAACAATAGCTGTTTATTATCGACACATTCCAACTCTCAAACTCCTCCCCAATAGTCTAGTTAACATCATCTTGGAACTTAGGTAATGGCAATCGTTTTGCAGTATCTCTGGTTTGACCACTTAATAGCACTAACATTTAGTAGCCATAGGGCTACTTTTTAGTGTTTGGCTCCAGAAAACATCTCTGTTAAAGAATCAATCGAAAAATTCTTCTATTTTGGTTATGAAATTCCATACAATATCCCATAATAAGGTTTGATTATGAACTACACTGGGAGGAAATTATTTATAGTACATAAGACTGTTTTTGTAGTAATACTTGCAATCTGTACATGCATATGAAAATATGCTCTACCAGATTTTAAAACTTATAAAGTTACTGTAGTTAAGACAGTGTGATATTGATATGGGAAGAAATGAATAAAGGAACAAAAATACATGTATATGTAAATGTATCTATCTATACATACAAGAGAATTTGGTATAAAATAGGAATAGCTTTACAAATCAGGGGAGAAAAGATTGACTATTCAATAAAAACACGCTGGAAAATTGATTATAAATATGAGATAATACAGAATTCTATTTTTAATTATTTTTATAATGTTTATTTTTGAGAGAGAGAAAGAGACAGAGCACAAGCGGAGGAGGGGCAGAGAGAGAGGGAGACACAGAATCCAAAGTAGGCTCCAGGCTCTGAGCTGTCAGCACAGAGCCCAACTCAGGACTGGAACTCACAAACTGCGAGATCATGACCTGAGCTGAAGTGGGACGCCTAACGAATGGAGCCACCCAGACATCCCCAAATTCTATTTTTATTCACACTTTACCTTAAGTAAATTTCAGATATACATACAACCAAAAGTAAAGCATTCAAATTTACAAGAAAATAGAGGCAGATATATATGACTTCAGGAGAGAAAATCGTTTTTAAACAAATTACCAAAAAGACGAGACACAAAATAAAAATTTGGTAAAACTGACCACATCAAAATTAAGCCATTAACTTCAACCTAAGACACCAGGAATAAAGTTCAAACACAATGCTCCAAGCTGAAGGAAGATTTACAAAGTGTGTACAAACACATAGCATTACTATCTGTAATATATAAAACTACCCAGTAGAAAATTAGGTAACAGATTTTAAAGGGTAGCAGAAAAGAAACCCCATGAGGCCAATAAGCACCTAAAAAGAGGTTCACTGTAACTAGTAATCAAGGACATGCAAAATAAAGCAATCAGACATCATGAAATATTCATCATGCAGATACAAATGAAGGTGTGAACCGATGGTAGTGAGAGGCTGGAGAAACAGGTACACTCTGGTTCTGTAGGAAGGAGTGTTCATTGGTGCAAGCTTTGTATTGACCCTATATAGTATGGTTGAAGATGTGTTTAACATTCAACCCAAAGGACCCCACTTCTGGCTTGTACTCAAGAGAACCAGAACTCATAAACGTGAGGAGATATGCACTATAATGTTCACGGCAGCATTGTTTATTTAAGAAAATACCGGAAACAAATTTACCATTCATTATGGAAGCATATATAAGTGAATTGTAGCACACTTACAATGAAATACTTAAAGTCAGAATGGATGAACTACTGCTACCACACGTCAACATATATAAATCTCAGGAATTTAATTTTGAGCAGAACAGATATGGCGGAACGATATGTCATACATAACTTATATAACATTTGAGAAGTTACAAGAGAATTATATATACTTTGAGAATACATATACATGAACTAATAGTATAAAACACAGATGTAAAAGAAAAACATCAAAATCAGCTTAGAGCTACTTTGGCAATGAAATTTGGGAAAGGATTTTTGGGGCATGCAATATTCTTCAACTAAATGGGTAATTATTTACTATAAATATTCAAAATCAAATCTAGCAAACTGTTAAGATTTAATAAAATTAGGTAAGTTCTCAGTGCGTTATCCACTCCTATTTTCTGTAACCTTAAAAATAGTTCATAATTAAAAATGCATCTTCTTTACAAAAGAGCCTATTGTGTGCCCCTTAAGTATTAATGTTTCCTAGATGGTTTAAAAAAGAGTTTTGTGTTTTGGGGTGCTTGGGTGACTCAGTCGATTAAACGTCTGACTCTTGATATGGCTCAGTCTGTGATCTCTCAGTTGGTGGGATCGAGCCCTGCATTGGGCTCTGCACTGACAGCATAGAGCCTGCTTGGAATTCTCTTCCTCTCTCTCTGCCCCTTCCCAGCTTGTGTGCACTCTCTCTCTCTCAAAATAAATACATAAAAACAATAATAATAAAAAGTTTTATTTTCAAAATTTATATACATAAATGTATATAACATATAAAAACACATAAATACCATTACGCTGAGATGAGCTGTACTTGGATAGTCACAGATACAAAGTGTATCTGTAAAGATATATTTTGCATATAGAAATGGATTCTATATCAAAGGATATATACAAACCAATTTCATATAGTGCCCTCATATTTAAATTATTTTATATAAGGGAAAGAAAATAATTATTTGGGGCAGGGGCTGCCTGGGTGACTCAGTTAAGTGTTGGACTTCAGGTCACGGTCTTGCATTTCATGAGTTCGAGCCCCACATCTGGCTCTCTGCTGTCAGCACAGAGCCCGCTTGAGATCCTCTGTCTCCCTCTCTCTCTTCCACTGCCCTGCTGGAGCTCTTCCTCTCTCTCTCAAAAATGAATAAACATTAAAAAAATTAATAATAAAAAAAAGAGGAGAACCTGGGTAGCTCAGTCAGTTGGGTGTCTGACTTCAGCTCAGGTCATGATCTCACGGTTCGTGGGTTCAATCCCCGCATCTGGCTCTGTGCTGACAGCTCAGAGCCTGGAGCTTGCTTCAGATTCTGTGTCTCTCTTGCTCTCTGCCCCTCCCCAGTAGTGCTCTGTCTGTCTCTCAAAAATAAATAAACATTAAAAAAAAGAAGAAAAAAAGAAAAGAAAATACTTTTTTGGAATTTTGAGGTGGTTTCCTTATAGTAGAGACTTATAAATAATTGTGGCAAATAAACACCAAATATGTATAATCCATGTCCTTTGATTTGAATACATCTCAAAATATTTAATTTCTTAATGATTTAATTTTTAATAATTAATATAAATGTGTTAGGTTTGATCTTGTGAATTAAAAAAATAGACATTTCTATTGTCTGGTTTTGTAATTCACTTCCATGATGTCTATATCTTTAATTTGTCTCCAGCTTACTGTTCAGGCTCTCCGACTCCACAAACAGCCTAGAGCAGAGCTTCTGGGGAAACCCTGTCAGCATTTAATGTGATCATCCTGTCACTGTAATATTGCCCAGAGCTGTACTTCCAAAATCACATAACTGGATTTATGCTCGAAAACTTGGAATCATCAGTGGTCAAGGAAACACTTTTTCCGCAGAGAGGTTTAAAATTTTAGTTGACAATGTTGAATCTCAATTTGCTGAATTCATTCTGGGTGAAATAACTTTCAGACCATTTGGTTCTTCATTTTTTACAGGAAAACTATTCTTTTTGCATTTGATGTAGTAGGCAACTGAAAGAGTAAAAAGAGAATTCAAAGACATCATGGGAATAATCATTCTGAAAGCAGCTACCACCCCCATGGCTGGTGAAACAAGGAAAGAGGTTGGAATTATTAAAACAGACAGTTGGGGAAGGGGCCCCATGGAGTAGAAAAGTCAGGTCCCTGAGAAATGGCCAAGCTCAGCAGGAGCTGGTGCCTCTGAGGGGCAGCAAGATGGAGATGTTCTGCCAGTGTTGGGAAAAGTGCGACAGCTTCTGTTGCAGGGCAAACTGTCACCACGAGGCTGAAGAAGCCTGAAGAAGGAGGCTCACAGAAACCATGTGGACAGGAAGCTCACAAGAAACCCACGGGGAAGAGCACAGTCCTTTCTCTAGACTTGCAGACTCCCTCTAGCTCTCTCCACTGGCAGAGCCTAAGACTCAGGAGCTGGCCACGCTTGAATTTAGTGGAATCACAGTCCCAGTAAAGTAAGTTGGGGTTGGAACTGAGACACAGTAACTTAGAGCTGTCATGCTGTCTGTATCAACATATAAAGTAGGAGGCTGTCATTCTACAACGATCTGAAAGCAGATAGATGGGCAAGCCAGAACTCTCCTGATCTCTTCAAATGATCTAACCTTTGACATCATAAATGTCTCTTGGGAATGTTCATTCAATAAATCCAGTATTTCTTTATTCACTATTTTAAATAAAATGTATTCATATCCACTTTACAAGAAGTGCTATTCTGGGCTAAGATGACATAAACTCAGTTCCTCTCTTCAAAGAATTGAAAACCTAAAAATGAGATTTTATATATATATATATATATATATATATATATATATAATCTGTATATATATATATAATCTGTATATATATAAAAAACGTATTATGTGAAACCTAAAACTGAGATAATGTATAATCGGAATATATAAAAATATAAATATATGTAAGAATATATACATATATATATATATATATAATACATATATCTAAAAAAACAAAACAAATGAACCAACACCAGACTCTTAAATACAGAGAACAAACTGGTGGTTGCTAGAGGGGAGAGATGGGTGGAGGAATGGACGAAATAGACAAAGAGGATTAAGAGATACAGACTTCCAGTTATAAAATAAGTCAGTCACAGAGATGCAAAGTACAGCATAGGAAATATAGTCAATAATACTACAAGAATGGTGTATGATGATGGATGCTGACTACAATTACCATGGTAAGCGCTGAGTAATGTATAGAATTGTCAAATCTCCCGGAGCTAATATAACATTGTATGTCTGTTATACTTCAATAATGAAAACGCATATATCTATGTATATATACATATATCTATATGTAACTATAGATATATTTATTCATATATACATCAATATATATTCTATATTTAAATTAATAGGAGAATAAAAGCTGTACAACCTAACTATACATCCTAAGGTCATAGAGCTCCAGATATGTCTATTCATTCTTTAAACTAACTGATAAAGGGATCAAAAGACTGAGGGATCATTTATAAAAGACTTTATAGGAGGAGTGTCTGTGTGTCTCAGTCGGTTGAGCGTCCAACTCTTGATTTCAGCCCAGGTCATGATCTCGCAGTTCCTGAGTTTGAGCCCGGCTTGGGATTCTCTCTACCCTTCCCTTAGGCATGCACTCCCCCCCCCCAACCAAATAAATAAATAAATAAATAAATGTTAAAAAAAATAAATAAAAGACTTTCTTGGAGAGACCGCAAGCTTTTGAAAATGGGTAGGATTTTAAAATTGGATATTGGCATTAGGAAAGTCTTTACAGACAAAGAGACTGGCATGTTAAATATGGGCTTACAGGAAAAGAAAAAAAAAATTAATGGCAAAAAAGCATTGAATTTACACTAACTATGATGTTGATGTAAGGATAATGAGAGAGAAGTCTGAGGATGAAATTAAAAATCAGACTATGAAGCCTTTTAATGCTATGCTAGGAAATTTGTTATTTATTTAGTGGATAAGCTACTGGAAATTTTTACACAAATAGGTAAAAAGCTTCACAGAGTTAGGCTAATGGCTGTGTACAGGTTGAGTCATAGGAGAAAGAACACACTGGCAAATAATACAGGGAAATCAGTAATGAAGCTGAACCAGTAGAAAAGAAGGAATAAAGGACTTCAACAAAATATATATTTCCATCTATTTTTTTTTCTACAGTGAGCCTCCATTTCTGCATAAGCTAGATGAGGTGCTAAAAATGTTTTTTATGTAGGTGGTTAGCCTCTGCTTCCACGTTCGTAATACAGCTGTCCCTGTCCATGTTATTTTTAAGAATTATAAAAATAGGGCAAAATCAGATACAGTTTGAGTAAAAAAAAAATTAGAATGCCTCCTTATATTAAGCCTCATATTTTTAAAAAATGTTTATTTATTTTTGAAAGAGACAGAGAGACAGAGCATGAGCAGGGGGACAGAGAGCAAGGGAGACACAGAATCTGAAGCAGGCTCCAGGCTCTGAGCTATCAGGACAGAGCCCGTTGCAGGGGTTGAATTCACAAACTGTGAGATCACGACCTGGGCTGAAGTCGGACACTTAACCAGCTGAGCTATCCAGGTGCCCCTTAAGCCTCATATTTTTATTATAGTATCTTTTATGGATTAAATACTTACAATATTAATTATGAGAATAATCAGCTGAAGAACTTTATTTAGATCAAACATATAGGAATGATATCAATATGTTCATAATTTATAAAGCACTAGGATTTTAAAAAGAAGACTAACCCAAACATAATCAGATACATACACACATGTAGATATATATGCATACACACACACACACACACACACACACACATATGTACTCATTTATCATTAGAACATTTGGAAGTACAAATTAAATTAGCCTCAACTAGTTTCCATAGCCAACAATGTCCAGGGAAATAAATAGAAAGTTTTAAGAAAATTATTTTGAGGAAATTATTTTTATGGAAATTATTCCTTCTTTTCTCCATTGCTACCAGTTTCTAGGACCTTATTGTTTTCTTCATAAATTAATTCATTAGCTATCAAAGTACTTCAGTATCTGGTCTCTTTCTCTCTCTCTCTCTCTCTTTTTTTTCGTATCTTTCTTTTAGTGTCTGTCATGAATGTTTTCTCACTATCTCATTGCTCACATGCTATTCTGCACATGAGCTCCTCCATCTGGGCTAAACTCTGTGTTTCCCTTTCAACATTTTCTTTGCCTCTTACAAGCTGTATGATCTCGGGCAAGTATATAAAGCTTTCTGTGCTTCTAGTTATTTCATCTGTAAAATGAGATTTAAAATATTGCCTCCCACTGTGATCAATTATAGATGCATATTGTAAACATAGAGCAACCACTAAAGAAAGTTAAATGTAGACGAGTAGATAGTAACCCAATAGTGGGCAGAAAATAGGATACTAAAAATTCAATTCATCTAAAAGAGGGCAGGAAAAGAAAAAAAAACAAATAAAAAGATAAATAGAAAACAAATAGCAATAAGATAGATAAAATAATAAGAAACATAGCTGTATCATTCATTATCTTAAATGTAAATCATATGTAAACACTCCAGTGAAAAGGCACAGTCAGAATAATGTCTATAAGAAATCCATTTCAGATACAAAGATGGAGATAGGCTAAAGTAGAGTAACATGAAAAGATGCAACATTTGAGCATTAGTCATAAGAAAACCAAAGTAGTGGGGCACCCAGGTGGCTTAGTAGGTTAAGTGTCCGACTTTGACTCAGGTCATGGTCTCGTGGTTCTTGAGTTGGAGCCCTAAGTTGGGCTCTTTGATGACAGCTCAGAGCCTGGAGCCTGCTTTGGATTCTGTGTCTCCCTCTCTTTCTTCTCCTCTCCCCGCTTGCTCTCTCTCTCTCCCTCTCCCTCTCTCTCAAAAATAAAATAAACATTAAAAAATTAAAAAAAAAAGAAAACCAAAGTAGTTATATTTTGGACTAAATTAAAATGATGATTCTATAGATCAAAATTATGGAATGTAGCTAAAGTAGTGCTGACAAGGAAATATAAAGCTTGTAATGCTTATATTAAAAAAAAAAAGACAGGGCGCCTGGGTGGCTCAGTTGGTTAAGCGTCTGACTTCAGCTCAGGTCATGATCTCACGGTCCGTGAGGTCGAGCCCCGCGTCGGGCTCTGTGCTGCCAGTTCAGAGTCTGGACCCTGCTTCAGATTCTGTGTCTCCCCCTCTCTCTGCCCCTCCCCTGCTCATGCTCTGTCTCTCTCTGTCTCAAAAATAAATAAAAGCATTAAAAAAATTTTTAAAAATAAAAATAAATTTAAAAAAGAAGAAAGATCAACCATCTAGGCTTCATCTTAAGAAGCTAGGAAGAGGAGGGAAAATTAAATCAAATTAAGTACAGGAAAGGAAATAATAAAGAAAAAAAGAGAAAATCAGTAAAATAGAAAGACTTCTACCTAGACCTAAACTAAGAAAATAAAAAGATAAGATACAATTTAATAATATCATTTAATAAAAGAAAGCTGTTATTTCATCTCAAAAACATGTTGAACATAAGAAAGTAGATACAAAAACTGTGTGTTGTATAATTCCACTTACATGAAATTCTAGAATAAGTAAATCCAACCTAGATACAAAAAGCATATCATGCAGATGATTTCATATATGTTTCTTATTTTATCGTCTTTCAGAGACCTACCATATTTGAGAGTATTCCCCCTTCTGGAATGTTTAGACATAACTGCTAATGGGGCAAAGGACTTTATTACCCACGAAAAAGGAGAGGGCATGGATCCCGCCAGGCACTGGTCTTTTCTTCTATTGCTTTCAGTCTGTATTATACCAGCATTGCTTTCATAAATTACCGAAACTTAAGTTTTGGAAAATTGCTTAAGTACAAAGCTGTATATTGGTAAATAATAGTAACCTACTGGCAACCTGTGTCTTGTGGCAAAAGATAAAGAAATGAAAGAAAAATAAAATAGTATCATCAATATAAAATATACGTACTAATTGTACTAATGCACCACAGATTTGCTGCTCTGAATGTTTTCCTTTGGGGAAAAGAGATTGGAGCAACCCTTTGTAGACTATCCATAGAATTAATGATTTCCTGACGTTGGTCATGGATTCCCCCAGGCATAGGATATGCTTTAATGGGTAGCTAAAATATCATAAGCTATTTCTCTCATTTCTCATAAATATTTATTCAGTGTTGTGATGGCTTTTATAGCCAAAAAACAAAGAGAGAGAGAGAGAGAGAGAGAGGGAAACTGGTTTCTTGTATTTTTGAGAGGAAAGTCATATTCATATGAATGAAATCCATCTTACTTCAAAAGAGGGTGACCCTGGGGGCTCTGAAACTAAATTTCAACTCTTAGCACAATCAATTGCTGCAAAGTGACCAGGGCATAGCAACAGCCCTAGAGTGTGATGATTAAAGGTGGAATCTCTCTAGATGAGCTGATATGTTGCATAAACTTTGAGTCTTAAGCAGAATTCTTAGTAGTGATTGAATTTGCCATGAGACTGTCTTTGCCAAAAGGCAGCTCGCAGGTACACAATGTCAAAATGATTCCAGTAAGGAGTGAAATTCCAACATCATTTATTTCCAAATATATCATTCCTTCCCACCTATCCACCTACCTTTCTCTCTCCTCTCCCACCCAAAGTTACAGAAATTAGATATCTTCTTCAATTAACCGTTGGTCCATACCAGAGTCTGCTCTCAAGAGTATTCATCATAAGAGAGGCACGATGGATAACCACTAGCAAAGCAGATCCAAAACTGATATAAATTAGATGCCCCTCCTCAGAACATAACATAAACCAAATACCAACATGGACTGTCACCCTAAAACACACACACACATACAGATATTTCAAAATACCTGGATTTGATCTTGTCAAATAAATTATATTGTATTGCATTCAGTTAACTGACAAACACTTACTCAGTTCGTATGATGTTCCAGGTGCTGTAGGTATGTGACATAAAATGATGTCATGATAAACAAGAGTTTCTACCTTCAAGGCATTTATAGTTGAGTGAGAGAAACAGAATTAGATTAGCAGTTATGAATAGTCAATTAAGGCCCATGGCCTATCTTGTCCAATGGGAGCCACCATGAATGTAGCAACCCCTGACTTTAAGAGTCGATTTAAGGCTTCCTGGAGAAAGACATACTTAACTAAGTCCAAAGCATGATTAGCAGGCAAGAGCATTCCCTGAAAGAGGATATGTCAAGTGTTCAAAAACACCAGGCAAGAAGAGATAACCAACCATCCAGGAATGGAAATTAGGTCAGCATAGAAGAAGAAAAATTAAAGCAGGAAGATAAATGTATAAATAGATAGATTGATAGGTAGATATAGTCTGGCTTTCCTTTTTCAGTGTACAAATCATTGTCTCATTTTTAAACATCTGTTTTTTGAAAAGTATATTGAAAATTCTGCTAAAAATGTCCCAGGAAATTGCGTGTCCTCAATTATCTTGCCTGGTTGATTGTTTCCTGCATAATCTCCCAACTGATCTCCACTCCTCTTCCTCCCCCCACAACCTCTCCCCCTCACCAAACCAAGGATTATCTTTCCAAAATGCAAATTGGATCATGTCACTTCCCTGTTTAACCTCTTCAATGTCTTCCCACTGCCCTCAAGATAAAGAGCACAAACCTTAACCGGCACTGGGGGTTGCTGGCCCTGCTCATCTCTGCAGCCTTGTCACTGCACACTACCCCATGACATCTGGCTCCAGCTACCATGGCTTTTCTTTCACACACAGACCGCACCCCAAACCAGGAATGCTCAAATCCTCCTGTTCCATGCTTTTCTAGAGACATCCACCCTCTTTTATGACACGGGTAGTTACTGTTTTATTTTTATATTTAATTGTATGATTGTTAAATAGAGCCTGTCTCCTGCCGTAGGTCATGTACATAATGGGCGCAGGGACCCTATATGCTCTTAGGGCCAAGAGGACAGGGACTCTTTTGTGCTTTTTCCATTACTGTATCCCCAGCTCTCAGCACTGTGTTTGGGACATAGTAGGGCTTAATAGGTCTTTCTGGACTGAAAGAGTCAGTGTTATGTTCAGGAAAGCTGATTGCAAGTCAAGTTTTTCATGTCCTTGAAATGCAAGTGCAGGAAACAGGCCTCCTGAAGACTGACTGCTGATCAGACTGACAGGTGGCATAAACCAAAACTGAAGGTCTGTCTATGCATTTGCAAAACTATTTCCACTTATAACACACCGCCAGGATTTAAAGCTTCTGTATGCCCACATTCACACATACATTCTGTATTGTCTTTCACTCCGGAAGAAAACTGAAGTAACTATTTTCTGATTGCTGAAGTCCAGTGTTCCTTTGTGAGAGGCCTGTTATTTCTGAGTGCAAGTCAGTTTTATATAATGTAGCCATTGTTTCAGATTTTATCATTGCCTGCCTCCCTAGCATTGCAGAAGTCAAATTTGCCAGAGTAGAGGGAATATTTATTTATTTTCAAATGAGCCATGCCGTGTTATGATACAATGAAAGGACTAATACCTGGAGTTTGGTGGCCCAGTTTATATTTCTATTATGTTGCCAACTCACCATTAATTTGTGCAAATGACTGAACTCTTAGGTAAGGTTGACTGTGAGAAGGGATTTAAGGACTCTGGATGTCTTCTGGATGACAAGTACAATACCTGAGAACCATTACTGATTTCTCTGGCAAGGAAAACATTTTTTTATAGCTCATAGAATTAGTTCCATATTTAGTTATGTTTTCTCCTTTCCTTTTTTTTAAAATTTATAATTTAATTTGACAAACAGCCTGTTGCCTTCTGCCTCAAAAAGAGAAGAAGCTTCATGAGTTTTCATATAATTAGGACTTAAGTTTATTTTATTTGCTTTGGTTTATTGAATATTTTTTGAATATTTAACTATGGTGATATTGAAGGCGAGTAAAAATTTATAAAACATTGCATTGGGCTGATTGTATTGGGAAGGTGCCAATCAGTTTTAATTTTTCTCCTTTTTTACAGTTTTATTTTGTTTCCTTTTTGGCAATATGAATCACTGTTTATATGTTATGTGCCAGCTTTCTGTCTTGATATTTTCCTGTTGACGTGAGAGATAGCATAATGACACAGATCCTCATGTTAGCATTACTGTTAAAATACTCCAATGTTCTTAGGCTGGTTTAGAACCTCTGTGAAAAAGTTATCCATTTTTGGTTTGTATTGAAATTACTTTTAAAAAGGCATACGAGTTCATTTTCGAAAGATGGCTTTAAAAAATATTTTTGTTCAAGATAACAACCTGAACCTACTCATTGAAGTTCTCTACTCCTGAAGAGTCCACTAAAAATAGTTATAAGCTAAACTTTCCTGGCAATCAACAAAGGATGAAGTCATTAATGAACTAGAAATCTCAATGAATTTCCTTGATGAAGGGAAGTACATGAATAAGCGTGGTGTGATGGAGCTGGATGGAAATAGACACTATATAGATTATGTTCTGAGGACCTTGCTGCAAGGTAGGAAGTCAGCATTTCTGCAGAACCCCAGACAGTCTCGAAGGCAAGAAAGAGAAGTATTTATAATTACTTCTTGCCTTGCATTCCTGATCTTGCCTTGCATTCCTGATCCCTCTGCTTACAGCATGCTTCCTTTTTTTTTTTTTTCCTTAAGTTTCTTTACATTTATTTTGAGAGAGAGCGAGAGAGAAAACAAGTCGGGTAGGGGAAGAGAGAGAGAGAAAATCCTAAGCAGGCTCCGCACTGTCAGTGCAGAGCCCATATGGGGCTCAAATTCACGAATTGCGAGATCATGACCGGAGCTGAAGTCAGACACTTAACCAACTGAGCCATCCAGGCGCCCCCAGCATGCTTCCTTTTAATACCTCTGTTTTTCTTCCTTATTTCTTTCAAGTCCCTATTCAAATACCACTCTGTCAAAGAGATACTCCTGAACCATTTTATTAGGCAAGAACTGTCTCTCCTTTTCCCCTCAAACCCATCACTCTATATCTATTCTACCCTGCTTTCATTTTTTTCATTATACCTAGCATATTATATCTTTATGCTTTAATTTGTTCAATGTGTCTCTTGCAAAAGAAAGTAACCTTCAAAAGAGCATAAAATTTATCTGTTTAGTTAACTAATTTGTGGACTATCAATAAAAATTTGTGGATTTTTTTTGATGTTTATTTTTGAGAGAGAGAGAGAGAGTGTGTGTTTGTGTGTGTGTGTGTGTGTGTGTGTATGTGTGTGTGTGAGCAGAGGAGGGGCAGAGAGAGAGGGAGACACAGAATCTCAAGCAGGCTCCACGCTCTGAGCTGTCAGCACAAGGCCCAACGCAGGGCTCAAACCCACAAACTGTGAGATCATGACCTGAGCCGAAGTCAGACGCTTAACCGACTGAGCCAACCAGGTGCCCCAACAATTTGTGAACTTAATAAGTGAATGAATGGTTGAAATGTAAATATGAACCTGGGTTTGTTACCTTCACCCCATCTTCACACTTCCTCAATACAATATTTACAATATCTAGTAGCCAGACATTTCTCCCAATTTGGAAGGGTAAGGAAAAGGAGTAGATTTTTCTAAAATGAATGAAGGGTCAAAAGCAAACTGCAGCAGCTAGAATAGATGTTGGTACTTTGGGCAGTATAATGGCTGAGGTCCCATTAAGTCATCGAAGTCCACAAACTTCCAGTCAACATATTTGCTTCATTCTTTTTTTTTTTATGAAATTTATTGACAAATTGGTTTCCATACAACACCCAGTGCTCATCCCAAAAGGTGCCCTCCTCAATACCCATCACCCACCCTCTCGTCCCTCCCACCCCCCATCAACCCTCAGTTTGTTCTCAGTTTTTAACAGTCTCTTATGGTTTGGCTCTCTCCCATTCTAACCTCTTTTTTTTTTTCCTTCCCCTCCCCCATGGGTTCCTGCTCAGTTTCTCAGGATCCACATAAGAGTGAAACCATATGGTATCTGTCTTTCTCTGTATGGCTTATTTCACTTAGCATCACACTCTCCAGTTCCATCCACGTTGCTACAAAAGGCCATATTTCATTTTTTCTCATTGCCACGTAATATTCCATTGTGTATATAAACCACAATTTCTTTATCCATTCATCAGTTGATGGACATTTAGGCTCTTTCCATAATTTGGCTATTGTTGAGAGTGCTGCTATGAACATTGGGGTACAAGTGGCCCTATGCATCAGTGCTCCTGTATCCCTTGGATAAATTCCTAGCAGTGCTATTGCTGGGTCATAGGGTAGGTCTATTTTCAATTTTTTGAGGAACCTCCACACTGCTTTCCAGAGCGGCTGCACCAATTTGCATTGCCACCAACAGTGCAAGAGGGTTCCCGTTTCTCCACATCCTCTCCAGCATCTATAGTCTCCTGATTTGTTCATTTTGGCCACTCTGACTGGCGTGAGGTGATACCTGAATGTGGTTTTGATTTGTATTTCCCTGATAAGGAGTGACGCTGAACATCTTTTCATGTGCCTGTTGGCCATCCGGATGTCTTCTTTAGAGAAGTGTCTATTCATGTTTTCTGCCCATTTCTTCACTGGGTTATTTGTTTTTTGGGTGTGGAGTTTGGTGAGCTCTTTATAGATTTTGGATACTAGCCCTTTGTCCGATATGTCATTTGTGAATATCTTTTCCCATTCCGTTGGTTGCCTTTTAGTTTTGTTGGTTGTTTCCTTTGCTGTGCAGAAGCTTTTTATCTTCATAAGGTCCCAGTAATTCACTTTTGCTTTTAATTCCCTTGCCTTTGGGGATGTGTCGAGTAAGAGATTGCTACGGCTGAGGTCAGAGAGGTCTTTTCCTGCTTTCTCCTCTAAGGTTTTGATGGTTTCCTGTCTCACATTTAGGTCCTTTCTCCATTTTGAGTTTATTTTTGTGAATGGTGTGAGAAAGTGGTCTAGTTTCAACCTTCTGCATGTTGCTGTCCAGTTCTCCCAGCACCATTTGTTAAAGAGGCTGTCTTTTTTCCATTGGATGTTCTTTCCTGCTTTGTCAAAGATGAGTTGGCCATACGTTTGTGGGTCTAGTTCTGGGGTTTCTATTCTATTCCATTGGTCTATGTGTCTGTTTTGGTGCCAATACCATGCTGTCTTGATGATGACAGCTTTGTAGTAGAGGCTAAAGTCTGGGATTGTGATGCCTCCTGCTTTGGTCTTCTTCTTCAAAATTCCTTTGGCTATTCGGGGCCTTTTGTGGTTCCATATGAATTTTAGGATTGCTTGTTCTAGTTTCGAGAAGAATGCTCGTGCAATTTTGATTGGGATTGCATTGAATGTGTAGATAGCTTTGGGTAGTATTGACATTTTGACAATATTTATTTTTCCAATCCATGAGCAGGGAATGTCTTTCCATTTCTTTAAATCTTCTTCAATTTCCTTCAGAAGCTTTCTATAGTTTTCAGCATACAGATCCTTTACATCTTTGGTTAGATTTATTCCTAGGTATTTTATGCTTCTTGGTGCAATTGTGAATGGGATCAGTTTCTTTATTTGTTTTTCTGTTGCTTCATTGTTAGTGTATAAGAATGCAACTGATTTCTGTACATTGATTTTGTATCCTGCAACTTTGCTGAATTCATGTATCAGTTCTAGCAGACTTTTGGTGGAGTCTATCGGATTTTCCATGTATAATATCATGTCATCTGCAAAAAGCGAAAGCTTGACTTCATCTTTGCCAATTTTGATGCCTTTGATTTCCTTTTGTTGTCTGATTGCTGATGCTAGAACTTCCAGCACTATGTTAAACAGCAGCGGTGAGAGTGGGCATCCTTGTCGTGTTCCAGACTCGGGGGCTCTGCTTGGCCGGCGAGCCGCCCCTCCGCCCCGGCTCCCTCCCGCCAGTCCGTGGAGCGCGCACCGCCTCGCCGCCCTTCCTACCCTCTTCCGTGGGCCTCTCGTCTGCGTTTGGCTCCGGCGACTCCGTTCTGCTAATCCTCTGGCGGTTTTCTGGGTTATTTAGGCAGGTGTAGATGGAATCTAAGTGATCAGCAGGACGTGCGGTGAGCCCAGCGTCCTCCTAAGCCGCCATCTTGCCGCAACTCTCGCTTCATTCTTAAACATAATGATTGGTCAAGATTTGCCACACATTTGAAGAAAGCATGTGGGATGACAAAGATCAAGTAGAACAAACAGAAACACCTTACTCTAGAAAAACAAAGAAAATGATTTAAAAACAGAAAACTTTAAACAAAATCTAATTCATATTCTTAGAGAGTTTTGAGAAGATATTGCATCCTCAACACTAGAACAAGATGCTATGAAGAGCCCTTAGTAATTAAAAATATACCAGGTAAAAATTAAAAAGAAAGCCAAAAGAAGGAAAAAATAAAAGTGAAGGAATTCCCCACAATGTAGAGAATAAGATATAAAGAGGCTCAGTCTAGGAAGTTCAAGTTTCAACTATTAGGAAGTCCAGAAAGAAAAAAAAAACTATAGAAGCGGAGATTCTCAATAAAATAAGTAACATTTCCTAGAAGTGAAGAAAAGGATGGATTTTTAAATTCAAAAGGCCTAGTAAATATAAAGAAGAATAAAGGACAAAAGTAGCACACATAGGAATATCATCGTTAAACTATATGCCACTGAGGATAAAGAAAAGATCTTAAAATCCCCAGTGAAGTGGAAAAACAAAGGAACAATAACAGTACATGTTAACCAACTGGAATGTAAATAAAAACTTAAAAAAAAACTGGTCACCACTAAAGAATGAGAATCATACTGCCATAAATTTCAGCAATACCAAATGCTAATATACACAGATATTTGAGTTCAAGTCTTGAGAGAAATAGTTTGAAATCTAAAATCCAATGGCCAGAAATACTATCAGTAAATTAAAAGGACAAAGTACAGGCATTTGAAGATTTGCAATGGCTTAAATTTATCTATGGTAAACTCTTACTTAGAAAATCACTTGAGGATATTTATCAGAAACTTTAGGGAGTAAATTTTAAAAAGAAATAAGTATTTGGGGGGGGTGCCTGGGTGGTTCAGTCACTTGAGTGACTGACTCTTGATTTTGGCTCAGGTCATGATTCCATGATCCATGAAGCCCATGATTTTTGGCTTCAGATTGAGCATGGAGCCTGCTTAGGATTCTCTCTCTCCCCCAGTACCCCTCTCCCCACTTAGTGTGTTCTCTCTTTCTCTCTAAAAAAAAATCCTATAAAGACATTTCTGTAAGCAATCTGAAAAGGAGCCAACCCACATAGGATCAAGCTGATGGAGGACTCCAGGAAAGAAGTGTTCTGGGGAGATGGTGTGGAGTGTGTCACAAAAAAGAAAACAAGGTTGAAAGTTAGAAAGAATTTAAGATTAGGTCAAAAGAGTAGAATATAAGTAAAAATAAAGAAAACTAAAACCTTAAGAAGAAAAATAAAGTTAAAAGTCAGTGTTTTTCAAAAAAAAGAAAAAGAATGAATTCCAATCATAAGTCAGAAGACATTGGGAATATGGTTTCTTCTCCTGTCTTCCAAACACACACACACACACACACACACACACACACGCTTTTTTTTACAGAATTATTTGAGAATAAATCGCAGACATTATGTTATTTTACCCCTAAATACTTGAGTGTATATTTTTTAAGAACAAGGACATTCCCTTATGTAATCACAGTACAATTATCAAAATCAGGACCTATATCATTGACACTTTGCTATCTGTTCCAAAGTTCACATTCAAATTTCTTCAGTTATCTAAATTTTTCCTCAGTTCAGTGGTCTTTTAGAGCTAGCTATATATTTTTTTCCAGTTCCACTATCCAATCCAGGAGCACAGATTGTAGTTAGTGATGATGTCTCTTTTTTTTTTTTTAATTTTTTTTTAACGTTTATTTATTTTTGAGACAGAGAGAGACAGAGCATGAACGGGGGAGGGGCAGAGAGAGAGGGAGACACAGAATCTGAAACAGGCTCCAGGCTCTGAGCAGTCAGCACAGAGCCCGATGTGGGGCTCGAACTCACGGACCGCGAGATCGTGACCTGAGCCAAAGTCGGACGCTTAACCGACTGAGCCACCCAGGCGCCCCGATGATGTCTCTTTAACATGAAACAGTTCATCAGTCTTTCTTTGTCTTTCATGATCTTGACATTTTTTAAGAGGCAGACAAGCTGTTTTATAGACCATCTCTCAATTTGAGTTTGTTTGATGTTTCCTCATGATTAAATTCAGGTTATGCATTTTTGGCAGGGATCTCACAGAAATAAGACTGTGTTCTCACTGCATTCCATCGCAAGCACATCATGTTGGTTTGTTCCAATATTCCTGACATTATCTTTGATCATTTGGTTGAGGTAGAGGCCTTCAGATATTTTCATTATAAATTAGAATTTTCCTCTGCAATTACTAGAGAGTTCTTTGACACTATACAAATATCTTCTTTCTCATCAAATTTTTATCCACTGACTTCAGTGTGGAAATATAGTATTTTACATGGTAAGAAGGTGAGAGAAAGTTTTAGGGAATAATAATCTTTCATTTTTATGTCAGTATTCAAAGAACTTTCAGTCAATATTTCACCACTTTAAAATAATTATAGGGAGATTTAGAACCAGCAGTGCTGATTTCATTCATATATGTTTTACTATTTGTGATTTTTAAAAAGATACCTCTTTTACATTTAGTAATTTAGGTCATTTCTAACAATAGATTAATAATCAGTTGTTTCGGGGCGCCTGGGTGGCGCAGTCGGTTAAGCGTCCGACTTCAGCTAGGTCACGATCTCGCGGTCCGTGAGTTCGAGCCCCGCGTCGGGCTCTGGGCTGATGGCTCAGAGCCTGGAGCCTGTTTCCGATTCTGTGTCTCCCTCTCTCTCTGCCCCTCCCCCGTTCATGCTCTGTCTCTCTCTGTCCCCCCCAAAAATAAATAAACGTTGAAAAAAAAATTAAAAAAAAAATAATCAGTTGTTTCTAATCATACTCCACTGATTCACTATGAAGCTGAAAATAAAGGTGATGCTACAGTCTTCATCTGTGCATTGGAAAGGATTAGTACTTTTTATCCTATCACTACAAGTACTAGATAATTTTACCCTCTATTTGCTAACAATTAGATATGGGGTTATATCATAGGAAATATACACAATAAAACCACCCATAATTAGCTTGAGTTGAAAAAGGAGGAAAATGAAAACAAGATAACAAATTAATGTCACCAATGTGTAAAGTTGAAAAAACAAAACAAATAAAATTTTCAAATACTAGTGACAATGCAATGATAAATGACCTTGGGAAAAGAACCAAAAAAAATCTATTATCTGTCTATCTATCTATCTAGATATAAAAATTGATTTATTTTGCATACTTGATTGTATTAGATTCTTTTAATAGGTAAATAAACTACCAACTTAAAAGTATTACCAATAACAAAAAAATTTTCTGCCAAGTTTATCAATAAGTATGACTTTACATTATCAGAAAATTTGAGTTTAGTCTTGAAGCAGTTAGTGATAAAAAGGAAAGATTTCTGTTCTCTAAATGTATGTCACACTACGTTAAAAAGGGCAGGAAAGGGACATTAGCAAAAAGCTTTGGCTGGAAATGCAATGAAGGACAAGTAAGACTAGAATACTTATTGTCAAAATAGGCAAGAAATAACAAGGGTTGGAAAGGACGTAAAGAAAAGGGAACCCTCATGCATTGCTGGTGGGAATGCAAACTGGTGCAGCCACTATGGAAAATAGTGGAAAAACTAAAGAGTAGAAATACCATATGATCATCTATTCCACTACTGGTTATTTATCTGCCAAATACAAAAACACAGATTTGGAATGATCCATGCACCCCTCTGTTCATTCAGCATTATTTATAATATCAAGATATGGAAATAACATAAATGTCTAAAATGGATGAATGAATAAAGAAGATGTGGTGTACACACACACACACACACACACACACACACAGTGGAACATTACTCAGCCATAAAAAGGAATGAAATCTTGCCATTTACAACAACATAGATGGATCTGGAGGGTATTATGCTAAATGAAATAAGTCAGAAGCATAAAGACAAATTCCATATGATTTCACTCATATATGGAATCTAAAAACAAATGAACAAATGAACAAATAAACTCATAGATGCAGGGAATAGATTGGTGGTTACCAGAAGGGAAGGAGGTTCGAGTGGGCAAAACAGCTAAAAGGAATCAATTGTAGGGTGATGGATGGTAACTATACTTCGGGGGTGATCACTTTGTAGTGTATTCAGATGTCAAATTATAATATCGCATACCTGAAACTTATATAATAAAACAAACAAGCAAAAGACTAGACTACTTAATAGATACAATAAGTAAAGTAGAGAATAATAAAAACAATAAAATATTGCCATTCTGGGAAATCTACAGAATGACTATTGGAGACTTTTTAATGATAATGGTGAGATGTTAGTTTTAGGAGGAAGATGTTGAGCTCCATAATAATATGGTAAGCTTCAAAAATTGGCAGCATACGCATGGAAGATAGCCTACCAGCAATTGGTTAAAGGGACAGAGAGATGAGAGCTATTAACACTATCATCATTCAACAGATGAACCTATGGCAGATGCCTCCCAGGAGAATCAGAGATGGGACACAGCACCAGGGATTTCAGTTTTGGCACAGCTTAGTCAAAGTGTAGAAAAAGAAGAAAACGCACTGGAGATTTTTCAGTGGGTGGAAGAAAAATAAGTAAAAGCACCATTCACAAATATGTCACCAAAGTCCTAATGATTCTCCCTTCTTAGTATCTCTTCGATCTCTTTTCTCCATCTCCACTGCCTATTTCTTGGTGCAAGCTTTAATCAGCCAGCTAGTGGTCTCTGCTTCTAGGTTCCTTGGCCTCCCTTTCCTAATTTATTTTCTGAACTGCTGTGTGATCAGAGTGATCTTTATAAAATATTCAACTAACCAAAGCATTCTCCTGATCATTTTTTTTTACTGGATTCCTCATGTCTTTATATTTAAATCTAAATTATGATACCGACATATTTACTACTCAAAATTCCCAAGTCCTCTATGTTATTACACATGATGGTCCTTCTAAAAAATGTTATATACTTTGCTTGAAACAGACTCCTCTCTTCCTCGCCTGATAATTCCTACCCATTCTTAAAAACTTAGATCAAATGCCACCTCTAGGAAGACTTTCTTTCCCTGGAAACAGGTGTCTTTCCTATGTGCTTTCTTCTGTCATAACTTCTGTCACATTACAATCACTTTGAGTGATTTGTACAGCCTGAAAAGTAATAGTACTCAGCAGACTTTGTTGAATGAAAGAAGCAAGAAAAACAAACAAACAAAAAGAATGGATGAAGACAATCCTTGGGAGGCTTATGAACAAAAAGCAACTATGCTACAGAGACCTAAAAAATACAGAAAACTTATAAAAGCAAAGAACAAGTCAAAATGACTGCTGAATTCACCTAGAGGCTCAGGGGAGACCATAATAGTTTCACTGAAATGGAAAGGTTTGCAGATTCTAGGGAAATAAGAGTATGCCCAATCACTCTGATAGGGCCATATCACAAAATCTTGTTGCTTAATGCATAGATTCTTCTATTCTGTTAATAATATGACAGCTTCTAAGTATCCACATGGTAGCCAAATGGATATCTATAGACCCAGATATACCTGCTCTATCTCTCCAAACTAAAATATCAGTTATTGTATATATCTGGTCTTTAATTTTATTATAGAATTGGAAACTAACAAAATATAATGAAGAACGACACCATGACAGCAAAGCCTACAGTGTAGAGGATAAATTTCCAACAAAATTTTGCACATATCAAACACTTACAAAAAAGTTACCCAAAATCATTATACAAAGAGGACAGGTAGAGTAGGACTAACTTTACCAACATAAGAATGGAGGAAAGGGGATGTAGGAGATTAACTTGCCCTGAAGGTTGATTTATAACCAACTTCTGCCCTGGAGTTAAATTGGAAAGTCAAAGCTTGAGAAGCCATTCTCAAGTGGTCTTTAAAATGATGAAGGAAGGGGAGGTTTCAGGTGGATAAGAGATCCAGGGGAGAAGAAGGAACAGCAAGAAAGAGGGGTTTGGAGGTAGACTGATGAGCACCAGAGATTCTCATGATTGCTCATGTCAGGCCTCTGCTGGGTTTCTAGTATGACGGTATGTGGGCTGACTGGACCACTTGAAGACTGAGAATAAAACAGATAGGAGGTAAGATATTTTAAGAAAAATTTTAGAAGCAGTAGTTTTGTCAGATGAAATAAAATGCGGTGTTGATCATTGTTCACCAATCTGTTCATCTAATATAGATACCTGTGTCCTGTTGAGATGATTACCATTAGTGGGTACCATTAAACACAAAGTGAGTACCATTAGCAGGAAGTAGCCATAAAGAAGATTGCCTCTCTGGTGTGAAATATTTATTTCGGTTTGCAAAATAAAAAATTTTCACTGCTAGTAATGAGCAACCACAACATTTATATCTCAACTGCAAAACATAGGCTAATATAGACTGACATCTGCCAAATGCTTGTCAACAATTCTTATGTAATGACAGGAATTTAAGGCATTTGGTTTTTCGACCATGTGTTTCTTGCAAATTCTCCTAAAATGCAGTAATATGTAACAGTAAAGCAAGTTAACCTTTAGGGAACTTTTCAAGTAAAATTAATTCAATCTGTTTCAATTCAATATATGTATATATAAACAAGTGAATACAAAAACTAATTTGACCCAGGAAACTAGAGGGATAGAAATACCCGTATATATCAAAACAGTCATGATTAAATTGATTGTTTCCATTGTATTGAGGTAAGCTGTCCAGAAAAAAATATTGAAAGTATGTCTGATCAGAAGGTATTGAAAGCTGCATGGACGGCATATCACAACTTACCACTGATTCTTCATGAAACAAACTAAAACTGGTGAGGTTCTACAGTCTTCGTTTTTTGAGACAGTCTCTTCTGGGCATTTAAGGGAAGTAGTAAATTTACTGATTCGGGCCACCGGAATGCTATGGATGTTTCAAAAGTAAAAGAGAAGTATGTTAACCTGAGATCAATTTGGAATCAGTGTCTTGTGGATGGCCATTATTTATTAGTATCATAAGATATTGAGCCAATTCAACCTGACTACTACAGTTAACATACATATTTTTGCCCAGAATTCCTTGCTCAAGGCGAATCACCTGCCCCTTTCCCTCAGTAATCCTTTTTAGTGCCCGTAGTTCTGATAGGACTGATAAGGTCAAGCATGTTCCGAGCCCAACCAGAGTTCTTCATCAACCTAATCAGAGTGATTAAGACATAAGCATATAACCAAAGCTGGACCAGTGAGAAACTTCTAGGGGACTATTACCAAAGTTATCAAGAAAAATACTATTCCCTTCTTTGGGAATCACAAGTGATAAGAACTGGATATTCTTTGCACTCCAGAAGCCATCTTTCAGGCCTATAAACTGTGTCATTTGAGAAGGAAGACAAGTAGAGTAGAACAAAGGTGAGAGATGGAATAAGGCAGAGGTCTGACATTTAATACCTGGATGTAGTTGAGCCCGAAATAGAAAAGATGCACCTTTTTGGCCCTCTCAGCTATGAGAATGGGTGAATTCCCTGATTTCAGTTTAAATGAGTGTGAATTGGATTTCTGACATTGAAATTAGAGGCCTGATAGGGGCGCCTGGGTGGCTCAGTCAGTTGAGCGTCCGACTTCAACTCAGGTCATGATCTCACAGCTCGTGGGTTCGAGCCCCACGTCGGGCTCTGTGCTGACAGCTCGGAGCCTGGAGCCTGCTTCGGATTCTGTGTCTCCCTCTCTCTCTGACCCTCCCCTGCTTGTGCTCTGTCTCTCTCTCTCAAAAATGAATAAATGTAAAAAAAAAAAAAAATTAGAAATTAGAGGCCTGAGTAATTCACCATGAATGATTTAAATTAATGGCTCCCAAGCATTTGGGGTAAAAGTACAACTATAAGAATGCAAAGGTCAACCTTCTTCTACTTCACTTCTTACACATTCCGACAGAATATTTCTATTCCTGCATTCCCTTGTGCACATGAGTTCTCTACAAAGGTAGTTTAACTGTTTAACTTGATCACGATGGTGAATCTGTCATTCTCCCCACAGACTCTGAATCCTTGCAGGCCTAGAAGTATAACACCGGGAAAAGACAGGCTTCGAGAGAGCAATGCTTCAAAAACAGTTTCCAACAGTAAATAAAAACATCATTTACAATGTTCTTTAGACCTCAGCAAAGCAGACATGTAATGACAGCCTCCAGACAATACTCTCTATTACTTGCAGGGTCTATATCATCTCAGTCATTTTGCTTTTAACTCACCACCAACTTACAAATTTACATTATTTATCCATCTTAGAACAACTGAAGAAGGTTGATTGTGCTTGAATTAGGTACCGATATTTTGAAATCATATCCTTGAGAAAGTGAAGATTTCCAGGGCGTAAGCCTGTCATTTGATGTTCCTAATCACCTGAGGAACCTGACAAACTACAGACTCCAGGGGTTCACTCTGGCCCTGCAGGATTAAAGTTTGAAGGTGAGAGGTCTTTCATTTTTAGTCAACACTCCAATTGGCTTAAGTCCATAATTTGAAATTGCCAGAATTGAAACCGGTACATAATTTTAATCAGTAACTTAAATAAATTTGTGTTAGCTTGTTCTTTTAAAAAAATTTTTTTTAATATTTAAATTTTGAGAGGGAGGGAGACAGAGAGAGAGAGATAGAGCGAGCATGAGCAGGGGAGGGGCGGACAGAGAGAGACACAGAACCTGAAGCAGGATCCAGACTCCAAGCTGTCAGCGCAGAGCCCAGTGCAGGGCTAGAACCCACAAACCCGGAGATCATAACAACCCCTGCTAAAGTCTGACGTCCAATCAACTGAGCCACCACAGCGCCCCTGTGTTAGCTTATTCTTAATACTCTAATGGCAGTTTTATCTAACTTTTTTTTGATGTTTGTTTATTTTTTGAGACAGAACGTGAGCAGGGGAGGGCAGAGAGAGAGACACACACACACACACACACACAGAATCTGAAGCAGGCTCCAGGCTTCGAGCTGTCAGCACAGAGCCCAACGTGGGGCTGGAACTCATGCGGGGTGAGATCATGACCTGAGCTGAAGTCAGTCACTTAACCAACTGAACCACCCAGGTGCCCCGGTTTTATCTCACTTCATAGTGAATATGAAACACCTGACTCTTGTTAAAATGCACATTCACTAGATCTGAGGTATGGCCTGAGATTCTGGATTTCCAATCAGCATCCAGGTAATAAGTTCACAGACCGTACTTTGATTAAGGCACCTCTAGTGCATTTGGCAAAAGATATGAAAAACTCAACAAAACTAAGTTGTAAATAAGTAGTAAATCTGGGCTATGAAAAAATAAAGGTAGAACAACAAAGATAAGAATATCACACAGAAGCACAGGTTTCATGACCCTATAGAGTTGTGGAAGACTACATGTCTATTTTCCAGGCACTAAATCACGTAAGGGAAAGCACCCTCTTACAGTGTTCCCAAGATACGTGAAAAGAGCAAATTAAGTCTTAGGAAGAAGCACAAATTCTGTGAACACTATGAGATGTAACAGCTGTTGTAATTTTATCATTCAATAAATGTGTCTAAATTTTTTGCTAATTTTATTTTTTATTTTTTTAATTTACACCCAAATTAGCATATGGTGCAACAATGATTTCAGGAGTAGATTCCTTAGTTCCCCTTACCCATTTAGCCCATCCCCCCTCCCACAACCCCTCCAGTAACCCTCAGTTTGTTCTCCATATTTATGAGTCTCTTCTATTTTGTCCCCCTCCCTGTTTTTATATTATTTTTGTTTCCCTTCCCTTATGTTCATCTGTTTTTTCTCTTAAATTACTCATATGAGTGAAGTCATATGATATTTGTCTTCTCTGACTAATTTCACTTAGCATAATACCCTCCAGTTCCATCCACATAGTTGCAAATGGCAAGAGTTCATTCTTTTTGATTGCTGAGTAATACTCCATTGCATATGTATATATATGTATATATATATATATATATATATATATATTGCATATATATATATACACACACACACACACACACACACACACACACACACACATATACCACATCTTCTTTATCCATTCATCTATTGATGGACATTTGGGCTCTTTCCATACTTTGGCTATTGTTGATGATGCTGCTATAAACATAGGGGTGCATGTGCCCCTTTGAAACAGCACACCTGTATCCCTTGGATAAATGCATAATAGTGCAATTGCTGGGTCGTAGAGTAGTTCTATTTTTAGTTTTTGAGGAACCTCCAAACTGTTTCCCAGAGTGGTGCACCAGCTTGCATTCCCACCAACAATGCAAAAGAGATCCTCTTTCTCCGCATCCTCACCAACATCTGTTGTTGCCTGAGTTGTTAATGAGCCATTCTGACAGGTGTGAGGTGGTATCTCATTGTGGTTTTGATTTGTATTTCCCTGATGATGAGTGATGTGGAGCATTTTTTCATGTGTTAGTTGGCCATCTGGATGTCTTCTCTGGAGAAGTGTCTATTCATGTGTTTTCCCCATTTCTTCACTGGATTCTTTGTTTTTTGGGTGTTGAGTTTGATAAGTTCTTTATAGATTTTGGATACTAACCCTTCATCTGATATGTCATTTGCAAATATCTTCTCCTATTCTGTCGGTTGCCTTTTAGTTTTGCTTATTGTTTCCTTTGCTGTGCAGAAGCATTTTATTTTGAGGAGGTCCCAATAGTTCTTTTTTGCTTTTGTTTCCCTTGCCTCTGGACAAGTGTTGAGTAAGAAGTTGCTGCGGCCAAGGTCAAAGAGGTTTTTGCCTGCTTTCTCCTCAAGGATTTTGATGGCTTGCTGTCTTACATTTAGGTCTTTCATCCATTTTGAGTTTATTTTTGTGTATGGTGTACGAAAGTGGTCCAGGTTCATTCTTCTACCTGTTGCTGTCCAGTTTTCCCAGCACCACTTGCTGAACAGACTGTCTTTATTCCATTGGGTATTCTTTCCTGCTTGTCAAAGATTAGTTGGCCATACGTTTCTGGGTCCATTTCTGGGTTCTCTATTCTGTTCCATTGATCTGATTGTCTGTTCTTGTGCCAGTACCATACTGTCTTGATGATTACAGCTTTATAGTATAGCTTGAGGTCTGGGACTGTGAGGCCTCCTTCTTTGGTTTTACTTTCCAGATTGCTTTGGCTATTCGTGGTCTTTTCTGGTTCCATACAAACTTTAGGACTCTTTGTTCTAGCTCTGTGAAGAATGTTAGTGTTATTTTGATAGGGATTATATTGAATATGTAGATGGCTTAGGGTAGTATCAACATTTTAACAATATTTGTTCTTTCTATACAGAAGCATGGAATCTTTTTCCACTTTTTTGTGTCTTCTTCAATTTCTTTCATAAGCTTTCTATAGTTTTCAGTGGATAGATTTTTCACGTCTTTGGTTAGATTTATTCCTAGGTATTTTATGGTTTTTTGTGCAACTGTAAATGGGATCGATTCCTTGATTTCTCTTTCCGTAGTTTCATTTTTGGTGTATAAGAATGCAATCGATTTCTGTGCATTGATTTTATATCCTGCAACTTTGCTGAATTCATGAATCAATTCTAGCAGTTTTTTGGTGGAATCTTTGGGTTTTCCATATAGAGTATCATGTCATCTGCGAAGAGTGAAAGTTTGGCCTCCTCCTGGCCAATTTGGATGCCTTTTATTTCTTTGTGTTGTCTGATTGCAGAAGCTAAGACTTCCAATACTGTGTTGAATAACAGTGGCAAGAGCGGATATCCCTGTCTTGTTCCTGACCTTAGGGGGAAAGCTCTCAGTTTTTCCTCATTGAGGACAATATTAGCATTGGGTCATTCATATATGGCTTTTATGATCTTGAGGTATGCTCTTTCTATACCTACTTTCTTAAGGGTTTTTATCAAGAAAGGATGCTCTATTTTGTCAAATGCTTTTTCTGCATCTATTGAGAGGATCATATGGTTCTTGTCCTTTCTTTTAGTGATGTGATGAATGATGTTAATTCTTTTGCAGATATTGAACCAGCCCTGCATCCCAGGTATTAATCCCACGTGGTCGTGGTGAATAATTTTTTTTAATGTATTGTTGGATCTGGTTGGCTAATATCTTGTTGAGGATTTTTGCACCCATGTTCATCAGGGAAATTGGTCTATAATTCTCCTTTTTAGCAGGGTCTCTGTCTGGTTTTGGAATCAGGGTAATGCTGGCTTCATAGAAAAAGTTTGGAAGTTTTCCTTCCATTTCTATTTTTTGGAAGAGTTTCAAGAGAATAGGTGTTAACTCTTCCTTAAATGTTTGGTAGAATTCCCCTGGAAAGCCATCTGGCCTTGGACTCTTGTTTTATGGGAGACTTTTGATTACTAATTCAATTTCCTTACTGGTTATGGATCTGTTCAAATTTTCTATTTCTTCCAGTTTCAGTTTTGGTAGTGTATATGTTTCTAGGAATTTTTCCATTTCTTCCAGATTGCCCATTTTATTGGCATATAATTTCTCATAATATTCTCTTATTATTGTTTTTATTTCTGCTGTGTTGGTTGTAATCTCTCCTTTTTTCATTCTCGATTTTATTGATTTGGGTCCTTTCCTTTTTCTTTTTGATCAAACTGGCTAGTGGTTTATCAATTTTGTGAATTCTTTCTAAGAACCAGCTTCCGGTTTCATTGATCTGTTCTACTGTTTTTTTGGTTTCGATAGCATTAATTTCTGCTCTAATCTTTATTATTTCCTGCCTTCTGCTGGTTTTGGGTTTTATTTGCTGTTCTTTTTCCAGCTCCTTAAGGCCTAAGGTTAGGTTGTGTATCTGAGATCTTTCTTTCTTCTTTAAGAAGGTCTAGATTGCTATATGCTTTCCTCTTATGACCGCCTTTGCTGCATCCCAGAGGTTTTGGGTTGTGGTGTTATCATTTTCATTGACTTCCGTATACGTTTTAATTTCCTCTTTAACTTCTTGGTTAGCCCATTCATTCTTTAGTAGGATGTTATTCAGTCTCCAAGTATTTGTTACCTTTCCAAATTTTGTCTTGTGGTTGATTTCAAGTTTCATAGCATATTGTCTGAAAATATGCACAGTATGATCTTGATCTTTTTGTACTTACTTAGGGCTGATTTGTGTCCCAGTATATGGTCTATACTGGAGAACATTCCACGTGCACTGGAGAAGAATGTATATTCTGCTGCTTTAGGATGAAATGTTCTGAATATATCTGTTAAGTCCATTTGGTCCAGTGTGTCATTCAAAGCCATTGTTTCCTTGTTGATTTTTTGATTAGATGATCTGTCCATTGCTATGAGTGGGTTGTTGAAGTCTCCTACTATTTTTTTTTAATTTTTTTTTCAACATTTATTTATTTTTGGGACAGAGAGAGCATGAACGGGGGAGGGGCAGAGAGAGAGGGAGACACAGAATCGGAAACAGGCTCCAGGCTCTGAGCCATCAGCCCAGAGCCTGACGCGGGGCTCGAACTCACGGACCGCAAGATCGTGACCTGGTTGAAGTCAGACGCTTAACCGACTGCACCACCCAGGCGCCCCTGAAGTCTCCTACTATTATGGTGTTACTATCGATGAATTTCTTTATGTTTGTGATTAACTGACTTATATATTTGGGTGTCCCACATTTGGCGCATAAATGTTTACAATTGTCAGGTCTTCTTGGTGGGTAGGCCCCTCGATGATGATACAATGCCCTTCTGCATCTCTTGATACAGTCTTTATTTCAAAGTCTAGATTGTCTGATATAAGTATGGCTACTCCAGCTTTCTTTTGTTGACCATTAGCATGATAGATAGTTCTCCAGCCCCTTGCTTTCAATCTGAAGGTGTCTTTAGGTCTGAAGTGGGTCTCTTGTAAACAGCATATAGATGGATCTTGTTTTCTTATCCATTCTGTTACCCTGTGTCTTTTGATTGGAGCATTGAGTCCATTGATGTTTAGAGTGAGTACTGAAAGATATGAATTTGTTGCCATAATGATGCTTGTAGAGTTGGAGTTTCTGGTGGTGTTCTCTGGTCCTTTCTAATCTTTGTTGCTTTGGGTCTTTATATATAAATATATATATTTTATAAATATATATATATATAAATATATATATTTTATAAATATATATATAAATATATATATTTTATAAATATATATATATAAATATATATATTTTATAAATATATATATATATATATATAAATATATAAATATATATATATATTTTTTTTCATCTTTTCTCCCCTCAGAGAGTCCCCCTTAAAATTTCTTGCAGGGCTGGTTTAGTGGTCACAAACTCCTTTAATTTTCATTTGTCTGGGAAACTTTTTTTCTCTCCTTCTATTTTGAATGACAGCCTTGCTGGATAAAGAATTCTTAGCTGTATATTTTTTGATTTAGCACACTGAATATATCCTGCCACTCCTTTCTGGCCTGCCAAGTTTCTGTGGGTAGGTCTGCTGCAAACCTGATCTGTCTTCCCCTGTAGGTTAGGGACTTTTTTTCCCTTGCTGCTTTCATGATTTTCTCCTTGCCTGAGTATTTTGTGAATTTGACTATGATATACCTTGTTGATGGTCAGTTTTTGTTGAATCTGATAGGGGTCCTCTGTGCTTCCTGGATTTTGATGTCTGTGTCTTTCCCCAGGTTAGGAAAGTTTTCCACTATGATTTGCTCACATAACCCTTCTACCCCTATTTCTCTCTCTTCCTCTTCTGAGACCGCTATGATTCTGATATTATTCCTTTTTAATGAGTCACTGATTTCTCTAATTCTTAAATTGTGCTCTTTTGCCCTAATCTCTCTCTTTTTTTCTGCTTCATTATTCTCCATAAGTTTGTCCTCTATATCTCTGATTCTCTGTTCTGCCTCATCCATCCTTGCCGCTGCAGCATCCATCCGTGATTGCAGCTCAGTTATAGCATTTTTTTATTTCATTCTAACTGTTTTTTTTACTTCTTTTATCTCTGCAGAAAGGGATTCTAATCTATTTTCGACTCCAGCTAGTATTCTTATTATTGTGATTCTAAATTCTGTTTCAGACATCTTGCTTATATCTGTGTTGGTTAAATCCCTGACTGTTGTTTCTTCGTGCTCTTTCTTTTGGGGTGAATTCCTTCGTTTTGTCATTTTGAAGTGAGAAAAGGAATTAATGAGGTAGAAAAATTAAAATTAAAAAATATTAAAATTAAAAAATTAAACACACACACACACACACACAAATCAAATAAATGATGCTAGGGCCTAGGTGTGTTTTGGTCTGGGTGTTGAAAGTAGTTTGACAGAATAGAGAAAAAAAGGGGGGCGGGGAAAGGAAATAGTTTGAGAATTTGAAAAACTGAATACACGGAAGTAGACTAAAATGAGACAATGGGAGTAAAATAGAATTTGAGCAAATTGACACAAAAGTAAGGAATATAGTAGAAAAATAAAGAAAACTATTTTTAATAAAAATTAAAAATAAAAATGAGTTTTTTCTTTCTTCATTCAAGAAAAATAAAAGAAATGAAAAAGAGAAAAAAGAGACAAAAAATTAAATCATTTGAAAATTTGAAAAAGTGAATACACTGTAGTAGACTAAAATAAAATGATGAAAGTAAAGTAGAATTTGAAAAAAAATTACATAAAAGCAAAAAATATAGTAAAAAGAATTAAAGAAAAATATTTTTAATAGAAATTGAAAGTAAAAAGGAAGTTATTCTGTTTCTGCATTCAAGAAAAAGAAAAGAAACAAAAAGAAAAAAGAAAAAGGAAAAGGAAATCGTTTGAAAATTTGAAGAAGTGAATACACTTAAGTAGACTAAAATAAAATGATGGAAATAAAATAGAATTTGAAAAAAATTACACAAAAGTAAAAAATATAGTAAAAAATGAAAGAAAAATATTTTTAACAAAAATTGAAAATAAAAATGACTTTTTTCTCTTTCTGTATTCAAGAAAAAGAAAGTTAGTGAAAAAGAAAAAAAATTGAATAGATGGACCTGCTACCAGATTGAAATAGGGCTGAAATTACTTTGTTTTCCTGTAGAAGTCAGACTATGAAACACTTTATAGTCCATAAGCTAAGTAGGCAGTGAAACTTGTGTTCTTGATTAGCAAGGTTGGCCCAGTTGGGCGGGGCTCAGGGTAAGGGCTCCGTTCTCCACTAGATGGCGCTGCTCGCCTTCTGGGGTGGAGTGTTGTGGCGTTCATAGGTGTGTATGCTCATGTGCTGGAGCAGTGAAAATGGCGTCACGCAGCTAGCCAGTCTCTAGTATCAGAACTCTGTTCTCCCGGATCAGCAATTGCACACCTGTCCTTTGTCTTCAGCTTTCCTCCACTCCCCGCTTCTTCACTGTCTGTGACGAAGCCCCAGGCAATACCTCTCTCCCGAGTTTTGTCTCAGATGCAGCTGTTTTCCCGGTGCCTTACTTCTGAAGGACTACAGCTTTGACCTGTTCATCCCCTGTGCAGGAGGGTCTCACCAAGCAATGGCCGAATGCCAGCTGCACCCAGGAACGCCTGCTGCTGCCGGTGCCCCAACACTGCGGCCAGGTCCCAGTCCGCCCAAGAAAAAGTTCACAAGATAGTGTAGCAGCAGCTTTTCAGGGATTATGGAAAATCACAACACACATCTGGCACCAGGTTTCACCCTTAATGACCTTGTTCCAGCACCAGCGAATGTGGCCATTTTCTGGGGTCTGCTGGGACCAGGTGGCTTCAACAGTCTCTACCAAATGTCCTTCCATCAGTGGAACTACTTTTCCCCATGTGGCCCAAGAACCTCCCAGACCCCACTCTGTTCCTGGGGATTCACCCTTCCCACCAGAGCACTGCCAGGTATCGAGCTGCAGAGTTGCAGCCTTTGCACTCCCCTTGTTTATAGTCTTAATGGACTTTAAACCCTCTCCTTTCTCCTTTCTCCCTTTTTAGTTTAGTCCCTGTGGCTGTTTCCAATTTTCCACTTTCTCTCCAACTGTTTTTGGGGAGGGGTGCTTTTCCTGTATTCTCCCCCGCCCCGTCTCCATCCTCTCTCCACCCACAAAAACACCTCCCTTCCCACGGCTTCTCACTGCCCACGTTCACCTCTCCATGCCACGTACCTGCTGAATTCTGTGGTTCAGGTTGTGCAGATTGTTGTGTTACTCCTCCAGTTTTCTAAGTGTGCAGGATGGTTTAGTGTTGGTCTGGCTGTATTTCATGGATGGGAGACACACAAAAAAACTTCCATGCTGTTCTGCCATCTTGGCTCCTCCCTAAATTTCTTACTTTATCTCATATCAGACCTGAGGTCATAATAAGGAAGGAAATGTAATTGAGAAAGACTAGTTTTCTTGGAGCCAAAGAATTTCTGATCAAAATATGTAATTCTCTGGTGGCTTTGCTTGGTACAAAGGTAAATTTTACAATTGCTAGACAAATGGATGGGAATGACTTTCAAGCAAGTTAAGTGCCAGGGAAATTTAGAAAATTCAAAAGGCTCTTAAAATTTTTTTCCTACCTTGAGGAAAAGTACAGAATTGTCTTAGCAATGATCACATTTGTCAGGTATGAGGTAAAAATAGTACATGGACCATGACATGCAAAACAAAATGGGTAATCAGATCACAGAAACATTCCTTGCTTCCTCCTAGTTCTTTTTTTTTAACTCTCCCAAGAGAAAAGAGCCCCCCTCTCCTCTACCATGAGTCATGTATACTTTTGCTCATTATTTCTTTGATCTGTCCTTCATAATTAAGAGTTCTTTGGTTCTTTTTTATTCTTTCCAAAATCTTACTTAAATTCCAATTAGTTAACATACAGTGTAATATTAATTTCAGGTGTAGGGTTTAGTGACTCATCACTTACATACAGCACCCAGTGCTCATCACAAGTGCCCTCCTTAATCCCCATCACATATTTAATCCATCAGTCTGCCTACCTCCTCTCCAGTAACTATCAGTTTATTTTCTATAGTTGAGAGTCTGTTTCTTGGCTTGCTTCTCTTTTTTTCCCCCATGTTCCTTTGTTTTGTACTTCAATTCCACATATGAGTGAAATAATTTGGTATTTATCTTTCTCTGACTGACTTATTTCTCTTAGCATAATACTCTCTAGTTCCATCCACATCATTACAAATGGCAAGATTTCATGGCTTTAATAAGTCATGGCTTATTAATGGCTGAGTAATATTCCATTTTATATATACCACATCTTCTTCAGCCACTCATCAGTCAATGGATATTTGGGCTTTTTCCAAATTTGGCTATTGTGGATAATGCTGCTATAAACATCAGGGTGCAAGTATCCCTTCAAATTAGTATTTGTGTATCCTTTGGGTATATACCTACTCATGCAATTACTGGATCACTGGGTAGTTCTATTTTTAACTTTTTGTGACACTTCCACACTGTTTTCCAGACGGCTGCACCAGTTTGCCTTCCCACCAATAGTGTAACAGGGTTCCTCTTTAAGAGATCTTTGGTTCTTAAAAAATAGAACCAACTTAAGCTAGCTTATCCAAAGAGAGAGAGAGAGAGTGAGAGAGAGAGTGAGAATATTTTCTCTAATGGATATAGAGACACATGTGATATTCAAACCATTTAACAACTCCCAAATCACAACATTCTTTGCCAAGAGCGTAAATAGGCCTTCAGTGATGGTGTATCCTCAGAGTGTTTGTAAGACAGATATTTGAAAAATCAGATTTTACTACTAATGGCTTTAGGATGACCAGGACTGAAAGATAGAAAACACTTAAAAATGAATACAGTATAGGTGCCAATCAATTTGAATGAATTATAGTTGTAAACAAACTGATATTACTATACTAGTATATTCAGCTAAATTCCATCCCTATACAATCTTATTATATATATAATATATATATTACATATATATCATATATATCATATATATATTTATAACTTTCCTGAAGTTGTGAATTATTTCTCAGAAACACTTGAAATCCTTATTAATGGCTTTTAATCTATGACTAAAAGGCATATTGTGTTGTATGCTTGGGGTTTTTTTCCTCTATAGATGTACATCCCTCATTAACTTCAAGGTGAATTCAAGTAAATATAAATACTGATCCCACCAAGCGTCATCCCAAGACCATGTGTTAATAAGTGACTAACGTATTAAAGATATTCCTGGGCCAATTACTCAAGTAACACAGAGGCAGACTCTATAACCATACCCCCCCCCCTGAAATGACCATTTTGTGACTCATTTACCAATTAATTCAAAGAAAATCATGAGAACAATAAGTATGAGCTAAGCACAGTTAGATGCTAGAAAAAAACAGATAAATAAAATATAATTTCACCCCTGGGGAGCCTATGCTATAGAGGGAAGACATTAAGGAAACAGGTCACTTCAATAAGATGATAAGCACAGGGGGTTATGAGTGTCTCTAGGCTTATGAGGTGAAGAAATGATCCCAGATGAAGGCATATCTAAGATAATATATCAAATTAGTACTAGAAATTGGGAGATGGAGAGGAGGCATAGGCAAGTGTAGTCAGGGCTGGGATAAAGGAAAGACAAATAGAAATGCTAAAAGGCATATTCTGAATGTAAGGATATGAGAGAATGAGACAGGACACACACACAAAAAAACATGGTCCATTCAATAAATGACAAATACGATTTTCTGACTAGAGAGTAGAACTCAAGATGGAGAGAAAAATGAGAGATGACACTGAGCATAGAAAGAGATCACCAATCGTCTGAGAAATCATGTCAGGAAGTTTGAATTTAATTCTGAGAGCAATGGGAGCCATTTGAAAAAAATAAGGATATAATCAGATTCTCATTTTAGAATATAATTACTCTGACAATAATATGAAAATGGATTTGGAAGGGTAGGTGAATTGAAGGCAATGAAACCAGTTAGAATTGTACAGTTGTTCAGAAGAGAGGCGACTGTGGCCTGAACTAAGATCATGGCAGTAAGTAGGAAAGGGGGATAAATTTGAAGTCTTTAGAAGTTATAAATGAAGAAATGGATAATTGATTGAATGGGGAAGGACATGGGGAAGGAGGAGAAGACAAAGTCAAGTATGACACCTAAATTAACTGAAAACCAAGATGGTGTCTGGGATGTGAAAAGTAAATAACTACCACTTGACTCAGTGATTTTCAGTCTCCCTTTATTAGCATCTGTTCATATATTATAGGATAGATACCTATCTTCCTTTTCAATTTTCTTCTATTAAAATCATCTCTCTTTCATATTTACCTAGCCTTCATGGAAAGCATGATTTCTTTGACCTTTCTGCTGGGATCAGAACTGCAGATATATCTTTCGTTATGAACTAAAAATATGCTGTGAACTGCATTCAGATAGTTTGCCCCAATACTCTCATCAGCAGTACCCTGCTATGATTTTTCTATGTTATTATGGAAAAAAGAACAGCAAGCTAAAACACTGCCCCCACCTAGTGGCTGGTGGGTCAAAACAGGAAGCTAGGAAGGTGTCACCAAAATAAGGATTCCACACTTTCTCTCTCTTCTTTTAACTTGTTAGTTGAGTGAGTGCCTTTCCAACAGTGAAGGCAAAATAAGAATTGTATGAAGCACATCTTCCATGATAGTTCTCATTTTCTTTGCCTTTATTATTTTCCTTACCTTTTAGGCTATCTTGTTTTAATATATAAAGGGTTTCTACTGATGTCTCTGTCTCAGTGGGAGGAGCACACGCATACATGTAAACACTTTCAGGCAAATATTTTAGAGTAAACCACTGGGGACAAGAATACTGACATGTTCATTTTTTTTTTAGTGTGGTTCTCCCTAGAATTCTAGATAGAGTGTGGATACTCCATGGTATATAGATGAAGCAAATGTTTTGGAGGTGCTTGTCTATCAGAACCCGTAAGTCTTCACCTACATCACCACTGGGTCCCATTGACTCTGTAGCTGGGTGTTGGTTTTTGTATATATATTTTTTTAAAACCACTAATATTATCTTTTGCTCAACAAATTCTAAATATACTATTTAGGTGTTAGTTGGGTGAATAATAATAACAGTAATAATAACAATAATAACAATAATAATAATAGCAGACCATCTCTATTGAAATGCTTAATACATGCTAGCTTTCCTTTTTGTTTTTGTTTTTGTTTTTTTATTTCCCACTACATATTTTTCTTAACTTCCACAAGCTTGTTTTTCATAACCAACCAAGCCCGTTCCCCTTCGTAGGACCAAGAGTAGCTGCTGTTTCTCCCTGGAATCTCATTGAGAATGGAGAAGTTTTCTGTCTTATTCATTGTTGAATCCTCAGCACCTAAAACTATCTTTGATGCATAATATGAATGGAATAAATATTTCTGAGTATATTGCTCATTAATTGTTTTATGTGCATCTTTCTCTTCTCTCTGAGCACACTGAAGGCAGGGACATGATACATTTTATATTCCACGTAAGGCTTAAAATTCTAGAACATAAAATTCAAAGTACTAAAATATTACTTATAAGGCTGAGTGACTATGTTAGTGAATATCCAAAAATATATACCAAATTTGAAAGAACAACTTCAGGAGGTATGTTTGTTTCCTACACCTGCAGTAATAAATTACCACCAACCAGGTGGCTTCAAACAACAGATTTTTTTTTTCTCTCAGTTCTGGAAACCAGAAGTTTGACATCAAGGTGTCAGCAGAGCTGTGCTCCTCTGAAGGCTGTATGGGAGATTGTGTCCTTGTTTCTTTCAGCTTCTGGTGGCTCCAGGCATTCCTTGACTTGTGCCATGTAACTCCAATCTTGGTTTTCATCTTCACATCACCTTCTTTTCTCCCTGTATCTCTCCTCTGTATATGTCTATAAAGACACATGTCATTGGCTTTAGGGTCCACCTGAAAAACTGCAAATGATCTTATCTCAAGATCCTTAACTTAATTGCAGTTCCAATGTCCCTTATTCCAAGTAGGGTTACTTTCACAGGTCCTGGGAATTAGAATATGGACATATCTTTTGGGAGGCTACCATTCAGCCCACTATGGCAAGCATGAAAGGTATAGTAGAAAGTGTGCGAATTTGGACTTGGGCATACCTGGATTCAAACCCCAGATCATAACATTTACAAGCAGCCTTTTCGATCCCTCTCAATCTCAGTCTTTATATCACATCAGCTCTTATGAATTGCTAAGTGTACCATGCGAGAACACGTATACAAAATGAAGAGCTAAGTATCTGGTCCACTGTAAATGCTCAAGAAATGTTAGTTCCATTCCTCCTGTCTTTGTCAGCACCTTGAGAGAAGGTACTTACCTAGTTCAAGGCTTCCTTCTGAATGCCAGTTATAACTCATACAGTATTTCAGTAGCTATTTCTCTTGTTGAAATCTTCTCAGCAAACTTTTCAAACAAATCTTCAATCTTTATAATCAAATTCATCAAATAATATGGTCTTACAGCTAAATATAACTACCTTTAGAAATTAAACTAGGCTTCTGTCCTTGGATATTTGGAGGGAATTACAAATGAGGGGGTTTGGCCCTTGTTTCTTGGTACCACTGAGTGGAAAAAACTAAACAGATCATAAGTACATCATTGTGCCTTCTATGACATTGTGTTAAAAAAAAATAGTCTCGGGGCGCCTGGGTGGCGCAGTCAGTTAAGCGTCCGACTTCAGCCAGGTCACGATCTCGCGGTCCGTGAGTTCGAGCCCCGCGTCAGGCTCTGGGCTGATGGCTCGGAGCCTGGAGCCTGTTTCCGATTCTGTGTCTCCCTCTCTCTCTGCCCCTCCCCCGTTCATGCTCTGTCTCTCTCTGTCCCAAAAATAAATAAATGTTGAAAAAAAAATTAAAAAAAAAAGTCTCTCTGAAATAACAGAGACGCTTGTCTCAAGTTGTTACCTTTTTTTTTTAAGTTGCTCTTTGACAATGCAAAGAATCTCACAAAATAGATTTTGCTTAGAGCAAAATTGAGTATGTGTATAAGTGAGATTAAAGACTTCAATAAAGAGGCATGATGTAGAAATTTCCAAATGAAGGACTTGGAAAAAGTGCCTATATATATGCCAACTCAATTAACATAAGCCTGAGAGGAGCATTCACAACCTCATGGTTAAAAATAAAATAAGGTTGGTCTCAGTATTATATACTGCTCTTCAAAAAACTTGTATCAGTGTCACCATGAACTCAACTTTAGTTCTGTTTGATCAATGTATTCATGATTGTAAACATCCAAGATTGTTAACAAATGCCTATTACATTCTGGACCTTGTGCGAGATATGGGGAAAAAAGAACACATAAATACTGCCTTCCTGGAAGAAAGAGGCTAGGAAAAGATACATACATGTAGCTCTAGACAAATGCAATGTTGGACACTGAGTTTAATGCTAAGGTGTAGGACTGGCAGAGAGGAGGGAGAAAGTAACTCTCCCTGGGGTTCCAATGCCCAGCAGAGTCCTTGACACATAGTAACTACTCAAAAATAGCTGGTAAGTGACTAAGTGATTGCCTTGGGATAAATTTCAAATTGTAGACATTTCTAAATCAAAAATGTTGACATCATCAGGTAGGCATTTTCAGGATGTAAAGAATAGAGGGGTTCCTGTTATTTGAGTGATGATACAAGGAGGGGTCTAGAATTACTGGCAATAGTCTTAGCACCCACACAGCGGGGCTTCACTGGGAAATAGAACCTGACTCAAGATCCTGGATTAGCTCTAGAGATTCTCAGCAATAACATTAAGGGGACTCTGCTGCCTGTTGTCTTTGCTCCTCTGTAAGCACATCCAAGTCCTCTGTTTTCCCCAGCAACTCATGCTAAACTCCCCTTTTTTTTCTATACATTGCTTCCTCTCGCTGTGTCTTTGTTTCTGCCCCATGCTATTAACTGTGTCCTTGTCTGTGTGTCTTACCTTCAGAAGGAAGAGAGTCTCCACTGAGTATAGAGCATACATAATGTGCAGCGTGAATATTTAAGGCCAATTTGTAGCCCGCTGCCTAATCTATAGAAGTACTTTATTTGCATCAGAGAGTTGCGCCTAGTCTGGGAAAGTTATTTGACCAAAGTACAGTCAGATTCGTATCAGAAATAATAGCTGTGGACCTGGTACACCCTCACCAGACTATGTCATGTGCAGTATAACAATCACGAAGAGGATTCCCAGTGGTACCACGAGAACAATTGAGATATATTAACCTCCTGAAGTATCTCTGAGTTATACTTGCAGTAGTAATCACTACTATTTATGGAATACATGATTGTATATGAAGCGCTGCACTAAGACTTTTATTATATTATCTCAATTAATTCCAGTCTAATGGTGAGGAAACTGGACCTTAGAAAGGCAAAATGACTTTGTAACAGAGCTAGTAAATAACAAAGCTGAGGTTGAATTCAGATCTTTTTTACTTTAAAGCCTGTGCTCTAATCATGATACCACATGACTACAGTTTCTAAAAGTGCAGCTTGGCAATGGATTTCAGAGAAACCATCATAGTCAACAGCCCATCATGCTTACTTCAGAAACGGGGTACTCATAAACACCATATTGCAAAGACGCCAGCCTATGTGTACTAGGAGTGTTGTATTATACCGTGACCAACCGGGATCTCAAAGCTCTTCACGTGGCTGTTTTCCCTGAATATTTTATTCCATTCACGTCAACATATTTAAGTCTAGTGAATATCAGCTGGTGTCTATGTGCTAAATATTATGGGCACACAAGGATGAATGAGACATGGGGCACAACCTCGAAAGCATAGAGTGAGGAGACAGGCCTCTGAAGAGCTACATCATGACCACACTAGGTGGAATGTGTCAATGCTCCATAGAGACATTGACAAAGTAACAAAGAGCAGAGTGGGGGGGGGGGGGAAGGTTAATTTGGCCCGGAGGGAGGATTGGGAAAATCTTTGACCTTGTAGGTAAGTAAGATTTTGATTTTAAGAAGAGAAAAAAGTATAACCAAACACTGAAGTATGGGAAAATACAAAATGTTAAAGAAATAATGAGTAGCCCTTTGTGTCTGCAGTAGCACACGCCTGAGTAGGCAGGTAGTCAAGAAGGAAAAGGTGTCGGAAAAGTACATGGCGAGAGATTATTGAGAACCTAGCTTGTCAAAGAAAAGTCTGGGCTTCTCTGTTTGAAGGTATAGCAACTACAAGCACTTTTATTCTGTCAAATAGATTGTTCCTAGAATATAAATCAGAAACCATACCAACGTTGCCCATAGTGACTCTAAATGATAGCATCATTTACATTCATGCACAGTTGCAGCGTGGCAGTCTGCAAGTATTTTCAACCACTCTCCTGAAAATAGGGGCTTATGATTGCTGTCCAGAGTGGTCTCTTCAAACATTTCAAATATGAAGGACGCTGGTTGCCCACATATGTGCCCACATTTATGCCCAGGAAAGGGGTGAGGGGAGCGAGAGAGACTGGTTGTGCTATGAGCACAGGGAGGATTTTTATGGACTTGTCTTTCATCTGTGTAAGAAAGGAGGATGACGTAGCAGGTCTATTTATAGAGCTCTAAAAATGATTTCTAGTCAGGTAATCTTGAAAAATCAGGGAATGCATATATAACATAATGAATATTTAAATCTAGGAGGAACTTCAGATCCTCCTGAAACTAAGGTATTTCTGCGGCAACGTTACAAGGGGACGGACTCCAAAGGGATGAGCATTGTTACCATGGCAACTGTCAGGCTGACTCATTCATAGATAACTCCTTAAACTTGTGACATGAGAGAAATAGCTTGAGGATTTTTAACACTGAACCAAAATACACATTGCTCCATGCAGATGAAAAAATACATCAGCATAGTGTGTGACTTTTCTTCCTAAGGCTCTCTGTGATGTTTCTATACAAGACCTCCCTTGTCCTTGTCCTTCAGTCTCTTCCATATTCAGGATGGAGAAATGGCCACAGATGAGGTATGAAGAATTGGAAAGAACTCAAGCTGCTCTTTAAAAATAAAATCTGCATTATTCTTGCAGATATTGTTTTCAGTGGCCATATTACTTGTTGATCCTTTATTTCCACTCACATCTGAGCTAGGGATTCAAATTTCAGTATGCTTCTGAGTTACATGTTTTAAAAACAAATGTGGGCTAAATGGGTGAGGGGCACTAAGGAATCTACTCCTGAAATCATTGTTGCACTATATGCTAACTCATTTGGATGTAAATTTAAAAAAATAAAACATAAAATAAAATAAAACAAATGTGCTAAGCTAAAAGTAGTGAGCTGGAAGGGCAGGAAAATACACAGTACGTGAAAGTAAAGATAAAGGACCTTCTCTCCTTTACTTTTTGTCTCTATCCTTCCCTTTTCCTCTTTTGCTATTCAACAAAATGTGTTTCTTGTAGAGCAACACTAAGAGAAGTTTCCAAGGCTTATATTTGTTTTGCTTCAGTGAAAAGACAACACAAAAGGAAATTGATAAAATAGGGAATGATATTGTAAGTGGAGACAGGGGGGCACCTGGGTGGCTCATTGGTTAAGCTTCCAACTCTTGATTTCAGCTCTGGTCATGATCTCTTGGTAGTGAGATCCAGCCCCTTGTCGGGCTCCACACTGAGCATGGAGCCTCCTTAAGATTCTCTCTCTTCCTCTGCCTCTGCCCCTCTCCCCCACTCATGTGCTCTCTCTCTCTAGCTCTCTCTCTCTCTCTCTCTCTCTCATCACTAACTAAATAAATAAGTAGATAGAGACAGGAACAGATACAGATTTTATAGGACTAATGAAAGCATAGACATGGATCATTTAGGATTTTGAAGAAAAATACCCAGGTCACCATTTCTTGAATTATGATCCAAGAATTAAAGAAGCATAATAATGTTCTTGGAAGCCTTCATCCAAAAAATGTAAATTTCAGGATGGTGCTCCTTAGAATCACATTCAGTAGTCCAAGTGGTCCTGACGTCAATTACATACACGGAGTGTGAGAATCATTGATCTAGGCAACCCCTTCATTTTACTAGATGAAATTGCTCGCTTTCTGGGAATTTGATTTGACAAAGATTATCCATAGATCTAAAACCCACTTCTCCAGATCCTTAGGTTTATTCTCATTAGCAAACCAAATCCCCATGTGAATTTTTTTAAGTAATATATCTAGAAAAATTTTATGACAAGGAAAAGGCTAGCATATGACTAAATTAATACATTTTAAATATGCTTAAAAGGAATATGTTGGTGTGTGACTCCACAATTTAATTAGAAACTTGATTGGCTGGGTGGTAAATTATTCAAGGCAATTTCTTTTTCTGGGTCATTTTTGTTGCTGATGCCTAACTTTGAAACATACACCTCCCTTAGGGGTGGATAAGACACACTAAAAATAAACAAAATGATATAGTTTAAGAAGTGAGTCTTATTTGTCCTTGACATCTTTCACTTTACATGAGAAAACAGTTTTCTCAGCTAAATATTAGAATTTTGTAAAAATGGGTTTGGAGCTTATCTGTAGATTTTGATATTCAGACTGTTCATAGTTACTAATACCCCATCTCTCCTCTTGAGTGATAATTGATCAATTGCCCTGCATTCACACACTGAAAGAGCATTTTGGCATTTAGCCAGTGCAAGGTGGTGGGTGGGGGAAGACTGATATGCACCAAGCTTCTGTCCTACACCCTTGTCTTGCCTCTATCTTTGATACATTCACTTTGATAATCTCATTTAATTCTGTCCCCATAGAGTTGATGAGGGCTTATTAAATATATGCCCCTGATATCTATCTACTTATCTCATGATCAGTTACAATACTTATATCTCCACTTCAAGCTCTTTGAATTAATGTCCAGCATAAATACATCAACTTTTCCCTGAATTCTGGTACTCCTCTAGTGATTGCCTTGTTTTCTTTATTTCTCATATTCCCAGCAACCAGTTTAAATCCATTCTCTTTCCTTCCAATGTTTTGTTTCTTACTCCTCTCCTCAAGCTACTCCTACTCTGCCGCCATTCAGATTCCTAGTATGTTTCACCTCTGCTACAATCTTAACTGGGCTGTCTCCCTCTGGATTTACCCCTCCTCTCAACAATTTATTGCTTCATTCAACAAGTTGTTAGATACCCTCTGGGCTGCAGGCCTTGTCCTCAGCACAGGGAGTAACAAAATAGATATGTCTTCATGGAGCTCACAGGCTGGTGGAGGAAATGGAAGAGCACCCAGCCAGTTTTCCTTGCAGAGAAATACAGGTTATGAAGAGAGGGTCCTGGGGGAGCAATAGGAGAGACCAAACCCAAACTTTCTCTTTCCTGATTAGGGATAGAAAGGTACAATTCGGCTTCCAATCTGAGGCCTGGATCAGTAGGGCGTGGCCAGGGGCGAGAGAAGAAGAATGATTGTTCTAGGACAAGAGGACTTCACAGCAAGAGGAAATACCGTGTGTCTGAGGAACTGAGAGAAGACAAGCGTGGCTGGATGATAGAGTGGAAAAAGAATCGAGTAAGGAAGTGCAATTAGAGAAATAGGAACAAAGGAAGCACATTGTTTGCCCTTGGGCAATTTGTATTTTTATCTTCACAACTTGGAGGGACCACCAAAGTTTAACCTTGGGAGCAACATATTCATCATGCGATTTTTAAAAATGGAAATGCCACTTTACCTGCCATATATCAAAATGCATTAGGGAAGAAGAACAAGACCAAAAGTAGAGGACTAGTTAGAAGCCGCTTATAGTTAATCAGGTGAGAAATGATAAATGCCAAACTAAATCGTAGCATCTGTGGATGGAATAAAGAGATATTTTCATGAAATAGAAAGGTCAGGTTTTACTGACTCATTTAATATGGAAATTGAGACAGAGAAAAGAGTCCAGAAAGATTTTTAGCTTCTGATTTGATCAACATGGGGAATGGAGTTGGGGGTGGAGGTAGAGAAGCAGACTTAAGTGTGGGTGGGCGTGATTCTGTTTGGGGCCATGAATAGTTGTTTCATTCAGCATTCCATCATCCGGTGCCGGAGGCATAGAAGTAAAGCCTAGTAGCTCCCACCCTCAACAAATGTATGTGCTCTCTTCTCCTAGAGTGTTATCATGCGCACACAATCTAAATGAAAAGATCCTTAACCTCTAGGCACTTGCCATGTTTGCCTTTCATCTTACTGTTACTTAGAAATAACTGCCAGCAAGGAAAATGCAGTTGCTACCATAGGCAATGATTAAGAAGGCTTTCACTTAGAAGTAGTAAAATACTTTGGCAGGCTTTTGAATGGGAAGCCATCCTACCAAAAGAAAATTATCCTACTTCCTATACTCCTTGAGGATATCGTAGAATGAAAATGTTGTCTTTCCCTCAGCTAACATCTGAAGAATCGTCCAGGGCCGTGATGGACAATTGATTGTATTTAGCATTCTGTGGGGATGTCAGCTGCACACAGATAAGAGCATGGCAGTGGTGTGCCTTACCAGCAACAGCTGATGAAGGAGAATTCATGGATAAAACATCAGAGAGGACTGAAAAGTCTACATTAGAACTGATTGTTAATGATTAATCCCTAATAAAGCAAGTCAGAAGTCAGCCTTAGGCAGGAGACAAAAACCATGTCCTAGGAGAAAAACCTTTCGTGCTTATGAACTAGGAGTTTAAAGTCAGACAGATGTGGGTTCAAATCACAAATCTGACGTTTTTTGAGCAGAGTCATTTTGGGCATTTCATAAACTCAGAGTCTCATTTATAAAAAGAGAATACTAATTCCAACTTCATAAAGGTGCTGTGAAGTTTAAACAATATAACATATAGAAAGCACCTACTACAGGTAAACGTTCAGTAATAGGCAGCTCTTATTAAGTATTTAGAGAGGGGCATTGATAACTCAGCTAAAGAGAGTACAAATATATATTAGGCATTTCATTGTCCTGTGACATGTTTAAAGCTACTTTGTTTTCCTCATTTATTCACATATAGTTTTTAAATATTTTTAGGACTATTACATACATAATTTTGATTACTGTTACAACAAACTTCTTCATAGTTTTTCTGCCCTTCACACAAACAAGGAGATTAAATTTCAGAATAATTGACAAATTTGCTCTAAGATCACAGGACTAGTGAGCAATAAATCTTTAACTAGATTCCAACTATCTTAGTTCTATTTTTGCCAAAGACTTAGTTGATGGGTCAATTTGTTTTAGCATGGTGTTAGCATGGAGGTTTTATTCCTAGTTGGGTCCAGTGTATATCCTTAATGCAAATCTCTTTAGGTATGTATGTTTGATATGGCCAATGACTATGAATTTGTATTAGAGGACTATTAAATTTATCAGAATTATTAATTTTACAATCCACAAACCACTTTTTCTATACTACCAAAGAAATTCCTAGACTTTAAAGTTTCGTTATTGTTTTGTTTTTCTCATTAAATGGTATAACATTGCCAAGGTCCTTCTCTGCAGCCAGGTCTGCCAAGTCACTTTTTAGCCGGATCCAGTCAAAGACCAAGAGAAGTTTGAACAGATGCTCAACGAGTTTGAGCCACCGAGGATGGCCAGTATGGATATTGATGTAGCTCTTTAGTTCTATAAACTTGACTTTAAGATACCTTACTTAGTTAATGCTTTTTATAAATTTGAATTTAGTTTAATATTTAGAAAATTATAGTACTAAAGGAGCAGTCTGTGGTTTTATTTTTATTTGTCTTAGCAAGTTGCCATATTAAGCTCCAGAGCATAGCATCACACAAGGCAAAAGATGCACTGAAACACCAGTACTTGTGATCTACCTATCTATCCATCATCTATCTATCTATCTATCAAAAAATATTTATTTCAATGTTGTTTTTGGTTGTTTAAAAAACCCTGAAATGTTCTTCATGGCCATTAATAGAATATGATTAATTTCTATATTATAGTACACTGTATAACCACCAAATGGAATGTTATATCTGTACCCATCAATTTGGAGGAATTTCTGTGCTGTTCATTAATAAAAGAAAGATTCATAGAAGTGAATATATATAATGCTATTTTTGAAAAAACAATGATAAATTCCCATCTATACATATATATGTTCCTATATAATTGTATGAGTATGAGCAAACATATAAAATGTTGTTCACCAAGTTACCAATTAGTGAAAGAAAGTAGGATAGAGGAAGAAAGAGATGTTGATAAACAATAAACAAACAAGCAAATGAATAAATAAATAGCTGTGTAGAAGTAATAATTTTCTTGATAAAAAGGTAGTGTATATAAAATGATCTTATTTTTTTAAGTAGATAGAAAAACTAGCCACCAAAATGTTGATAATGATTATCTCTAAAAGGAAAATTAAAAGAAAACTAAGCAAAGGAAGACGGTACAGAAAAGAGAGAATGGAGCAAGAAGGCAAACATGATAAAGTTGACATTTGAGCATTTAATTTGGCTGCCCATTCTATTTTGAGAGTCCCCCAGGAACACCCAAGAGACCATTATCCATGGTTCTCTTTAGGATGACAATCTGATGGATAATTTGATGGAAATCCATCTTCCTGTTAGAAAGTCTGAAAATAAAGTTCCTGAGAGTTTCTATAGGATTCCTTCCTGGAAGGGTAAGTGACAGCTCTAAGAGATACCAGAAATACTTGGCTCTTGAGAAAGCTATCATTGTATCCCAAAACAGTCTCTCCTTTTCACCCTATTAGTTTTAAGTTAAGAGTTCCTGGGGCTCCTGGGTGGCTCAGTCGGTTGAGCGTCTGACTGCAGCCTAAGTCTTGATCTCACAATTCAAGAGTTTGAGCCCTGCGTTGAGTTCTGTGCTGACAGCTAAGAGTCTGGAACCTGCTTCAGATTCTGTGTGTGTGTGTGTCTCTCTCTCTCTGCTCCTCCCTTGCTCACACACTGTCTCTCTCTCAAAAATAAATAAACATTGGGGCGCCTGGGTGGCACAGTTGGTTAAGCGTCCGACTTCAGCCAGGTCACGATCTCGCAGTCCGTGAGTTCGAGCCCCGCGTCGGGCTCTGGGCTGATGGCTCAGAGCCTGGAGCCTGTTTCCGATTCTGTGTCTCCCTCTCTCTCTGCCCCTCCCCCGTTCATGCTCTGTCTCTCTCTGTCCCAAAAATAAATAAACGTTGAAAAAAAATTTTTTTTTAATAAATAAATAAATAAATAAACATTAAAAAAAAAAGTTAAGAGTTCCTTACTTGGTTATCAAAAAGAATGAAATCTTGCCAATTGCAACAACATGGACGGAATTAGAGTGTATTATCCTAAGTGAAATAAGTCAGTCAGGGAAAGACAAATATCATATGATTTCAATATATACGGAATTTAAGAAACAAAACAGAGGAACGTAGGGGAAAGGAAGGAAAAATAAAATGAGATAAAAACAGAGAGGGAGGCAAACCATAAGGGACTCTTAAATACAGAGAACAAATTGAAGGTTGCTGGTGTGGAGGTGGGGGGGTGGGTGGGCTAAATGGGTGATGGGCATTAAGGAGGGCACTTGTCGAGATGAGCACTGGGTGTGATATGTAAGTGATGAATCACTAAATTCTGCTCCTGAAATCAATGCTACACTCTATGTTAACTAACTTCAATTGAGGAGCACCTGGGTGACTCAATCTGTTAAGCCTCTGACTTCAGCTCAGGTCATGATCTCGGGGTTCATGAGTTTGAGCCCTGTGTCACCCTCTAATGACAGCTCAGAGTCTAGAGACTGCTTCAGATTCTGTGTCTCCCTTTCTCTCTGTCCCCCCCTCCAGAAAAAAAATAAATAAACATTAAAAAAATTAACTAACTTGAATTTAAATATAAACAAATAAATATGTATGCACCATCTGACTTGGGGGGAAAAGTTCCTAATATCTAATTCTCCTCCCACAAAACATAATAGAATCCTTACTTTATATATACATATACGTGTATCTTTTTAATATAATTTATTGTCAAATTGGTTTCCATACAACACCCAGTGCTCATCCCAACAAGTGCCTTCCTCAATTCCCCTCCTTACTTTATACTGACTGTTCCTTTTAAGCTCTATTCACATTAAAAGATCACAATTCACGAAGGAAGACTACCTTCCTGGGCCGGAAAATGATCGCAAAGTTTTTTCCATCTCTTCTAAGTAGTGTGTGTTTTAACAGAACTTTAGTTTGATTCTGATTCTCATGTTTTTTTTCCCAAGCTTACATCACTTTATAGTTTAGTTTTCTTGAATTGCCATGCATACCACATAATGGTTACCATCCTGGTCATATAATCATAGTTCAACTCAGGATGGTCAGCCAAAACTACCACCTTCTGAATGTTCCACTCCATGCATATGTTTTTACTTCTGGTCTTACTGAGATATTAGAGAAAATGGAAACATTGGTTTCCTAGGGATCTCTGGAACTAAGGAAGTTTGAAAAAACTTAGTGCATCATATATATGTAATTAATTATGTGGTTTTAAACATCAGTAACATTTATGATTCTCTTGATGAATGAATCACCAATCCAGTATTTTACTGATAACTTTCAATATTGACTAATTTGTAAATGAGCTCAAAAGTTTCACTGAATACGGTCCATTTTAAAGCGTTGGTGTAAATAGCCTTATGCTTCCAAAATGAGAAGTTACTACTGAAACTATCAATGAAATTTCATTTGATATATTTCAAAATATGTCTCTTAGTATTTTGTAGAAAGTCACTGTGACTTCAGCCCTAAAACGTAAGTTTGTTTTAAACTCCATGTGCTTTTCTCATTTCCCGGAGATTTATCAGTTACGTATGTTAGTGGGAGTTATAGACCCATTAATCTTGAACAGTTAGAGCAAAAATACTCTGGATTAGAAATTATTTTAGTTAACTGTAAGTCCCCATGTATGTTATCTAAGGATGACACTTTTTTTTCAGAAAATTGGAATGTGGCAAGATGAATTTGTACTAACACACTTAGTGCTTATATCCAGTGCTACGGACACACAACACTACTTAATTCACGTTCAGCTAGCATGTTTGTGCTCTCCACTGCACACTATGCCAGGGCCTAAAAATTAAAAACAAAATAAAAATCCTTTGCCCTTGGGGAGCTCAGAATCCAGTGGGACTGAGAAAGAATTGCAAGTGCTACAATCAAAGTGGGAGAACAGTGTTGTGGGAGCTCAAAGGAGTGAGTGACTAATCACAGAATCAAATTTCCCAGGGGTTCTATCTTCTCACCTTCTACTGTCTCCATGGTGAGCCAATTCATTCCCATGACTTCATCTATCACTCATGACTCACATGGCTCTGTTTCCCCCTGAGCCCTATCTTCCTATATTCTGGCCCATAACTACTTACTTGGCATCTCAATGTGCAAATGCCACTGACACCCACAACACACACCAGCCCGAAAACGATTAGTCATCCTCAGCCCCAAATCTTCAATTCTTATTGTTACCTCTCTACTCACTTACGTCAGAAACCCAGTGGTCATAGCCGATGCTCTCTTCTAACTTCACTGCTGCACACGTTTTTCCTCTTCTCTTCTCCTTCAGTGCTGTGTTAAGTCAACTCTGACTTATCTATCTATTCCCTAGGTGAATGCCAGAGCTTGTTAAACCGACACCCTCCTACTCAATAATCTTGTCTCCTTGAGTAGGCAGCTACCAATGAAGATGGGAGGAACTACTCTGCTTCAGAGTATTTGAAGTGGAGGGAATGTCATGCAGGAATCTGGTTACACAGGTAAAGGAAGAGCTGAGAAGACTACAGAGAACAGCAGGACAGCTTGGGACTAATAGTGCTGAGTCTCGCCCACTGACCTAGGAGTTCCTGGAGGCAGGCAGGAAAAATGTGTTATTCAACTTTTTCTCCTCAGCATTTGGCATAATACAACTCATTAAGCATAGTAAAAAACCATTAAATGTTGACACAGTGACTCAGTCATTCCAATACCCTAAGATCTTTTTGCTTCAGAAGTTTCTAGAAAATCGTCCCTGCTGCGGGCCCAACATTTCAATATATCTTACCATGGAAACAACTCTATTTGAGCTTCTGATTATTTAAACTTTAGAACATAAGACATTTAAACTGACACTGGATGAAACATTAATTTTATCACATCCATTTGAAGGAATTGGATTTGTTGTGTAGAAAAATGTTTTTATATTTTTAAAGGCAATATGTCTTTGTACCTTCTACAGTAGATATTAGATTACAAATGCTGAGGGGTGCCTTGGTGGCTTAGTCGGTTACACATCTGACTTTGGCTCAGGTCATGATCTCACGGTTTGTGGGTTCGAGCCCCGTGTTGGGCTCTGTGCTGACAACTCAGAGCCTGGAGCCTGCTTCGGATTCTGTGTTTCCCTCTTTCTCTGTCCCTCCCCCATTCATGTTCTGTCTCTGTCTGTCTCTCAAAAATAAATAAACATTTAAAAAATGTAGATTACAGGGGTGCCTGGGTGGCGCAGTCGGTTAAGCGTCCGACTTCAGCCAGGTCACCATCTCGCAGTCCGTGAGTTCGAGCCCCGCGTCGGGCTCTGGGCTGATGGCTCAGAGCCTGGAGCCTGTTTCTGATTCTGTGTCTCCCTCTCTCTCTGCCCCTCCCCCGTTCATGCTCTGTCTCTCTCTGTCCCAAAAATAAATAAACGTTGAAAAAAAAATTTAAATATAAAAAAAATGTAGATTACAAATGCTGAAATTCTTATATTGTACAGTCTCAGTCTCCAATAGTACTTCCAATAGTCCCATAGTTCATTGCATCAGAACCCAAGTGCATTCTCTAGTTGTCACATCCCATGTCATCTGTGTGTTCATGTATCACAGTGATCACAACGGCCTGTGTGATTTTCTTAGGTGCCTCTGATTTGGTACAAGCCCGTAACTCGCTGTTTCTGTTTTCCCACGAGGTTGATTGACTCTAGAATTGTTCAGAACAAAACTCAAGACTGACAAAAAGCCTGACTGCCCAGGTGGATAAACCAAATGGGGCTATTTAGGATAAGGCAAAAGGTAAAGAAGACTATGTTCTCTGAGGCATAGTGCAAGGCTCCAGTGTGTGGGCAAAAAATCAATAATAAATGAGAATATGGGCTTTGGAAACAATGACAGTGCATGTATTTTAAAGGCACTGTAGCAAAACATGGCTAAGGAGTAAGCACAACAAACATATATTAATAGTCAACTTAATAGTAGACAAGGTTAAGATAAAAGATTATAAATTAACAGCAAACCTGGAGATACAATAACGAATTTCCATGGCAGAATGTATTTAACGGTGACACTGATACAGAACATTCATTTAAGCAGGAGGTTGCATTAGAAACAGATGTTGTGCGGTTCATTTCAATTACAACTTAAATTGGTTTATTTATCAGGCCATTTTCCACTACATTTTGTTTGCATGAGATGCATGTTGTGTGGGTTGTTTCCCCCTATCTTTACAAGCTATACTACTTGTTGCCAGCATACACACCTAGTCTCCACTTTTTTAAAATCTAATTTATTGTCAAATTGGCTAATGTACAATATGTACAGTAGGCTCTTGGTTTCGGGGGTAGATTCCGTGGTTCATCGCTTACATACAACACCCAGTGCTCATCCCAACAAGTGCCCTCCTTAATACTCATCACCCATTTTCTCCTCCTCCCCCACCCCCCATCCACCCTTAGTTTGTTCTCTGTATTTAAGACTCTTTTATGGTTTGCCTCCCTCCCTCTCTGTTTGTAACTATTTTTTCCCCTTCCCTTCCCCCATGGTCTTCTGTTAAATTTCTCAAGATCCACATATGAGTGAAAACATATGATATCTGTCTTTCTCTGAATGACTTATTTCACTTAGCATAATACCTTCCAGTGCCATCCACATTGCTGCAAATGGCATGATTTCATTCTTTCTCATTGCCAAGTAGTATTCCATCGTATATATAAGCCACATCTCTTTATACATTCATCAGTTGATGGACATTTAGACTCTTTCCATAATTTGGCTATTGTTGAAATCACTGCTGTAGACATTGGGATACATGTGTCTCTATGAATAAGCACTCCTGTATCCTTTGGATAAATTTCCAGGTTACTTTTCTTCAGAATTGTCATTGTGTTTGATAGGGAATTGTCTTGATTAAAGTTAAATATCTTTTCCTCCTCTCTGTTTGCTCTTCCAGTTAATAAACAAAGCCAAATATGTCTCTCTTTTTGTTTTTCAGTCATTTGCCATCTCTGGGTCTCAAATTTCTCATAATACCTCCCTTTTTTGAAATCGGGAAGATAGGCCAGATGACTGAGGTTTTTGTTGGGTTTCCTTAATATGTGTAATTTTTTCTTAATTATATTCTTTTTTTTTTTAATTTTTTTTTTCAACGTTTATTTATTTTTTGGGGGGACAGAGAGAGACAGAGCATGAACGGGGGAGGGGCAGAGAGAGAGGGAGACACAGAATCGGAAACAGGCTCCAGGCTCTGAGCCATCAGCCCAGAGCCTGATGCGGGGCTCGAACCCACGGACCGCGAGATCGTGACCTGGCTGAAGTCGGACGCTTAACCGACTGCGCCACCCAGGCGCCCCTCTTAATTATATTCTGATATGGATGTTGATCAGCATCATTATTATGGCTTTTTTCTGGTTGGAGAAAATAAAAATGACGTTAACCAGCACAAAGAAAGCAGAGTTTATTGCAATGATATAAAGAGGGCTCCTAAGAGGTTAAAGTATTGAACATGTCCACATGTCCAGACCTCATGAGAACTAGAAATAAGAAGTAAAAAGCCTTCATGAACTCAGTTGTTCATTCTCTCACAATGTCAGGCTTTCCTCTTATGGCTGTATTTCCCTTTCTCCGGTCCCTTTATGTGTAGGCTGGCTTCCTCTTTTTTTTCATAGTCTCTCTTCTCTCATAACCTCATAATAGCAGCAGCCCTAGTTCTGTGTCATGACTTTTGCACTTAGTCCTACAGCTCCTGTCAGATTCTTTATGCAAGAGCTAATTTCTGGGAGAGGGCTCCGATTGGTTCATCTCATCTTTTTGATCCAGGCACAGGTTTATTTCCTGCCTGTGGATCAGCTGCTTTTAAATTAGGTATCTACTCTCTGTTCCCAAGGTGGGGGGGGGGGGGCGGTGGGACAGGATCATGAGATTTCATTGTGGCCTTATTCGGTCAGCAGGCAGGGCAGTGTCCATCCTAGAAGGGACCACAGAACTGGCAGGCAATGACGCACAGCTCTACCACAATCAGCTCTTAGGAAAAGCAGCCTTAGCTTTGGAAAGAGCACATATTAGAGTTCAACTAAACTGGCATGAATATTTTACAGGGAACACGGATTTGTGGTTGGGATGCTTTATAATGTATGTTCGAACTTGTGAAAGATAAAATATAAATGTGTGCGAGAGCACTGGTTCTTTTATACACACGAACACACACACACACACACACACACACACACACATCCCCTTTCCTGAGAACAGTTTGAAAAGAAGGGATTGTTCGTATGATCCTTCTGTGTGGATGCAATATTACTAGACGTTAAAGCAATATTTTGTCTCTTCACTAACAAGTCAACCAGCCTGAGATGTGCTGGTTGTGGAGGCAGCTCATAAAAGACCACTTTTTTAGCCCAGCATAACATCTAAGAGCTCATTCTAGTCACAGGCATACCCCAATAAAACACACAACTCTTTTTCCCTATTCCAATGCAAGATAATGCATTTTTACCAAATGATTTCTTATGGTAAAGTGGCAAATTATAAACCATCCAATGTCAGAATTCCCTAGCACAAAGTTTTGAGGAATATGTTAAAAGCCCAAGTAGACCAGTGAATATACACAATTTTCATGGTAAATAATGGTAGAGGATTTTGAAATATTTCATTGATATTAAAAGGAAGGATATTTTCATCTAAGGCAGGGTTTCTTAGCTTTGGCACTATTAACATTTTGAGCCAGATAATTCTTTGTTGTGGGGTCTGTGCTGGGTAGTGCATTACATGTGTGTTGAGAGGGAGCACCCCTGGCCTCCGCCCACAGATGCCAGTAGCACATATCATCACTCCCAGTTGTGACAACCAAAACCATCTCCAGACATTGCTATATGTCCTCTGGGAGCAACATCGCCTTGAGTTTGAAACCACTGATTTAACCTTTGTTCTCCACAAGATTTATTTATTTATTTATTTATTTATTTATTTATTTATTTATTTTAATATGAAATTTATTGTCAAATTGGTTTCCATACAACACCCAGTGATCATCCCAACAGGTGCCCTCCTCAATACCCATCACCCACCCTCCCCTCCCTCCCACCCCCCATCAACCCTCAGTTTGTTCTCAGTTTTTAAGAGTCTCTTATGGTTTGGCTCCCTCCATCTCTTTTTTTTTTCCTTCCCCTCCCCCATGGTTTTTTTTTTATGGCAAATAATTTCTTATTCCCTTAACGTTTTTAGATTTATTAAAAATATGTCCTTTTGGAGTCTAATGGAGCACTACTGATTTGGTATCACCTGTCTTGCTTTTCCTCAATGAATCACATTCTCTCATGCCTGAATCAGCCTGACCAATTTCATTAGCCAACTCAAACCCGTTAATCCCATTAATTTGCTTCAGTGTCAGAGAATCCCCAATGGCCCATAGTTTCTAAATCCGTTGCTCTTCTTCCTCTCTCAGAGTTGCTTGCATACTTGAGAAAGCTGGTTGAATACTTGTAAATACACCCAGAAGAAAAAAGGCTTTAGTGTTCTTGTTCAACGTATTGCCACCTTTAATTTCTTTCTGCAAGATTTTCCATTCTCCCTTGAGTGCTTGCACCTTGATTCATAAAGAAATAATAGAAAATCTGGTGTACAAGACAACAAAATGCAGCAGTTTTAAGCCTTTCTTTTCTGTCTAAAAACGTAGTATACCAAAACAAGTCATAGACTTTTACTATATTCAGATGTCATTGTTAATATTACTATTAAGATGCAGATAGAAAGAATAATTTCTTTAAAATATAGTACATCGTTTCTCTGACCTGTAAATAATAAATTCTCTCAGAGAGAAGTTGCCTGTCTCGTGAGGTTGTAAGAACAAAATGTGATGGGGTTGGAAAGACGACAAAAACCACAGAGCCTTCTCCAGGAGAAAGAGATTATTGTGATGCTTGTGCCATCATACAGATAGTACAAAAGAGACACGGCTGTATTTTGGGTCTTTCCATAATCATCATTATCACCACAACCAAACTACCATTCTCTTCCAAAAGTTTTCATTAAGGATATCAATCTCGTATGTCCGTATTTTCATTTATCATGGGAATGTCATGGATTAAGATAATGATGCTAGACATACCTAAGACAAGTGCAGAAAACTACTTGTGCCACATCACCCACTTCCCAATGTAACATACAAGCATAAGTACATTTTCACTGAATTACTTCTTCTGGAAAATAGGGTAAATTACTGCTCTAATTTAGAAGCATGATGTGAAGTTTAGTCCTTATTTAGTAAAAAAAAGAGCGAGTTGTGGAGAGCAAAGATCTCACTGCATGTGTAGAATTCTCTCTTTACAGGAAACAAAACAGTTTCCAGAAAGGGAAAGGGAAAAGTCTATGCAAATGCACACACACACACACACACACACACACACACACATACACACTCACACACACATACACACACACACACACTCAAATCTACGCAGAGATTACTCATGTTTACATTATTTCCTCCTTTCTACTCTCCGTTGTTTACTTACCACAAACTCATATTTTAATTATAGCACTTATTATCAGAGTATTGTTTGCCATTATAATCCTTTATAAGTTTTTCCCCATCACATATTAAAACTTTATTGAGGGAAAGTTGGTGTAAGGATTTTGCCCCATGTTTTCATTGTGTGGAAATCCTTTGTATCACCTGGGAAGGTCTGGAAACTAATGGCTATTCAGCATGAGTACTAAAACATGTTTTCCACTGCTGACTGTGCTGATCATCATGGCAAAGTTTACAATAACATGTCTTTGGATAGTTATTACTTTTCTTACATTGGCTGAATTACAAATAATAACCGAACACCCAGACTTACAATTGATCACAGACAATTGCTTATTTTCATGGTCATTGGGGTCCTTCTGCCTGTAAGTTTTTTTTCATAAACATCTCTTTAAAAATAGAAATGCTTATGAAAATGAATATGCACACTCAAAGTAATTTGGAAGTATGATATCAATCTTTAAATAGCAATAATTTTGAAGATCATATATTTGTTTAGCATATTACATTTTCTAAAGAGCTTTCACCATAATTTCCCAAGTAATGTTCACAATACATTGTGAGTGCTAGTAAATGATATTATTTTCATCTTTAAAATGAGGCATCTGATTGGGCATCTGGGTGGCTCAGTCATTTAAGCATCAGACTTCGGCTCAGGTCATGATCTCATGGTTTGTGGTTCTGAGCCCGATGTTGGGCTCTGTGCTGACAGCTCAGAGCCTGGAGCCTGCTTTGGATTCTGTCTCATTCTCTATCTGCCCCACACCCACTTGTGCTCTGTCTCTGTCTCTCAAAAATAAATAGATGTTAAACAAATTTAAGATTAATTAATTAATTAATTAATTTTTAAAAACGAGGCATCAGAGATACAAGGGGTTAAGTTAGTTACTCATGTTACATAGGTCTACATGTCATAGGTTTGGAATCAAGGTATTTTGAAATCTAAGGCCCAGAATCTGTTCAATTCATTTTTCCTCCAAAAAGGTGCTATGGTAAAAAATTGAAGAGAATGCAAATGAGAATAGTAGCGGTTGAGAAAGGAAGTGTATGTAACCCTTTGGATATTCTTTTCTGTTAAATGAAGGTAAAGTGGAAGGAGATTTTAGAGCTTTAAGGGATATTGTGTGATTAATAGTGAAGAGCTAATGTCCTTGTCATTGAACAAGAAAGAATGGCTTTGAATTATTGCAAGATGCCACTTGAGTAAACAGTGTGAGTGGCCTTGAATATAATGGTTAAAGGACATTGGAGCTCATTATCCATAATGAATATTGTCTTATATTTTGGGATACTTCAGAAATGGCATACAGATCCATAAAGGGATCTATATAAAGTGCGGTTTGCCCAGATGTAAGGCATGATGTGAATCAATGTTTCTCAATTAGTGGTATATGCAACAATGGCAGGACACAAACATTGTTCAGGAGTTATGTAGTGTTTTCTTAACTGTCGCTAAAATATTCACAATCACTACTGACAGATAAATATCCTTTATTTTTTTTTAATTTTTTTTAACATTTATTTATTTTTGAGACAGAGAGAGAGCATGAACAGGGGAGGGTCAGAGAAAGAGGGAGACACAGAATCTGAAACAGGCTGCAGGCTCTGAGCTGTCAGCACAGAGCCCGACACGGGGCTCGAACCCACAGACTGCAAGATCATGACCTGGGCTGAAGTTGGACGCTTAACCGACTGAGCCACCCAGGCGCCCTGATAAATATCCTTTAAAAGAAAAAGGGAACTCTTGAGACTCACATCTTAAAGACTTTATGATTTTACTGCTACCATTTTTTAATGGACAATTACACTTTATATTAATGAAGTTCTTTAAAAACAGACAACTAAAACTCTAAGATAATCATCACAGTCCCTTTCCAGTAGCTTGATCTATTTATTGAACCCAAATCTTCCTGAGTCTCACTGCTAGGGGAAACCTGGGCAGAAAAAAAAATGCAAAAAGAGAAGTCCTTAGTGTTATCTTGTACAAGAGATTTGGAAACAAACTCAAATACAAACCCAACTCTGACGTCAAACCAATTTCTAAAGCAAAGCAAGAGTGAGGTAAGAGAGAAATGGTTGAGCAGTTCCACAGCTGATTTCAGTTCTCAGGCCAAATGATTATCTCTATCCAAAGGTGATTTTTAGTATGAATAGACAAGTTGTAATTTGCTAATGGTAATTGATGACGCTTATAAGACAAACAGCAGTATTCATTCAAGAGGCAATTTAGAAAACACCCTCTCCTTTTAAGTGCATAAATTTTTAAGTTATTATTGAGCACACATTCCCCTCCAAAATGGTACTATAACTATAATATCCAGATGTTAACTTTTGTGAACATGGATCTTTCAGTACAACTTTCCTTTGTGACCCTCCTCGTGATCATGACCTTAACTTCAAACCTTAAAATTCATTTAAATGGATTTACCCTACATTGGAGGGAATTCTTGTCCATGCATTCAATTATTACTCCAACACTTGTAACCTACTGGTTGTCCCATACTTGGAGGTGAAAATTTCAGTGTATTCAGGTTTAACTTCTTCAAGGACAGCAGGACAGTGGATCTCTGGGATTACACAATACTACGTACTATCACTTTCATACAGAAGGCCTTTGATGACGATGATGAGAGTCCAATTTTTTTTGTTTCCTTTATTTCACAGGATTATACACTCACCATGTATTTCCAGCAATCTTGGAAAGACAAAAGGCTTTCTTATTCTGGAATCCCACTAAATCTCACGCTAGACAACAGGGTAGCTGACCAACTCTGGGTGCCAGACACCTACTTTCTGAATGACAAGAAATCTTTTGTGCATGGGGTTACGGTGAAGAATCGAATGATCCGACTGCATCCTGATGGAACAGTTCTCTACGGACTCCGGTAAATGACTTTGTGTTGTATGATTCACTGTTGCTGCTGCTGTTGTTATTGTTGTTATGTTTTATTTTTTACTTTTGGAAATGGGCAGAGGGAAGAGAAGCAAGTAGGAGAATATATAGACACTTTCAACTATGTAACAAAGTTATATTAAAGACCAGAAAAAACTCTTTTGGAATCATTTGAACTAAGTCTAGGCAACTTTGTTCATCAAGGTAAGTGAATTATTTGCCCTAAACTTCAAATAATAAACATAGGAATAAGAAAATGTATGTTTGCCAGATTTTATATCTAACTTAACTGTAGAAGTTATATCCTTTTTTAGCAAATTGCTGGTGGCTCAGAGCCACCCAGACTGAACTGAAATGTGTTCTAAGTATTGGGTATAGCTACTTAATTATGAAAGAGAATTGGGAAACAATACTTTGAAGAAGGAGGAAAATATTTTGTAGTGACTTTGAGAAGATACATAGTGTTTTCATTCCCTTAAGTCTCTCTTTCAGTGTTTGTATTTAGGTATATGATCCATATGGAATTAATTTTTGTGTTTCATGTAAGGTAGAGGTTGAGATTTAATTTTTTTCCATATGAATATCCAATTTTATAATTTATTGAAAAGATTTTTCTTCTCACACCAGATTGTGTTGGTGCCTTTGACTGGATAAGTGGGGGGGGGTGGGGGGAGTCTAATTCTAGGCTTTATTCTATTCCATTGTTCTATTTGTCTATTCACCAGCAGTATCACACTATTTTAATTACAATAGCTATATGATAAATCATGAAGTAGTGTAAGTCCTCCAACTTTGTATTTATTCTTTAAGATTGCTATAGATATTCTAGACCATTTGCTTCTACCTATAACTTGTAGAATCAACTTGTTGATTTCTACCTGAAAGCATCTGCTGGAATTATAATTGAGATTGCATTGACTCTATAGATCAATTTGGGGAGAATCAGTATCTTAAAATGATCTAACACTCTAATCCATGAACACGGTATATCTTCACTTCTTTAGGTTACCTTTAATTTATATCAACAATAACTTGCACCATAGTGGATTTTGTTTTGTTTGTTTTTAAGAATCAAGTATAAAAGGGGTATCATATACTTATTATTAACCCTCATTTGGTTATGGGTTTATTAAAAATTTTAAGACTAAAATTCAAATCAACTTCCCATTTTACCAAAGAAATACCTGAATTGTGACGTTATTGTAAGATATGTAGAGTGGTGGTTCTTTAACCTTTTTTGTCACCTTTAAAAAAAAGAAAACAAACCTTTGTTGTCACCTTGTCCTTTTGGGAAACTGTTGATAGCTATATCCACAAACTCATGTATGCCCCAAATTTTCCTATTATTTTAGAGTCTTTATAAGCCCCCTAAAATTCTTCACACACCGCCAACAGTAAGCTAAAACTCTAGGTAAAGGATAAAATCATACAATTAATTTCTGTACATTCACAAATACCCCAGAACACTATGCAAGTGAAAAAAAAAAAACTAGATGTGTGATAAAACTTCTGAACTTAACCCAGTGGTTGACTATGTAGTTGATAGATTTGGACTTTATTTACATAGTAAAATAGATTCAGATAAAAATAATGTTTGGAATTTCTTCACTCTTTCAGTACCCCCAAAATCTTTTGACTCTAGTTTAAAATCTCTGACCTTAGGGGCGCCTGGGTGGCTCAGTTGGTTGAGTGTCCGACTTCAGCTCAGGTCATGATCTTATGGTTAGTGAGTTCAAACCCCATGTCAGGCTCTGTGCTGACAGCCCAGAGCCTGGTGTCTGCTTCAGATTCTGTGTCTGCCCCTCCCACACTCATGTTTTCTCTCTCTCTCTCTCTCTCTCTATCAAAAACAAACAAACATTAAAAAAAATTTTTTTTAATCTCTGGCCTAAAAGTCTCTGAGAAAAATGGCAAAATAAACCAACAATTCCCTTGAATGTATTGACAGTGACTCCTGATGAAATCTACTAATCCAAGATCAGTGGTGATATTAATAATGGTATATACCCTAGAAATCAGTTGTAATTTTTTGCCACCTATGAAACTTCTATCAGATATAGCCAAGGTATAAAAGGGACAAATCACTCTTCTAAAGTATTCTGGGAGAATAATTTCATAACCCAACTTAGTAAGCTAATCAATCACATGTATGATCACTTTATGTGATTAGTCAAGAATGCATAAAAAGTTGTTTTTGATTTAAAAAAAAAAAGGCAATCAGGTTTTTACAGGCAAGAAAGTGGGTTGCAATCTCAGTTTACAGAATCTCACTTCAGGCATTTCTCAAATTATTGGCAGCCTCTACCAATGGGAATTGATGTAAAGGAAGAAAAACATTTGAGAATCTTGAAATTGAACATACCTCATTTTTTTTAATTTTTAAAAAAATTTTTTTTTTCAACGTTTATTTATTTTTGGGACAGAGAGAGACAGAGCATGAACGGGGGAGGGGCAGAGAGAGAGGGAGACACAGAATCGGAAACAGGCTCCAGGCTCTGAGCCATCAGCCCAGAGCCTGACGTGGGGCTCGAACTCACGGACCGCGAGATCGTGACCTGGCTGAAGTCGGACGCTTAACCGACTGCGCCACCCAGGCGCCCCTGAACATACCTCATTTTAAACAAATAAAACTGAGGCACAAAATGACAAGGACCGTTTCTAAGCACCTTATCTATCTAAGGGATTGGGACTAAAATGTAGGTGTCCTGACTCCCATAGTTGTGCTCTTCCCACCCCACTGCCTTTCAAACACACTTAGAAGAAAACACCTCCTTCCTAGTTGTCCAACCTTGCTCTTTCCTCTTGGGAGCCAACCCAGACTTGGAGTCCGCAAACAGATCTACCAAAGGAAAACACAAATCCTTCGTCTATTATGCGAACCCTGATTTCTTTTAGGCACAAGCATTCTCCATAAGAACCTCACACCACTTCTGATCTCCTTCTCCGCCCTGTCTTCTTCCCTACTTCTTCCCTCACAGGTTTATTTTTCTTTTTCTGGAGGTTATAAACATCCTGGAGAAACCATAAGCTCTAGCAAAGAAAGCATGACTTCTGGAGTCAGAGGACCAAAAGCGGGCTCAAATTCCAGCATTTCTGATTGTTTAACCTTGCACAAGTTATACAAATTTACTGAATCTACAATAATGGGCTAATAACCCCTTATTCATTGTTGGGAAATTCTTATTAAATAATGAATATATTAATATATGGTGGATTCTAAATTGTATTTTTCTGAAGTCATTGTGCCTTATATAGCTATATTAGGTGCTGGAGGATGGTTTTCTCACTCTCAAGAATATCAGTGACCAGAACAGAGATACAGTTATCCAATTAAAAAAAATTATGGAGTACCTGTATATGTTCATATACTCACTGTTCTGGCCCTGGAAATAATTCCCCAGAAGCCTGATAGAAATTTGTCATTATGGCAAAGGGTAAATCACCAGCGACTATGAGTCAAGAGACTTGTGGCTGAACTAGATTGTGCCCTTAAGTAAGCTATTTCCTCCTCTGGACTTTGGATCCCTCAGTTTTAAAGGGAAGAGATTGCATAAAATTATACCTAAATTCCCTTCCAAATCTAACTTCCATTGCTTCCCTTATCCTATATATTAAGGAATGTTTATTTTAATCCCTCTGATATAACATTTTCTAGTCTTAGAAATGACAACCTGTAATTTTTTTCTTTGTAATTGACTTTTCAAGAATAACTGCCATATATCACTCCCTAGCACATGTACTAGAAAATCCTTATCATACAACATATGTATTGGCATATTTATAGCTGTACTTATTTTAGATACGGGTAATCAGGAGAATGAAATTTCTTGCCTTATCCCTTTTCCTAAGTCCAGCTAATAGTCATTATGAAATGAGACCATATACTAATGGGTTGTTTTTAGCAATGATGGGATCAATGGGATTTTCTAAATGTCCCTGAAAGCCCCTTTAACCAGGTATTCCATAATCATGAGACTATATCATTAAGCTAAATAAAATGTTTTCTATATTCAAACTCAGTGTGAGATGTTAAAACTTAATGTATTTGAAGCTGCAAGAATAGAGTTGGTTGTTTTCTATTTTTGTGAACTATGTCAAATCAGATTTTATACACAGGGAATGACACACAGTTGCGTTAACACTCTAAAATAACAGGGTGGTGTCTGATGTAAGTCTAGTGCTTTTGGAGGAACCAGACTGCAGTGCAACAGGCATTCAGCAAATAGAAGAGACCCCATTCCTCATGTTTTTTGCTCTCAGGTTACCTCTGCAGTGACAAAATGCATTACACCAAGGAACAGCCCCATCGTCACTATTGCTTCCTCTTCCATTTTGCTAGGGATCTAAATAAAAGAGGTCTGTGATGTGCTTTGAGATGTGGCAGGAGACCGGAATTTATGACTATGTTCCATGATCACTCCACCCTGCTCCTTTCAAAGCACATTATGTCATTTCCTTTCTTTTTTATAATATGAAATTTATTGTCAAATTGGTTTCCATACAACACCCAGTGCTCATCCCAAAAGGTGCCCTCCTCAATACCCATAACCCACCCTCCCCTCCCTCCTAACCCCCATCAACCCTCAGTTTGTTCTCAGTTTTTTAAGAGTCTCTTATGCTTTGGCTCTCTTCCACTCTAACCTCTTTTTTTTTTCTTCCCCTCCCCCATGGACTTCTGTTAAGTTTCTCAGGATCCATATAAGAGTGAAAACATATGGTATCTGTCTTTCTCTGTATGACTTATTTCACTTAGCATAACACTCTCCAGTTCCATCCACGTTGCTACAAAGGGCCATATTTCATTCTTTCTCATTGCCACGTAGTATTCCGTTGTGTATATAAACCACAATTTCTTTATCCATTCATCATTTGATGGACATTTAGGCTCTTTCCATAATTTGGCTGTTGTTGAAAGTGCTGCTATAAATATTGGGGTACAAGTGCCCCTATGCATCAGTACTCCTGTATCCCTTGGGTAAATTCCTAGCAGTGCTACTGCTGGGTCATAGGGTAGGTCTATTTTTAATTTTTTGAGGAACCTCCACACTGTTTTCCAAGAGTGGCTGCACCAGTTTGCATTCCCACCAACAGTGCAAGAGGGTTCCCGTTTCTCTACATGCTCTCCAGCATCTATAGTCTCCTGATTTGTTCATTTTAGCCACTCTGACCAGCGTGAGGTGATATCTGAGTGTGGTTTTGATTTGTATTTTCCTGATGAGGAGCAACGTTGAGCATCTTTTCATGTGCCTCTTGGCCATCTGGATGTCTTCATTAGAGAAGTGTCTATTCATGTTTTCTGCCCATTTCTTCACTGGATTATTTGTTTTTTGGGTGTGGAGTTTGGTGAGCTCTTTATAGATTTTGGATACTAGCCCTTTGTCTGATATGTCATTTGCAAATATCTTTTCCCATTCCATTGGTTGCCTTTTAGTTTTGTTGATTGTTTCCTTTGCTGTGCAGAAGCTTTTTATCTTCATAAGGGCCCAATAGTTCATTTTTGTTTTTAATTCCCTTGCCTTTGGAGATGTGTCAAGTAAGAAATTGCTGCAGCTGAGGTCAGAGAGGTTTTTTCCTGCTTTCTCCTCTAGAGTTTTTTTTTTTAATTTTTTTTTCAACGTTTATTTATTTTTGGGACAGAGAGAGACAGAGCATGAACGGGGGAGGGGCAGAGAGAGAGGGAGACACAGAATCGGAAACAGGCTCCAGGCTCTGAGCCATCAGCCCAGAGCCTGACGCGGGGCTCGAACTCACGGACCGCGAGATCGTGACCTGGCTGAAGTCGGACGCTTAACCGACTGCGCCACCCAGGCGCCCCTCCTCTAGAGTTTTGATGGTTTCCTGTCTCACATTCAGGTCCTTTATCCATTTTGAGTTTATTTTTGCGAATGGTGTGAGAAAGTGGTCTAGTTTCAACTTTCTGCATGTTGCTGTCCAGTTCTCCCAGCACCATTTGTTAAAGAGACTGTCTTTTTTCCATTGGATATTCTTTCCTGCTTTGTCAAAGATTAGTTGGCCATACTTATGTGGGTCTAGTTCTGGAGTTTCTATTCTGTTCCATTGGTCTATGTGTCTGTTTTTGTGCCAATACCATGCTGTCTTGATGATTACAGCTTTGTAGTTGAGGCCAAAATCTGGGATTGTGATGCCTCCTGCTTTGGTCTTCTTCTTCAAAATTCCTTTGGCTATTCGGGGCCTTTTGTGGTTCCATACAAATTTTAGGACTGCTTGTTCTAGCTTTGAGAAGAATGCTGGTGCAATTTTGTGTTCTCAGTTTTTAAGAGTCTTTTATGGTTTGTCTCCCTCCTTCTCAAACTTTTTTTTCCTTCCCCGCCCCCATAGTCTTCTGTTAAGTTTCTCAGGATCCACATAAGAATGAAAACATATGGTATCTGTCTTTCTCTGTATGACTTATTTCACTTAGCATAACACTCTCCAGTTCCATCCATGTTGCTACAAAGGGCCATATTTAATTCTTTCTCATTGCCACGTAGTACTCCATTGTGTATATAAACCACAATTTCTTTATCCATTCATCAGTTGATGGACATTTAGGCTCTTTCCATAATTTGGCCGCTTTGGAAAACAGTGTGGAGGTTCCCCAAAAAGTTAAAAATAGATCTACCCTATGACCCAGCAACAGCACTGCTAGAAACTTACCCAAGGGATACAGGAGTGCTGGTGGATAGGGGCACCTGTACCCCAATGTTTATAGCAGCACTTTCAACAATAGCCAAATTATGATGTCATTTCCTTTCTTACTCAAAAGTGGAGACCAAACAACCAAATTCCTCAGTGTCATGCATCGAATCCTTAAGCTTCTGTCTTCCTACCTTCCATTTAACTCTGAGGGAGGTTTTCTCCTCTTTTGAAGGCCAGTCTCTCCACGTATGCATTTAATTTTATTGCTGCACACTCTTTTCAGACTTTGATCCCTGCTTTTAGCGAATCTTCAGTCTTCCCTCTCCATGGGTTCCTTCCTCTTGGTTTTGTCCTCAAACCGGTCCTTTCACACTTCACCTCTTTGGTTTCCTCTACTCCCTCACCATTTACACCTCAGTCTCCAAAACCCTGGCTGCCGCCCATGGTACTTTCCTAAAACAGCTCTGTCCGAAATTAACGGCGCTGTTGCTGGTTCTCAATCTATACTCCTGACTTCTCTGTATGATTTAAGAGTGGTGACCGACCTCGACTTCAGGACTTCCAAGACCTGCCCCCAAGTTTTTCATTTGGTCTTCTTTTGGTTTTCTTTTGGTCTTTTTGCTATTCCCTCACCAGTTGCTCTCTTGCCTCTAGTGAGCTAGAAAGATTCCTTAAGTTTTGACCAACTCACTGATGTGACAGCTCAAATATCTAAAATCCCAATTTAGGGGCGCCTGGGTGGCACAGTTGGTTAAGCGACCGACTTCAGCCAGGTCACGATCTCGCGGTCCGTGAGTTTGAGCCCCGCGTCAGGCTCTGGGCTGATGGCTCGGAGCCTGGAGCCTGTTTCCGATTCTGTGTCTCCCTCTCTCTCTGCCCCTCCCCCATTCATGCTCTGTCTCTCTCTGTCCCAAAAATAAATAAAAATGTTGAAAAAAAATTTTAAAAAAATAAATAAAATCCCAATTTATTCAGCTCAGAAAAATATTTGTAATTACTTACTGAGCATTTGTATCTGGATGCCCACCCGGCCAGATACTCCTGACATGGCCCTTATTTCCCTATTATCTGTTTTTCCTGAAACCAGATTCTCCTCCTTACACAGCTGTTAACAAAAGCCATCATTCTCCAAGTCAATAGGGATATACTTGTAGGCAGTTTTGCCTCTACATCTCTTTTGTCCCGAGGTCCAATCTGTTGCTTCCACTCTGCTGTATCTCAGCTATGTCCATTTGCAAACCATTTCCATCATCTCACTTAACATCCTCACTGTCTGTCCCTTCCTGGCCAATTTCCTGTCACAGTTTTTCTGGTTCTCACCACTGCCATCTTATTCCTACAGGACACGTCAGATCAAATCACTCCTACGTGAAAAAAAAAAATGTCTCCACAGTCCCTATAAAATTACATTTTCATTCTTCTGTCTATAATCTAAGACCGTCTATATGTCACCAAACAACTTTCCCACATAATCAGCCACTTTCTTCCTCTCTGAAACTTAAACTTTTAGAAAACAACTTACTTGTTTTCTCTAAACACATGCAGGGTGTTTCAAACTCAAGTATGACCCAAATATATGACCCAAACAGATTATATTTATACTAAAGAATGATTTGCTATTTACCTGAAATTCAAATTTCACTAGGTATCCTGTATTTTATCTGACAACCTTACAGCCCTGCTGAGATGCCCTTCCCTTCTCTATCCCCAAACCCCCTTTCCCTCACTCTATCACTGTCTCCCATTTTATCCCTTTTTCTTACAAGCCTCTCTCAAATTCCACTTTCTCTAGGAGGACTTTCACAATCTTTTTAACCAGATGAAAACTCTCTCTGATTTGATACCTTACTTTGCTTTAATCTCATGTAGGCCCATGGGATTTGTAATATTCTTTTGATGTTATAGCTTTCTCTGTCTCAGAGTTATTTTCCTGTGATACAAACAAGATTGTATATCCACTGAAAGAGCGAACTGTATTTCTTTAACCTTTGATCTCCTCTCTCAAACCAAATAAATGTTCGAAAAATTGAAATGAAAATTTGTAGGATGTGGTCACCTGACTCACAATAGATGTCAGCTGCAACATTTCCTATAACTAAATTATGGCTCTTAACCAAAGAGCGATTATCACTATTAATGACCAGATGTGTTCTGCCTCTTGTCCAAACATGATCCAGCTGGCTGCAAACACTGATTCTCTCCAAGGCCTGACCCTGTGGATGCTGAAAAACTGTGTTTATCTTTCCCCGAAAATGGCAGAAATGGATGACTTAATTCTGGGGACATATTTAGTGGGATAGTTAACCTTCTTAAAACTGCCCTTCCTTTTGCCTTTCCCTCCTAACCCTTGCCTTGGTTTTTCTTTCAAAAGTTCATAATGCTTCTTTCCTGCATTTTCTAGCAAAGGTGAGCATGGGGACAGGTAGTTTTGAGGAGCTATGTGAGAATGGGGAGTGGAGTGAATAGTGAAAATCTTTCTGGCCCAATACTGGCTCACATTGGACCTTGTAAGTATGTTGAGTGTTTATGTGGGCTTGTGTGCACATATAAGCACATGTAGAGTAAGTCACACATACCACATCATTTAAATGAATATTTATAGCGATGAAGGCAAGGGATTTAGCTAATAACCAAGCATGTAAATAATTGCAACTATCCTATGTACAAGTGCTATTCTACTACCCAAGTAACCAATACCCAACTATGTAAATAGTTAAAACTATACTATGCTAGGTGCTCTACCCCTATTTCCATATTTAATCTTTACCCCAACACTATGAATTGTTTACTATTATTATACTGTAGAACAACACTAAGAGAATCCAAAGTAACTTTTCTTGCCTCATAATTTATTATTTGTCAAGGTGAAACAGGTCAAACAATTACACACATTACATTTAACTAATAAACTATCTAAATACCGAAAATCTCCTTTACTTCCTGTTCCTATATTTCCCTCCCTGTAAATTGCTCTAAAAAAAAACCATGAATCTTTTACGATTACATCCACTTATTATAAATGTGTTTCTCTATGCCCTGTATTTGAAGCTTGATCAGATTTAGATTATTTTGTTGTGCTTTGGCAACACTGCTTCGTAAGCCATATCGTACACTTCTATCAGGAGACACAGAATGCCTGCTTGTCTCTGTGTTTGTGAGGTGAAGACTGATGAGCAGATTTAGCCATTGACAACTTGATCTTATAATGGTGTAATAATGGTATAATCATCCTGTTAATTTTGTATGTAATCATATTAGTTTGCTAAGGCTGCTGTAACAAAATACCACAACATGGGTGACAACAGAAATCTGTAGTCTGACAGTTCTGGAGTCAGCAAGGTTGGTTCCTATTGGGGGCTGTGAGGAAAGGATCTGTTCTAGACCTCTCTCCTTGGCATGTTGGCATGACCGGTTTCTCCCTGTGTCTCTTCACATTGCCTTCTTTCCATGTGTATCTCTGTGTCCTCTTTTTTAAAGGACACTGGTCATATTGGATTAGGACCTACCCCAACGAACTCACTTTAAATTGATTACCTCCATTAAGACCCTACCTCCAAATAAGGTCACACTCTGAGGTACTGGATGTTAGAACTTCAACATATTAATGTAGGGAAACATAGTTCAGCCCATGACAAGTTTAGCAGCTACTGCTAATCTTTGCCTACACCTGTTTAGACTTTGCAAACTGGTGATATTCCATCATTCTTTCTTAATTTATTATCTAGATTTTTCTCTAAACAAGAACTTCCCCTGATCAACTGTTTGGTAATCCTGAAATAAACTTGTTGCAGGGAAGACAGGATAAATGCTTGATTGTTTCCCTTTATTTAGCAGTTTTAAAAATAACTACTTAGGGGCGCCTGGGTGGCGCAGTCGGTTAAGCGTCCGACTTCAGCCAGGTCACGATCTCGCGGTCCGGGAGTTCGAGCCCCGCATCAGGCTCTGGGCTGATGGCTCAGAGCCTGGAGCCTGTTTCCGATTCTGTGTCTCCCTCTCTCTCTGCCCCTCCCCCGTTCATGCTCTGTCTCTCTCTGTCCCAAAAATAAATAAACGTTGAAAAAAAATTTTTTTTTAAAAAAATAACTACTTGTTTCCCTAGAGTCTCCCAAATGTGGCCACTGAGGTTTGACGTTTTGTTGTTTTTTTTGTGTGTGTTTATCATGAGATCATGGGTTGTGACAGGTATGTCTGTTGCAGTCCACTCCACCTGTTGTTACTTTTGACCCTCACTTTGTCTCATCTTTGGCCACTGGCCTGGCAATCCCTTTAAGTTGGCTCCTGAGTTCTTTCAGCGTATGATCTCAGTAGTCATTGACAGCTTCCTTGTCTTCTGATACCTCAGCTTGTCCGTTGTCTGTCCTACAAGTAGAGGAGACGCATCACAAGTTCATTTGGACATTTCTAATTCAAATTTAAAATTATAGGGCTTTTTAAAAAATTAAAAAAAAAAGACTTTAAGGGGCGCCTGGGTGGCTCAGTTGGTTAAGCATCCGACTTCAGCTCAGGTCTCAATCTCGCGGTCTGTGAGTTCGAGCCCTGCGTCGGGCTCTGGGCTGATGGCTCAGAGCCTGGAGCCTGTTTCGGATTCTGTGTCTCCGTCTCTCTCTGACCCTCCCCCGTCCATGCTCTGCCTCTCTCTGTCTCAAAAATAAATAAACGTTAAAAAAAATTAAAATTATAGGGCTTTTATTCAACTTCTTTGATTTTATGTTTGTTTCTTTCATCTTTATTATAAATATTGATTCCTAATGTATAAACATGATTAGTTTATCCTGTTTTATATATAAAAATTATATTTATATATATAACATTTTAAAAAAGACAATAAGAATATTTTTAAATAAAACTACCAACGTCATTGTTATTAATGATGGGATTACTAGAAACAGGTTAAGAGCTCTTTGCAGTGATTTTGCCTTTAGGGCATATCCTATTAGGGACATAGAGTAGAATTACTATTTTTAAAGTTACATTTTAAGCTTCAGTTTAGGAATAGTTCTGTACTATATGGTGAAGCCACCACTTAAAATGCATTTTACTTTTGGTTTAGATTTTTTAAATTTGATTTAATTCCATTTCATAATTATATAAAACATTGACATAGTTCTAAAGTCAAACAATGAAACAAAAGAAGTATTACTTCCATTGTGGTCTCAACGCTTTCCCATTTTCTTCCCCTGTAACACTTTAATTTTCTTTAATATTTTCCTTCTATCAGACCCACACATATTGTCTGTCACCACCTTTGCCTGAATATAGCACAGTGTACCTGCTACTCTTTACCTTGGGAAGTGATTTTTGCAAAGCCATCATAATTTTGAAAGCAGATTTTAACCCAAGTTTCCTCATTTCAGCCTATATTCTTAGCTCCTACACAGAGCAACTTTTCGCTGTCCCGTTTAAGCTTGTCTTTCCCTGCGGGTTATTTCCGAGAAGACAGTCTTCTCTGTCTGATGCTTTCATTGCTCACCATTATCGGAATGAAAATAATTGGAGAGGGTACCCAGCATAAATGGGAATAGTTCTGCCAAGCGTGTGAGCTTTATAAAATGTACACAACTTTGTCAGGTTTTCTAACGCACAGTAACGACTCAAAATTGCAAGAGACGCTTCTAAGTTTTAGGTTTCAGAAATGAATTTAATGTTAACCAGAAACCTGTGGACTGATAGGGATTTTGAGAACTCTCTTGCCGTATTTGCTTACCTAGCTCTACTCTGAATCGATTTTTTGATGTTCTTGATAGTGCTTGGCCGTGAGTTGTGCATGAGAATAAAATGAATGGCTACATTTATTGAATGTAAAAGAAAAACAGAGTTTCCCACTATTTCTTGGAGGATCATTTCATCTTCATGATAAAGTAAAGTCAAACGTAGAGGCAATTATTTTGAAAATACTGATCCAAAAAAAAACCCCACCACTATTGATTTTTAAAGCAGTTTGGGGTCCTAACTGTTTCATATTAGCTCTCTACATTGATTGTACACCCTGAAAAAAAAATTATTTCTCTCTCCTAAGGACTTTCTGTATATAGAAGCAGTTATGATTACATTCAGGAGTCCTGGGCAGATCACACAGGGCTTACTGTGAGATATGCTGGGCAAAGATATTGTTGAGTTGATTGTAGAGAATAAATATGTGGGCTGACGCAAGTGTTTACAGAGGAAGGCTGGCTGATATTGACAAATGCATCCTGTTAAGAGAAAGAAACTTCTTACTTCAAATGGAAGAGAGAAAAAAGAGGCCATGCATAAAGAATAGGTAGTTCACTCTATTAGGAAGAATGCCTGGAGACTTTCTTTGCAATTCCAACCAAAGAGCACAGTATTGCTATTCCCCTCACACTGTAGTTGACATATTTTAGAGTTTCATCAGCGGCATACAGAGAAAGCAATTTGAAATGTTCTCCAGTGAAAGGGCTGCTATTTTTTTCTTTTCAAAGTTTTTATTTTTATTTTTAATGTTCTTTAGTCATCTATCTACATGTGAAACTCTTTATGATTAAATATTGGTCAGAGTCTCTTTTTTGATAAATATGAAGATGTGACTAATTCAAGTACTAAAAGACCAATTTAAATCCTTATGCAATTACTATAACGATTGTTTGGCCATGTGATCTGTGGATGTGCCATTATGATTAAACCTACATTAATGAAATTAATGTAGATGATTAAGTAAAAACGGTGACCATAAATATCTTAAAAAAGAACAGCATCTTCTGAAATTCTTCACCTTGATTGAGTCTCTTATGGTATAATCCAAAATCTGAACTCTTAGCAAAGAAGAAAAGAATGAGAGAGAAAAATGTAAGAAGAAGAAAGAAGGACAGAAGAGGGATGGAAGGCAGGAAGGCAGGAAGGAAGGAAGAAAAGAAGGGAAAGAAGGAAGGAAGGGGAGAACAAAAAAAGGAAAGGAAAACCAAATATGTTAAAGATGTGTTCTGAATTTTAGATCCTAGTTATAGTATTAAAAACACCACACACATTTTCCAAGAAGATGTATTAGGTTTTGACAACCTAATAAAATTTGTGAAATTTTAAAAGTAATCTTCTCCAGTACCTTCAGTTGATTCCATTCAGCCATCATTTCCATCTTCAGTATCTTAGTACCACTTGCACGAATTCTGCCATATCATCTGAAATTATTGACTCATTTTTTGCATATGTATGTATGTATATCATATATACATACATACATATACATTTAATGTTTTTAGTGTTCTTATTTACTTTTGAGAGAAAGAGCGAATGGGAGAGGGGCAGAGAGAGAGAGAGAAGGAGACACAGAATCTGAAGCAGGCTCCAGGCTCTGAGCTGTCAGCACAGAGCCCCACGCGGGGCTCAAACTCACAAGCCGGGAGATCATGACTTGAGCCAAGGTCAGATACTCAACCGACTGAGTCACCCAGGCACCCCCATATATATTTTAAAGGAAACTTTTATGGCGTCTGTATGTAGAAAGCTATTATTTTAAAATAGACATTAAAGTACATCTAAGCTAGAAATTTTATTAAAATATAAAAATTCTTATCCATATTCCACCTACAATGATCTTCCCTCATTTATAGAATTGAGACAACAATATTACTTATCTAATGGGATATTATTATGGTTAAATAAGTTAATACAGTAAAGAACTTACAACATTCTCTGACACACAGTAAAGGCCTAATGAGCACTGGTTTGCCTTGTTTAAAAGTTTTGGCACATGTACACATGGATAATAAACATATACTGTTGACATAATAATGATCATTATCAAAATAAAGGCCTACGTTTTTCTACTAACCTTTTGAGGTACCAAGTTAAAGCTAGCTTCCCTTTCAGTGTTTGTGTCTCAGATTATGAAATGTCCAACCCAGAAGTCACCAGCTGGCTATATTGCAATTCAGCTTCTCATTTTGAATACCAAAGGGAAGCCAGAGGATGTTCTCAAACCTAAAATCCCACCTTGGTTTGTCTATCACAGGTAATACTATGCCTGATATGTCACATCTTTTTTTTCTTTTTCTTAATTTGAGAGAGAAAGAAAGAGCATGAGCAAGGAAAAGGAGCAGAGGGAGGGAGACAGAGAATCTTAAGCATGTTCAGCATAGAGCCTGACGTGGGGCTCAATCCCATGACCCTGGGATCATGCTCTGAGTTGAAATCAAGAGTGTTGGAAACCCAACCAACTGAGCCACCCAGGCATCCCAAATCACTTCTTATTTTTAAGTATTATGATATTATAACTTTCCAGATGTGGAGTGACCAATGTAACACGATGCTTATAGATTATGCAGCATTCCGCACCATTATGAAAGAAGTAGCCTACCCTAGACCAGAACGGAAATGTCTAGAGAATTTCTGGAAGACTATATTCCATTAAAATACAAGAGAAAACATTTTCTTTAAGGAGAGATCTTTTAGAAAAATATTAACTTATTTTTTATACCAATGTAAGCAAACTCACTGGTGTTAATAACACATATTTGTGGTAAACCTAATATTGCTTAATTACATCTTAAAGAAGTAATGGGGCAATGAATACCGTATTTCCTAGAGTTAATGCCTCATCCTTCAGAGTGTCACAAACCACAAAACATATTTTGGGGAAAAATGTTTTCCTGCATGACCCAATTTCCCTCCTGTTTGGAAACAGGAATAAAATATTCTTGAAGAGACGAAGTTCCTTTTTCCTGGTATTGGCCATTCTTTAATTGAAAAGGTAGAAATATTCAAATTGCATAGATATGGTCATGACACCTTAAGCAGTGCTCACAAGTACTGTTAGTCTAAGTCGAGCATGCTTTGTTCTTCCCAGGACATAAACGTTTAATCAAAGAAGCAGCTCGTTGTCCAATGAATTAATATTCACTTTTCAATGTCTTTTAGGAAAAATTTTGGCTTATTGTTCCTAAACCTTGTTTTCTTCTCTTTAATATATACAGAGATAGTGGGTTAAAGCCAGCCTGTAATGAAACCACAAAGAGCTGAAGCTTATAGAGCTGCTGATCTATTTCCTTCTAATTGCAAAGCAGGGGTAGACACTTCGACAACAAGAACAATAACAAATAATGTAAACACAGGTTTTATTTTTTATTAAATCCTCACATTCTTACCCCTGTTTTTTGAAACTTGGAAAAAAGTTGCTTAAAGCAGAATTCTTTGCTCTTCCTACACATCAAAGGATTACTGAAGATAGAGGAATATATTGCTCTGGAATCCAAACAACTGTTTGCTTTGAAAACCCAGGTCATTATGCTTTGACAACTAAAGTGAAATCCTGAAGATTTGTGAGCACTGCTTAAGGTGTCATGACCATACCTATGCAATTTGAATATTTCTACCTTTTCAATTAAAGAATGGCCAATACCAGGAAAAAGGAACTTCATCTCTTCAAGAATATTTTATTCTTAAGTCTGACAGTCTCAGGTCCCAAGGCCTGCCAGCATTTCAATGTTTTTTGAATGAGACATGAAAAGCAAGGCTTAACAGCTTCAAACTAGAAAACTGTGAGATAAAATTAGAATTATTGATTAAGTGCCTCAAAATATGGCATTGTATCTACAAGTCACTCGCAGATTAAAAAAAATCATAAAACTCAAGATCATAAAAGTTATTTTTCATATTATTTTTGCTGCATTTGCTCAAGAATGCCTTAGGCTAAAAGAATGCTCAAAAAGACCAAATTCATGCTCTCTTTACTTTGGGGTTTTCTACCAGTTCTCTTCTCTTTTTGTTCTATCCTGCAGCCTGCCAGCATATTTGTTTTAATAAAGCACCATTTCATCATACCGTTCTCTTGCTAAGGAACCTATTGATTCCCAATTACCTACCACCTCAAGTCAAAGCTTTTCTCCAGACATTCATGACACTTCACAATTAGATCTACCCTTGTTACACAGCCTCATTTAAGATTTTTCCCAACCATGAAGCCTTACACTGCATGTGCAGGTTTCTTTTTACTTTTCCTAATTACTAGACTGATTCTTATTTCCTAGCTTTTGTCAGTGGTTCCCTTTTTTTTTTAACTCGTCGATGAAAATTATTTTTCCTTTCTCAGGTTCCAAGACCCAATTTAAAGATCTCCTATAACTAACTACCTTAAACCTTGTAAGGTTCCCCCTCCTTCGTTGTACAGAACCTGGAACCACTTACAAGTATAGCATTTAATTATGAAATGTCTTCTCCGGTTAACTACTGTTCATTATGTTATTCTCATCTCCCCAAACACTGTAGCCTCTTTTGAGAATAGAGTCTATTTTTCATACTTCTCTTCCCACAGTGCATACCACACTCAGCATATACTAAGCAAATGGTACGCTTACCATTTTACTTATTACTTTTAAAACTCAATCTTGGTTTTAACTATATCTCCATGACTATGATTTTTGTGCAGATTTACTAAATTTTAAGGAGAAAGCTAATGCATTTTATGAAAATAAATCTGATATGAAAATGGAACGCTTAAATGAAAATTGTTAATTCTAATGCATAACATTCTGCTATAGCTTATGGGCAGGCGAGCTTTTTCCTAAGAGTATAAATCATTTTAAGATATAAGGAATATATACAGTGTTATGGATCAAGTTCTTCTATTTTTATCGTGCATAAATATGTGCATAAGTGCTTTCTCTTCAAAGTAGCTCCTTCAGAAAACTATGTCCTTATTCTTCAAAGTATCTTTACAACTTCTCTTTAGAAATTTCATTTAAACCCTGGGTCACATGTTTAAATATTCAAGGTGTTGGAAATTGTTACCTTGAAGGTGATGGTTAGAAATAAATAAGAGTGAAGTTGCTGGATCATAGGGTAGTTCTATGTTTAACTTTTTGAGGAAACTCCATACAGTTTTTTAAGAGTGGCTGTACCAGTTTGCATTCCCACCAACAGTGTAAAGGGTGCCCCTTTCTCCAAATCCTCACCAAGCTACTACTACTGCAAGGTATTTACCCAAAGGAAACAAAAATACTAATTCCAAGGGTTACATGCACCCTGATGTTTATAGTAACATTACCAACAACAGACAACCTATGGAAACAGCCCACTGTCTAACAACTGATGAATGGATAAAGATGTTGTATGTATGTAAGTATGTGTGTGTGTGTGTGTGTGTGTGTGTATGAATATTACTCAGCCATCAAGAATAATGAAATCTTGCCATTTGCAACAACATGGATGGAGCTAGAGACTATTACACTAAGCGAAATAAGTCAGAGAAAGACAAATAACATGTTTTCACTCACATGTGGAATTTAAGAAACATAGTCAAATGAACATGGGACAGAAAAAGAGGAAAACCAAGAAACAGACCTTAATTATAGAGAACCAACTGATAGTTACCAGAGGGGAGGTGGGTAGGGAATGGGTTAAATAAGTGATAGGGATTAAGAAGGGCACTTGCGGGGCGCCTGGGTGGCGCAGTCGGTTGAGCGTCCGACTTCAGCCAGGTCACGATCTCGCGGTCCGTGAGTTCGAGCCCCGCGTCAGGCTCTGGGCTGATGGCTCAGAGCCTGGAGCCTGTTTCCGATTCTGTGTCTCCCTCTCTCTCTGCCCCTCCCCCGTTCATGCTCTGTCTCTCTCTGTCCCCAAAATAAATAAAACGTTGGGAAAAAAAAATTTAAAAAAAGAAGGGCACTTGCTGTGATGAATGCTGGCTGTTGTATGTAAGTGATGAATCACTAAACTCTACACCTGAAACTAATATTACACTGTATGTTAATGTAATTTAAATTAAAACTTGGTGGGGGGAGAAAAAATAACAGTAGGAAATAAACTTGTGAACAATATTTTTGGTCAAAAACTGATTGCGACACTCCCACACACACGTTTTCCTGTATAGTTTGCTAAATAACTATAAACACATAGTCCAAATTAAAGTATAAAGATGATTTTAGCTGAGGAAGCATACAAATCAAATAATTTCATATATCTTCAATGGGATCACTTTAAAGAACGTGAACACATCTATATTTATTATAACCTATTGTTCATAGACCGGAGTCAGTAGAAGAACTATCCAACCAACTACTATCTGACCTCCATCCTATCGGGTAAGGAGAACTATATTCCAGCTGGCATTGTTAAAAACAAACACGGTTTAAAAATTATTGAAAATAAGATTAGCAAATTACAGGAGGGAGGTTAACTATTCAAAGGACATTTAGTTAAATCAGTGCACTGATAGATTTGCTCATAGTTTGGATCCATGTCGTAAAAGAAATAGAGTAGTTAAGGATGACTCTAAGATTTTTGAACTGAGGAACTGGAAGAACAGAGTTGGGGAAACTGTAGACAAAATACTTTTGGGGAGCACCTAAGCTCCGTTTTGGGGGATATTGTATTTGACGTGCCTGCAGACTTCGCCAGTGGAGAGATTGGTTGGCAGTTGGATGCAAAAGCTTGAGATCCAGGAGGGAGATCTGAATTCAGAATCATTAGTATATAGATGGCCTTTAGAACTATGTAACTGGATGATGTCACCAAGGGAATGAACATAGACCAAATGGAGATGAGACCCACATCAGGAAAAAACAGAAGTACTCCAATATTCAGAGTTAGAAAGAGCGGGAGGGAAACCAAAAAGAACCAGCTAGTGAAAATAGAGGGAAGCCAAGAGCGTGTGGATTCCTTGAGGCCAAGTAAACAGAGTCCTTCAAGAAGGTGAGAATAATCAAGTGTTTCTGATCAGCAGAATAACGTGAGGGTAATTGGTGACTTTGACATGATCCAATTGACTGCAGTGGTAGAGAAACAGTCTAACAAGTAGATTCAAGAGAGAGAGGGAGGATTGGAATTGTAAACAATGGGCATATAAGAGTGCTGTTGAGAAAAATACATTTAAGAAGGGAAATTTCATGATTCGGAAGAGAGTAAAGAGATACTGGGGCAATGTCCTTGAATAGTCAAAAAGGTATGGGAGCTACTGCCAAAGTGGAGGCTTAGCCTTTAATAGAAGCATGAGCAGTTCTTTTATTGTTACAGGAGAGAAAGCAGAGTTAGGGGATGAACTCAGATGGAGAGCTCAATGCAGTGGTGGTATTTAATCATCCCATTTTCTCTGAGGAAAACTGAGGCATCAACAAGTTAAAAAGCTAATTTAAAAATCATATCGCTGGAAAGTGACTGAGCCAGTATTTGAAATCAAGCAATCTGACTTCATGGCCTAAATGCTTAACCACTATTCTATTAGAAATACAGAGTTTAGCGCAATGTCTGGTCCTGGCTAGACTATTTTTCTCAGTCCTGGATGACACAACTTGAGAACAACATTGACAATCCAGAGAAACACGGGTGGGATGGCAAAGAACAAGGAAGTCTGTCCCTATGTGGAAAGTAAATGTCTTAAGAAGCTCTGAAGATTAACACTCCCAGATCTTTTTATCTTCAAAGCAGAGGAGATGCCACTATAGTTGATTATTTTTTAAAACATGTAAGAAAAACAGAAATTATGGTTTTAAACAATATTTGAAGGAAACAGGAGGAAAATGTAGAGGGAATTAGGGAAGGAACTCATTTTACCTAGGCTGAAAATAAGCCTAGTTGCTGGAGACATATGATAACTCACCTAAAATTTTTGAAAGTCTGCCATTTCAAAGAAAGCTTAGACTTACTCTGTGTTGCTCTTTAACAGAGGATCAACATGTGAGATTTTCAAAAAATATGTCATTCTATTTGTCTGCTTTTGTGGGCCTAAGGTGAAAAAAGTACACTCTAAACATCGATCCTACATTCAAAAGTGGAATTAATGCCTTGTTACTAGTGTCTGTCCAGAGGTGGGTAGGCTGGTGGAAAAAAGAAGTTAAGCTTTAGAATCAGAAAAACCAGCCACACCATGTACTGGTTGCACGTCTTAGGAATCACTTACTCAAATTTGCTGAACCTCAGTTTCCTTACTCATAAAATGTCTGTAGTGATATCCATCTTTCTTTCAGATTTTTATAAGAACTAATGTGTGTGAAGTGAAAAGAAAAACATTTTTTTGTTTGTTTTTCTCTTACCCTTCTCTCACGCTGACCTTTCCATTGCCAGCAATGCTTAGAGCTTCGATAAGTACAAATTTATGTCAAAGATGCTACAAATAGGGTTCCAGCCCTGAGTGTGAGGTTGATTAAGTGGGTTCACAGGTGCACGGTAACTCCATATTGTTAGAGACCTAACAGAAACCTTATTCACAGAGATGAAAAGCATGGATGTTAGAGGCAGACAGTCCTTGGATATAATCAGATAATTCTCCAGTATGTCAGATATATGACCTTGCACATGTTAATTAACCTGTCTGTGCCACAGTTTCTTTAATGGGATCATGATATGCCAGTGGAATATCATTGTTGAGACAATTAAATGAGAAATACATCTAAAATGCATAGCAAAGTGCCTGTCCGGTAGTAAGCACTCAGTAAATGGTAGCTATTCCTATTCGTAGGGACTGCTCTGTGAGTTAAGAGCCTGTCTCTCTAAAGTGTGACTCCGCTTCCTTGGGACGTCCTGCTGTTTTCAAGATTGAATGGAAGTCTCTTTCATGGCCCTTATAGAATCATTTGGATTACCTTTGATGGTATCTGTTCTTAACCTTTTAGAATCTCTGTAGGTTTGTTCAAACTGGACAAAGAAGAGGACTATCATTCTTAGATTTTTAGTCATTAGAGTTTTGAGTCATTGGATTAGTGAGGCCAGAAAAGAATGAAGTCATTATCTTTGTGCAGGGAATTCTGTTATTGCTCATTATTTTCAAGTGTTATGTACTTTCGTCTTTTGTGTCGCAGGATAATTCTGTACCAAGGAAACCATATGTGCTGAAAATATGGAGTCATTTTTATTCACCCCATATAAAAGGGGCAATGAGGAATGCCATTTTTAGATAAAGATGAAAAGTCTTTGAAGATAAGCCTCCTTTGTGTCTTTCAGCTGGAAATACACATGCCAGATGAGATGCCAAGAGATTTCATTTCTGCTAAGAGGCTTAATAAAATTAAAGGCTACAGTTGTGTGTAGCGCTTATGGTTTAATATAGAGAAAAAATATGGTATAACGAGTTTCTTTGTTACAGGTTTGACTTTCATGTTCTGTTTTTATCCCCATCTTTATTGTCAAGAAATTTAAAATGTTGCTATTTCAGGCCTGTGAGAATCATGGGCCATACTCTTATGTCATTTACATTTTCCAAAATGGATGTTTTACTTGTTTCCAATGTTGGGAAAGAGTCTAAAGGAAATAATAGCAAAATATTTAGCCTATATGGTATATTCTAAAGAAAATACAAAACTAATGTCCAGTCAGACAGGTGTGGTGCTACCAGGGTCATCTCTGGGATACCCCAGAGTCTGAAATAGTGCTGGAGAAATCTTTTGCCCATGACCTTCAGCAGCTGGAAGAACAAATTTGAGAAGGGCCACCTAAATGTTCACTACTCTATGCACTGACTCTATTCCCTGGACATCCTCCCTTTTCCTCCTTCTACTGGGAGAATCAAGAATTGGCATTGGGAATCAAACAAGCCTACACTCTGAATCATAATGCATCCACTAGGACTCTGGGATTAGTACATTAAGATAAGATCATGCATTTAAGATAAAGTTTGGAACTTAAGGGGATATTAGTCGTCTTGTCTAAGCCAGAGTCACTGATGAGCATCTGGAACACAGCAAAGGCATTCCCTCCCTGCTGTGGATCTTGTCTTTTCCCTCCGTTCCAAATAGTGTAGGAACAGAGTGGAAAGTCCTCTTTGTTTTTGCAGGGCTTTAGGAACAAAATCACAGGAATCAGAGGGTAACAAAAGTGGCACTATGACTCCTTCTGGAACTAGAATACCAGTCCAAGTCAACCAGTATGCCAGGCAAATGTCTGTGGCAATTCTAATGAAATTATCTGGGCCTCCGAGGTCACCAAGTCCCTGCTACTGGCATGCGCCGGCTCTCGAGAGCTGGGAGGGGCATTAGGCACTGGTGATAACACACACTCGGAAGTAAGACACAAGGTTCAGATGATCAGCTAGATGTTCTTGGGCAACGTTCTCAAATTATAAATCTCAGTTGTTCCTTCTAAATTAAAATAGTAGCTACTTCATGGGTTTTTTTTTTTCCCCTGAGAATTAAAGGTGAAAATTAAAGTTTAGGGTGAGAATTAAAGGTTAAACAGTATAGAGCCTGGCACATTAGCAGAGATTCAACAAATACGTATTGCCATTCTTATTAGCTGGCTGATTATCTCCATCCGAAGATTCTTCGGTAGAAATTAAAGCTATAGTTTAACCATTAGCTTATCAATTAGCTCATGCATTCATTCGCTACGTCACTACAGATCCTGTTGAGAAACCACTACCACAAGGTACTGTTCTAAGTGCCGTGATTTCAAACCCTTTCAAGATCACCAAACAAAAGAAAAGAAAGCTGCTGCTACCTGGGAAAGAGTGAAGCCTCTTGTTTCGAGTGTCAGCTCTATCCATCACCGGGCAGCATAGGGGACATGTTCCTGGCGACTAAATCACCTCTTGTCAATGCAGAAAATGAATAGCAACCCTCATACTGGTACCAACCACTCTGATGCTCTGAGCAATCCACTCCTCCCCATGCAGTGTTTTATATTCTCCTGAGGGCTTAGGTGCTGATCCAGAATGGTCAACATACATTTTAAGAGTGTGCTCTTTGCACAGATGCACACGGTGATAGCCCAGTAGCACAGGCATAAGCCACAGTCTCTTTTTCTGTCTAAAGCTCCTTATACAGAGAAGGAGGCTGCATGACATACTCACGTGATCACAGATGCCACTCACCTAGTGGAGGAAATGTATTCCAGCAAAATCTGCTCCAAAGTGAATGTGTACTGTGCATAATATTTTCCCATTGAGTTACTTAGCTAGAATTGTTTATACTTTGGATGTAGTTAAGAGTTACATTAAAATTGAAGTGACGCATAAAGATGCTATGTGTTTGAATGGAGAATAATATTTTTGATAAAATAATATTAACATTAAAATAAATGTTTTATTTTAATTAATAAATTTAATTTTAATTAAATTTTAATTAATAAAAGTTTAATTAAATTAAAAAATTTATGTATTTATTATTTATTTATTATTTATTTATTTATTTATTTATTTTTATTTATTTTATTTATTTTTTATTTATTTTTATTTATTTTTATTTTATTTATTTTATTTATTTTATATTCATTTATTTATTTATTATTTATTTATTTAGTAATTATTTGTTAATTAAATTAATAAAATTTTAATTAATAAATTTTAATTAAATTTTAATTAATAAAAATATAAGGTACTCACAGCAGAAGGCAAAAATGATATGAAGCACTCTATAAAACATAATCATTTGCCTTAAAATGCCTCTCCTATTTAGAGAAGGCAAACCTCTAGACAGTTATTTGCCTGCTTTTGAAAATTCTCTTTGAATCAACTTAGCATTTGTAAATTGACAGTTACATGATTTTATCCTTTTGGGATTTCTCTTCACTTGAACTTTCTGATTTCTTTCTAAGTATCTTACTAAGTCCTGCATAGTTTTGGATGGGAGCTAATAACTATTGCAATAATAACAGATACTATTTATCAGGTGATATTAACTGCCAAGCACAAATGTAATTTTATTTAATTCTTCCATCAGTTCCAGGAAAGAGTATTATACTTTCTCTTGCAACAAGTGAGGAAACTAGAGTTCAGAGAGGTTAGACAAGTTCCCCGTGGGAACTTTACTACTAAGTCCATGAACTTTACCAGAATAGTATCAGGCTTTGTATTGGAAGTTCTCCCCATTGTCTGTGGAAGCATCATTCCCTGGAAATCAGCTGGTATCTGCCTGAAAGACCAGAAACAAATAATTTTATTGTGTCTATATCAGCTCTTCTGTTTCTAGTTTATTAGATTATTTAACTATTGACTAGAATTTTCATTAGAGGTCATTAGGACTTTGCATATTATTTATCACCCTTTTGGCAAAGCTCTTTTCATTGAGGGACATTAGCCAGCTTGTAGAATTTGTCTGCAGTCAATAACTCAAAATGAGTCTGGTCATATATGTATGTGGTAATTTCTTCAGCTTATCCCTTTAATTCATAATCCTGATTTATGTAATCTAAAACTAAGAGACAGTGTCCCAACAGGCAGTTTATATGTTATAGGTCAAACTCTCAATACCTCTGACAATCAAAAGTCTTTCTGATTTTAGGAAACTACATGAAAATAGTATTTTCTAAAGTCCACTTTATAAATGTCTGTGAATGAGACATTAGCATGGCAGCTACCACGATCTAAAATATCACTGTAATTTTGTATCATTGTACTCTATTTAATTTGTATACAAACCTTAGATAAAAATAGACATGATGATTTTCAGTAATCCAGGGAGAAAATAGGTGTTTAATGTTAAGGATCTACTAGGTTAGAAAAGTTCCAATTAAATGTGTGATCTCTCCATCCAAGACCCCCAAAAAAGCCTCCTAGAATTAAGCCAACTTCATTTATTTGATCAGCTCATCCAGAATGACCTGCCAACAATGTTCATAGCACAGGTTCACTATATGCTTAGAATCTTATTTCTTTCCAAACCCAGCAGGAATGACGACGATAAAAAATGAACCTTACAAAAAATAAATCATTCAAGAAAACAAAACAAAACAAAACAAAAATTTAGTCAATCAGTTAAGGGAAGTAGTTTTTCCTGGATACTGGATATTTCTACATCAATAGATAATAGATACTTCCTGGATATTTAAGTCAAAGATTATGCTAAGAGAAATAAGTCAGTCAGAGAAAGACAAACACCATATGAGTTCACTCGTATGTGGAATTTAAGAAACAAAACAGATGAACATAACGGGGGGAGAGAAAGAACAAACCATAAAACAGACTCTTAACTACTGAGAACAAACTGAGGATTGCTGGAGGGGTGGTGGTCAGGGGAATGAACTACATGGATGATGGATACTTGTAGTGAGCACTAGATGTTGTATGTTAGTAATGAATCACTAAATCCTATACCTGAAACTGAAAAAAAAGTCAAATATAATTTACCTTTTATCTGAAGATAAATTAATGAACAGACATAGTCTCTAAACTAGCATTTTGCTTTTTTTTTTTTTTTAGGAAGTTAATACTGTCCTTAGCCTGACTAGGAATCTGAGCAAGTCAGATATGACATGAATACCTCCAAATTTTATATAATCTGTATTTGAAATGCTAAATTTGGCCTGGTTTCACACCTGAAGATTGTATCCAGATTACTGGTGTGTTATTTTATGTATGTATTTATTTATTTTTACTTTAGCTTTATTTTTAATTTTATGAAGAATTAAAAAAAATATTGAGAAATGATATTCTTTTAGTTTCTGGATATACGCAAATTTGTAATTTACAGTGATACAAATGCTGCTTGAACATAATATTTAAATTTGTCTTTTTTCTAGAAAAGTCTAAAGTAAACCCATATCTCTAATCCCTTCACAAATATGACAAGATCCGCTGCTTTAACTATCCTCTGCATTTCTTCCAATTTTTATTGTCAAGAATTTTAATTACAGCTTATTTTTGAACACACAAATCTATTGTTATCGCTTTGGTATTTTAAGAATCAATGCCATTGGCATTTATCAGCAGGAATTAACAATTTTTGTTGTTACTCATTCTTGTTTCTTACACTCCCCAACTTCCTTTTTATTTTATTTTTCTTCTTGCCCAAATGTTAAGCAGCAAGAGTCTGGTTCATACATCAGAAAGTGTATTTGTTTCATCTGGGTTCATGTGTTAGATTTTGGGTATAATATTCTACTTTTAAAGATATTTTTACTCAGCACTTTGAAGGTTCATCTCCACTGTCTTTTGAGTTACATTACAAATTTAAAAACCCTCAGTCTTTCTATTTCATTTTAGAATTTCTGTCATTGATCCTATACCTGATTTGACTATAGTGTCCTTTGGTGTGGGGTTTTTTGATGATTTTTTTTTCTTTTTAAAGTTTATTCATCATTCTGGGATATTTTATTCAAATTGAAAACTCATATATTTTATTAATTCTGGTAAGTTCCCATCTATCATATCTTCAAATATTAATTTACCACCATTCTCCATATTCTCTCCTTTTAAAAAAAATTTTTAGCTTATTAATTTTGAGAGAGAGAGTGAGCATGAGCAGGAGAGGAGCAGAGAGAGGGATAGAGAGAAGACTAAGTAGGTTCCACGCTGTCCGCACAGAGCCTAATGCAGGGCTCAATCTCAAACTGTAAGATCATGACCTGAGCCAAAAACAGGAGTGGGAGCTTAATCTACGGAGCCACCCGGCCACCCCTCCATATTCTTTCCTTTTATAGCTCCTATTAGGCTTATGTTGGAGCTTCTGGTTCTATTCTATTCATCTTTCTTAATATTTTTTATAATTTTAATATTATATACTGATTCTAGGGCATTACATCATTAACTTTTTAATTCAATACTCCAGGCTACAGTTGTGTCCAGGGTTCCACTTGGCTTATCATTTGGGACTTTTATTTCAACAGGCATATGTTTAATTTCCATGTTTTCTAATGGATTTTTTATAACCACCTAAATAATTTTATAATTTTATAATTTTATTTATGCTTTTTACTCTTTTATCTACTTAGGTATATTAATTACATGTCAACTGAAGTTCTTTCACATTGCAGTAGAACCCAGTGGTTCGGAATAGGAACACTGGAGTTGGATGTGGGAGTTGTAATTCTGGCTCCATAACTTCTTACCTTCCTGCTCTTGAGTAGTTACTTAATATCCCCATCTTTCACTTTCCTCACCCACAAGAGGTGGAAAATACCAGTATCTATCTCATAGTGTTTTTAGACCAATAATGAGATATATGTAAAGCATTTAGTATAGTGCTTGGTACCTAATTAGTGTTCATGAATAGCTGCTATTGTGGTTGCTGTTATTATGATTATAATTACTATTTGCCCAAGTGTAAGATTTCAGAGTATTTATCTCCTCTGCGTATCGGGTAAATTTTACTTATTATCTCATCTTCCAAGGGAGATTACTCCTGCAAGCATCCTGGGTTCTAGTGACCTCACAGTAAGGCTGCCTTGTGAAAGCTTCAGCCCCAAATTTATAGAGGAAAGTGACTATACCCATATGTTGCCTCAGACTACTTAGTTCAGAGGTCTGACTCTGATAGTATGGCCAGTGTTCCACCCTGTTTCTCAGTAGTAGTTTGAGCCCCCATACTTGCTCAGACCATATGAGTAGAGGCACTGGTCATTTTGACCCCAAAAGTGAGTGATATTGTGTTAGTAGCTAAAAGGACTTGTTCATGGCTACATGTGAGAAATTTCATAGGATATCACAGAAATTGCAAGGGAGATTTCTAGAATACGTTTTTATTTTCTGTGTGTGTGTGTGTGTGTGTGTGTGTGTGTGTTGGAGGGGAAATCATAATCAGATATGCTGTTGATTACTATTAATGCAATACTTTTTCAACTCCAGGATGATATGATGCAGGAAAGCATGTTGTGGTTTCACACGACAGAAAATAAAGCATGACATTCAGATTTTTCACATAAAGAATTAGAAATATTTTCTTTAATAGTTTTTCTAAATTTATTTATTTACTTTGAGAGAGATAGAAAGAAGGAGAGTGCAAGCAGGGAAGGGTCAGAGAGAGAGAGAAGGAGAGAATACCAAGCAGGCTTCATGCTGTCAATGTAGAGCCTGGAGCTGGGCTCAATCCCACAAACTGTGAGATCATAACCTGAGCCGAAATCAAGAGTCAGACACTTAACTGACTGAGCCACCAAGGTACCCCCAGAAATATTTCCTAATGTTTTTAATTGATGTGCAAATATCCTGTAGAATCTCGTTTACTGAGGGGTAATAACCATGTTTTATACCGTTCCCTTGATGTTTAGAAAGGAAGATATTTTGCTTAAGTGCATGGGAACATCATTTGATTCAGAAGACAAAATCTTAGGGGCTCCTGGGTGGCTCAGTCCATTAAGCGTCCGACTTCGGCTCAGGTCATGATCTCATAGTTTGTGGGTTCGAGCCCTGTGTCAGGCTCTGTGCCAACAGCTCAGAGCCTGGAACCTGCTTCATATTCTGTGTCTCTCTCTGTCTCTGCCCCTCCCTGCTTGCATTCTGTCCCTTTTCCTCTCAAAAATAAATAAACATTAAAATTTTTTTAAGAAGATAAAATCTTATTTCATGGCACAGTGAATAGATGTAATGTGGAATTTTGTTATAATTCTCTGGTCCTTGTTTGTTAAACTTTTAATGTTCTACCTTGTACACAATATAAAAATTGACACAAAGAATTAAGTTGGTTCTTTTCATCTACATTCCCTGGCCAGATTTAAGTCAGGAATAGGGAGTGATTAAATAATGATGATTAAATCAAAGTAAATATGTTGCCTTAATATTTGTAAAATAACATGTAAGTTTATATTTATGAAAGGACTCCTCTGCCAGTGCTATAGCAGGTGCAGACTCGTATTACAGTTCAGAGATTTTTACATATTGCTTTTAGGAGTAAAACCTCAACTTATATAGCAAACCAAAAAATAAATTCCAAAGAATCTAGGATTTTTATCATGTCTGAAGATACTCTTATGCCAATTATTTATTTATTCATTTATTCAGGTGCTTCCTTGTGCTGTGAAAATTACAGGCCTCCTATGTACTGATTTTCCTTTCACGTGGACCAACGCCACTGTTGCTAGTGGATGTATTAGCTTATTTGTCAAAGCGCAGGTTACATCTGTGATTGTAGTTCGGCAGAGTGGTTCATTGAAGGTACCAAAACACATGGCGTTGGTATTAAAGAGGGGAAGCAGTGGCAATCATATGCTTCTGTGACATCTCTGTGACCCTCAAGCACTTCAGGAGTATCTGCGATGGTGAGAGAACTGCTGACATTTACAAGAGCCGTCCCAACACATTAACTGGCACACTACGGCTCTTCTGCCTTGCTGTATATAACTGATGCAGCACCTTTCTTTTTAGGCTCAGTTCTCCTTTCTTTATTCATATCTGGTAATTCCATGAATAACATAGGATAACCAGCACCTTTCTCTCTCTGCTGGATCTGTGATCTGCTACTCTTAAAGCATGACCAGTCCACTCATTTCTTCCATGGAACCTCCCATCTTTCCGCATTCTACCGAACTCTGGAAATGAAATGCCACATAGATATCTTCATTCTTCCCAGATGCTGCTTCTAAACAATTAAATCACTCCCCTTTTTTCATATTTGTCTATACCCCCCTCTTCCAACCCCCAGTAGTGTTGCTTTGCATCCACATGACGTTATAGCTATTTTCTTATATAACTCACATAACTCACAGTTTTGTTTTTGCTTTTCCATCCTGTTCCATCTTTAACCCAATGCATGCTATATCCAAATAGATGAAATTATGGACCGCTTCACTTCTCAGTTGATTTACCTCCAGCTTCATTCTTATCAAAAAAATTAGCAGAAAGTCTGCACTTGATCTATATGCTTTTTTACTTTAATCTCTTCACCCAGTCTTCCAAAAGCCCTCAACTGAAGGTTCTGCCCTGATAGTTACTCCAATTCATGGTCCCTTCCCAATTTACTCACATTAGAGTCCTGTTCAGTCAGGATACCATGGTTGGCTTGTATAATGTAGTTCCTCACTATACTTTAAAGCCATCCATCCTCTCTAGGAAGCTAGTGGCCACCCTTGGTTACTCTCATAATGTACTTTCTTTGTTCCCATTTGTGGGCACCAGAACAACATGGGAGAAAGCCACTGTTTTTCATCCATTCTTTGTATAACCCCACCACTATACCAAAACAGCCATCCTTTAAGTCATTAGTCATCTTATAACCACCACACTCCATGACCTTTCATCTGCCTTGTGAGTATGTATTGTGTCTCCAACCAGATTATCAAATTAAGGGAACAGATTCTCTTTTATACATTTCTCGATTTCCATAAACATTGGTTTATTGAAAACATGTAATTTTTGAATGAATGAATGACTAGATGGATGAATGAGTGGCCTCATGGATAGGGGAATGATTGGAATTCCCCCAAAAAACAATAAAACCTATGTTGCTCCACCTTATCTTTCTCCATATCACTGTAACTTATGCACAACAGTGGTAGAGTGGATTTTAGCACTACACTAAAGCAATGGAAAGTCCTGCTCATGTCAATCTTTCCCCCAATTTAATTATTTCCTTTTAACAACTTTGGTTGTACTCCCACGAGTTGGGTCAGACGACAGAAGCCAATCCAAGGTCAAAATTCAGGTAAAATGGTAAATTGCACTCAGCTGAGGTTAATTTAACTTGGTTTGTTCTTCAATCAGCAAGACTGAAGGACAACAAGATGGCCATGGCTCCCAGCTCTCACCTCCCTCATTCACAAAGATACACCTACTAAACTTTGGTGACTTCAATGGTCCTTGCTACAGGAGGGAATCCTAAGATCAGAGAGTGCCAGAAATGCAGGATTTTTGAGTATTGAATATCTTAGGCAGAGTAGTTGAAGAACAGGTCAACTACTGTTAAGAGAGTTAGAGATCCACCTTCTTACCACAAAATGATTACATTGCTATACCAAGATGATGTGTCTCAGTTGTTATGTCTTCCTGAGCCATGATTCGGGTTACAGGGCAGCAATCTTGACGTACCTGCCTTTCCTCCTCTAAAATAGGCATTAGACTTCTTTTTAACTTATTCCATCATGTCTTAAAAAAAGTTCTGCTTATGTTTTCTAGATTCTTTTCATTTTCCTTTGCCAATGAGTCATTTTCTCTGTGCTTATCTCTGTGCTTTTCTAAAGATGACCAGTCTTTGGAACATAAAGGTTAACAAAGCCCTTCAATTTTTTCACTGGACACACTGTCCCTCAAAATTATTCACAAGCAATTGGATCATTGCAAAGCTCCTCCAGTTATTCCAGAAACAGGTGATCTTTCTGCTCTTCGTTCTTTTCCTTCCTTCCTCCATAATAAATTCCTAGAAGAAATCAGTACTACTGCTTTTGGGGAGTTGTTCGAACCACCTCCCCGCCATGGAGGAAAAGGTCATGGCTTACATGAAATCAGTCATATGAAAAAACGAATTAAATTTCAGCCTCAAATCTAAAGGTCAACATTAAAACTTCCTGACAGAAAATATATGGAACCGTCCACTGCTCACTCTTCTTGCTGTAAAAGATAGTGTTCTGTATTGTCAGGCAGAGTGATGGAATCATACAAAACTGTGTTCAGTTTCTAGTCCTTTCTATTAGCTTTGAAACTTTGGAGTATTCAATCTCCCAGCACTTCAGTTTCCTCATCTGAAGATGCTGATAACATCTCACAAGATTTTCATATTAGGTATCACTGTGTGCAAAGTAACTGGCACAATAAGGGTTCAATAAATGGTAATTATGGACCCACTGCGATGAAAACATTGATCAAAAATTGGCCTGCAGATCTCCGCTCCAAGCGCTGGAGCAGAATCCCTTGAAGCTAACCGCAACAGATTGCTGCTCTCCTCTTGTTCAGATGTCTCATGGCGGAGCACCATGCATGGCTGTGCTCTATTTAATCAAGTGAAAACATCAAGCAATGTTCAAAACTGGTCATGACTGGCCTATATATAGCTTTTTCCAGAAGGTCCCCAAAGTGCTTAATCAAATGTCTTTTCACATACTGCATGAATCCCTAATAATTGCTCTGACACCAAGCATGTGTCTCAAAATGTCTTAAAAACATTAAATTGCATTCTAATGGTAGGATTTTTGATCAACATTTCCTGGATGCACCTTTGATTTTACAAAACCAAGGAACTAATTGGTGGGAGGAACATTTCCAAATACCACTAAAGCAAACCCAGGGAGTCAGTCCTGAGCTCACTCTTAAAATCATTGTGTTTAAATGTCTTTCAGTTGTTCATCAGAAAATCAGGAACTGTGTGCTAAGCACACCGGCTCACATACTAAGCATCAGATCATGGGCCCCAAATCAAAAAAAAAGGTCCCTATTTGTAATATTTTTAATTTGGCTAGAGTTAGAAAAGCAGGTGTAAACATGAATTTGTAGAGGAAACTTGTCCAAACACTTTTAGCTGTTCTCAAATGTGCATTAAAAAATGCTTAACAGTTTAGAGCATCTAGTGTCTCATGGCAAGACACATTGGTGAAAATGGTCCATGCATTTGGAGGTCTCATGAAATTATATATTTAACCAATTTACTTTTCTGAATCTTCAAAGGACTCCACCTATCACAAATTGACTGTCACGCACAGACAATAACCATGGAACTCAGAAACTATCTCTCATGAAAAATAAGTTAAAAATAACATCCTATTGGGGCCCTGGGTGGCTCAGTCGGTTAAGCGACTGACTCTTGATCTCTTGATTTCCATGCAGGTTATGATCTCAGGGTCCTGAGATCGAGCCCCACGTTAGGCTCTGTGCTGAGAGCATAGAGCCTGCTTGATATTTTCTCTCTTCCTCTCACTCTGCCCCTCCTCCACTTACATGTGTGTGCACGCACACACACACACGCATGCGTATTCACGTGCACTCAAAATAAATAAAGAAGATTAAAAAAATAACATCCTACTAAGCAATAATACCTTCAACTAAACAGGACAATATTAATTCCATCATATTATTTATAGTAGGTCCCCTTGTCTGAGAGACAATTTTGGCTTTGTTGTTAGTTAGCTTTTAGAGGTACTTCGAAGTCATGGTAGATAACAATTGACTAAAATGCTAGAATTTACTGAGTCCTTGCTATATGCCAGGCACTATGAAAACCAGTTTGCATGGATTATTTTATGGCAATCTCACAAAATCTCTCTGAGGTAAACTAATATCCTTATTTTAGATGAGGAAATAAAGGCCCAAGGATGGTCAAATAACTTTCAAAAGATTGCACATGTAATAAATATTAGAAGCACTATTATGAAGAAGTAAGATCTATGGTTCCATGCTTTTAGAACTACATTTAGCTTCTGTCTAAACAAATTCTCTAATCTACAAAGCATGCAAACCTACAGGTAACATATGATCTTCATAATAAACTACTTTGTAGATAAGCAAGTTTATGGCAAGAAGTGTTAAGGTCACAAAGCTTGCTAGTGACACAACTTGGAGCCCAAGCCTGACTTTCACTTCAAGTCACTCAAAATTATTAAGAAATTAAAATAAATCCACATTGGCAAATAAATGTTTCTTTTAGTGGGACCCACTGCATATATACATGAAGGGTGACTATAAGCTAATTATATCCTCAGTAAATCTTGGATCCAACTACATTTTGTCATGAACATTGTTTCTCTCTAGTTGGAACCACCATTATTTCTTACCTGAACATGCCTGCTCTCGTTCCTTTACAGCTGCAGCTCATGGGATCACGAATATTTCTGAGGAGCTGGTATAAGAAATGAACATCACCCTCCATGAAAATAAATGTTCATGCATATTCACACATACAGGCATATGTATAACTGAGCATGAAATTTCATGGACTCTCCTTAGTCGAGATTCCTTCTCTGAGTTTTTAGCCTCTCCTCAAAGTCGATTAGATGCACAGCGGCCATGGTGATGCTTAAAACAGAAATCAGTTCACTTCTCTACCAAAAACCCTCCAAAGACTTCTCACTTCAGTCAGAAAAGTATCCAAAAGGAGATACCACACAATCTGACCCCAGGGTACCCTCTTGCACCTTGTTTCCTACCTCATCCCTTCAATCATTTATTCTGGTCACAAAAGCCTTCTTGCTCAAAAACAACAAACTGACTCCTGCCTCTGGCCCTTGTTCTTCTATTCCCCCTGCCGAGAAAGCTCCCCTTCCAGAAGGCCACAAAACTCGCTCCTTCACCCAGATCCCACAATGCCACCTGACCAGAGAGGTCCTCTATCACATTCTCTCCTCTTGCCTTGATTTGTTTATTGCCTTAGCAATTATAACTATTTTTCAAATTATGTACTTCCTTGTACTTTGATTCCTGTCTCTAAACATCAGATTCTCTGTTCCCTGAGTACACAAGCTTTGTTTTGTTAACTGCTGTAATCCCAGTGACAAGATCATGGTTGGCACATAGTAGCCACTCATACCGTATTTGTTGGATAAAAGCATGAACTAGATAAAGGACTTAATGAGTAAATATGACACAAAATACAAATCTAAATGAGTGTCTTCCCAGTCAAATTAACCACTTAAAACAAACAAACAAACAAACAACAAACACCCTAACTTGTCTTCAAAGTTGTTCAGAATGAGGTTAATTTCATTATTCTAGAATAATATTCATTATTCTTGCCTTATTTGTCTTCAAAGTTATGTCAGAGTGAGGTTAATTTCATTATTCTAGAGTTACTTTAGAACTTTTTTTAAGTGCAAGATGGTATATTTTTAGATGAATAACCCATTTCATTTACCAGATGTGTTTATGGCTGATTTTTCACCCCAAATCTAATTGACCTTTAAAAGGGAAAATTGTATTTTGGGTGCCAAGTTAAATGATGCTGTGCTTGTTGAACTGCAATCAATAGTCCTCTCTGAAATTTCTTATATATCAAAAAAATATATTGTTACTCTAGGAGTTCACTGGTTTGTCAGAAATCCAATATGCTTTAGAAGGAAAATCAAGAAACCATTTCCTCTGTTCCCTCCTTTTTGATGTGTGACGTTGAATACTGGGCCAAAACAGTCTTTAAAAGGTGTAAAGAAAGTATGTTCTCACACTAAGGTAGACTTAATTAAATAATAACATTTCATCAATTAACATGTTTGAAGATCACTGATAGAACCCAAATAAAATATTCAATCTTCCTTTGTGCTAAAGTTGGTATGTAACTTCCTTGCTTATACAAATTCAACCTGTTTTGGGTTTGGGGGTTACAATAAATGTCAATCTATATCAGGCAAATACCCTACGTCATTGATCTCTAGTTATCCATTCAACAAACTTTTCTGGAGCACCAACTATATTCCAGGAGGACAGAAAGTTTCTGGAGATACAAAGTTGAGTCGTACATATAGTTTAGAGAGAGAGAGAATCTGGGAAAGGAAAAACAGCTGCACAATGTACAAAGTATCCTGAGTGAAAATGTCCAAAATGGAATAGGATCACAAAGGAAGAGAAGAAGCCTAAGTCTTCAAAGAAAAATGAAAAGAGTAGATACTTATGAAGAAGGTGATAATTGAGCTCAGTTGTGAGGGATGCTAAAAAAAATTAAAGAGAAGAGGTCAGGGGAAGGAAACAGCTATCAGGGCAGTGGAAATTGTTGGAAAGGCTTTGAGTGGATGGAGAATACACTGAGTGGGTAAGCATAGGAGTCAAGCATGGAAGGGTATGTGGGGTCCTTATACAGAGTACTACAGCAGAGATCATCAATCCTGCATTTAGAAAATAGGATAGTGACTATTTCAGAATTATTTTTTAGCAAGTCCCTTTCTAGGAGCAATGTGTAGGTTGAAATACAGGGAAGGTGAGGCTGTGTTGGATTTTTAGTAGCCAACTTGAATTTCTTTTTTTTTTTTAGTTTATTTATTTATTTTGACAGAGAAAGTAAGAGAGAACAAGAGCAGGGGAGAGGCAGAGAGAGAGGGAGAGAGAGAACCCCAAGCAGGCTCTGCACTGTTAGTGCAGAGCCTGATACAGGGATTGAACCCAGGAACTGTGAGATCATGACCTGAGCTGAAACCAAGAGTTGGATGCTTCACTGACTGATCCACCCAGGCCTCCTGGGAGCCAACGTGAATTTCTAAAAGGAGCTAGGTATTTTGTTTGTTTGTTTCATTTTTTATTTTTTTACTCAAGTATAATTAACATGCACTGTTATATTAGTTTCAGGTGTATAATATAATGATAATGATTTCTCAGTGCTCATCAAGACAGCTGTACCGTTAATCCTCTTTATTTCATCCATCCCCTCACCCACTGCCCCTCTGGCAACTATCAGTTTATTCTTTGTATTTGAGAGTGGTGTTCTTTTTGTTTGTTTGTTTGTTTGCATGTCTCTTTTTTTCTCTGTTTATTCATTTGTTTTGTTTCTTAATTTCCACATATCAGTGGAATCATATGGTCTTTGTCTGTCTTTGATTTCACTTAACATTATACCCTTTATTTTTTTTTTTTAATTTTTTTTTTAACGTTTATTTTATTTTTTTGGGACAGAGAGAGACAGAGCATGAACGGGGGAGGGGCAGAGAGAGAGGGAGACACAGAATCGGAAACAGGCTCCAGGCTCTGAGCCATCAGCCCAGAGCCTGACGCGGGGCTCGAACTCACGGACCACGAGATCGTGACCTGGCTGAAGTCGGACGCTTAACCGACTGCGCCACCCAGGCGCCCCAACATTATACCCTTTAGGTCCATCCATGTTGTTGCAAACAGCAACATTTCATTATTTTTTATGGTTGAGTAATATTCTATTGTATATATCCATTCATCTTTATATATTCATCTATCAGTAGCAATTTGGACTGCTTCTATATCCTAGCTATTGTCAATAACACTGCAATAAACATAGCGGTACATATATCTTTTTGAATTAGTGTTTTTATTTTCTTTGGGTATTACGCAGTAGTGAAATTACTGGATCGTATGATAATCCTAGCCTTAATTTTGATGGTAACAAGAAGGTAGTAATTTTATGCTAAGATTCAAAGATCTGACTCTATGCCACACTGGATTATGAGTTCCTAAAGGTAGAATACACAGTCTTAATTAATCATCTTTCTTTCCCTGGGGTCTAGCAGAGTTCCTGGGACCATAGGTACTCAATAAACAATTGACTCAAACGGTTACATTGTTTTCTAAATGCAGTGAGTTTCCAGGCTCTGTTGTACAACACACTATATAACACAAAGATAGAAACATCCTTATTAAGCCTTTACAGGTGTCCACTGGTCCATCTTTGCTAAGAAGCAGCTATGCTTGCATTTACTCTCCGAGACAACTGCACTGAAAAATTCGAGAAAGCACTTGAGACCACCTCAGTTTGCTCTCCCTCCTTGGCAGGATAAAGCCAGAACAGACAGTTCAATTAGAAGCAACTTGGATTTCCTATTTGATCTGATTCCCTTAATCCTCTACCTCTAACTACGTTCAGTGAGTAGCGTAAAAGAATGTAACAAGATTTCTCCGAAAAGGGGGCTGGAGCCATCATTGGGAAAATTTAGTTAAGAAAATAATTGTATGTGTCATATGGCCCATCTTCTGGCAGCTTGCTCAATAGCTGAGGTAATAATAAGTACAGCCCACCCATTCCCTTCCAACCCTATTCAAACTCTATCTAAATTAGTTTAATTGATGGTTCTTTTTTAACTGATTTGGCAAACAAGAGAAGTTTAACTACCATGTTGTGTACACACACTGAAAATCAGCATACAGTATGTGCTAATAGCTGTATACAATTTTTTTAATCTTCCCCCCAAAACGGATCATGGTTAACGCCATATGTGCTTTTGAAAGCCATCACAAACATGTTGAAAAGCTTCTAAATCTCTTGAATCCAAAACATAATGAATCTATTATTTTGAGAGCAAAAGAGAAAGGATATGGAGCTAAAATTCTGAGAGGTTAAGCTGGGAAACATAGGTAATAAGTAGTGGGACCAGGATTTAAATTCTGACTCCCAATCCCCTTAGTTCTCAAATTATACTCCCCCCTCCCAGTTTTATTGAGATATAATTGGCATATAACAGTGTATTAGTTTAAGGCATCCAACATAATGATTTGATACATGGATGTATTGTGAGATGATTACCATAATTACTTTGGTTAGCATCCATCACCTCATATAGTTATAATTTTTTTCTAGTGATGAGAACATTTAAGATAGACTCCTTTAGCAACTTTCAACTGCACAAAGCAGTATTGTTAGTTATAGTCATCATCCTGTACATTACATCTCCAGGACATTTTTATTTTATACTGGAAGCTTCTACTTTTTGACCACCTTCACCTATTTCCCTTACCCACCACCACCTCCACCTCTGACAACGACCAATCTGTTCTCTCTAAGAGTTTGGTTTTTGTGCGTTTGAATCACCTTGGGATCTTGTGAAAACTCATATTTTGATTCAGTAGCGTTATGTGTCAAAGGTGGGGACTGAGATTCCAGGGACCATACCTTGAGTATAAATACTCAGCCACTATGGTTGTAAACCACTGCACTGGACTGTGAGCACAGAAAACTCAGTCCATGCCAATGACTGTGATAGATATCTGATTTAGCTCTGCGAGTGCTGGACTCGGGTCTAACTGGCACATGACATTCTTCCTTGGCCTGGCATTGTATATCTAATTACTTGAATTTTCAGATTTTTAAGAACAAATTCAGGTTGTTTTGAGACATTAAACTCCCAGCAAAGTATTTGTGATCCACTTTATGTTTGTCCCCTCACCTGGAAAGAAAATGCCCGCATAAAAGACAAGTTAGAGATAAAGAAGGGATGATCAAAGAGTCAGAGGACCCACAGAAAGCTACATCACTAAACCCATGTTAAGATGTAACAGGATAATGAAGGCAAATTCCCCCCAAAGTTTTTTTTTTTCTTGCAGTTCCTCTAAAACGCCTGCTCTTTGGTACCTCAGGGCCTCTTTTACTGTCCCTTTTCTGGAATATTCTTTCCCCAAATCACATGGTGGTTTTCATCTGTCAGTTTTCAGCTCAATGTCACCCCCTCAGAAATGACCACCTTATCTAAAATAGATCCCCCACCTTTATTTCCCAATTACCCATTACCTCCAAATTTCCCATTACCTCCAAAAATGCAGGGACCCACTTCTTCCTTATTCACCAATTTCCATAACTGTCCATGATGAGTGAAATGCATGGTAAGATTTACAAATATTTGTGAAATGCATAAATGATTTGATGATCATCCCTCTATATGAGCTTTTGAAAGTCAGTGCAGCCATTCTTCAAGGCATTTCAATCACCTGACTTAGCTCCAGTCAAATTTGAATAAAGTAAAAATGATGAAAAGAATATTTCAAAAATACATTTCAGTCTATAATTTAATTATTAGTCATTATATATATTTTCCTTATTATATCATTGATTAGGATGTTCATACTACCTATTTTCAAAATGATTCAAAGGAGTTTCTGGATTAAACTAAAATTTGAACATTTTATAAAACTAAAGCAGAACAGATTCTATCTTAATATAACAAATCACTTTTTAAAATATAGAGCAGTTTTGAATTACACATTTATAATTGAATGTGTTATGTTTCTCCCTCCACTAAATGGTTGAAACCTTGGAATAAAAGATTATGCTCTCCCACTAATCCACAGTGGTTCCAATATAATCCATGGTAGCTTCTGCAATATATTTTCTTTATTGTAAAAATTTTTTTAAATCAACATTGAGGAATATAAGACTAATAATGGATTCAGTAGTCAAAAGAAACCATTAATAATATTAGTTATATTAACTATAGCTAATGTTTATGGAATGAAGGTCTAAGGTCCTATATTAAAGTTCTGTTCTAAGACACTACAGTTCTAAGGAACATGTATTAACTCATTTAATCATAACAATCATATGCTGTGAGCACTACTTTCATCCCCATTTTAATAGAGAAAACTGAGATATAAAGCAGTTGAATAACTTCAAGTTTACATAACCAAGAAGCAGAAAAGCTAGAAATTCAAACCAAGGTGCTCAGTATTCAAAGTCCACATGCCTAACCACATATGGAGGGAGTTTTCAATCCACATGGAGCCAGCACTGTATAAAAAACACGAGCTTTTAATTCTTCCCACAGCTCTGTGAAACATGTGGTGTTATCCATGTTACAAATGAAGAAATTGGGACTTAGAGTCAGGATTCTTACATCTGTGAGCATTGACAATTTACTTAATCTCTCAAAGACTCAATTCCCTCATTTGTATAAGCTAACATCAAGTGTGTTTTAGAGTTGGGGGGGACAATTAAAACATGTATGTAAAGTGGCAAGTAATAGATTCTACACAAATGGCTTTTTGTTGAAGATGTTACCTAAATCTGTCTCCCCAGGAATGTCTTTCCCAAGGACCTGGAGGGCATTCCTTTGAAATATAATCATTAGGGAAGATCAGGGCCTTCTCTCCCAGTCTCTACAGTGGGGTAAGTGTAAGTACCAACCAGCAAAACACAGGTGGCATTATCACATTGAGCAACCTCACCAGTAAGATTCACTAGTATTTTCTACTAACTCACCCAAGAGCTTAAAAACTCTCCCATCTATGGTTTCAATGGAGTTACATTCACTCTCTCCCCTTACTGTAAAGTTTTGGAATAAGGTCTTTCTTGCCTGTTTAAAAGTCAATCAATCAAAATTTTTTCCATAATGGAATAACAGTCTACCTTGAAAGCATTGAATCTAACCTCATTTTATCAATATAATGATTTTTTGCAGAAGGGATGCTGCAGAAATAGGATAAAGTGTATACATACACGCAGTTGACCCTTGACAAGTTTGAACTGCATGAGTGTACTCACACGTACATGTTTTTATGTAACTACAGACCAATATTATAAATGTACTTTCTCTTCCTCATGTTTTTCTAATAACATTTTCTTTTCTCTAGCTTACTTTACTATTAGAATACAGTATATAGTACATATACAAAATATGTGTTAATCAACTGCTTGTGTCAACAGGAAAGCTCTGGATCAAAAGTAGTTAAGTTTTTGGGGTGTCAAAAGTTATACTCAGATTTTCAACTGTCCAGGGGTTGATGCCCCTACCCCGCCATGTTGTTCAAGAGCCAACTATATAAGTGTGTGTGAGTGTGTGTGTGTGATTTAAATTAAATTATTGCACCATTCCACAATTCTTCATTGAAGAGTTAGAATCTTCATCACTCGACAATAAGGCAAGATTATGAAAAATGTGATTGATATCTGGGTGCCATTTTTATGGCCAAGAAAAGGTCAGCAGCTCCTTTTTATCATCTAAATTCCATACAAAATGCATTATTTCAGATACAATACTCAAGGATGAGATGCAACAGATGATTATTTTGAAAATGACAGCATTAACTATACTCTGCTTCTCTTTCAATTTTCACCAGTTTCACTAACGATAAAATGGCTTGTGCTTTGACTCTGGTACTCACATCTCAAGCTCATTAATATACTGCTTTTATTTCTTGCAAAACTCATGTCAAACTGATTAAACCAGGACATAAGTTCAACGGCGTGGAATAAAATTGACGTCATTTTGTCAGATGGTCTCCTTGCCTGGAATCAGAAAACAGCCTGAGCTGTGTATTCCAAATCTGGAATGTGTTTCTTTAGCCAGCCTAAGGACCACACAATAATATACATACTCTTTTTAACAAGCTTACATTTTTTCATTGGCTGAACTCTATTTAGAATGAGTAGTTGTTTCTGCCAGTCTTCTTGTTTTGCCTTCCCCATCTGCCATTTCTGTTATTTAAAATGAGTGAAAATACATAAAATTACCATTTGGGGGTTATTTTATCTCTTCTTCTCATTCCAAAAATGTTGTATTAAACTTCTAATTTTCTTTTTACTTTCTTTAATAATACAGAGAGTTCTATGTTCTTACAGCAAATACTATTTTTCCCATGATGAATCATCGGGTGGGTGTTATTCAAAGCAGCGCATCAATGCACAAAAGTTACCAGATAGAAGTATATTCTTAAACATTTAATAAGATATTTTATTGAAGACCTTCTCAATGAGGACATTTCCAAGAGTCACTGTAGGACTCAATGAATGCATTCTAAAGAGAAGTTTGGTGTCATTGAGAGGTTGAATCACGATTCTTCAAGATGTGGTGCACTTCGTATCCAAAGGATATAAAGTTCCTTAAATAACTATGGCCACAAACTAAGAGGAAGTGGCTAGGGACCAGAACAGAGGCACATCTATGATTTAGGAGCCCAAAAGTTGTACAATTTGATATATAACTGCAAGACTCCTTCTAGAGTCTTGGGAAGGATCCAATGAAAATAAGAAACCTTGAAGTTGAAGACTCATTAGTTGTACAGTGAATCTGCCTCTTGACATCAGGTGGGCAGAGGCAGGTGAGGCAGGTGGTGATTGTGCCCTATCTACATAAATCAGTATCCCAAATTATGATTCTTAGCTTTTAAATGCTCCCATCACTTCATGCTCAAAATTAAAACTATCTAAACTGTCCTTGATAAGGATTACAATTCTGGACCTTAATATTTTCATTGAATTTTATTCCCATAAGGACGCAGGCCTCCAAATGCAGTGTAACTGTATTTTGTTGTTGTTGTTGTTGTTGTTGTTCTTTCCAAAAACGCTAACATTAAGCACTTACTAGGTTCTAGAAACTGTCTTGAAGAGTCTACTGAATAATTTCACTTAATTCTGTCGATACAGAAAGAAACATGATTTTTAAATTTCTATTTTTGAGAAATTAAGACTAAAATCACCTATAATTGCCTAATGTTACCAGTGATTCCATAGCAAACGTTGTCTATCTGATGTCAAATCTATAGCTATCTTTTCTCTGGCCCCTCATGCAACACTGCTTCTGTGGTATCGAGTGAATAAGGAAAGTAAAAGCAAACGTTGATAGACATTCCTAGTAGTGTGGAAAGCTCAGAACATACATAATAGGAGTAAATATTTTAAGGTTTCAGAGAAGAATTGATGACACTAATGGCTATTTATTTACCAAATAATGCCTCCCCCTGAGGTCCCCACACGCATGCTAAATCATAACCTTGGAAAGCAAGGGATATGGATCTAAAGAAGTGAGACAGTCAGCTCTCACATATTCCCCTGAAAGAAAATTCTTGAGCAGAGAGTGGTTTGTCAGCCCGAACAACTCATACGTGGAATATAATTGAATTGTCACAGTTGGGAAATACGGTCAGAAGTACTTGGGCTGGGTCTTCATGGGATTCGTTCTCTAGTCATCATGCCCATAGTGGAAACAACAGGGGGATTCAGCACCGGGTAGATCCAGTCCAGAATCTTGGACGGTACCACAGAGGCAGACTGAGGGGAGCATTGAGGGCTCTGTGTGTGTGTGCAAACAAGGAGACAATATGGGCACAAGAAGAATAGCCAAAAAGATCTTCACTCTCTCCTAGAACAGACCCAGACACTCCCCTAAAGACACCTGGAGTTATGGTTCAGAGGACAGAGGTGTTTTGGGGTGGAAGGTGTGTATAGAGAGACTAGAAAAAGGTTCGGACATATTGTTAGATTCGCAGAAAATACATGCCCAAATGAGTTAAAATCTGGGAATTAGTATTAAAAAACAAACAAACAAACACTGCCATAAGCAAGGCAGTTTTTTAGAGTAAAATTGTAGGTACTTTTCATCCATCAGATTATGGTGTAGCTAGAATAAATATGCTCTGAGTTCTTTTCTGTATTGTGTACGTACATTTTACATTAAGCATACTATGAAACATTTCTTGTTAACTTGTCTTCACCGCCACTAAAGTGAGCTCCTTGAGGGCAGTGTTTATGATTCCTTCTTGCATGTGGCCCTTATGTCCTTCATACATAGACTCTCTCGGTGTGTACTTGTTGAGTTACTGACAAGAAACTGAGACAAAGTGAGGTTTAAGTAACTTATGTTGGATAACAAATACTTGGCAAAAACAAAATTAGAGCTAAGTCCATGACCTCTGGGTTCTTCTGAAGGGCAGGGTTCTTCTAATAAGCTGCCCTAACAACTAGGTGTCCTCTGGAGGTGGCCAGACATCACTGAGAACTGCTGGAGGTCCTTGAGGCATCTGGTATTACCACATGTGGAAAAATTGTGTGCTATAGTCTACATAGCTTTCTTTTGCTACAAAGCCCATAACTTCCTGTGTGTATGCTTAATTTACAGTTCGTTGTGTGATTTGAGAGGATTTGTTCATTGGGCTTTATATTTCCTGGATTAATAAAAACTGCATTTTCCAGGCGCTGATCGCTCCACTCTGCCCCCAATTCATTAATGGCAACGTGGCACAATAAATAAGCCTCATCTTCTGGCCCGTTTTTGTTGACCTAATGGGGTGGTTCATTACTACTGTTGCTTTTCTTTAATATTTACAACTGAATCTGCTGAAGGCAAATAGTGCTACATTGTCCATTTCCCCAGGCAGAATCAATAGTGCTATTGCTATAATATAGCCTCTGAGCTCGTAACTCTATCATAGATACTACTTTCTGAGTCATATTATAAAATGTCAGAATGTAAAAGCTATGATCCCCCCACTGGAATACAGGCATACCTTGGAGATATTGTGGGTTTGGTTCCAGATTACCACAATAAAGTCAACATCACAATAAAGAAAGTGGAATGACTTTTTTGGTTTCCTAGTGCCTTTAAAAGTTACATTTACACTATAATGCTGTCTATTAAGTGTGCCATAACATAATGTCAAAAAAGTATATACCTTAATTTAAAAATATTATATTGCTAAAAACATGCTAACTAGCACCTGGCTTTCATTAAGTCATAATCTTTTTGCTGGTCTTGGAGTCTTGCCTTGTTATTGATGGCAGCTGACCGATCATGGTTGTCATTCCTGAAGGTTGGAGTGGCTGTGGCAATTTCTTAAAATAAGACAGTAATGAGGTTTGCCACGTGGATTGGCTTTTCCTTTCATAATGATTTGTCTGTAGCATGCAACACTGTTTGATAACGTTTTACCCACACTAGAACTTTCAAAATTGGAGTCAATCCTCTCAAACCCTGACACTGGTTTGTCAACTAAGTTTATGTAATATTCTCAATTCTTTGTTTTCATTTCAACAATCTTCACAACATCTTCACCAGAAGTGGTTTTCATCTCAAGAAACCACATTCTTTGCTCATCATAAGAAGCAACTCCTCATCCATTAAAGTTTTATTATGCGATTTCAGCAATTCACTCACATCTTCAGGCTCCACTTGTAAGTTTAGTTTTCTTGTTATTTCTGTCATATCTGCAGTAACTCCCTCCACTGAAGTCTTGAACCCCTCAAAGTCATCCATGAAGGTTGGGAACAACTTTTTCCTAACTCCTGTTAATATTGACATTTTGACCTTTTCCCATGAATGTCCTTAACTGGCCTCTAGAATGTTGAATCTTTTTCAGAAAATTTTCAATTTACTTTGCCATCAGAGGAATCACTATCTATGGCAACTATAGCCTTATGAAATGTATTTCTTAAATAATAAGACTTGAAAGTTGAAATTACTCTTTGATCCATGGGCTGGGGAATAGATGTTGTGTTAATAAGCATGAAAACATTTGGGATGAGCACTGGGTGTTGTATGGAAACCAATTTGACAATAAATTTCATATACTGAAAAAATAAAAAAAATAAAAAAATAAAATGGAAAAAAAAATAAACAAGCATGAAAACAGCATTAATTTCATCTTGCATCAGAGCTCTTGGGTGACCAGGCGTATTGCCAATATTTTGAAAGGAAATTTTTTTCTGAGCAGTAGGTCTTAATAGTGGGCTTAAGATATTCAGTAAAATCATCTTGTAAACAGATGTACTATCATCTAGACTTAGTTGTCACATTTATAGAGCACAGGCAGAATTCAGCATAATTCTTAAGGATCCTAGGATTTTTGAAATGACAAATGTATAGTGCCTTCAACTTAAAGTCACCAGCTGCATTTGCCTGTAACAAGAGAATCAGCATGTTCTTTGAAGATTTGAAGCCAGGTATTGACTTCTCTTCTCTAGCTCTGAAAATCTTAGACATATCATCTTCCAGTATAAGGCTGTTTTGTCTACACTGAAAATCTGTTGAGGTGCCTGGGTGGCTCAGTTGGTTAAGCATCCGACTTCGGCTCAGGTCATGATCTCACGATTGATAGGTTCAAACCCCACATCAGGCTCTGTGCTGATAGCTCAGACCCTGGGTCCTGCTTTGGATTCTGTCTCCCTCTCTCTCTTCTCCTCCCCCATTCATGCTCTGTCTCTCTGTGTCTCAAAAATAAATTTTAAAAAATTAAAAAAAAAAGAAAATGTGTTGTTTTGTGTAGCCATCTCCATTAATTAATTTAGCTAGATCTTCTGGATAACTTGTTGCAGCTTCTAAATCAGCACTTACTGCTTTATTTTGCCCTTTTCTGTTCTAGAGATGGCTACTTTTCTTAAACCTCATGACTCGACCTCTGTTAGCTTCAAAGTTTTCTCCTGCAGCTTCCTTGCCTCTCTTGGCCTTCACAGAATTGAAGAGAGTTTAGGTCTAGCTCCAGATTAGGCCTTGGCTTGGGGGACTTGCTGTGTCTGCTTTGAGCTTCTGTCCAGACCACTCAAACTTTCTGCATGTCAGCAATAAAGCTGTTTTGCTTCCTATCATTCATGTGTCCAACTAGAGTGGCACTCTTAATTTCTTCCAAGAACTTTCCCTTTGCATTCATAACTTGGCTAACTGTTGCAAGAGGTCTAGCTTTCGGCCTATCTTGGCTTTTGACATGCCTTCCTCACTAAGCTCAATAATTTCTACTTTTGATTTAAAGTGAGAAACATGCAAATTTTTCTTTCACTTGAACACTTACAGGCCTCTGTCAGCTTATTAAGTGGCATCGTTTCAATATTATTGTGACTCAGGGAATAGGGAGGCCCAAGGAGAGGGAGAGACAGGTGAACAGTCATTGGTGGCGCAGCAAGAACACACACAACATTTATCAATTAAATTCCATACCATATGTGCACATTTTGTGGCCTCCCAGAACAATTGCAATAGTGACGTCAAAGATCACTGATCACAGAACACCATAACACGTAGAATAATTATTAAAAGCTTGAAATAGTGTGAGAATTGCCAAAATGTGACACAGAAACAGTAAATGAGAAAATGCTGTTAGAAAAATGGCCCAAATAGACTTGCTGAATACAGGGTTGCCACAAACCTTTAACTTGTAAAAAAAAAAAAAAAAAAAAAAAACACACCAAAATAAACAAACAAAAACAAAAAGCATCTATGAAGTACAACAAAGCAAAGCATGATAAAAACAGGTTATGCCTCTAGTGTCACTTCTGTCCTGTGTGTTCCAATCTTTTGGAAGAACATAATCATCTGTTGCTTCATCCTATTTTAGATGAACTTGCATAGAAGAGTACCCCCATAGCCTTAAAGGAATCAACATGGGTCCTCCCATCCTAATGCAACATGTACTACCTTCACTCCACAAGAAATATCCTGTCTTTCGTCTTTCCACCCTCACCCTCCTGGTTTCCATGGTAGAGATCTTGGCACAGCCTTCATTCACTTAATAAGTAGTTTGAATATTGTGTATGGGTAAGGAATCATGAATTTTGAGGTCCCTTCTATCCCGTGTGAATAATGCACTTTGAATTTTACAAATATATAAACTCTGGGTAGTCCACTGGTTCCTATGGAAAAAGGGGACAATTGGGATGTATTCTGGCACCAGAGCTAGTGAAAGGAAAACAAGCACAGAATTGACATGACTGTCTCAAAGACGTATTTCCTTTGTATGGGGCTAACGCTTAATTCCCAAGGAGTGGTTGGTACAGCCTCCATAATCAGTGTGAATAACTCTTTCCCAGGAATGGAAATATCCTATCTCAGAAATCTCCCAGGAACTCCCAGCACTATATAAACACTACTTCTTTTGAACTAGTGGTCCATCTCTTGGGCCATCTGGGTGACTCAGCCAGTTGTGCATCTAAGAGTCTTGATTTTTGGCTCAGGTCATGATCCCAGGATTGTAGGATCAAGCCCAGTGTCAGGCTCCATGCCTAGCATGGAATCTACTTAAGATTCTTTCTCTCCCCTTCTGCCCCTCCCCGCAAAATAATTTTTTTTTAATTTTTAGATGCTTTGAATTGTCCATCTGTTATAAAATAAAAAGAGAAGCAGGCACTGACTGCCTGGTTCGTTGTCTGCCCATGTGAACAGGAAAAGCCCACAGTGTTCATCAGCATCCAATATCAAGGCCCGAGAAGAGATTTGTTGCACTCAGTCACTCTCAAAAGGGACACAGTGTCATTGCTCTGCGAAGTGAGCATTCAAGACTTGGAAGATGGAAGAAATGAGGCCTCTGCTGCCTCTACCTCCCACGTGGACACCCTCTGTGCAGGGCTTCCTGAAGAAAAATGCTGGTCCTGTAGACTTTCTAGGTATGTCATCCATATTCACTCCTTGGTTGACAATGTTAGTTAAGAAAATAAGCAATCCCATTCACTTTCAGCTAATGAGAACTTATTTCTTCCGCCTCCCCACCCAGGGCATTCAATGACTCTAAAATCTACCACCTGCCCTCCCTCCTCAGGAATTGATGTGTGTGTTTCCACTTTGTAAGGAGTTGTTCAATGTATAAAAGCATTTTGTGATGCTTCACTTTCAGTGGTCAAATGCCACCAACTGCCTCTACCTAAATCTGAGTCAGGGGTGCCTATCATTCTTATTATTTCAATCAGTAACTGAGCTTCTCACCCCAAAATCCACTTCTTGACTGAATACCCAGTCATATCATAGAACCGATGCTCCCTCATAGGAGCAGAAGGGTAAGTAGGGATTTTTGAAGCAAGTGGAAAAAAAAAGAGACATAAAGAAGTGGGAAAATCTGCTTCTGCTGTTACAACTATCACTCCTTCCTTTTAGTAATTGTTTTAACACAGAGGTGCCCTGGCTGTTGGTGGCAGCCTTCGTTTGTGACACACTGATGGCACACAGCATATCTTGTCTCCATGGTCCCATGGGCACAGAACCAGATTGCCATGCATATTGATTTTTCTCTCATCCCATCGAGACATCACAGCTGCCCCCTCAGAGTGTAGGTGGAGGCGAAACCTCGCTCCTGAGCAGGACAAATGTATGCTCACAGCACTGCTCTTGGAACAACTCCCATGCTTCTCTGAGCCTTTTCCATTTGCTCCTTCTGGGGTTGAGAAAATGAAAGCGAGGACCTCAGAGGACCTTAGACAAGTCTGAAGAATAAAAAATAAAACAGCTGGGTTAAAACCAGCTCAATAATTTTTCTGCACTTTGCACTCTCCTCCTCCAAAACTGTGGCTCTGGAAGATGCTGAGAAAGAGAAAATTGAATCTGGCCTTGAGGTTTAAAGGAGGCAGATGCATCTGAATGTAAGTGGTAAATCACTGTGGTCTTCTTTATGAGATGATTACATTATCTGACTGGATGCTTGCATAATTAATGTTCTAACACATTGGGCCTGGGATTTGTGGTTACATCCTTGGCATACATGTGGTCTGGTGTCTCTGCTCACAACTGGCTACACATCGTGATTTCTCTGTCTGTATTTGAAGATCAAAGTCAGAAGAACAAGCAGAAACTATGGCGACAAACAGCACTGATTTGGACATAATGTTTTCAGGGGTTCTGAAGCTTGGAGCCTGGTCCAAGTGATTTTTGGACTTTAGACCACAGGTCAAATAGTCAGAAATTATCGTTTCGGTAGTTTTCTTCTGATTAATGGGGATCTTGAGAGCTAATTCTTCTCACTCATCTCCCATGAGAAGTCCCCAAGCATACCCATCAAAAAAATTGTTTGTCTAATCAAACACAACTCTCACGGCTCATCTTGGGCTTTAATCTGTTGATAAATCAACAGCCTTACACATAAGCGAAGTAAATTAGTACGTCGGGGGTTTCGGAGACGGCTTTCCTGCCTTTCCTCCACTTACCATTTCACCACACACAGTTACACATGTGTTCATACACACAGGCCTACAAATTCAGTCTGAGGCTGCAGGTGTATGAAATCTCTGAAGTCATAGACTTTACTTTTAATTCCAAGGCTTAATCTCCAAATACTCCTGGAAAAGTCAATGCAAATTTACACTGACAGATACCAGATTCTTATATAAGAATTGTTTTTACTTAAAAAGGCATTGGGGTTACAACTGGATGGAGAGAAAATGTGGCAGAGCAGATAAATTTGTCTATTTTCTGGTGTTATAGGAAATATTCAGTTCAAGGGAACTATGATTAAGTCACATGTCTAGACTTGGTTTATGTCATCTTCATAAAATATGTTGGCTTGTAAGAATTATGGGACATCTTTGATGCTGTATTCATTTTTTCCTTGACTTTATTTTCTTTAAATTAATTTTATCCAAAGCAAATCCTTGAACGTATCTTGATTTCACCTCAAATTTTAAAAACAATTCAGTTTAAGATTTATGTGAATGTATATTCTGAAATATCTTCTCAAATTCTATAAAATGCCTTATAGGGATGGTTCTGGAGGCCATGCTCTTAAATGTTGGTATTACAGCCTCTCGAAGTTTTTCTAATTCCAGTTACCATCTAAAACAGAGGTGAACATTTTCCTTTGTTCTTTATTCCCCATCTCCTCTTTTCTCTTTGAGTTCCTGCAATTATTGAATCAAGGAATAGTAATGGAAGAGAAGAAAGTATCTTCTATGTAGTGCTAAATCAAACCCCTCTAAAGGAGATCTTTAAGGAAATCTGCTAAACATAAGTTAAGATATTTGGGGGAGATAAATGATTATACTCATTTGTTCAGAGATATCTTTATCATTCTCCAGTTTTTTTTTTACTCAACTATCTGTGAATGCTTAAAAAGACTAGCACAGAGTATATTCCCAGAGTTAGTAAAACCTTACAGGCTTAACTGCACAAGAACCATGGGGATTGTCTTAATAAAACACTTCACATTTGAGCATTAGGGTCACAAGATTAAAAAAAAACTGAATGCCTTCAAATCATGAGTTGACCTTAGGGCTGTTGGCTTTCCCTCTGCCAGGATGGGCCTTGTTCATCTTTTTTTATCCAGATACTCTGGTGTAAAAACATACTTAAAAAAGGATTAGTTAACCTGCTGGGGGTGAAAGAGTGAAGGTGAAAATGTTTCGTGCTGGGTTTTTGTTCATTGTTTGTTTTAAAATTAACGGAGGCTCTAAACCCTGTCACAGTCTATAAATAATTCTAGTAAAGAATGCCAAGGGTAGAAATGGATTTCTCTCCATGGGAGCTGGATGGCATTTGATCTCCTTAAATACACAATGACTTCACACCTCTTTCAAAGGTATCCCTAGTCTTGTTCAACTTTTGCAACTGGGTCTCAAAATAATAACTGATAAAATATCTAAAATACATTTATTGAATCCTTATTTTCAAACATATTGAATATTATAATTGAAAAATAAATGTAATCGCTAACATTGGTTTACTACATACTATGTATCAAGCATTGAGTTTTATCATTTCACTTAACACTCCCACCATTAAAATCTAGGATTTATGATTTTTCTCATTTGACTGAGGAAACTGCAGGATGGAGGTAATTTCTCCAAAGTCAGAGGGCTAGCAAAGAACAGCCAACCATATGACCCACACTGTCTAACTCACAACCAAACACACACCAAGCATAAACACAGGGACAAATATTCAACATTTAGAGAATAATTTCATTTTACTGAATTATGTTTATTACTTCCCAGATTACACCAGAAAAGGTTATTTGAATTTATAATCTTATTCAGGAGTCTGAAAGGCATTAAGCCACTGTGACAATGCCTTCTGTGAGTGGGTTTTCCATCTTCCTGGCAATCAGTGTTACTCTGAAATGAACTCAAACCTAGTTCCCTGACAGGCAAGGAAGGAACAAGATTTTTATAAATAGATGGTTAGAATTCACAAGTGTATACCAATGACAGGACATTTGGAAACTTGCAGCATCATGCCACAACTTGTGTGAATGCCATATAAGGTTAGTTTATTTATCTACCTCGTTGAGCCATCAGCTTGATGTTAATGTGGCGTTACACTCAACTTGAGCTTCTCTCTGGTTCTCTTGTCTTTAGAATTCCAACTTATGATTTTGTTTGCTTATTAGTCTATGAACTCTAGCTAGGTTCTAGGAATTGAAAACTATGCTAAGATAAGGATTCCCCAAAGCTGGACCTTGTTATTTACTCTTGCCGCAAGGTTCTGCATCTGATGCCAGTGAGAAAAGCAGGTGAATCAGAGCTGATTTCTCTTTTGAAATGAGTTTTCAGGAAAGTATCATACAATTGGATGTGGCTTCTGCAATTCTCATACTCTTAAATACCTTTCTAGGCTTTGTATACAAGAAGCATTAGAAGTTAGACAGCAGTCAACCTTTGTGATAAAATCTGGATACTGTAGGTATTTAAAGAATCGCTGAGGTTTTCATCCAGTGATTTCAAACGCACACTATTTTTACATAATATTGTTAAAGCACTCACAGAAGCCTACTATACACACTAATTTAAGAGTTCTTTCTCCTCACCTATATGGCCAGCTATTCAATTACATTTATTCAGGTTCCATTCTATGTCCCACCTCTGTAGCACATGGAACGCCAGACTCATTTTAGCCCCAAAGGTACCCAGGTTAGTTGTAATTATATATTTAATCTAGACGTGTCAATCCATCTTGGAAAATAGAGTGCGATGGAAACGCAGTCTTTAGAAACTTCTCCTGGCTATGACTTCTTCAATGACTTTGGAAGAATTGCTTAACTTTTAAACTGCTAACTCTATGGATTTACTTAGAGTAATCGAATAATGACTGTAAAGATGGATTGTTCTGATTGTATGCCAGTGTTCATAGCAGCATTATTCACAATAGCCAAAATGTGGAAACAACCCAATGTCTATCAACAAATGAGTGGATAAACAACATACGGTATACCCAAACAATGAAATATTACTCAGCCATAAAAAGGAATAAAGTTTTGATATTTGCTACAGCATGGATGAGCCTTCAAAGCATAATGTTAAGTAAAATAACCCAGTAACAAAAGGACAAATATTATATAATTCCAATTACATGAAATATCTAGTGTAAGCAAATTCATAGGTATAGAAAGTAGATTAGAGGTTACCAGGGCTGTGGGGCAAGGAGAACGGGGAGTTAATGCTCAATATGTACAAAGATTCTATTTGGGATAATTTTAGAATTTTGGAAGCATATACTGGTGATGGTTGTACAACATTGTGAATACAATTAATGCCACTGATTTGTACGCTGAAAAATACCCCAAATGGCAATTGTTAATACATTTTATCACCATGTTTAGAAATTAATATTTAATACTATATACCAAAACCCATTGTTCACTGTAAATGTGGAAATGGTATGGTATATGAACTGTATCTCATTAAAGCTGTTAAAAACAAACAAAAACCAAATTGTTCTGAGGTACAGATGGATATCAGTAACTAAAAGGGTGAAGGGATGGAAGGACTTGGGGCCACAGGGGGAGGTCAGCGTGGTAAACAAGTGAGAGCTGTGCTCCCGTAAATTGCTCGGGCTTGTCTCTTTTCCCTTCTGGTCATGCTTTCTAGCTTCGAGCATCTTCATTCTTCCCTAGAGATGGGTCCATTCTGAGAAAACAGACAGAACCAAAGTTCCTTAAACCAACTACTCTGTTCGGCTTTTGGCATCACCTGTGTCACTAACATGTTACTGAGAGTTGAGGAACAGACTTGATGTTGGCCTCTCCTGTCCCTGTCCCTGAGGATGAGACAAAGATAATATCTTTAGCCAAAGATAATATTGCTAAAAATTTGCCTGTCTTTCTCCTTTGTTACTCAGACAGCACTTTAGATCACAGATGAGGTTGACCACCACCTCGGAACGTTGATGATAGTAATTATTACACTATTCTTAAACCTTTCCATTTCCCCCTAACTGACATGTCACCCAGGTATTTTATATTCTAAGAAGTCAGTAATTGTCTTTTCACTAAAGAAGGAAAAATTCCTGAGCTGTTAAATCTAATCTCATATTTCACAAGTTTAGACTCAGATTTGATTCTATACCTCAAGTGTTTCAGTAATCCGTGGCTGTTGCCAAGCAAACCACATCTCCTGCTACTCCCTTTGATTGTAATATTTCTATACCATGTAATCACAATAATATTCTCACAGTATTCATCGCAGTGCACAATTTTTAGTATACTTGTCAGTCTCCCCCAATAAACTATGAACTTCAAAAAGGCAGGCACCATGTGCTATTTTTCTTCTCACTGCCACCAGAGTGCCTGGCCTGTAGTAGATGCATGAAAAAATGTTTGCTAAATGAATCAATGAATAGAAAAAAATTAATCAGTAAATGAATGGCATTGAAAGAGCCCAGTAAATAAAATAAATCCTTTACTGATTTAAAAAAAAAAAAGACATCTCAGTGAAAAAAGTGCCCAATTTTGTGAGTAGTCAAATATTCAGTGGGCCAGTCATCAGTCACCTACGTGGATATGCTTTCCCACTTGCTATGGCCTCAGTAGTCACAAATACCCTTTCCTAACTGACTATATATATACATATATATACACACACAGTCCAAGAGTTGTAGCTCTGTTAAAGTAGAGTAAGCATAATTTCAAAATAAGCATAATTTGATACATAAATGTATCAAAATCTAACTAACTACATTTTTCAAGTTCCAAAGTGCTGTTTACTCACTTAAACTTGTCCTTAACTGATGTGCCATTAAATATACACCAGGAAGGGCAGAATGCAGAACGTCTAGTAGAATGGCTGTTAATGGCAATACTGTCATTCTTTTCTAAGAAATCGTATGTATTAAATATGCACTCCAGGTTTTTGACTCAATTCCAGAAGAAAATCAATGTAAGTTATTTAACCTGATAGCTTGTACATTCACTAAAGCCAACAGCTGAAGTGCACACAGAGGCTGTAAAGCACATGAATGAAAGAAAGCTGGCATGTACTTGTGATAAATTACCCACATTAAATTTAAAATTTTTTTAATGTTTACTTATTTTTGAGAGAGAGAGAGACTGAGGGTGAGTCGGGGGAGGGGGAGAGAGAGGTAAACACAGAATCCGAAGCAGGCCCCAGGCTCTGAGCTGTCAGCACAGAGCCCGACGCAGGGCTCAAACCCATGAACTGCAACATCATGACCTGAGCTGCGAGATCATGACCTGAGTCGAAGTCAGACACTCAATCGACTGAGCCACCCAGGCGCCCCATCCACATTAGATAGCGGAAGGGAAGTCTCAGGAATCTAAGGATTTTCAATTTCATATGAGCATTATTTTTTCATTCTGATATCTGGCTGTTCCATTTAAGGTAACTATTTTCACATTGTGGCATTACCCTTCCATTATTTTTGTTCTAAAGTCTTGAATAGGGCTGCTGGGTACTATTAAAAGCTTTTAATTTCAACTCCGGAATGGATAACACTTAATACTAAGAACAGCACCGTCTTCATACAATAACAATGTAGATTTAACTCTAGATACAGTATGTTGTTCACTGGTTCACTCATGATAGATTCATTATTTATTAAGACTTTTCTATGAACCATAAAATATGCCAGGTGGTAAAGACATAGATAATAGACATAGTTTTTCCCTAAACGAACTCAGTTTCGTGGTGGGAGATGAACAAGCAAACAGACTTCCAATATTTGACTAGCAAAGGTGGATACAACCACAGGAGTTATGGGAACATTGAGAGTGGACACCTACCTCGGCCTGTGGGTAATGAATGGCTTCTAGAAGGAGGTGACAAGTAGGAATTAGAAGCAAAGTAAAAAAAGAGGACTTTTGGATAAAGACAGCATGTGAAAAGCCCAGAGACATGAGCAAACCATCCTGCAGGGCAGAATGATGAGTTTCTTGGACATTTAAGAGCTTTAGAACATTAGTTAACCAACAGCTGACACTGACTGGGCTTTGGCATTATTTCTTTCCCAAATCACCAGAGTCAACCTGCCTTTTCAGGTTTATCCTGAGAGTTTATCATACCCCATTCTTATGATTTGGACCTAAGCCCTAGGAGGCCAGATAGCCTCTGTATCCCCAGCCCCTACTACAGTGGTTGGCTATACGGGATTATGTGTCTATGTGTGTACCCTGAGACTCATAAATATGGAGAACAAACTGAGGATTACTGGACGGGTTGTGGGTGGGGGGATGGGCTAAATGGGTAAGGGGCACTAAGGAATCTACTCGTGAAATCATTGTTGCACTATATGCTAACTAATTTGGATATAAATTTTAAAAAATAAAAAGTAAAATTAAAAAAACAAATTCCAAATCTACAGAAAAAGTTCAAAGTTCATGGCAAGGAATTACATCAATATTTAACATATTTGCACATTTGTGCACTCTCTCTCCTTCTCTAGCTTACTAGCTCTCCTTTTCTTCTCCTCTCCCATGTTTTCTCCTTTTCTCTTTTTCTCTCTTCATGTTGATTTATGTTCTAATTTTTTAATTTCTAATTCAACTGCATTTTGATATCTGAAAATTTTCCTTTAAATTTGTTTATTTATTTTGAGAGAGGGAGAGAGAGAGAGAGAGAGAGAGAGAATCCAAAGCAGGCTCTGCACTGTCAGCACAGAGCCCGACCTGAGGCTCAAACTCATGAACCATGAGATTATGACCTGAGTCAAAACCTGAGCCACCCAGGTACCCCTGATATCTGAAAATATTTAACAATACTTAACTAAGACTGGGGAATTTTCTTACTGTTTTCCTCTCCTTTATGGTATGTTTTGGGAAGACTGTTTATCATCCGACATTCTATGATTATCATTTCTATTTTCATCTTATATTAACGTTGATTGCCATCTTCTGTTAAGTATGAAATGTCTTCTGTCTTTCTGGGCCAACAATAACAGGTGCATGGGGTGATTTGTGTGGCTTACACAATTCTTAGTTGAAGAGAGCTTCTTCTGTTCATCTCAGGAAGCATTTTCCCTTGTTCTGTGCAGAAGGTGTATCTCCTTATTCTGTGATTATTTTCTATTTTGGTGACACTCTTAATGTTCACTGCTTTTTTTTTTCCTTCTTTATCGCCAAGACTTCAAGGTTGTTCTCCATCTGCAGCAACAGTGTCTTCATGAGATAATCTCCTTCCCTTCAGCCCTCTGAGCTATCCATTCCTCGTCCTGTCCTCAAGGTTTCCCCTTTTATGGTGGGACTCTTTTTATCTGGAGTGAATATTATTTGTGTTCTATCACTCCTGGCCCCACTGCCCCTTTCCCTCTTCCTCACAGTTTCCACTTGACTTGCAGCTCCAACATGAGCTCTGCATCTTGGCTCCATTAGTTTGGAAATATTTCTCTACCTGCACACAAATTGTAGTTGTGGTGTTCACTGTCTTGTAGTTATGCTATAGGCATAGGTTATCTGCGATTTTCTCTGCTCCCCTTGTGAATCTGTGTTGGTTTTTTTTAGAGAATGCATAGAAAAAGCTGTATTTAGAAGGAAATGAGAATTTCAGTGGTGTTTTGAAAAAAATGATAGCCTCTCTTAGGCAAAATATGGCTATAGAAGTCTTTAAGTATCATATATTGTATTAACTCATATTTTTATTATTAAATTATAAAACTCCTCCTAAAATGGATCTGCCGGCCACATTGAAAACAGTATTCTCCCCAACCTTCATTTTATTTCCAAAGTCATCAGTCAACAGAATTTCTCTATAATAGAGGAAGGCTAATTAATGTTGGGTGTAAAGACTAGTAGAAGTCACCAAATATCTATTCTTCACTTCTTTGGGAACAGAACCCTAAGTTTTAGTTAAGCATATAACTGTTCTAAGTAAAGATTACATTTCTTAGCTTCCCTTACAGAAAAGCATGGTCATGGAACACGTACTGTTCAGTTATATATAACCGAAGGTATCATTTTGTGACTTCTGTAGGGATCTCTAAAAAAAAATGGGTATACCCTTATTTATCTTCTCCCATTTCTGCTGATTGGAATACCAACATAATGGTTGGAGCTCAGTCATCTTAAACTAGGAGGAGGAAGTTCCACATGTTCAAGATGGAAGAGCAACAAAATAGAAATAGTTCCTGATAATTGTGGAGCTACCATATCATTTCAGGAGTGCTGAATTCCATATTGTATTTTATTTTGTGTGTATGTGTGTATGTGCATTACTTATTTATATTTAATTTTTTAAATTTACATCCAAATTAGTTAGCATATAGTGCAACAGTGATTTCAGGAGTAGATTCTTTAGTGCCCCTTACCCATTTAGCCCATCCTCTCTCGCACAACCCCTCCAGTAACCCTCAGTTTGTTCTCCATGTTTATGAGTCTTTTCTGTTTTGTCCCCCTCCCTGTTTTTATATTATTTTTGTTTCCCTTCCCTTATGTTCATCTATTTTGTCTCTTAAAGTCCTCATATGAGTGAAGTCATGTTATTTTTGTCTTTCTCTAACTAATTTCACTTAGCATAATACCCTCCAGTTGCATCTACGTAGATTTCATTCTTTTTGATTGCTGAGTAATATTCCATTGTTTATATATATACCACATCTTCTCTATCCATTCATCCATTGATGGACATTTGGGCTCTTTCCATACTTTGGCTGCTGCTATAAACATGGGGGTGCATGTGTCCCTTCTAAACAGCACACCTGTATCCCTTGGATAAATGCTTAGTAGTGCAATTGTTGGGTCGTAGAGTAGTTTTATTTTTAGTTTTTTGAGGAACCTCCATACTGTTTTCCAGAGTGGCTGCACCAGCTTGCATTCCCATCCATATTGTATTTTAAAAACAGAAAGCTAAGTATCTGTGGTTTTTAAGCTGCTGTTATTTTACATTTTCCGTCATTCTCAGCCAGACCTAATTTTAAAAGCAAGCAGGGAATTGGGGATAACTACAGACATAAATAACTGCTTCTGCATCAACTGTAGCTGCTAAATATGGGGCTAAAATCACCTTTGGCTCATATAAATATAGTTCAGTTCTGAACCATCAGCAATAATGTTGCTTCATCTATGCATTGAAATGTCTGCATTATATATAAATTTCCTTCATCTTCTTGTTGATGTAATTGATTTTGTATCATAAGACTCTTGATATATTATCTTTAACTTATAACTACCATAAATTCTTCTAGCTTTATTTCTTTACAAAAACTCATGCATCTTTTGTAAGAATGATCTTAGATAATCTTAGAGTTAATGATACAAATGAAAATGAATTCCTATGAATTCATCTAGTATATTTTATAAGTTATATTTATTATTGCTGTCGATTTGCATAGGCTTGCTCTATACCTTATTGAACTCTCATATTAATTCTAAAAGTTTTCCTGCAGAAAACCTAATTCTGCATTTGAAGTATTCAATAAACATCATTTATTTATGTAAATTTATTTATTTACTGAGTAATGACCAGTCCTAAAGACTGCTAGGTAGAGAAGGGAGAACATAAGAAGATGGATATATATACGTGGAATATTACTCAGCCATAAAAAAGAATGAAATCTTGCCATTTGCAATGACGTGGATGAAGCTAGAGAGTGTTACGCTAAGTGAAATAAGTCAGTCAGAAGAAGACAAATGCCGTACAAATTCACTTTGAATTTAAGAAACAAAACAAACAAGAGAAGGGGGAAAAAAGAGAAAGAGAGAAAGGCAAACCAGAAAACAAACTCTTAACTATAGAGAACACACTGAGGGGTTGCTGGAGGGGAGGTAGGTGGGGGGATTGGTTAAAGGAGCAATGACAATTAAGGAGGGCACTTGTCATGATGAGCCTTGGCTGATGTATGTGATGAATCACTAAATTCTACACCTGAAACTAATATTACACTGTATGCTAACTAACTGGAATTTAAATAAAAACTTTAAGAAATATACGAATAAATAAATAAGATATATCCTGGATCAGTCAAATGCTAATATACTTTGATATACCATAAGATATTGAGTTTCTCTATTCTCATAAATGATAAGAAGAATAAGAATAATAAGATTCTATCATATCCTTAGAAGAATCACTAATTTTGATTTTTATTCTCTGGATATTTCAATAAACTGATCAACGTAATTATTGGAATCCATTTAGGTCAATAAGATAACTTATCTACAAGGTATAAGCCCACTTTAGAAGTTTTGTTCATACTGGATATTCAAACACTCTAGAATGGTCTTGGAGTAAGACTGGATACACCCTCTTCAAAAGCTCAGTCTAGTTCTTTATTCATATTGGATGACACAGCTCTGCTCAAATTATTCACACAGGAGCTTTGCAGCTGCATAAATTATTTCAAGCGGCTGATATCACAGTCTATGAAACCCTTTACCTTAAATGAATGGCTAGTGTGCTTGTCTATTATTGACGAATGGGAGTGGAATATATTAGTCATAAAGAATAGGCTTTCCAAGTTAAAAAATGGAAGTAAGTAAGAAAAATGGACTATGAATAAATATCACCTTTTCAGAAGAGAGCTGAGAAAATATGCCAGATTTTATGAGAAACTTTTCTCTTTTTTACAGTTCAAAACCAGCCTTGTCAGAGTGATTTGATCATTTTTCACTCTTGATTCATTCAAAGTTCATTCTACTTCCTCAAACTATTGATAATATTATTGTACTCTATTTGATATTTTAGAAGAGGAAAGGGTGTCTTTGGCCATAAAGTACCATACTATTGTTTGATACTCCATTAAGAAAAAATCATGGTGATTATAGAAAACATGTGATGGGAAAGTAATCACTGACATTCTTAAGCAGTTCTCCCCAGAATTAACCTCAGGGATTATTGTTGAGCTGCAGGAGAACCACCTTGAGCATCATTCAACATTGGGGCTCTTTGTAATGTGACACTCTTTGCTGCCATTTTCAGTCATATAAATAATTCATTATAATAAAAACTATTGTCAAAGTAGTATCTAGGCCAATAGCTAAAAGTCACACATAGATTTCTAATGAGAATTAGAGAAGTTCAATGACAAATGAACATATAATAAGATTATCAACTCTGCTAGTAATTGAGGAGAGAACACTTCACACCCATTTGACTGGCAAAGCTTAAAAAAAGTTTGACAATGATATGTTGGCATTAAGAATTCTCATGCATTGCTGAAAGGAATGTACATTTGGGACAACCACTTTGATGAGCAACTAAATCATATCTAATAAACTGAATTTGTGCATTGTTCAACCCAGGAATTCCAGCCTTAAGTTTTTATTCTTGCACATGTGTTTAAAAAGAATTGCAAAGAACTGTTTATTGTAGCATTGTTTTAATAGTAAAAGAAAATTGAAAGAAACCTAACTCTTCATTAACAGGAAAATGAAAAAATGAAACATGATACAGTCACACAACAAAACACCACACTGAAGATGAAATAAACAAGTTAGATTTGCATACATCAATACAGATAAATATTTTTTAAACTCATTTTAAAGAATACGTACAAGATGGAACAATTCATATAAATTTTAAAACATGGACAGCAATACTATAGTTTATGAATGTATACTTATAGAATGAAGACATTTTTGGAAATGAAAACCATTGAGTCTAGGAATGTATAAAGAATACCAAAGTAATAGAGGACAGCTACACAGGGATTTTCAACTATATTTTTAGTGTTACAGATCTACAGTGGAGATAACTATATGTTCGTTATATTATTCTCTATTTTTTTTCATTTCTTATATATAATAATAACAATAAATATTATTTGTGGTACCCTAGCATGGCAAGAAACAGCATTAATATCAGACCCTTATACCCGGTTGATGCCTGAGTTTCTTCAGGGTATAATCTGACACTTAACCTGGGAGATAAAAACTCTCAACAGGAAAAGGAAGAGCTGTCTACTAGCCATAGACATCTTCTATCAACTCATGCCACCCTCTAGAATTGACCCAGAAACATGATTTTGAAGCAACTCATGAACAAATTCCGTGTTTGAGCCCTCAAGCTCAAGCATTGTTTCCATAAGCAAATCATAGGAACTTTTTCCCATGCTTTTTTCATTTCCTTGTTGCTTTCTCTAGCTTACTTGTTCTCATGTCTGCTTCTCTTGCTTTGATAGGAAGTAGGGTTATGTATTATTCATTTTTTAATCTCTCTTTTCTCCTTATTCCAAGGCTAATGGTATTTTATGTGTGTTTCATTCTAAAGTTTATGTACAATACACAATAAAACGATTCCCCGCTATGTAATGCAGATGCCAAATCCTGCTAGGCTAGAGCAAAGTGTTCCTGAAGTGATGTTCCAGCTTGTACATCTGGGGCAAAGGCAGAAAAATAGACCTAAAATGTCTGCTTATAGAGATACCTCTATCACCATGCACTCTTCTTTTGTAAAAATTAACATTAAAAGAAAGTGGAATCTATGGTCAATAGACTGGTTTCAAAACTTGGTTCTATGTATGATTAATGAGCCATTTGATCTCTGGAAAACTTTTAACAACCTCTTACTCTGATTCTTATTTCCTCATTTTAAAAAGAAGATTAATATTTGTGGGTTTCTCATGAGAATTAAATGAAACCAAATATGTAAATGTTGATAAAAAAATACTTTAAAATGTCTTATGACATGTTGTATAATTGTAGTGACCATGTCAAAATCTGATGATATAATATTAAAGTTCAATTCACTGAACATAATTCTATAAAGAGCTAGCTAAACCAACATGAAAGAGTCCTATTGCCTTCCAGACTTCCATTGCATTAAATGTGAGATCTGACACTCCCCACAGAATTTAGGTACTGAAGTACCTAGCCTAGTACCTGGTGCCTAGCTAGGTACTCCACAGATGTATTACAGAGCACTATAAGAATTTTTTTGTTATTATTTATATTCTAACATTCTTCTTTTAATTGCCTTAGCAACCTTGTAAGCAACTATGCCTGAACTCATTCATTATAACTGGCCATTGTAAATTCTTTTGGACTCAGTGTTGTTCATATTTGCTTTGTGGCCCTCCTCTCAGTTCCCTCTTAGTCATTGTTCTTTGATAACAGTCCACTGAGAACATCAACCCTGTTCCTCACACTCCTCATTCCAGTGTCTGTCATTTCCATCTTATTTTATATTTAGGTATATCAATATGCCTAAAATCACTCTACCTTCCAAAACCAAAACCTATGAAAGCCTCCTCTCTAACTCAATCCACAAGCTATAGTTTTTATTCTTCACTTCTTGATCTTTCTCAATCTACTACTTCTTATCCACAGCGTGCTTTGATCTTGACCTCTTTCAGTTCTTTCAGAGGACCACATCCACTCAAGAATTATTTGTTTCTTTACGGAAGCCTAGATCTCATGGTCAATCATTTCAGAATTGCTTCTGTCAGAAACAGAGAATTCTTATATTCTAATTTTTTGCCATGCCAGCCCTCAACTTCCCAACTATGATTGGACCCATAATGTTATTCAAAACTCCTCTGTCCCAAATCACAAAATCCATCTTCAAAGCATGCTCCGAAGGGTCCCTCTCCTAAATAAACTTCTTCAACTGAGCTGCCATCCCATTTTTTTCTTTAGACACTAAATATTCCTCAACTTCTTTCAATCTGACTTCCCATTGAAAGATTTCTTGAATCTTTTATTTTTTTAATCTTTAAGATTTATTTAAATCCAAGCTAGTTAACATACAGTGTAATAAGGATTTCAGGCATACAATTTAGTGATTCATCACTTACATATAACACCCAGTCATCATCCCAACAAGTGCCCTCCTTAATGCTCATCACCCATTTAGCCCATCCCCTTACCCACCTCCCTCCATCAACCTTCAGTTTGTTCTCTGTATCTTAAATCTTCTTTTAAAAAATGATTTACAAAGATCTTCTACTCATCCAAACAACCTTTCCTTGATAGTTGATTACAACTGGGCACTTTCCTCCTTCTTCTTGTCTCTCCTGATCCCTCCACTTTGCATTCTCCTGATTCCTTCTGTTCAGTGAAGGCATTCTTCATACGTATATTCTCCATCTTCTTCTGCAATTGCCTCAATGTGGAAATGTTATCTATCATCACAGGTTTATTAACTACCTCTCTACAGATGGTTCCCAAGTATATACTGCCAGCTTAGCCTCTTCTGTTTTTCCTGCTTCCTAATGGTTACCTCTCCAAAGAGGTTCTACCGGAAACAAAAATAAACATGCCCACAGCAGATCCTGAGTTCCTCTCGAAAACTGTCTTTCCAATTTCAATTAATGACATCACCAGTCTGATATTCAGATAGCTTGGAGTCTCATGCTTATCTTTCATTTCTGAATTCTAGTCTTGTTCCGCAGTTCTGTGCATTAGATCTCTCCAATATCTGTGGAATCATTGCCCTCCTTTTGGATTTTGATGTCCCCTTTATCTATTATCTGGCTACTGTGATAATATGTTAACTCTTCTCCCTGCCCCTCGTGTGGTTCCCTCTCTCCAGTTAATCTAATCCTGCTGCTGAAGAGAACTTTTGACCTAAAGCATAGCTCTGATTTGACTGCTTCTTTCACTCAGAAAGCATCAGTTGTCTAGACATTACAATTTAAGTTATTTAATATGGAATTAAAGACTCGTCATGATCAGGATTCAATTTTTTTTCTTGACTCTATGCAACTGTAACTACTAAAGAATAGTAGTTACATGCTCAGCTCTGGAATTCTGTAAACGTGGTTTCTGTCTTGGCTCTACTATTTCATTGTTGCCATAAATACTTACTAAGTACCTTAACGCATTCCAGAAATTATTTGGGGGGGCTGGAAATACACAAAGGAACAAGAATACGAGGTTCCTGCTCTCACAGAACTTAATGCATTTTTAAAATTAGTATTTGTTAAGTGTGCCAAGAGCGTCTACTACCATTTGGTTCCAGGAGATACAGCTGTGAATAAAACATACAAGCAAATGAATAAATAAATGGATGACGCAAACACATACAAATATGTATTATTATAATTAGTATCAAAGTTTGACAGGGTGTTCAGGTTAACCTGTCTAAAGAGCTGACACTTGGGTTGAGACCTAGCAGAGAGCATTCTAGCAGAGAGATCACAAGTGCAAATGTCATTGGCGAGAATGGCGAGAATGTGCTTGGCCTTGTTAGAGAAACAGGAAGGGACTCCGAGATGGAAGAGTGCTGTGACTCTCTAGGCAAGTTTCTCTGAGCCTCAGGCTTCACCTCTGAAACAATGATATCAGTACTCTACTTCATAAAATGGTAGTGAGGGTGAGATGAAGTCATGCATGTGAAATGATTAGAGTATGGTAGCTCTTACCAGCTTTGATGAAACCACTTCACTAGACGTTCATTATACACTTCCCAGTGTCCAAAACTTTCTCCCACTCCCCTCTCCAGCATATCTATTATGCATGATGCTCCTTTCTTACAAAAGAAATTTCATTTTCCCTCCTCTTTATCTGTTAAAATAGCATCCATATTTCAACGTCTCTTCTATGAATGCTGCACTGATTTTGCCAGCCAAATGCATTTCTCATCTCTGGGCTCCCTTAATACTTTGTGAACATCTCCCCTCTGTGTGATCCAAATCACATTCCCCACTGCCTTATTTTCTCTACCAGATTCTGAGCTTATTTAGGATAAAACCAAGTGTTCAAATTTTGGTCCCCAGCCCCAGCAACCTACATGTGATGATGCCTTGCCCAATTATATAAATACTTGATAAATAGTTATCAAATGAATTGTTATTGAACTAATTCCATTCACTTTGGGCTTGGAAGTCACACAGCTCAGTCCATAATACTCCATCCGTGGACCCCGGAATTCATGTCCTTCTCTCATGCAAAATACATTAATACCTAAAAGATTTAACCTGTTCCAGTGTCAACTCTAAAGCTAAAATCTCTTCTAAATATCATCTAAATCAAGTTTGGATGAAACTCATGATTCATCACAAGGCAAAATTCTCCAGCTGTGAACTTTTGAAGCCAGACAAGTTATCTGCTTCTAAATTACAGTGGTGGGACAGGCACAGGATAGACTTCCATTCTATAAAGGAGAATCTGGAAAGAAGAAAGGGTCATGGGTCCCACATGTGTGGAATATGCTACCTCCAGAGAGCAAAAACAGCTTACCAAGTATTTTCCTTCTTTCTCAGTGGTGAGAAATGTGAGATACAACAATCCCTTTAACCTTGAGTGGCACAGCCTTGCATTCTAGGCTAAGAGATCCTTCAAACTTCATGTAGCAGCTACCTGGATATTTGTCAGTCTATCATTCACCCTTTGGAGACTATCTTACCAAAGTCTCCAAATTGCTGATTAACATGGCATAAATAGGACTGGACAGATGGAGAATTTGAATTGCGTAGTAATGACAACAGAGGCCTCGGCGAATTCCGCAGGATGATCAGAGTTGTATAGGCTTTCAGGGTTGACTTTGTACCCTCCCACAGCTGTGAACAATTATCTGATGCCTCTGGTAAGGAGGCATAGCTTTGGGCCACACAGTTGACTTCAGTGAGGAGCAATTCCTGGAAAGAGACCTGTAGATGAGTCTTTTGGTCCTAAAGGAAGTTCTTTGCCATCCACCATAAAATCCACTACCATATGGATTAGTGCTTTTATTCCTAACGAAACATGAGATAACTACTTTTTTTTAAATAAGGCTGAATAACTTATCTCAGACAATAAGAATAATAAGTTGCAATGCTGAAATCAAATCAGGGAGATTAGCACACGCTATCATATGATCTGATATTACATACTATCATATGACCTCACCACTATGTTATCATACCTATAAAGGAGAGAAAGAAAAGAAAAGAGAAGAAAAGAAAAGAAAAGAAATTAATCCACATTCTCAAGGAAGGAATCAATATCAGATTAGTATCAGATATTTAATGAAACAAATGAACAGGATAATTTCCACATATTCTCAATAAAATGGTGTTCTTACCATGATGAATCTTTCCACAAGAGTCTCCTCCCACCTCAAACTCAAGAACCTTGTTTCAGGGTTAAGGCTGAGCTAACATGTTTGCTCATGGTGGACATGGCTTTATTAAGCTGCCTTTCAAGCCATGTAACACCAGGGATCTTAGGCTCTTTCTCCAAGTGTAAAAGTGATTTGCAAATCCAGGCACTCTGCTCCACCCTTGGAGCTGACAATACTATTCAAACTTGCTGTGTCCCCCAGGATAGGAAACAGATGGCACATTCCAACTAGCCTATTTGGATAAAATCTAATCAAGGGACTCAGAAAAGGTGAGATAGAGTCTAGGGAAACCAACAGACACACGGTGTGTTACCTAGAACTACCAATAGTGAAGTCCCTTAAAAAAAGAGGTAAAGGAGAGAGTAGCTTTATAGGAGGATCATCTGACATCAACAACCAAGGGGAGCCCACAGGAGGGAGCTGGAGTGACAGGTACCCTGACTTCACTATCCTCCTACGTCTAATCTTCTGTTTCTGCCTTCCATTAGCCAGACCCAAAAGGAAGCCAAAAGGCCACAAAGCCCTCTGTATAGTCCACACAGGATAGCATCCTGGGGCATGGAGGAAAATGGATAAAGGGTGGAGAGTAGGTCTGGAAGGGCAAATGGGAATATCAAACACACTTTCTAACTCTATTGTACTGTGCCTTAGGTATCATCAGTTTTGGTTTAATGGATCTCACAAGCCTGACCCAAGTAGATAACACAACTAGAACTCTCTTGTTGTCAGTATAGATGTATGTATTCATAGTGTGGTGGAGAAAGAGGAAGGAGGATATATTGAGGAAAAGTAGAAGGAGTCTCTTAAAACTCCCGTACGTTACCCATAAGGAGACAATTGAAGTTACTATGCATTTAATTCAGGAACAAGTATCTGATAGTTGTGTTTCTTTAAGGGAATTATCCTTGACCAGAGATATTTATTACATAATGTTATAGAACATTGGTTCTTTCTGTCCTTGGATTCAACCCACTGAAACACTCTTTATCAGTGAGGCCGAGTCACAATGAGATTCTTGTAGAATAATGGAGTTGACAAGGCAAAGGTTAGAAGTCAGATTCATGTATGTGAGATGGAGCAAATTATTTTACCCCTCAAATGAGCCCAATTTCTTCTCCAAATGGGTATAACAACATCAGTTGTCTGTAGAGTGCCAGGGACTGTGCGGGTGCAGTGGGTATTCATATACCCATTCTACAGATGAAGAAACTGACATTTAGAGAGGTGAAATAATTCCCACAGCTAATAAGTGGTGGAGTTAGGATTGGAATCTAGTCTGTCCAACTTCAAAACTCTATATCTTAAACACTATGCCAAACTCTAGTTCAAATGACTTTTGGGAAATTAAGTAAACTAAATTATTTGGAGTGTCTGACTCAAATGTGACAGATATATGAGGCTGAATGCATGTTTGCTGAAAGAAGTTGAATGAATGAATGAAATTCATGCTGAATGCCCACTAGGTATTTTTATAGTTTATTTTATAAGAAAGGCCCAGTGTATGTTAAGGATAGGAGACAGAGAGAGAAGTAATATTTGTCACTGACTGAACCACATGCATTAGATACGCAAAGGTTATTGAATGGCTTATGTGACATCCAAGTATCAGATAATTCTATATTGATTTCTAGAAAGAAAATGAGAATGTCCAAGCAAAAATGGAGTTTCAGTAACCATATCTGTGGTATGCTGAATTTAATGTCCCCTCAAAGGTAAAGTCACTTCCTCATCCTTGGAACCTGTGTACATTACCTTATGTGGCAAAAGTGTAAATATTACTTTATAATGCAAACAATGAGACTAAGTTAAAAATTATAAGAGTTGCTCATCTTGGCACAGAGGTGGACCCAAATGCAATCACACATATCCTTAAGAGAGAGAAGCAGAGGACACTTTGAGATAGACACACATAGAGAAAAAGGTGATGTGAAAACAAGGGCAGATAATTGGAGTGATGCAGCCATAAGTTTAAATATCTATTTATTTTTGAGAGAGAAAGAGCTGGGGAGAGGCAGACAGTGGATCTGAAGTGGGACCGTGCTGAGATTAGTGAGCCTAATGTGGGGCTTGAACTCGCAAACCATGAGATCAGGACCTGAGCTGAAGTTGGTGGCTCAAGTGACTGAGCCACCCTGGTGCCCCAGTGCGGCCATAGGTTTAAAAATGCTTATCTTCAGAAGTCACCAGAAACTGGAAGAGACAAGGAGGGGATTCTCCACTGGCTTCTGGAGGGAGTGTGGCCCTGCCACAGCACCTTGGTTTTAGGAATTTGGCCTCCAGAACTGTAGGGAATAAATTTCTTTTGTTTTAAGCCTCCAAATGTGTGGTAATTTGTTGCAACAGCAATAGAAAATGAATACAATGTGCTTACAAGTGATACTTTATTGGATTGTACTAGCTTTCAAAGGAAACAATTGGCAAAATAAATTATTGCCACTATAATAAAGCCTGAATTCTACAGAAAAAAAATATTGTTATAAAAATAAGGAAACCCCAACATTTTGTTGAAGACCTACTTTTCATTTCCCCAAAGCCTCAAAGCTAGCTAAGAGAGAGAGGGTGTTGCCAATGAATTATGTGAGCGTGTGGTGTGGGGGAGGGTTAGGTGACAGGAAGGAAGAAAGCTGAGTCTGGAAGTGGGCACTGTCACTGGGGAGCTAAATCCTGCTGGAGGGGATGCCCACTGGATCTTCCCATAAACCACAACTTGGAGCACAATGCCATGATTACCTCAGAAAATGATTTAAAGGAAAAAAAAAAAGGCCACTCAAATCCATGCACAGAAGTAAGAAGGAACTCTAATCATTTCAGTGAAAGGGTTTTTTTTGACAGATATGGTAGTGGGGAGACAGAGTATATTTAATGCACTCCCCACCCCTTGGAAGAGCAAAAATTTCAGTGATTATGACAGGTTTGGTTCCAGGCCAGAGAGATATCCTTTGAGGGAAGTGACCAGGATCACAGTTCAATGGGTCAAATCAAAGAAGGCATGAACACCAATGCCTAACATTGAACTTGTTGTGTATTTTCTCTCATGCATCTATGTTCTCCCACAATAATGTGAAGACTGGGGTCCATTCCATTGATTAAAAATCCCAGTGTCTAGGGGCACCTGGGTGGCTGAGTCAGTTGAGCATCTGACTCTTGATCTCAGCTCGGTCTTGATCTCAGAGTCGTGAGTTCAAGCCCTACACTGGGTGTAGATCCTACCTACCAGAAGAAAAGAAAGAGAAAAGAGAAGAGAAGAGAAAGAAAAGAAAGAAAAGAAAAGAAAAGAAAAGAAAAGAAAAGAAAAGAAAAGAAAAGAAAAGAAAAGAAATCCTAGCATCTAAAACAATGCCTGGAACATGGTGAGTATTCACCAATTGTTTGTTGAAAGAATAAACTTCCAGTGAAACCCACCTTGGGCATTTATGCTATTGGAGAAGGGTCCAATATATGGAATTTGGCCTTCATTGTCTTAGGAACACATACTGAATATCCCATGGAAGGCAGCCAAAGAGATGCCCAGTTTCATATAATAGACCCTCATTTGAGGCTTCAGTCAGACTGGGACTCTTGTCAGGGCCGGAATTATAAAGTAAAGAAAGAGGCTTTAAGGTCTTCCGTACCTACCAATTCAGTCTGAAGTTAGAAACTGTGGGGCTAGGGATAAGGTTCAAAATGTTGCACCAGAAACAGAAATTCTTGAGTCCCAATCCTTTGTTCCTTCCTAAAGCCACACAGGCACTGCTGAGGCTTTAGAAGCTACTGGAAAATTCATAGCAATTAACTAACAATTAAGGCATTTGTATTAAAACAACAGTGAATGATGTTTGGTAAAATTGATTTTTCCATAAGAGAAGTTTAAAATAAATTAGCTATTTCAAGAGAATCATGGCTGTCAGCAAATAGAAATGTCATATGCTTAACTCAAATCACAGTAATGCTCTGTGTTAGTCATCTGACTTCTTTGGGTCTCCGTTCGTTCATTTATTAAAGGAGGAGATTGAAAAAAATAATTATAGCCATGTCATAATCACCAATGGTCTAGCAACCTATGACTCAATCACTAAAAGCTGGAAATGTTCTGCTTCTATGATGATAAATCACTCCCTTAGTGCTGTAAATGTACTTAGAAGCAAATCAAAATTTACTGGATAGCAGTGGAAATTAGTCTATTATATGGTGCTTTTTATTATTGGAAAACACAAAGTAACAATGCAGCCATTACCTAGGAAGTGGGGACTCTTGGAGACAGACAAATCTAATGAATTTGAGGGACCAGGTTAGCTTTTTGTATTGACCAGAGAGATACTGTGAGCTCTTTGAGTACGTGAACTGTGTTTACACCATGCCTGGAACATAATGGTAGGTACTCATGCCCTCTGTGAAAGCCTATTGTTAGGCCTTTATTTCCAGACACAGACGTGATGAGGAAAATCACAATTATCTGTAAATTTTTGGCATTGTATCCATGTTCAACTCTGTTGGAGTTTCAATAAAGGTTTTCCAAGGCAACTGATGATGCTCATAATTACAGTCAGTACATTGTAGTTTTAAAATACTGTATCCAAGTTCCAAGTATCTTTAAACCCTTCCTGTAGAGCTTCTTATTCTTTCCAACAGTTGCCTACAAAATAGTAGGTTATTATCCTTCTAGCCTACAGATAGAGGAAGCAAATTATAAACATGACTGTACATTGGGGTTTTGTCCAGGGTATTAGAGTTAACTTCTGTATCACCTGTTCCAACAGTGTCAGGGTCAAGGTCCTTCCTGGTGCTTTAAACAAGTGTCCAACTCTAAACTTTTCTTCACAGCCTCACACACAGCAGTCATGAGCTGGGTCCTCAAGGATGATAATATTGACTTCTGATATTTCTTTCATGGAGATCAACAGGAACTCCTAAAGGCCAAATTCAGATAACTATTTTTAATTCTCATTCTATTTAGGCACATCTTAGATATTTACATATTTATGTATTTTCCCTGTTCTTTGGCTTTTGAGATAGAACTTTCGTACGTCTTCTCTTTACTTTATTGACTGTCTTTCACCCTCTAGCAATCCTTCAAATTTTAATCTTCTCCAGGTTCCTATACCAACTTTTCTCATTTGGCCCATCAGTGATCCCCTACTCTTGTGACTTTGAAAAAAAAAACATTTTTTTTTTTTGCTGAAAACTTTGACCCATCATCTGACCCCAAACTCAATTACACATATTCCCATCTGGACTCCCTGCACTTACCTCACATCTTAAGTTCTAAGATGGAACTTGTAGTCTTCCCTTGTAAGTCTGCTTCATCTTCAACATGATACACTTGCACTATTCCCCCCCACATCATTCCAACATCTTCATCAGACTAACTCTACTTCTAGAGGTAGAAGTTATCAAATTCTTCAGATTCCCCTTTGAAAAATGCTTCTCTAATTCCTTTTCTTGTCTCCATGCCTGCTTCCTCTGCCATAACTCAGATTATCACCACCTTTTTTGTGTGCTTTTATAACTCTACTCTTCTTCCTACTGTTTCTCTCCCTACTTTTGACCATTCTCTATATTGCTGCCAGAGTCCCTTCCCTCCAAAATGACGCTAACCGTATTTCTCTCTTACTTGAACACTTCGCTGAGCCTCCAGAACCTTCGATAATTTGAAATAAAATTCTCACTTCTGCACTGATATGAATGGGTTGACAATCTCGTTCCAACTCCTTTCTGGCAACATCTTTTGGTTCTCTTTGCAAACACTTAGTGCTACTGGCATTGAGCTTCCTTACTCCCTTCTCATATCCAAATCTTTTCAAGATTCTATTTCTTTTAACATATTTTTTTTTCATGATGTATGTAACTTCTCAATAAAATAGTTTCTTATTTGGGGCACCTGGGTGGCTCAGTGTGTGAAGCGTCTGACACTTGATTTCAGCTCAGGTCATGATCTCACAGTTCGTGAGATCAAGCCCCACATCAGCTCTGCACTGACAGCATGGAGCCTGTTTGGGATTCTCTCTCCCTCTCTCTCTGTGCCTCTCCTCCATGCTCTCTCTCTCATTCCCTCAAAATAAATAAATTTTTTAAAAAATAAAGTATTTCTTATTTTTTGAGGATTGATTAGTTGCTCCTGTTCTCAGAGACTTTGGATCTTATGTATATAAGTACCGTGTACTATACTATAATTTTTCAATTTATGTCAGTTCACACCACTAGACTATATTATCAATTTTTAGGTACAAGGTTCTTGACAAATCCAAAAAATGGAACATAATATGCCGTACATTTTAGCAATTATGTGCTAAATACATATTGTAGTGTTTTTTTGTTTTCTTTTTAAAAAGCTGTAGTTTCAAATCGTGCAAATGCTAATCATGCCAGACATTGATAGCTTATAAACTTTGGGGAAAAGTATATAACATCACTAACGTACTATTGAAGAATAAACTCCACTGTCTTGTGTTCTTCCCTAGAATATTCACTTTTTGAAATCTATGGTGTGACACAGTAATAAGAAAAATATGATCCTAGAACATTCTTTTCACTGGTTTTAACAGAAGATTTCCTTGAGAGTGATGAATTACTTTGAATGCAAGCTATGCAGTTGTTCATAAGACCTTAATAAAACTTAAAAGTTCTAAAGCATAATGCAGTGTTTCATCACTCTGAAATATGGCAGGGACTCCATCACTTTAAAGTTTGTTATGCTTCCCCAAGTTCAAAAACAAATGCTCTATTATATTACCTTGGCTTCATTATTTGAAAAAATTCTATTGTCTACTACTTTTATAGAAAATTTTTATTGCTATCCTTGTTTTGTAAGACTTTGTTGATGTTAAGATTGCTGGCTTAAACTTGTGACCTAATTCAGAGCATTTTAAAAGGAAGAAAAAATTCTCCCTTTAGTAACATCTTTGATCTGAGCAGATTTTGATATTGCCACGCACACAATTGAAATTCTCCTTTCATTCTATCAACATAGCCAGATTTGGGCATAAATATTGGTGTTGCTACATTCCCTATTTTCAATTTGTTCTTAAGCAGCAGTCATTGAGAAAGTGCAAATGAGAACTATGGGTAAGGTCTTTGGAAACATGGAAAAAGGAACAATTCATTGTGACTGAACATAATGGAAGATAAACATCTTATCTTAAAAGTCAATATAATTAAACTGCACTGCTTTATTTGATAAATGGAATAAAATACCAATTCCAGTTTTCATAGGATATTCTAAGACACTTTAAAGGTAAACATCTTCAAAACCATTTATATATTAATGCATAAGCAGCAGGCAAGAAGCATGAAGAAAATAGAGCTAAATAGATAGACAGACAGACATAGCTACACACAGGTGATTGATGATAGACTTGCTTATTAATTTTACAAAGGTTTTAACACAACAACTCCAAATGTTGTTAGACTTTTAAAAATCAGGAGTAAACACTCAATGGAATAAAAACTAGGGTTTTAAAATATATTTATTCTTTATGACCATTTGAGCAAAGAACAACATAACGGTGGGTAATTTTTCATAGTTTTTTGCCTAATTAGATATTCTTATGAAGAGTCATGAATTTGGACTTATATTTCACATTTTACACTGCAATAACTACTGAATCAAAGAACATATAACATTTTGTAAAATATAAAAAGAAGCATAATAGCACATTTAAATATGAAGAAAGAGAAATTCAGGCCATTCAAAGAATGAAGATTATTAGAGACAAAATATGCCTGACCATACAAAGATAAGTTTTTGTAAGCTAAAATGCAGTAAACTTAAAATAGCAGAATTAGGAAAATATAACAGATGAACATAATAGATAAACACTTGCTATTTGAAATATATATAAAACTGAGATTAATAGATATGGTCAGTATACAGATTCTGTTTAAGAAATGATCAAAAAATAATACACAAATGGAGAAATACAGGAAGTTAGCTAGTATTTGAGAAATCTACCTCCATTCTAAGAAAAAAAAATTTAACTCCATTAAATGATTTTAGAAGCATTGTACTTTGATTTTAAAAAAGTGATTTTTTAACAAGCCCTAGTGTTGGTGAAGATGTAACAGAAAAGGTAGTCCTATAAATGTCATTTGAAAATGAATAATGTCAGCCCTTTAAAAGTAATATGGCATTAGAATAGGCTCTGAGAATTCACTTATGGTCTTTCTCTGAATAGCCCCATTTCAGCGAAATAAACTGAGAATGGAAAACTAAAATAATTCATTTATTCTGAATGCAAAATTGAAAACATCATAAGTTCTGAAAAGTAATGGAATGGTTAAGTAAAGAGTCTATTAATAAAATGCTATCATATAAAGTAATCAATATGTGAGCTATGACAGTGCTAGGAAATGTTAACATAAAATTTTATTAAGAGTAAAAGGCTCATTAGACCAGACGGAATGAACAGACATATACAGAACATTCCATCCAAGAGCAACACAATACAGATTTTTCTCAAGTGCAGATGGAACATTCTCCAGGATAGATTATACATGAAACCACAACACAAGTCTTAACAAATTTAAGAAGATTGAAAGTATATCAAGCATTCCTTTTAAACCATAATGGTATGAAACTAGAAATCAGTTACAGAAAGAAAGCTAGAAAATTCACAAAAATGTGGAGATTAAACAATATCCAAAATTAAAGAGGTAGAAGCCTCAATGTAAATATCAAACAGATACCAATGTTTTGATTGTCCTAATTCTTTTCTCAAAAGGGGAAACATGAGCTAAAAACTAAGCAGACATGGAGTCCTCAGCTGTGGTGGGAAGAGATTGAGAAACATCAGTTGGGGACATAAGTTCACGGTCATTGACCAAATTGTGGCTCAGAGTATTTTATTTTTCTGGCACAGCTTTTGTTTTATTTGTTATTGTTTTGTTTTGTCCTGTCATGATGTAATTTTGAATTGAATTATGACATAGACTAAAACAGTAAAATGCAGACATAGAGTAAAACCAATATTAAATGTTCAGTTCGATGCAGTTTTACAAATCTGTACATCCATGTATCTACCCCAGATCAAGATGTTGAATAATTTTCAACATCCTAGATGATTCTTTGTAACCCTTTCCAAACAATATCCCAGCCCAAAAAATAACCATTATTCTGACTTCTGTCATCATCTATTGGTTTTGCTTGTTCTCAAACTTTAATAAGTCAAATCACATGGTCTTTTTAAAAATTTTTTTAATGTTTATTTATTTTTGAGAGAGCGAGAGACAGAGCATGAGCAGGGGAGGGGCAGAGAGAGAGGGACACACAGACTCAGAAGCAGGCTCCAGGATGTCAGTACAGAGCCCGATGTGGGGCTCGAACTCACAAACTGTGAGATCATGACCTGAGCCGAAGTTGGACACCCAACCAACTGAACCACCCAGGCGTCCCAAATCACACAGTCTTTAATCCTTTGCATGTGTTTTCTTTCAAATCAGCATAACATCTGTGAGGGTCATTCATGTTATTGAATGTATCAGTACTTCATTTTTATGGCTGTGTAATATTCCGTTGTATGAATATACCATGTTTTAATTATCCATTTTCCTATTACTGGATTTCTTTGGGCTACTTCCCAGATTTTGGTAGTTATAAATAAATTTGCTTCTAAATGACTTTCGGTGAACATACACAGTCGTACCTCTTGGATAGATACATAGGAACAGAATGGCTGAGATGAGGGCTAGGCGTGTGTTTTGCTTCGGTAGATTCTGGCACATTTGGGAGAAAAATAAATTAGCAATGGGCCTGTCCAGTTACAAACAGGCCCTATCACCTCTGCAGCCTTATTTATCTGTGTTGCTTGGTCCAGAAGGGCTTTTCGTTTGCAACTTCTGCCAGAAAAAGAACTTAGCACACTGATTCATCTAAAATTATAAACGTCAAATTTCCAGTGGTAATGGCTTTTAAGTATTTCAGTCAAAGAAAGGCAGAATCGTTAAAGTACAGTCAACCCATCTTCTCAGACAAAGGTTACTTCAAAGTCAAGAGCAGTCGTTGTTTTTCACGTTCCCCGCGATGCGCGCAGGGTATACAGTGTCCCGCGCTCCCCAGCCTTCCTCGCTCAGCATTCAGCCTCGCGCTCTGTGCCCGGGCTCTGCCTTATGAGCTGCCTAATTGGCCGTGCTCACTTCATACGGCCACAGGGCCCAGCGCTAGGGCCAAGGCAATCATCTTTGAGCACATTTCTACTACAAGGATCTTTCCTTTTCTTGTATTTCACTTAATAAAATTAGTCACTACACATGGTGGATTAGCAGCCGCTCAGCTTCCTCGGATTTACATGAATTTATTCTCAGTGGAGAGATCAAGAGGCAATTTATTCAGTTCCTGGCCTTGTTAGGAGTTCCCATCGTCCGACCCTGTAGCTCTGTCTGAATAGCATGTTTGTGATTATTTATTATTTGGGATGATTCTTCCCACTTTTGCAGGCAGCTACTAGGAGATCATTTCCTGATTCGAAATTTTTCTGAGCTGGTTTTAAAAGAGCAAGAGGGAGCAAGAGAATAAAAGGTAGAAGTTTTTAATAGTGGACTTAAATGTCAAAATTTTGACTGAGCATAGAACTCCTCCCGAAGCCTTTATTTTTGACAAAGCGATTAGCAGGATATTTCTCCATGTGATAAGAGCTGTGCTTTCGAGTAGACTGTATCTATACATTGTGTACACATAGTTAATAAGTGGAGGATTCAGTTTTTCAGGAGTGGTAGAAATTAGCATTGTACTGGCCTACAGCTACAGCGAGAGAAGAGGCAGTCTTTCTGGACATCTAGACCAAATGGAAGCTAAACAGGAGGGAAAATCTAATCGTGTACAACCATCCTTGCTCCTTTCATGTCCAGAGATATTTTTGTAGCTCCACAGTTGAAAAGAGCTGCATCTGAAATCACCAAGAGCTTGCATGTAAAGACACCTTTTCTTTCTGGCTTCTGCATATATGAAGAGGCTAGGCAAGTAATTTACAAGTTCAGTGGCTTTTTTTTTTTTAAGTTTATTTATTTATTTCAAGAAAGAGATAGCACAAGTCGGGGAGGGACCGAGAGGGAGTGGGAGAGAGGATCCCAAGCAGGCTTCCACGCTGCCAGTGCAGAGCCATATGTGGGGCTCAAACCCATGAAGCTGAAGGATCATGACCTGAGCTGAAGCCAAGAGTCGGATGCTTAACTGACTGAGCCACCCCGAAGACCCAAGTAATTTACATATCCAATGCCTTATTCTTCTCACCTATAAAATGAGCGTGACAGCAATACCAATCTCAAAGGACTCTGGTGGGGATTAAGTGGAATCAGGCCTTGCAGGAGCACAGCACTTGGTGGCATTTGCTAATATCCACTTTCATCATTATTGTGACTGTTCTTGTACTTGCTTTCTTCTCCTTCTCCCTCATCCTACTCCTGTTCTTCCTCCTCCAGCCTCCAAGTCCTAGGTAAAAGAACCACAAACTGTACATTAAGCTAGCCTCTGTGATTCGAAAGAGCCACAGACAACCCAGATGTCTACACGCTAGCCTTCTTTTGTTATTGTTGTAGGTAATACATCAGCGTTCGCCATTTCCCTTGCAGATCAGTTTCAGACTTTTGCAATTCAAAAAGCTATTGCTTCTTGTGTTTTAGCTGTGCAGCCTCATTTGTAGCTTTACAGGTTATCCTCCCAGTGAAAGAAACTGAAAATCTGTGTACAGTGACTTCTTATGGTGGGTGGCAACAATACAGCTTTCATACTGAAAATTACTTTTTCTTCGTTTTTCTCCAAAGTGATTTGGGCTCAGAGGAAAGGTGCTAAAATATCGTAGGATAAGGTTGGTATGTTCATTCCTCCCTCCTTTTGCCACGTTTGAGAATGTTAGCCAGCTTAAGGGATTATTATACATTAGCACTGACGAGAGGAATTTCGAGGTCATGTGGTCTTGCCCACAGTTCTGTGGGAGAAAAATCACACACGTGCCTACCTGACCGTGAAGTTAGCAGACTGGCACACTGTAGGTGTGCTCTCACCTTGACCCTCTGTATGCTCCAAGTTTGCATCACCCTGTAGAAAATTTTCACCAGCAATCTTTGCTCGCCATCAACACCCTTACTGGAATGTTGGTAATCGTTGGCTTAAGTTCTTATCTCTTAGATGCTGGAATCAAACTCCCAGAAAGGTCACCTCCTCATCCACCTAGCAATGCCCAAGGGTTCCTAAACTTTTACCTCCAACTTCCCCTTGCAGACGAGGAAACATGAATTACAAAGACACTTTTTAATGTTTGTATAACACATATCTTATTTCCGTTGATTACAGAAAGTATGGGCCTGCCTCCTTGAGAGTTTTAAAGATACTATTCTCTGTAAGAAATTTCATAGGCTATCTTCACTTAATTTTTTTTTCTGCATCCAGTATGCTAAAGTGTAAAAGTGCACTATTTTCTAATATAACCAAGTAATAAAAAATGGATCAAGTGCCCAGTATTAACACTTTACAGGTAGCCTATCATTTTTGCTTTCTCTAATTCCAAGTTCTCAGTTACTCAGGGAGAGATGTGGAGATGCTGATGTTCAATTATTCCGCATTTAAAACAGTCACGTAAGGAATTGCCAATTTTCCTTGCTCCCTGGAAAACTTTTTAGGGAATCTGGATGTTACTAAGGAATTTGAAAAGAAGAGGGAACAAGATTTATATGCCTCCAGAAAATTGGGGCAGTGAGGGCTGGCTGCAATAGACAGCAGTCTACACACACAGTAGCCAACAATATGACACGGCTCCGTGAGACCAGACAGAGAGCTACATGTGCAACAAGGAAAGTAGTTGATAAGATCTAAAACATGATGACACAAAATTCCCAAATACTTGAGCTGGCCCACGAGGGTACCGTGTTGAGTTTTAACCACCATATTTTTACATTTGGCACCATGAAGAGCATTGTGCATGCTCTGGTCTTTCCATTGAAAGAGAGAGAGAGACAGAGAGAGACAGAGAGGCAGAGTCAGCACAGTAATGCTCTGAAGGAATATCTAAGAGACTATTACCAGTGGTTCCCTTTGCTTTTAATTGTATTTATTTACTGTTCAGATTCCTTACCATGTCTACAAAACTATCTTTATTAAAAATAAAATTGAGCGATTTTTTTTAATTTTTTTTAAAGGTTTTATTTATTTTTGACAGAGAGAGAGCATGAGGGGGTGAGGGGCAGAGAGAGAGGGAGACACAGAATCCAAAGCAGGCTCCAGGCTCTGAGCTGTCAGCACAGAGCCCAACACAGGGCTTGAACTCTCAAACTGTGAGATCATGACCTGAGCTGAAGTCGGACGCTCAACTGACTGAGCCACCCAGGCGCCCCAAAATTGAGAGATTTTTTAAAATCACTTGGAGAAATTCAAAAAGGTGATAACAAAAATAATAATAATAATACCAAACACCTTTGTAGTGCTTGATATATACCAGACACTGCTCTAAGAACTTAACATAGATTGGCTGTTTGGGGTGACTGGGTGGCCTAGTTGGTTAAGCGTCTGACTTGGGCTCAGGTCATGATCTCACGGTTCGAGCCCTGTGTTAGGCTCTGTACTGACCACTCAGATCCTGGATCCTGCTTGGAATTCTGTGTCTCCCTCTCTCTCTGCCCCTCCCCCACTCATGCTCTGTCTCTCTCGCTCTCAAAAATAAATAATAAATTTTTTTTTGAATTTTAAATATATAGAGAGAGATTGGCCATTTAATTCTCATAATAACCTTATCATACCATTTTACAGATGAGCAAAGTGATGTACAAAGAGGCTAAGTAACTTGACCCAAGTCAAATGGAAACCATGATTTAAAACAAGGCAGCGCAGCTCCAGGTTCTGGGCTATTGAACAAATATACCGTAAAGTAATTAAGTTAAAGGAAGAAGGCTGAAAGATAGTGTGATTTTTATCTGTATGCATATGAGAAATTTAAAAAGGTAGGGAAGTTTGTTAGTTGTTTAGGTCCACAGAGAACCCCATTCGTAAAACGTAAGCTCTAATTAAAGCAGAAAGAAATGAAATTTAGTATTTGAAAGAATTTGACCTCAGTTGAAGAAACTCTGGAATGGCAAAACAGGAAGATGACTTTGAAAACATGGGTTTCTTTATTATTAAAAATATCTCTGTAGGGTAATTACAGTAATTAAACTTTCCATCTTCACCATTACCATTGTCTTCTTTGTAATCTAATATCTCTCTATCTCTAATTCCATTTCCTTACTCTTATTTACAAATTGTTCCCCTCCACCGATCAAGTATATTCAAATGCCTTAAGGGATACTAACTTGAACACTATCCACCCTCCTTTATTACAGTAACAATTTCATTTGATTGGCCCCATTACTTTTATAAGGATGAAATTAAGATGATTAAATAAAACATATAAAACGAATCATTAGGGTAGTCTATGTGAAGTTCATACAGGAAAACTAATGGAGATTTTTGAGTTTCACTTTCTTAGGACACAATTTTCCAGTACATAAGGAAAAGGCCATAATAGTCATGTTTTCCGAGGAAATGCCATAATGAAATTTCTTTAGTGAAATAGCTAATGGACTGGTAATTGTGTACTTTATTGAATATGCCAGTACTTATCATTAATGTGATCCATAAAATGAAAAGTATCTTTTACTTTATTGAGATTAGAGTAGCAAATGAGCTAACAATGCTTGCAAATTAAAATCTAGGCTATAGCACTGACAATGGGGGGGGGGCATCTTATTTTAAAAAGAAGGAAAGTATTGAAACTTTAAAGTGGTGATTTTGTAAATGTGGTAGATCATTTTCTCTCTGAGTTGTGACTAAGGTCCATGATCAAGAAGATTGAATCTTGCCACTTCTGCGCCAGAGAATCTACTATCACAGAACCTCCCTACCTTTAGTGAGAGATCAAATTAGGAGAGGCTTTCTCAGGAGTCCTGATATCCCTTATGCCCACCCCATCATACATTCACCAGTCCCACAAAGTGCACATGACATTTTTCTCTTGCTGGAATATATGTGATGGAAGATGCTCTCATTCGCACAAAATAGATTGTAATTTTTGCACAATTCCTTGCCCCAAACCTATATTGCCCACCTTCCCCTCCTCCCTTTACCAAAGCACAATGAAATGCCAAAATCTGGAAGAAACATTATTATATAGATAACCTTGATTCCTTCTCAATGTATGCAAGGATAATTCATAAATAAAACCTATTATAGGTATTTTAAACCGTATTTGTAGCAAACCCATACCTAATCAATGTGAAAGAAATAGTCTGTCATGACACTGTGGGGAAGAACTGACACTGGACCATGTCATAGTAAATCTGCCATTTGCCTAGTGACTAATGAAATTATACATCATTGCCTACAAGACAAAAATGTTCTCCTTTCTCGCTGTTCTTTGTTTGAATTAAAAAGGGAATCCTTGAGAGAAAAATAGAGGCGATTTCTTTCTCTGTGTTTCAAAGACAATATGATGTTTAAGTATCTGATCTTGGAGGTCAGGCAGACCTGAGTTCCAATCCTGGCTCTGCTATTTGCTAGATTTGTAATCCTGAACAAGTTACATAACGCTTTTGAGTTTTGGTTTCTTCATCTACAAAATGAAGCCCATTAAACAGAGTCAAATCATTAACTGTTATTAGTAGGAGAAGAAGTAGTTATTCATCATTGTCTGGCACATTTTCAGGAAAAATCTGATTACATAAAAGTTCCTTCCTTTCTCCTAAAAACTTCATCAACCTTTCTGAATAAATATTTGTAGAAAAACTTTTCCCAAAAAGTCGCCATGAGAATTAGTTTCATTCTTTTCATACATGGTGGTCATATAAACAAATAGTTATTTAGATTCAGGGGAACTAAACTTAATTTGTTACAACTAGTCAGCAAGTCAATCCTGGAGTCTTTGCTGCTTAAAATGAGTCTTGAAGATGAAATAAGTAGAATTGCCATTCCAGGAAGAGACTCCCAGCATAACCCAAGATGAAGAGGCATAGCAATGGATCTCAAAATTGAATGTGTCCCAGAATGACCAGGAGACTTTGTTAAAGCATAAATTTTTGGACCTCAGCCCCAGAGTTCCTGGTTAAATAAGTTTCAGATAAAGCCCAAGAACTCACTGTTCTAATGATTTCTAGTTGACTCTGATTCCACCGGCCTGGGGCCACATTCTGAGAAGCATTGGAACAGGATGATGTACTGGGGGACTGCAGAGACTGTGCTTTGTTGCTGATGAAGTGGTGCAATGAGCACATAGCCAGAGATGGACCAGAAGAGACAGATAGAACCCAGATCATGAAGCAACTTGGACATCTACTGAGGGATAGAAGTTTAGTCCAAGGCCCAATTTGGAAGGATCACTGCTATAGGAATAGATTGGGGAGTGGGAAGCCTGAGGCCTAGTTGGTCAGTTGAGAAGTTAGTGTAATCATCCAAGGAAGAGATGCTGGGGCTTGAGTTAAGTCAACGTGGGAACAAAAATGGAACAGACAGAGCTTGATGATGTATGTGGTAAAAGGATGGAAGGAGCCTGGTTTGAAGATGCTCTTCAAGGACTCAATCCATAATAAACTATGTAAACTATAATAGTTCTAATTATATGTCAGAAATTGTTTTTTAATTACTCCAGATGTTTAAACCCATAATAAAATAGAACAGGTTTGAAAAAATGTAATATGTTCCAACCATTTTAGCAATCTCTATCCATTTAGTAAACGATTACCAAAGTATAACAATGATAGTAGTGTGGAGCTTCCTCAAAAAATTAAAAATAGATCTACCCTATGACCCAGCAATAGCACTGCTAGGAATTTACCCAAGGGATACGGGAGTGCTGATGCATAGGGGCACTTGTACTCCTATGTTTATAGCAGCACTTTCAACAATAGCCAGATTATGGAAAGAGCCTAAATGTCCATCAACTGATGAATGGATAAAGAAATTGTGGTTTATATACACAATGGAATACTACTTGGCAATGAGAAAGAATGAAATCTGGCCATTTGTAGCAACGTGGATGGAACTGGAGAGTATTATGCTAAGTGAAATAAGTCAGGCAGACAAAGACAGATACCTTATGTTTTCACTTCTATGTGGATCCTGAGAAAATTAGCAGAAGGCCAGGGGGAAGGGGAAGGAGGATAAAAAGAGTTACAGAGAGGGAAGGAGGCAAACCATAAGACACTCTTAAATACTGAGAACAAACTGAGGGTTGATGGGGTATGGGGGAGAGGGGAAAGTGGGTGATGGGCATTGAGGAGGGCACCTGTTGGGATGAGCACTGGGTGTTGAATGGAAACCAATTTGACAATAAATTGTGTGTGTGTGTGTGTGTGTGTACACAATGATAGTTAATGTGTATTTAGTGCTTGCTTTGCACTAGGAACTCTCCTGCACACTCAGTATTTTACTTAATTCTCACCACACTCTAGAGTGGGCACTATTATTAGCCCCACCTTACAAATGTGGAAACATGGCTCATAAGTTAGAACATTTCCTGTTTCAGACAGCTTTCATGTGCCCCTCCAAAGCCACTCTCCATTCTTTTCTATCTGCTTTCTGCCATAGGAAGCTGACCTGTGTGTACAAGCTTCCATGTGGGTTTAGCCAATAGGAGAAACTGGCAGGAGACCAGAGGTAGGGAACAGAGTGAGGTCAGGTTTTATTCCCTCCTCACCTGTTGTCTCACACTGGCTATGTTCCTCAACAAAATGCCATAGATCTCTGAATGTGGCCCTGTCTACACAGCTTTCTCCTTCCTGGTTCCAGAAACTAATTTTTCTCCTCTTCCTTTCGGGTTTAGGAGTAGTAACACCTCTTCTGTTCCTATGACCAAGGTACCACACTAGCTGTTGTAGTTTTCTTGCAAAATGCTTACACTTTTAAATGAGACCCTTTATGACAGTGTCACTAAATTATCCCACGTTGAACAGTCAAGGAATATAGGGAAAGGGTACAGGAGGCAGGGATTCAAAATCCCACAGTCTGACTTTAGACACCAAGTTCCTAGAGTTTGCTGAAGTTGGGGAGAGGGAAGGAGAAAAGCTTGGTCAGTAGTGTCTCTTCTCCTGTATTTTGGAACTGAGTCTAGACAAAGGCAAAGAACCATCTGGTTAAATAGATTTCTACAAATCAAGAAAAGCTGAGAGTCCGAAAAAAGATTAGTGAAAAATCTATTCCTTGTCCTTTTGACCAGTTCACCCTAATTGGGAAAGAAAAGAAGAGTTTCTACATGGTCCTCAACATCTTTATATGACAGCAACAGGATGTTTAAAAATAGATAGGGTTTTAAGTAACATCATTATGAAGATACTAAGTGGGAACCGTTGGTTTTCTCAATCTCACATCACACTCCAGTGCCTGCCCCTTCCATCAGCAAGACAAGGAATTAAAATAGTGTGGTGAGCAAAATGAGACAGGATGGAGTCAAAGCTTCTGCGAAGTTTCTAAAGGGGCTGTTTAAACTAACAACCTTGTACATGATGTAGGTGACTATTTTTTTTTAATGGGTGACGGAGGAGAAGCACCATTCTGGAGATTAGCTTTTTATTCTCTCATATTCATATCCTGTTTAGTTAAAAGAACTCATTTTCTTGCAGTGTGTGGTATCATATTCCTGATTATAGAGTGTCATATATAGTGATACATACAGTTATATGTAACTAAAGTTAATATACATGAAATCTTCAGAAAACAGATGGATGTTCAACTTTCCAGAACTGATTAGAATTGTTAATCAGAGTTCAGAGAAGAGATAGTCATAGCCAAGATACCAGCTCCATCAGCTTGTGATGATTTCCTTAACATCCTAACAAGCCCCATATCGCTATCCTAACCATAGATAAGCTTAACCATGCAGCTACCATTTTACATTTAAATATATTAGTTCCTGAGGCACCTGGGTGGGTCAGTTGGTTAAGCGTCTGACAGGCTCAGGCCAAGATCTCAAGGTCCGTGAGTTCAGGCCCCGCATCGGGCTCTGTGGTGACAGCCCAGAGCCTGCAGCCTGCTTCAGATTCTGTGTCTCCCTCTCTCTCTCTGCCCCTCCCTCACTCATGCTCACTCTCTCTCTCTCTCTCGCTCTCGCTCTCGCTCTCACTCTCTCTCTCTCAAAAATAAGCATTAAAAATAAATAAATAAATAAATAAATAAATAAATAAATAAGTTCCTTAGCCCAGAAATCAAAAGCTATGGAGATGTTGCTGTAAAATTAAATGTTAGATAGTGAAAATTCACATGGTAATGTGACCACCACTGAGAAAATAATAAAAGACTTGAGAAAATGAGAACAAATAAAAGTCATTAGATGTAGCAAACCTAGTTTTTCCAGGAGTTATAAAGCACAAATAAATATATATATATTACAAAGGAAGTTTAAAATTTTTAAACTCAAAAGAAAAATACACTTATCAAGACTTGATTTCTTAATGAATTACAATATTAAGTGTATTTCATTTATGTACACAAAATAACATGCAATTTTCTATAAAACCACTGTGATAATCACATTCAATACATAGATGGTCAAAACAGTTCAATTTCTTTTCCCAGAAATAATCTTATTAAATTAGAAATGAGTGATATACCAGTGCACTGTAAAATCTAGATCTCTTGACTCTAAGCCCAGGATTATTATCAATCTAGTAAATTTCTATTCTAACAAATTACACAGAAACCATTAATAAAATGTCTTAGTTCCCATATGTCTACCCAACTTGTTTCCTTGGCTTTAATTAACTTTCTACTTGTTCCTTGGCCTTAAGGTCATGCCCATATGCAGCTGACTTAAGTGGACTGCACCTTTAAATGAGACTTTCATTGCAGTCACTGATGTAATCAATTCAGTCCCCACAGCCAAACTGATCATTGCAGCAACAGACATCCATCTTTGAGACAGCTACATTTAACAATCCCAGCACGCCGCTGTCGATTTACTTTTAGCCACTGACAAGTCTGGCCCTCACCTTGGGCAAGCTTTCCCAGACTAGAAAGAATGATGCAGTTGGTCCAAAATTTCAGGGCTAATGATGTGAATGATCCACCAGTTTATAATTATAACTGTGTCAAATCAGAGGATGTGGGGGGACCAAAACTGTGAAAGTAATGAGTAAACCAAACCTGGTCACTAAAACCATTAACTTTTTCTGGGGCGCCTGGGTGGCTTGGTCGGTTAAGCGTCCAACTTCGGCTCCGGTCATGATCTCACGGTTCGTGGGTTTGAGCCCTGCGTCGGGCTCTGTGCTGACAGCTCAGAGCCTGGAGCCTGTTTCAGATTCTGTGCCTCCCTCTCTCTCTGTCCCTCCCCTGTTCATGCTCTGTCAACCTCTCTGTCTCAAAAATAAATAAATGTTAAAAAAATTTTTAAAACCATTAACTTTTTCTTCTGTAATATTTGTAAGGCTTATTTGTGTTTTAGAAATAGTTAACGTGTATTGTACCCTGTATGAGCAAGGCAGTGTTGTGGGTTACTTTTTTTTTCCCCCATCTGCTATTTCATTCAATCCTCTCAACATCCCAAGTTCTGTTTTTTACTCCTACTGTTTCATTCAGTTCTTTTGACATCCTACAAAGTATTATTAACAGCAGTTTATAATGAGGCTATGGAAAGTTAAATAAAGTCACGTAACAAGTGGCTAAGTTAGGATTCAAACTCACATCTGAAAGGTAACATTGGGTAATTGGGTTTTAGTATTATAAACTTTTCCAGTCATAGCTAAGGTCATAATGACTTCCCATTCTAGTGATAAACACATCAATCTTTGTGTCTCATTTTTCTAGTTTTCTCAACCCCAGCTCCTACTAAACCTTACAGAAAGGTTGAAATTTATTCCAAATTACTAATAATGGGAAGGAGCTTAAAAAATTAACAAGAATTGAAGTTTTTAAATTTTTAAAAAATATTTATTTATTTTTGAGAGAGAGAGACAAGACTGTGAGCAGGGAAGGGGGAGAGAGAACAGGAGACAGAATCTGAAGCAGGCTTCAGGCTCCATGCTATCAGTGCAGAGCCTGATGTGGGGCTTGAGCCGACAAGCTGTGAGATAATGACCTGGGCCGGAGACGGATGCTTAACCAACTGAGCCACCCAGGCGCCCCAAGAATTGAGTTTTTAAGGCAAAATTAAGTCTGATTTGAAGCACATATAGAGAGACTTAATTAAGGGAGGCAAGGGGGATTTCTTTGAACTCTTAAAATGACCCATTGGTAGTCACCTTCTCGGGAATGTAGGCAGCTGATACGAGTACAGAGACAAGTTAAAAAAAAAAAAAAGTCACCATGAAGGGCAGGTGATTAATACTATCTCAGAAAGGGCAGAGACCAATCACTTGCATGTTTGACTCAGCACTTCACTTTGAAGGCTTCTTAAATATTCAACCACTAACTCATTTCAAAAATGTGAACTTGGGAGGTGGGGATCTGGTTAAATATGGAGGAATAAACACAAGTCTATTTCTTCCCAGACGTTTCACATTACCAAAATGAAAGAGGAAAAATAAAAGTAGTATAAACCCTCAATGGCAAAACAGAAAGAAACAAACATACAAAAAAAAAAAAAAAAAAAGGAAAGGGGACAACAGTAGAAAAGAAGGAAAGAATATAGATAAAAATTTTATAGGTAGGAAGTTGGTGAAGGAGAGATCACTGACTTAGTGGAGAAGAGAAAGCTAAACTCTTATATAAGTGCCACAGTAAATAATGACGAGGCAAAAAATACACCCCTCAGGTATCTCAACACTCGGGTTTGGGGCACAATGTTCCATGAAATGTCAGGGCAGAGCTTAGGGCTGAAGATAGCAAAGTGGAAAGGCTTCATAAAAAGAAGTTAGGCCCAGGGGTGCCTGGGTGGCTCAGTTGGTTGAGTGACTGACTTTGGCTCAGGTCACCATCTCACAGCTCGTGAGTTTGAGTCCTGCGTCGGGCTCTGTGCTGACAGCTTGGGGCCTAGAGCCTGCTTCTGATTCTGTGTCTCTCTCTCTCTGCCACTAACCCACTCGCATTCTGTCTCTTTCTCTCAATCTCTCTCTTTCAAAAATAAATAAACATAAAAAAAAAATTTTTTAAAGAAGAAGAAGAAGTTAGACCCAGATTTCTTCCTGCAACACTTGCTACCAGGCAACTATCCATCCCCAACTTTCAAAGACTAGAAGAGTTTTATTCTTTTATGAAAATGAACCAGAGAATTTGGACTCACGTTCCCCCTGTGATGGGGCCATGGTGAGTTACTAAAAGAGATAGCAGGCAATTAAATGAAAGTCTCAGTAGTTTCTTACTGGAACTCCCAGCCCCATTCCCACACATCTGCTCACAGACTATTGGTAACCCAGGGTATATCTACTGCTTGAAGATTTGTCTCTAAAAAAATTTCAGAGGAAACTTGCAATTAGTAACATAGATGATGGTCTCTGAATGCAAAAACTAGTCTTAAATTCAGTCCATCAGCTGAGAAGCCAGGCACAGCTTTTAAATGCCTAGCTCTCCAAATGAACAAACAGCAAATAGTAAGGGCAACAGCAATTTGAAGATAAAGCAATTTGAAGAAATCCTTCTATATGGGACATAGAGGAGGGGGAATGGAATTTAGAAGAAACAGAGCCAGCACAAAGGACAAAAAATAATTTCAAACAGGAAAGAATTTAAAAATATATCCATAAACAGAAAGAAAAGATTATATCCATAAACACACAAATGGGATGCAAATGGGATACACAAATGTAAAAATTTTATAGCTCTGGGGAAAAACTGTCCATGAAAGAGTAGAACAAATAAGCAAGAAAACTTCAGAGAAAGTGGAATGAAAAGCAAACAGATGGACAATGAAAGAGAAAAAAAAAAAACAACTAGGAAATTCAAGTGTTAAGAGGTCAAGCATCACAGCAACAGTTTCGTAAAGAAGGAAAAAAATTAGTGGTTCCTGGGTGGCTCAGTGGGTTAAGCATCAGACTCTTGATTTGGGCTCAGGTCATGATCTCCCGGTTTGTGAGTTTGAGTCCCATGTTGGGCTCTGTGCCGACAACATGGAGACTGCTTGGGATTCTTTCTCTCTCTCTCTCTCTCTCTCTCTCTCTCTCTTCTCTCCCCCACTCATGCTGTCTTTTTCTCTCAAAGTAAATAAATAAATAAATGAATAAAGAAAGAAAGAAAACTAATTTAAAAAAAAGAATGAAAAAAGTTAAAAGGAAGAAATCCTCAAATTAACTCAGGAAATTTTCACAGACTGAAAAAATTAAGTTTCCAGGCTGAAAGAGTTCCCCAAATTCCCCAGATGAGTAAATGAAAGAGACACATTCCAAGGACCATCACAAAGAATTTACAACCTCCAGGAGATAAATGAAATTCATGAAAGCTCCCAGGAAGGAAATGTAAGTCATATCCGAAGAATAGGAATTAGAATGACAGCTGATTTCTCATCAGCAGAACTAGAATCTAGAGGTACTAGTGGGAAAGTACCTTCAAAATTCTGAGGACAAATTATTTCACCCTAGAATTCTATATATGATAAATCATGGAGAATAATGATATTTTTTGATATTCAAGACCAAATAAAATTTACCTCCATTTGTACGCTTTACTTTATATATATATTTTATAATGTTCATCTATTTTTGAAAGAGAGACAGAATGAGAGTTGGGAAGGGACAGAGAGAGAGGGAGACACAGAGTCTGAAGCAGGCTCCAGTTCTGGGCTGTCAGCACAGAGCCAGATGCAGGGCTCAAACCCACAAACCACTAGATAGTGACCTGAGCCAAAGTCGATGCTTAACTGACTGAGCCACCCAGGCGCCCCACCATTTATATGCTTTCTTAGATAATTGCTGTAGAATATCCTACAGCAAAATGAAATAACAAACTGAAATAATAAACTAAAGTAATAATAGCAATAATGATCATCATAATAAAGAGACACATGCAATCTAAGTAAGACAATAGGAGAACCCAATAGGAAAGAAAATGTGACATGTGAGAAATCTGCAGATGACTAATGTGCACCAAACATGGAAGGCAGCCAGCCCAGAGAGAGACAAAAAGAGCTGTGAGAGGGGACAACGTGGCTGTGGGCATGGAGTGGGGGCACTGTTTGAAAATTTAAAGACAGTCCAAATATCCATGTGACAAAGAGCAATAGCATTTGAAAAACATGTAAAAGCGGTTTTAAAGTTTTTATTAATTTATTTTGAGAGAAAGAGAGAGTGACAGAACGAGCGGGAGAGGGGCAGACACAGAGGGGGACAGAGGATCCAAAGCAGGCTCTGTGCTGACGGAAGAGACCCCAATGAGGGGCTCAGACTCGCAAAACATGAGACCATGACGTGAGCTGAAGTTCGACACTTAACCAACTGACCCACCCAGATGTCCCAAAACGGGATAAATTTTTTAAATGAGGAAATCAATAAAATCAAAGAACACAACTTGTACAAGAAAGGTAATAACAAATATGGTACACTACTTGGCTCACGGTGAGCAGTGTTTATCTAAGTGTAATAATACAAACACTAACCCCTAATTGAAACAGGTGTATATATATATATATATATATATATATATAATTACATAAATAACATATATGATAATAGCATAATTATATGATTAATGTAACAATTATTGCATTGATAGATATAAATTTTATCTATACATATAAGTTTTGTGGTAAAATAAAGGAGGGGGGTATAAGAAAGCTGAATATTCAACTATGGTAAGAGGAAGGCAGTAGAAAATAGTGGTTTTGGTTTAGTAAAAAATATACATAATTGGTGTTTGCCCTTGGTTCCTGGCATGAACCTTCAACCCCTTCAAATTTTCTCAGTGACAGGAGTATGTCTTGTTATGCATAAAGACGTGTTTCTTTCCAACACGTGTTATTTTATACTCATGAGATGGGACCCTAAATAACTTCAGGATGGGGGTTGGTCAGCAGAAAAAAACAGGTGACGAGAGCAGTGGAACTTTCAGCCCCATCTCCCAACCTCCAGAGATTGAGTTCAATCATATAGCCAATGGTAGTAATCAATCATGTCTATGGAAACCTTGAATAAAAACTCTGGACAGCTAGGCTCGGGGTTTCCAGGTTGGTGACATCAATGTGCTGAGAGATGGCATGCCCAGATTCCACTGGGAGAGGGCATCGAAGCTCTGGGTCCTTCCCACACTTCCATCCCTCAAGACCTTGCCCTATACATCTCTCCCATTTGGCTGTTCCTGAGCTGTATCCTTCATAATAAAACTGTAACTTAAGTATAGTGCTCTGAGTAAGTTCTGTGAGATGGGTAGCCCACCAAATCTTTGAACCGAGGACTTCCAAATTTGTAGTGAACCAGGAAGAACTGTAGGTAGAGTGGGGACATCTAGGATTTGCAACTGGCATCTGAAATGGAGGAAATCATGGGTGACTGAGCCCCTCAACCTGTGGGGTCTGTACTAACTCAAACTTTAATGGATTTGTGAGACACTAAGTTGCTGTCGGAGAATTGGATGTTGCAAGCACAGTGGTCAAACAAAATGTTCAGAAATATGAAAATTAGTACCGGAAGAAAGGTAAAATGGTTCAAAGTTATTTTCTCTAGAGAGCTGAATTGAAGGGCAGAAATGAGTGGGCAGGTGCTGCTTTATCTCCTTAAAATCTTTTAGATTTTTTTTTATCATTTTCATGTATTACATTGACATAAATTAATTTTATTAAGTAAGAATGAATTCATTTCTAGGCAGTGAAAGTATCATTTTATTTTATTATTCACTAAGCTCTCCAAATTATGATGCCCATTACGTGATCATTAATTAACACCTTGATTTGTCCCCTCTTTATTAAATATCTGACATTCTGTACCCAGGAGGGAATAAAAATACTTTTGGAATGCATATTTTGATTGGGAAGAGCTACATGAAAAACATGAGGATAAATGCAGAGAATAAGTACTACAATATTTTTTAAAAACTCATTATCAATATTATTATCAACTGGTAGAAATAGGCATTTTTGACTGGGCATATTTTCATAATATACATTGGTATAACATGATTAAATATAGGATGCAATTTTCATTGTACATATTATCAGTAATTTTTACACCAAAGTCATAAAAATTATCAAACTACTAAAAAATTACATAGTATGTGTGGAAAATCAGTCTGTGAGTATGTATCATGGGGAAATGCATGTTTTATACAGAATATGAACTCAAGACGCTTTATCTTCGTGCCTAGCTTCTCGTTTGGCAATCACTTTTTAGGAAAAGTTTTCAATTAGCAATAATCGCGCCTCGGATAAACCTCATTGGCTACGATACTGCCACTGCGCAAAGCTGGCAATCACTTTTTAGTTTAATATTGGAGTTGTGATCTGTGCCACAGTTCGTTTTGATGGTCTCCAAAATCATTGATTTTGGCTTGATCTTACATACTGTTCAAGATTTACTCAATGAAATTTAGGCCGGTTTCTTTGTTATACATTTGAATGTCAATTTATTATTTTTAGCTTGCAAAACGAATTTCAAATGCATTTTCTTCTCTGTTTAAATTCCCAGAAGAGACATAACTCTGCCTTGGCGGGGGGCTGGAACCTCCTAATCCCAAACCCCCTCCTTCCCCATTGAAACAGTGGTTTTCATTATGCACTTCTTTATTAACTTGAGGTTTCTCAGGCAAACATCACTACATCAGTGTAGACACACACTGAGACATTTAACAACAGAAAGCAGAATTTCATCGGGACATAATCAGATGATGAAACCAGTATATTAACGCAGTGAATTCTGTAAAGTCATCTCAGGTAGTTGCATCCAGTGAGATGGGGCCCCGTGGGGTCTAGGGCTGAGGTGGGAATTGCGGCAACATTTGACAGTTGAGAAACTGGTGATGCCATTAACCCAATACAGCCAGATGCACCTCATTCTTTCAGGGTCCTTTCTCCCTCTTTCTTTGCCTTGTATCATTTTATTCTTCCTTATTTCCCAACACTCCTGTTTTCCCCCATGCCTTTATCCTCCAAATATTCCCTTTTATCATGTATTATGTGTCAGAGCTGATACGCAGTGTATACGTGATAACTCTCTAATCCTCCCTACAACCCTATGGGATGGGTGTTATTAATATTGCCATCATACTGATAAAGAAACCGAGACACAAGATGAACTCCCCAAATTCACATACCTAGAAAATCTTACATTCTTAATTATTGCTGATACACTGCTTAAGAAGCCAGATGCTCTAAGGAGCCCTTGTCAACGCCTTCCACCAAGTATACACAAGGCTTTCTGCATCTAGTGATTCTTAAAGAAGCCCAAAAAATTCCAGCTTCAACTAGTTCACCCAAATCAGTCAGTCTGTTGCCTGCAATGCAGTTGTTCGTTTTCCAATTTGCGTTTGGATTCTTAGACCACATCTATCTTCCAAAGCAATGTGGAGTGTTGTTACAGACAAATAAAAGGAAAATGTCAGATTTTCTGAATCTGAATTTACCCATGTGACATGAACTGTTTTGGTTTTAGCCTTAGGGAGCCTTTTTCCTAAAGCTTACCTGTGCTTTATAAGATGGTGTGGGCAGACTGTTGCTCCTAAAATGAGGAATAATTCCTGTCCATTAGCAAGTGAGTTTGCCTCCAGGAAACCATTGAAAGTAGGTACAAATCAGAAGAGTTTCCGCAGGGGCCTAAATTAACCTGCAGGGGCCTTTCGAAGCTGCAAGCAGTATTACTCCCAAGCACAGCAAGGTCAGCCCAGTCACGATTTTGGCTCTGCTTCTGAAGTGGGAATAATTTTTGAAAGAGACCTTGCCTGTTGCTTTATGTTGTGGAGAAGAAAAAAAATAAATAAGAAAATGTGACTAATCAAGTGCTGGAAGACTTGAAAACAGAAGTTTTCTGATTAGTAATGCAAAGCTGGGATCATGTCTTCTTGTATTTGTCAAAATGGAGAACATAAAATCCTGCTAACCTATTCAGCTAGCTAAAAGGTTTCCATGACAACTGTGGGAACTTGGAACATTCAGTACTCTTGTCTTCAAAAATAACCTTTCCGTATAGGCAAGAGATTGTTAAAAGCACTAACCCACTTCACCTCTCCAGTCCAAGGTAACTACCTGACCATTATGTTGGTCTCTCACTACCCTGGAAAAACTTCAAATGGTCTGTTTATTCTACAGTGTAGGAATAAAAATTCAGATGACTAGCCCATTATAAACTGTGTTTAATCTCAGCATGTTTTAGCCTGTTCACTTTGTGCACTCATTAGTTTTTCTGGAGAAAAGAGAACTTACTTCTATGCAAGGAATTACAGATTTAAAGGTTGTTTCTTCTCTCCTTTTAAAGCCAATCAAGTCGAAAATAGAAAATATAGTTATCTCTTAGGAAATTTAGCCCCTGAAATGCCAGCAACACGTGCTCATGGTAGATAATATAGGACACACAGAAAATGTTAAGGAAAAAAAAAAAGGATCCATTATCTCACAAACCAGAGAGCCTGACCATTGTTGAAATTTTTATATATCCTCTTCTAGTGTTTATATCATATCTCTGTTTCATTAGTTCATTTTTTAAACTGAATCATTCCTTAAGCTTGACCCACCCACAGAGATAAGCTTGGATAATGGAGGGTTTATTGCAAAAAAAGACAGAAACAAGAAGATACATAGTAGATAATCACTGGGGTGGCAGTGCCTCTAAGAGCAACTTCATGAAGATCCAAAACAATAGCTTAACAAGTATTCAAGATAATTAACCTACCTCATTTGTGCTTTGGCGTTCATATTTTCCCACAGAGAGGTTCTGATTGGTCTGTTGGCCCTCATCCAACATGGAACATCTATTTTTCTGGTTTACTTAATCCTCGCCCAGGTTGCAAGTTTAGTTTCATGTATCACGAATGGCAGAACCCCAGAAACTTAACTGGGCCATTTTAGCCTTCCTTGAGTAGAAGGCAGTCTCAAAGTCTCCTTATTGGTATGTCTTATGCACAATTCTATATTTACTTTCCCCCTGAGAGTCATCATCTATTTCAAAAGTGGGAGAGTAGAAATGGTTGAACGGAGGTGCAAGCAATGGTGGTGGGAGGAGAGACAGCATTTTAGAGAAAGTAAAAGCAATAACTAATAAATAAAAACAATGGAAATTCAGGGTGCTTTGTATTATCACAGTGTTTCAGCAAGTCTAAACATTGGGAATAAAATACTCTTTCCCCAAAATATTTTTTGTTGTTCTAATTTCTAAACAATCAGTGAAGACACTGATGGGTTTTACTAAAATAATATATATTTAAGCTTCAAATGAGCACATCTTAATTACTTACACTATAATCAACCTTGTAATCTATGTGGGAGTTAATTCAAAGGACTCCCTGTGTGGCCCATGACAAAGAGGATTAATGTTCCTCTCTTCTCAAAAGCAAGTTCCATAGGGTTCAGAATTATTCAAGCTCACTTTGGGCCCAGTTCATTTATTCAGCTCCTATGTCCTGTACATTTCTGGACTTAGCCAGTAAATTTGACATAAACAATGGTAGCATAGTGGTTGTAAAGATAAATGAACAGAACTTCAGTTACTTCAATTCAATCATTCTACGTACAAATCATTTTTGGAAATGGGGAATTCAGTCTTTTGAAAGTATTTCTCCCTGTGCTCTTCCTTCTTTACAAAAAAAAAGTACTTTAAAATATTAATTTATTCATTTTTCCTTTTTTATACCATAAATATTTATTTTTAAAATATACTTTAGTCTATTTTCTTTGTTGGCATAAAATCATATTAAAAAGTTCAAGACTAGAGTTTTACTATCCATGGTTTTTTTTTCTGACTATTGTTACTGTTTGTTACATTTCTTTTTTTTTTTTTTAATTTTTTTAATGTTTATTTTTGAGAGAGAGAGAGACAGACAGAGTGTGAGCAGGGGAGGGGCAGAGAGAGAGGGAAACACAGAATCTGAAGCAGGCTCCAAGATCCAAGCTGTCAGCAGAGCCCATCACGGGGCTTGAACCCACGAACCGTGAGATCATGACCTGAGCCAAAGTCGGTCACTTAATCCACTGAGCCACCCAGGTGTACTTTACTGTTTGTTACATTTCATGATTATTACTGAAAATAATTTTGTCCTATACAGGAGGAAAGGGTATTTAAAATGATTCATTCCAGATGTCAACTACTCTAGATATTCCATTGTCTACCATATTTTAAGCATCTAATAACATTAACTTCTCATTGTAAACTATTGTACTATAATAATATTCCTTTATCCAGAGACACCAAAATCTATTTAACTCTTAATCTGTTATTGGGCGATTAGCTTGTTTCCAGGTTTTGTTATTATAAACAGGGCTAGATGATACCTCTGTACACATTTTATTCCTACTTTCTGACTTTGTCTCAGTCTAATTTTATGGGACTGCTTTTAGGCAATACACAGTGCCAAAAAAACTGGACGAGAGCATCGCAATTGATTATCCACAAACTAGATGGTGTGAATCATCACTGCAGTGAACTGTAGCTTATTCAATAGTTAATTATCCACAGAGTATCCATAATTTATATGACCTACCTACAACATCCTCATAAAAATAAAAATTAAAAAAAATCTTATGGCGCATTGTCTTTAAAAAGCCTTAAGAATCTCCCCTTTTTTTGTATGCATCTATTATTTATGTGCAGTATTCTTGAACATTTCCATCTAACATGTTACGCAGAAGCTTTGCAGAATAAAATCCTCCCAGGCAGCTCCTCGTCATCTGGGGCACCCTAATCTGCTATATTTATTCATGTTCCAATGCACATGCTAAATAAGAAATTGGCAAGATGATGCAAGGGGCTATGGATATTCAGCTTTGTTCTTAAGCTTAGAGTCAGACAACATTTCTCTGGGTAGTTTACTTCCTACCAAACTGCGTGCAGAATGGAAGGAGAATTTGATTTACACCCACACAGGAGGAAGCAGCTCTGCCCTAAAATCACAATGCAGTATATTTGGGAGAGGATTGTTCTGCGAGAGACAAGGCAAAGCCGTGGTATGAGTTTGGCTCTAGTGCCAGACTGCCTGAGTTTGAATTCCAGTGGCTGGTTGGGTGACCCTGGGCTAGTCAGTGGCTGAACTGGGTTCTGTGATAAAAGAATAAACAAATTATCGTCCCTGTACTCATGGAAATTTACAGTTTAGAGAGAGTCAGATAATTAAAACAATCATTATGTAAAAGAACACAGATCAGGACATCCCACCCAGTTTCAGAATATCTGTCAGTTATATTATTATGAGATTGATCATGTTACCTCCCATAAAAGATTAAATATCTTTGAAGGTAGACCACTGACACACACACACACACACACACACACGCGCGCGCACACACACTGAAGGTAGATTTTCTCTCTCTCATAGATAAATACAGATATAGATACATATATAGATATACATATACACATATATGTATATATATGTGCACACATACACTGAAGATAGACTCTCCCTACACATACATATACACATTTACATACATACCTACACGTATTTTTCCTTTAGGAAAAATGAAGGGATGCTTTCTCCACTTTCCTCTACTCTACAGCCCTCTTCTTCATAACTTTTTTCCCTTGCTTAACTAAAGCTACATGACTCAAATCCAAATTCTACTTCTTGTCCTTTTTTTTACCTTCTCCAAAATTACTTAGTCTCACTAAACCTCAGGTTATCTTAAAATGAAAATTAAAAACCATATAATCTCATAGGGATTTTATGCAGATTGTAAACAATAATGTATACAAAATGTTCAACATAGTGCCAGGTACATAGTTAAGAATTCAATTAATGTTGGTTGCTTTTACAATTAGCACTCAGTCAGTATAAGAATCATCCACAGACTTGGAGCTCATTATTATTCCCTTCCCTCTGGTATCTTATAATTATTAGAGAACATTTATTGAACACTTATAGAGAATATAAAATTATCTACACATGGAAGGGATTATTTTCAATGGCTATATATGAACTGTTAGATATAGCAGGCTGATTCCAATCACCATGTGTTGTCTGGTTAAGCATTCCTTTTTCCACACACATTCCCCACCCCTATAAGTGTCACATGACCCCAATGCTCAATTCCAGCATGAAGAGAATTTTGCTGCCCATACAAGTAAGCCAAATGGAGAGCTGAGCAATGTCTTAGGCACATAGGCAAGTGAAATTTTCACCAATAGGCCATGAGAAGGAAAACTGAAAGCATGGGCTTTGTTTATGCCTATTCACAAGATCTATGGTATCTCCTCCCCAGTGCTGTTGGCCAACAGTACTTGGAGATCTTTCCTTTCACACTTAGCTTCTGTCCAAATGACTGTGCCCATTCAGCGGAAGGAGATCCCTTTTTCAGTTTAGGGAAATTGGTCAGCAGTTGGGTTAAGTCTGTTTTCAAATCATTTTCATGTCATACTTGAAACAAAGCCTTTGAAAAGTCCAAGAGCTGAAATGTTGACAGCCGTTCTACTGAATCTATTTCGACAACTTCCTTTTAAGCCACTGAGTGGTACACATCCAGATACCTTGGCAAAGGAGTGAGGGAGGACTTCAGGGTACAATTCAATGAAACACAGAAGAAAGAAAACTTTATAGGCCCCAATTTACATTTATTTCCTCTCTACATCTATAGCCAACATCGCTACATCTTTGCCTTGGTAAAAGAGCACTTCAGAGTGGTCTAGCTCTTTGTAACCTATCCCACCCCCAGTCCAACTGTAAACGCAATGCTTAAATAATCACCTTATTGTTGGGGCAGGGAAGAAATAAAGGATTGGATTAGGAAAGACAGACTCTAGCAATGGCTAAGACCATAGACTGTGGAATCAAAAAGACCTAGGTTCCTATCCTCCCTCAGCCACTTACAAGCTTAGTGACTTTAGGCAAACTACTCAACTTCTCTGAGCCATGACTTCCTTAGTTGGTAAAGTAGATGATGATGACAGTTTTGACTTTACAGGGTTCTTTTGGGAAAATAAATAATGATAAAGTCTTGGCATAAGAAAGCACTCAGTAGATGTTCGTTTCTGCTACTCTTAAGGGAGATGGATGGAGAGCAGTATAAGTCAAGAAAACTTTATCATATCTGTCTTCTGCTGTGTCAAGCCTGTGTTATTAGGTTTCCAAGATCAGGAAACCACTAGGTGCCTTGTCTGATGTTAGCAACTCATTTTTGTTGTGCAAAATTCACATTTGCAGGCCTCCCAGAAACTGTTGTAGAATGAAGCACATAAAAGATTCATGCACATTCAGCGGCTACCTCCTGGATAACACTTCTCAGGGGATTGATTAAGGAATTTAATTTAAACCAACAGAACCAGTAATATTTCTGCTGATCCCTTGTGTAACTGTGTTAGTGAACATAAATATACATGGACAGGCTTGGGGTATTCTGTGATTCTTACAATTATCTAGTTCAAAGGAAAGCAAACTGATTACCATATGCATGAAACCGAGAAAGAGAAAGTTCTGTTCTGTGTCAGCAGGAGGAGGAAAGGTGGTTTTGAAATATGAATGTCTTGCTACTTTTATTTGATGTGTTTTCAATGCTCGTATAGAGAAAATAATTGCCAAAACATGACACGTAGAAGCAAATCGAGTGTGTATTTTTCTTTTCAAGCTGCTGTGTTCAAATTTTGACCAAAAGTAATGTCGGTTAACATAACTCCTGCAATACGTGCATCCAGGTGATTAAATGCTAAGAAATTAAAGGATCAGAATCCTTTTTTAATATTTGATTATCATGATATACTTAAAATAATAATTATGTCTAGCATTATATTGAACAGCAAAGAGTTTATCTGTTTCAATAATATCTTTCACAGAAGCTCAATATATAAGACAAATAAAAAACAGAGATTCTCTGGTTGAAGTGTGGGTTAGACGTCTAAAATTCTGACCTTGTGTCCTCCTCATCAGTCCCCAGAAATAACCACTAATGACCCTGTGTAATCTAAAAACTCAAAAGAACATAGCTTAAAAACCATTCCTTTGATGCATTACTCTTTTTTATACACTTTCACACTATTTTATTTTATTCTCACAAATGTCCTATAATGTAGATCTTAACACCTTCATTTTACAGGTCAAGAAACCAAGATTCAGAAGGAAAAACATTTCCAATATCACTCAGTTTATGAGTGCTCGTATTTGAGGCGAAACCCAAATCTTCTTGCTCTAAAACAGTCTTTTTTTTATTTATTTAAACTCAAGTTAGTCAACATACAGTGTAGTCTTGGTTTCAGGAGAAGAACCCAGTGATTCATTTCTTACATATGACACCCAGTACTCATCACAACAAGTGCCCTCCTTAATACCCATCACCCATTTAGCCCATCCCCTCACCCAACTCCCCTCCAAGAGCCCTCAGTTTATTCCCTGTATTTAAGAGTCTCTTATGATTTGCCTCCCTCTGTTTTCGTCTTATTTTTCCTTCCCTTCCCCTATGCTCATCTGTTATGTTTCTTAAATTCTACATATGAGTGAAATCATGATATTTATCTTTCTCTGACCAAATTATTTTGCTCAGCATAATGTCCTTTAGTTCTATCCACATTGTTGCAAATGGCAAGATTTCACTCTTTTTCATCAACGCAAGTAAAGCAGTGTTTCTTAATTTGGCACTACTGATATTTTCAGATGGATAATCATTTGTTCTGTGGAGCTATCCTGCAGATCATAGAATGTTTAACACCATCTTTGGCCTCCACTTACTAGAAGCAAGTAGGATGCCACCCCTGTGATGTCAATACAAATTGTTTCTAGACAGTACCAAAGGTCCAATGGAGTGGGATGGGGGACAAAATGGCCATGGGTGGAGAACCAGAGCTCTAAAATCAGGGCTCTTAATCTGGTATTGGTGGATCCCCAAAAGGGCCCTTGGATAGAATTCTACTGATCCCTGAACTTGGATGGGAAAGATTTACATCTTTGTTTTTACTAACCTCTGTTAGAAACTGAACCTTTCTTTCTATGATAAATGTAGGCCATAGACCTTAGTAGAATTATCAGTACTTGTGACCTATAACCAATAGAAAGTATCAATGTACCAAATTTTCTAACTTCAGTTATTGCAGGTACTTCAAAATATCATTGAAAAATAGAGCAAATGACTCTAATTACTACTTCAAAATTATGGTAGCTACTTGACACACTGTCCAATCTTCTTTAAGACATTACTAAAGAGGTATATATATATATATATATATATATATATATATATATATATTTTAGGCTTCTATACATATGATTATGGGTTTTTTTTTGTAGGTTCAAGTGTTTATTTAAATTCCAGTTAGTTAACATACAGTGTAATATTAGTTTCTGGCACAGAATTTAGTGATTCATCATTTATATACAATACCCAATGCTAACAGCAACATGTGCCCTCCTTAATACCCATCACCCATTTAACCCATCCCCCCCATGAAACTTCCTTCCAGCAACCCTCAGTTTGTTCTCTATAGTTAAGAGTCTGTTTTCTGGTTTGCCTCTCTTTCCCCTCCCCCTCAGCATGTTTATCTGTTTTATTTCTTATATTCCACATATGAGTGAAATCATATGATATTTGTCTTTCTCTGAATGACTTATTTTGCTTAGCCTAATACCCTCTAGTTCCATCCAAGTCATTGAAAATGGCAAGATTTAATTCTTTCCGGTGGCTGAGTAATATTTCATTGTATATATACCACATCTTCTTTATCCATTCATCAGTTGATGAACATTTGTGCTCTTTCCATAATTTGGCTATTGTTGATAATGCTGTTATAAGCATCGAGGTGCATGTATCCCTTCAGGTCAGTATTTCTATAGCTAGAAGGAAACCTTTGGAAGGGGAGAAGATATTTGCAAGTGACATATCGGATAAAAGGTTAATATCCAATATATATAAAGAACTTTTAAAACCAACACCCAGAAAACAAATAATCCAGTTAATAAATGGACAGAAGATATGAATAGACATTTTTCCAAATAAGACATACTAACAGACACAAGAAAAAAAGCTCAATATCACGTACCATTAGAGAAATACAAATCAAAACTATAATGAGATACCACCTCACTGTCAGAATGGCTAAAATGAGCAACACAGGAAACAACAGATGTTGGAAATGGATATGGAGAAATGGGAACCCTCTTACACTATTGGTGGAAATGCAAACTGGTACAGTCACTCTGGAAAACAGTGTGGAGGTTCCTCAAAAAGTTAAAAATAGAACTACCATATAATCCTGCAATTGTGCTACTAGGTATTTACCCAAAGTATACAAAAGTACTATAGCATATTTCTTAAATTTCATTAACTCTATTCCAAAAATAATTGCTTTCGTGTGTAATCCTTTTTTTTTTTTGCATCTGTACAGTTTCTGAGAAGATGTCCATAGGTTTAACTTGACTGTGGAAGGGGTCCATGGTGCAAGAAGTCTACAAAACTCTATTCTAAAGCTTCTTCATCTTACCTCATTATCCTTTGGGAGACAAGTGGTAAAGTTATATAGTGGCTCCTTTCCACCTGCACTCAAATTACTTAACCAGATTAAATAATTTTCTAAACCTCAGTTTCTTCATCTCTAAAATGAGAATAATATTAGCACACGGCTCACACAGGATTTCATAAGGTTAAGTATTTAATACAGTACCTGACACATACTAAGCACTTCATAACTGGAAGTTACTATTTTTACTGCTTTAGTGTTTTATAATATGGCCTCTGTTCAGATGTAATTGTCTAGTAAGTATTTTGCCAATAGCAGTGGCACTGACAATGCATAGAAATCTCTGAAACATATGCCAGGGAATATAAAATGCTTACATTAGTCTCTCTCCTGGCTAGTCCTGGTTAGCATTTTCCATTTATAGGGGATATACAAGAAATTCATTTCCTTGAAGAAGGATTTTAAAGTGCTCAAAATTCCATTTGTTCCTAGACACTGTGAGGATAGAAACAATATTTATTTCACAGTGCTGTGCTCAGTGGTTGAGAGGCAGGAGGAACAATGACAACAGAAGTGAACTGGGAATTGGTGGACTGGGTGGAGCTTCAAGCCCCAGGTTTCTGCCTTTTGCCTGCCCCTCAATGCCAATTACCAACAGACCCCTGCTGATCACACTTCCCATCCTTGCTCAATTCCAACTTGAAAGAATTTCTTTTCTCATATGATGCCAATTCATGATAAATGCTCACATAGGCATGACGATTTCAATTGCCAGACCATCTGCCTACTGGATATTTTACTGTGGTTTTTAGAGCCAAGAGCTTCACCAGTTGCCCTGTTTCTAAGGAAACAGAAGCTATAGTGACAATTCGTGACTTAGATGAACTGTCTCACTGCTCATTAAAGATGGCCTCTGGGGGTCAGCAAGCACAAGCTGTACTTGTATTCCTGGAGCCAGAGCGCTGGGTACTGTACTGCTCATTTTCATTGTTCTCATTTCCATCTTCCCTTCTGAATCACTTGGGGAACCACATTGAAGTGTGATCTGAGCACAGAAAAGTCTTTATTCCATCCTCTGTCTCTGAGATGTTTAGACGGGATGAATAGATAGGTGGATTCAATCATTTAGTCAGTTAGTCAACAAACAAATATCGAGTGTTTATCAGGTCAATTTCAGGATAAAGTCCAAGTTTCTTAGTTTAGTAAATAAATAAAATCCAGTGAGGTTCAAACCACAGCCACTCATTAACAGGTGAAATCAATTTAGTGGTTAGTGACAAATTTTTATAAATGAATAGAATAGAACAGAGTAGAGCAAAGTAATTTCTAAATACTAAGGGTAAATGATGCTTCGTGAAACTACTTAAATATTTTTGTGTGTGTTGTATTGAGTTGAAAGGTAGAATGTATTTCTTGTTCAAAAGTGAAGTGAAGAAAAAGTTTGAAAGCCACTGGCAGTGAAGGACCTTTCACCCATCTCCCAATCCTGTCTCTAAATGCTACATCAAAATTCGTTTTCTGATCATGCTGCACTGGTCTCTAAAAGCACATAGCCGGCTCTAGACCTTTTACACAACACACTCTTCCACCAGTGCCTGCCTCACGGCTCTTTGTCCCCTTCTAGCCTTCTCCAGGAACACTCTCCCACCCACCCCATCAACCTGGGGGTGTACTGCATGTATGGGTTGAGTCTCCTTCTAGAAGATTACAAGCCCCTCATGCATCCTAGCACATACATATCTTTTAACCGATGTGTACTTGTCTTTCATGTTTTCAACTATATGCTCTTAAAGATCACAACTGTGTATAATTGGTTGTTGTAGCCACACCTTTTAACTTCCACAGGTGACTGTGAAGAGCAGCCAAGCCTGAAAAACAATAATCTAGTTCAATAGTGTCAAAGTGTGAGATGCTTCTTGATGGTAGTGGTACACTGGCCGACTTTCACCTGGAGACTGAGTTCTAAGGAACATTAAATGATAATAACATTAAATAGTATTGAATCACACAGTGAGGAAATTATTCCCTTACAAATCGTACCCATCCCACTGATTCCAAAATGAAGAAAGATTTTTAGGGTGTGTTAAAGGATAAATTTTTTTCGGGTAAAATTATGACTTCCATACCAATATAACATGACACACTAAAGATTTAACTCATTGATCAATAAGGGAACCAGCAAGATTTTGCAATGAGATCAAAGGAAGGTTCAAAGGGCCCTATGCACATAGACAAATAAAGAATACTGAAATGAAATTACACATAGATGCAAAATGGGTCTATCCACAAGGCAATGATCAGTTTCAATTCACCTGACGCAATGAATTTCTGTTTCTAAGGCTAAGAATCATTTGCATTATCATCATTTTCTACAATTTATCAAGTTGTAAAATAATTCAAGGAACAATGAAGAGCTAAGATAACATAGAAGAGTTCTTTTTTGGTTCATTTAAAAATCTTTCTTAATTTTTTCCAACTGGCACAAATCTTTCATCCCCTTCCAATAATTGCTAATCTTTGTAACAGAGAGCATGCCCCCCTCTCTGAGCCTCTGGCATGTAGCAATGACTAGCTGGAATTTTAAAATATCATTTTACTTTCATTGTGATCACCTCACACTTACGTTTCATTATTTCCAATAAGTCAATTTTATTCGTGGTAGTCGTATGAATTTTTTGAAATATATTAATATGATGAGTCTGTTAAAGGAAAATAATGAGAAAATCACAACACAGTTACAAATATTAGGAAACCATTTGTATACTGGTTAAAACAGACACTTAGAGCCAGCTTCTCTGGGATCGAGTGATTTAAGATAAATTACTTAATCTCTTAATCTCTCTATGCATCAGGTACTTTATCTGTAAAGTGGACATAATAATAATATCTACCTCATAGTGTTATTGTGACAATTATTTAATGCTTCGAATAGTATCTGCGTATAGCAAATACCCAATACATATGAATTATCATTATTATTCTTTTTATTATATGATGAAAATTGTGACGACAGTATTCAGACAACTATAGTTTGGAAAACACTGGCATCTATACCAACAAACAGCTAATAAGATTTTCTCTTTTAGTTGCCACTACATGAGAGGGTTTCTGAAAGGCATCAATAGTTTCTTTCTGCTAGCTCAGAATCTGTTACCTTATATCTCTGTAATTCCTCTCAGTTTTTCAAGACCCTTCGGTAATATATCAGTCCCATTGACCTTCAAATCCATTGACCTTCCTCCCAACAATGAGCTCAATTCTTTCCTTACTGAGCTTAGAATCCATTTTCCATCACTGTGATCATTCATTTACATATGTACTCAACTCCCTTATTCTTGTCATATGATATTTGCCTAGAAAATCTCCAACCCTAATTAAATACAATTGCCCTATGCCTGTATGAATGGAAGAACACGATAAAGAGGAAAAACCTAACAATGATAACTAATTATGAATTTATATCCAAACTTTAAGGAGTTCTCAGCACTGTCCAGCAATCCTATTACATTTCCTTAGACAATTGATTTTCCAATCCCCGAGACTACTATTTACACCTTTTCTTATCTCCTCAAGTCTTCAATGCCCATCCCATTTACAGCAATCATTCTTGCCTCTATTTCGTTAAGAAATTAGAAGAATCAAGGGCACCTGGGTGGCTTAGTTGGTTAAGCATCCAACTTCGGCTCAGGTCAGATCTCATGGTTTGTGGGTTCGAGCCTGTGTTGGGCTCTGTGCTGACAGCTTGGAGCCTGGAGCTTGCTTCCAATTCTGTGTCTCCCTCACTCTCTCTTCCCCTCCCCCACTTGTGTGCATGCTCCTTCCCTCACCCTCAAAAATAAATAAACTTAAAAATATTTTAAAAATTAAAGAAATGAGAACAATCAGAAGAGAGCTACATCTATCCACCAACAAATCTACCAGGTCTCTGAAAATATCCCCACTCAGACTAACACCCATTAGTTACAATGGGTGAACTGTATCAGTTTCAGTTATCTAAGACCAAGGACTCTACCTATGCACTGGCTCCCATTCCGTCTGACTACTCAAGGACTTTGTTCCTACAATCCTTTTCTTTTATTGGACTATGGCCTACAGCACACAAACATGCTGTATTATCCTTTTTGACCCCCTGCAAACTCCAGCTAGCACCCATATGTTATAGTCAAAGTCACTGAAAGGCAACGTTGTCTCCACTTCTGTAGAATATCCTCCCTGCCACTCCAACTTACAGGTGATCAATGAACCTCCATCTTGTTAATTTCAGTGGAAAGCTATCAATATTCATCTTACTAGACCTCTTGAGTCAAAACGTTGACTCAAACTTTTTCTTGAAACACAGTCTGTTGCTCGAAGGATGTCACAGCCTCTAACCTTTAATCATGCCTTCTTAACTGACTGATTGCTTTTTCTCAATTTTCTTTACCAATTCGTCATCCTCTATCACATATGTGAATATTGGATTTCCCTTCAGTCCTAAACATTGTTCTCAATCCTACAACCAGTTCCATGGCTTGAAATATCATCTCTTTCCCCAATTTCTGGTCATTTCCAAATTTCTATCTCTAACCATGACCTCTTCCTGAGCACCAGATTTGACAACTCACCTGCTTATTTAAAACTTCTGCTTCAGTGCCAGTAGGCATCCCAAAATCAGTATGTCCAAAGGAGAACACTTAATGATCCTCTCTGACTTAGTAAAGATACAGATTAAATTAATGTATCAAATAAACTCAAAAACACACTGCCTTAAATAAAAGCCAAGTTTATTTCTCTCACACATAAATATCCAGATAAGTGGTGGTGTCAGAGTACAAACATGAAGGATTTATTAAAGGAATTTATTAAAGACTACAAACTTTCTCATTTGGGAGAGAACCTGTGGAAGTTAGGGTCCAGAAGGGGATGCTGGAGCACGAAAATCTCGAATGAGGTCTCATGAAGCACTATGGTGAAGAGATAAATTGGAGATTACAAGGGGATCTGAAAATGCAGATGCTTTCAACAGCCAGTGTGAGACAATGAACAGGAGCTGGTGAAAAAGTCTATTAACATATATTACCTCTGCCAAGCTATCAGTTCTGCAGGTCCTCGACCAAGCATCTAGAGGTGGGATTGTGGCCATTGTGGCATATAGCTAGTAGTCAGGAAGAATAACCAAATGCAGAGCAAGCGAGAGCAAGTACAGAACTGAATCCACCATTACCTAGAGAACAGATGTATAGAGGAAAAAGAAGTGGCCCAAAGAGGATACTGAATGAAATGACGTCATCAAAGGGATAAACAAAACAAAGGGTGTCCATTAAAGGGAGGAAATAGAAAGAAATCCAGAAAGTGGTAGAATGGAGACCTGAGAACTTTCTAAAGCAGGTCTGTCCTGTGCTTCAGAGATACTCATAAGGTAAGCACTGAAGGGTGGCCATTGGATCTGGCAGTATGACAGTCAGTGGTGACCTCTGAGTGCAAAGGTCTAAGTGCAGTTATTGAGCTGTATGCTAGGAGGAGCATGTAAACATTCCCAAGAAGGGAAGGAAAGAGAGAAGGTAGTAGCCAGAGCAGGAGGCATGGCCAAGAGAAGAGTGCTATTATTGTTATTTGTGGAGTTCTCTTTGTTTGTGTATCTGTATTGCAAAGCTTGGAATATGTTTATGAGCTATAATGTCCTGAGCTATACTACTTCAGAAAAGGACTAATAAAACATAAAAAAAAAAAGTAGGATAAGTAATTGACTGATTAAGATTCTGGCTTTGGTGGAAAGGGATAGAGTTGCAGGAACAGTTGAGGTTTTTCCTCAACCAGAAGGCTAAGGATGGGCATGTAAGCACTGTAGGTGAAGGGAAGAGGAGTGACCCGTCTTATTGAGGTTATCTGCTAAGCGATGTCCCAGACGTGGTTGCTATTATCTAGGGAACTTAAGAAGAATAAAAAAGAGGGGCACCCAGGTGGCTCAGTTGGTTAAGCGTCTGACTCTTGGTTTTGGCTCAGGTCATGATTTCATGGTTTCATGGGTTTGAGGCCCGCATCAGGCTCTGTGCTGATGGCAGTCCACAGCCTGCTTGGGATTCTCTCTCTCTGTCTCCCCCCCCCCCCACCCCACGCTGTCTCTGTCTCTCTCAAAATAAATAAATAAACTTAAAAAAAAGAATAAAAAAAAGATTTGGAATAGTGCTTGAGTTTAATGGGAGAGCTAATTCACCAAAGATAATTGAAAGAAATGTAAAGTTGAACTCAGAGCCTGACTGAGGTTGGTGACCATGAATTTGCAGTGAAACTATCCTGGACAATTGTGCTTCACTGTCCTTCAGTATTTGATCTTAGTATAAAGATGGATTTTCAAGTTGGTCACTCCAAGCTTAGTGTTCTTCACTGTGATGGAGTCAGTTGATCGGTTAGGATGCATTCTGCTTGCAAGAAATAGAAAAATTGAACGAGGTCTAAATTTCTCACACAATGAAGTCGAAAGGTAAGTGGCTGTGGACACTGACTGCACAACTCAGTGAAGGTAATATGACCAGTCTCTCTGTAACTCTTTCTGCTTTTTGATCACATTCGTAGTTGATCCAGTAAGACGAGAGTGGAGGAGGGATGATATCTAGGACATTTATATGAAGTGCATCTGAGCATCGTGTTTAAAAACCTGGACCCTAGGGCCGTATCTCCGTTCAAATTTCAGCTTGACAACTCATTATGTGGTCTTGAGCAAGTTCATCAATGTCTTCATCTGTGAAATAAGGTGACAATAGCACCTAACTTAAAGGTTGTTTGCAAACTAAATGAAGTAAGCTCTATAGGGTACTTAAAATAGTGTCAGGGTTATATTATAGCAAGTGCTCCATGACTGTTGGCAATTATTATTTAAAAGGTCCCAGCTGTGAAGCTGAAGGGTTAGACAGGCATACATCTGTGGCAGCCTGAATTATAACCTTCCCAAAGCTACCCATGCCCTTATCCCTCCAACCTATGAATAAGTTACTTTACATGACAATAGTGACTTTACGTATGTGGTTAAATTAAAAATCTTAAAATGGGACTAATAACCTGTTATTCATATGGGCCCAATGTAATCATAAGTGTTCTTGTAAGGGAGGCAGGAGACGAAGAGTAGGAGATATGACTAAGGAAGCAGAGGTCAGAGTAACACAGGAAAGGTCATGAGCCAAGACATACAGGATATCTCTGGAAGCTAGAAAAATCAAGGGAACAGATTGTTCCTTGAAGCCCACAGAAAGAATGCAGCTCTGTCAATGATTGGATTTTAGATTTCTGGCCTCCAGAACTACAAGACAACAAATATGTATTGTTTTAAGCCACTAAGTTTATGGCAATTTGTTACAGCAGCAATAGAACACTAATACATATCTGATCATGGAGAACATTGAACTTGATGGCAGATCCTAAGACAAGAAGATGGTTATGCAGCAGATCTTAGTGATTATGAATAAGGGGTCAAGCCTAGGAATCAATTCAGAGTAAAAGATTAGAGGGGCACCTGGGTGGCTCATTCGGTTAAGTGTCTGACTTTGTCTCAGGTCATGATCTCATGACTTATGAGTTTGAGCCCCCGGTCTGGCTCTGTGCTGACAGCTCAGAGCCTGGAGCCTGTTTCAGATTCTGTGTCTCCCTCTCTCTCTGCCCCTCCCCACCTTGTGCTCTGTCTCTCTCTGTCTCTAAAGAATTAATAAACATTAAAAAAATGTTTGGGAAAAAAAAAGAGTAAAAGTTTAGAAAAGGAGACACAACTTCTGAATGGCACCATATTATACAAACTCTTTATCTTTTATTGTGGCCAAATATTTTTTCTTACTTATTTATTTTTTTCTTATTAGCTGAACTCTGCACCCAATGCATATCTTTATGAACTTCAATTTAGTGGTGTTGTTTCCTACACATTAGTCATTTCTAACTATTCAGTCCACAAAATTCATACTAGTCCTCAACACCCTACTATGTGGGCAATAATATCTGTAATTTTTATTTCCCTTCTTCTAATAAGGAAATTATTTTCATTTTTCTCTTAATAGAGTTTGTGTTATATAATCCTGAGTTATGTATACTAATTTTTCATGCAGCATTAAGATTGCTTTTTCTAAGAAATCCTAAAGACCAGAGCTAAAGTGGTTTCCTAGCTGTGTTCTCTCATCAAGATGCTATAACCAAAGCTAAAGGGCAACCCATGCTTGGTATTTCCTCTTGGTTCTTGTCAGTTCTTTGAATCTCAATGTCCTAAAGATTGGACTGTAAAAGTACAAAACAGTTTCATAATTAAATAAAGGTATGCTCAGAGCAAGCAGAGGCAAAATAAAACTTCAATCCTGTTGTGAAGAAAAGAGATCATTGGTTTCAAAAATACACTAACAAAAAAATGTAACACGACAGTACTTTGTAAGATGTGTCACATAGTAACATTTTAGAATGGGCGGCAGAGGTTGGAAGTCCACATCCTGTGAAAAAAAGGTCTCTACCGTCAGCATGTAGGTCTGCCTTTTTCTGGGAATGTCTCATATAGTTTCCAACACAATGTGAGAGTAGCTACAGAGAAGGTTTCATTCTAGTTTCTGAAATAACAGGCCTAATCTTTAAAAATTGAGGTTATGGAAATAAATGATGTACCGTAAAACTTGGGAACATGTACAGAGTAAGGGTTGTAGCTGACCTGTATGCTATGCTCACTACTATCAGAGACCCTTGACTTTCATGACGGGCATATGGTCCCCGGTTCTTGGAAAGATAAAAGCTTGTTTTTCCCCAGAACACATTCCCATGAGAGTCTCATGTTTACTATGCATAACATGATAGTAACAGAAGCTTTATTTTTTTATTCAGGCAGCATTTTTTTTAATTGACTAGGATCTCACTAAAATGGTTTTAAAACCAATGGGTACATTTCCATATGTAGTATATGATAGATTATTTCACAACTTATTTACAAGCATCTGATTAATCCTACTTTTCTCTGTTAGCTTATACAAAGTATATACTATCAAAAAACAAATATACAAACAAAACACAAACAAAAAGAACCCCAAAGTATATACTATCTAGGTACAAAATATTACCTTCTAAGACCTCCTCACTTTCTCTTTGTTTCCTTCGTCAGCACCAACAGAGGAAGGTTGGCTTGCATAGGGGTTACGGGCTGGACTCCAAGTCTAAGTCCAAATTCCTATACCGGCATTTCCCAACTGTGTGACCTGAGCAGGTTCACTCTATTCATTCATCCTGAATTCCTGATGTCTGAAAAAAATCTACATTTTAGGCTGGTTGTGAGGACTAAATGAGATGTACAACATTATAACATGCCTAATACATAGTTAATAATTGTGTGATTTCTTTGGAGGTCCATATTTCACCCACCCACCCCCAAAACAGTTTTCCTTTACTTCTGTTAAAATAGTATTTTGTGGGGTGCCTGGGTGGCTCAGTTGGTTGGGCATCCGACTTTGGCTCAGGTCATGATCTCACAGCTCATGAGTTAGAGACCCGCATCAGGCTCTGTGCTGACAGCCCAGAGCCTGGAACCTGCTTCAGATTCTGTGTCTCCCTCTCTCTCTGCCCCTCTCTTGCTCATGCTCTCGCTCTCTCTCTCTCTGTCTCAAAAACATAAATAAACATTAAAAAAATAGTACTTTGCACTGAGATTCATTTGCTAGGAGAAATGGAAGAAATAAATCAACTAGTCTTCATCACTACTTAATTTCCAACATAGGTGATTTAAATTTGTGCTTCAGCTCAATTACAAATGAACAGCTGAAATGAACCCTTGTCATTACTGGAAATGAGCCAAATTAAGTTATGAAATCCATGAAAACCTTTATCATGAAGCAAAGAGGGTAATCTTATTTTTTTGACCTATTGGGTATATCAATAGAAGGCTCAGGGAACAGATCCATTTATTGATATCCTTCTCTCAGCCTAGACAGTTCCATCCTCAACTAGTCATTCCCTTCCTACACAGACTAAACAAACACACTGCATCTTCCTTAAAGTTTACAGCAGAGGGACATCATTTTGCCTCCCTTGCAGTTTATACATCATCTTATTTGATATACTCATTGGGAATTTGTCATATATTACTCTCATTTTATTTATTCACATATATATGTGACATTTACAATAAAATTTTATTTCTGCTTGTATCCTTCAGCAATCTCCCATTGCCTGCAAAATAAAGTCCATGTTTCCATACAAAGTTCTCTTTATATTTATCTCTTACCCTTGTTTGGCTTCTGGCTGAGGCAGAACTTTTCAAGTTCCCTGATATAATCTGCATATACTGTATTCAATTGTACTATGAAAATAAGAAAACAAACAATATATATGAAACCCAGAGGAAGTGTTGAGAAAGGAAGGAGCTTGTGAAACAGAGGCAGAATTCATAAGATGTGCTTAATATGGACAATAAATTAATAACACGTATGATGAACCAAAGAAAAAATAAATAGAAAAATATGATGGAACAAAGAAGAATGTTTGCTTACAGAGAGAAATAGGGAAAGATCAAAGTCTTGGTCATCAACTGACAACCATGTATGACAACCCCAATTCCGGCCACACATTAGTGACACCCAAGAGCCCCAGTTCTGGCCCCACACATGTTCTATTCAAGAAATACAAATAAAATACATGGCTATTCAAGGAGCTAATTACCAAGACTCAGCTATGGTTAGATCTAATTGTTTTTATATCTCTCCCTACGTTTCAGTGGCTCAGAGTACCTTCTGTGGGCTACCTTGCTTAAACCTCAACTCTAGCCCTGGTAATCACACCATCACTGGAAAGTCTGAGTCGGCAAAGAAATAAGAGGGCATATGAACACTGTGTGTCCCAGAATTTAGGTGATGAGATTCTTATACTTAATTGTACCCTATTCTAAGTGTAGGTTGCCCCATTTGTTTTGCCTTACTGCCTTACTGTACCTTGACTTAATATGTCAATGACATATTAAGTCAAGCAGGAATAACTGCTTATGCCTTAAAACCCAGATCACACTAGTCCTACTTTCATTTTTCTTAATTTTGTTTGATGTTTATTTATTTTTGAGAGAGAGATAGACAGAGTGCCAGTTAGGAGAGGCAGAGAGAGAGACACACACACACAGAATCAGAAGCAGGCTCCAGGCTCTGAGCTGTCAGCACAGAGCCCGATGGGGAGCTCAAATCACGAACCATGAGATCATGACCTGAGCCGAAGTCGAACACTTAACTGACTGAGCCACCCAGGTGCCCCTTGTCCTACTCTTAAAGTCTTTCTATCTGTGCCCTTTGTTAAGTAGCTTCTAAATGGATGCCAATGATTCCTACCTTCTGGTATTCCCATCATGTGTAATTCTCTTCCCTTGAGTGCGTCTGTACCCGGACACTCACTTTAAAGGTATAGAATGGAAGCAAACATGATATGACGTCACTTCTGAGATTAGGTTTCAAAACGACTCTTGCTTCCATCTATCTGGCTATTTCTTTTTTGCTTTTGCTTTTTGGCTTTTTTGGCTATTTCTCATTTGCTCTAATGGAAGCCATTTGAAAGTTGCCCTATGGAAATGCCTATTTGACAAAGAATAGAGGGAGAGCTCCAGCTAACAGCCAGCAATGTGGCACCAGTTCAGCAGCATGTATGGAACCAAATCCTATTACCAACCACGTGAGTGAGCTCGAGAGCTTTCAGATAAGACCGTAGTCCCAACACCTTGACGGCAACCTTGTAAAAGGCCCTGAGGCACAGGCACCAAATATATCAGGGTCCACAAAATCTATGAGATAACAAAGGTTTGTTGTTTTAAGCTGCTAAATGTGGGGTGCAGCAATAGATAGCTAGTACATTTCTTGCACACACATCTATATTTGTACTAATCACAGAGCACTGATGTAATATGTCTATATGATCCATAAGATTGTTTGCACCTTAGAGACAGAACTTCTATCTTAGTGGGACACCTGGGTGGCTCAGTAGGTTGAGCACCCAACTTTGGCTCAGGTCACGATCTCACAGTTCATGGGTTCAAGCCCCTCATCAGGCTCTGTGCCGACAGCTCAGAGCCTGGAGCCTGTTTCAGATTCTGTGTCTCCCTCTGTCTCTGCCCCTCCCCTGTTCGCATTCTGTGTGTGTCTTTCTCTGTCTCTCTCACAAATAAATAAACATTTTTTAAAAAATAAAAACAAAAGAACTTCAATCTCAGTGATGTTTTCCAAGAGTCTGGAAGCTCTTGGAATGTAGTAGTTCCATGACTAAGATGTTTAGTGATTTGGAAGCTCCTTGTAGTAATCGAACCATTATAACAATTCCAAGCATTATTGAACCCTTGACCCTCCAGGCAATTTTCTAAATGCTTACAGGTATTATTTTATTCAATCCTAGGAAGGAGAAAACTGAGTCACAGAGAAGTCAGGTAACTTGCCCAACATCAATAACTAAAGGAGGCTGGCTATGAACAGGAGCAAACTACTTAGAGCTTACATTCTTACACAAAGATTACATCCATATCTCATATTTCTAATATTATATACAACTTATATACATATTACATGTTTTTGTTTCACATGCACAAACACAGTACCTTGCATAGAAAGGATCAATAAATATGAATGAGTAAATGAGTGAGTGAAGGAATCAACACCAGAGTTTTTTTGTTTTTTGTTTTTTCTGGCTGAGTTTTTATCTTCTGAGCTAAGGGGACGTGCACATCTGCAATAGAGGAATTCTTTGACTCTTCCCTGAGGATCCATTATCATCTGTGATGATGTGAAACCGACACCATCAGTCCGCAGAGACCCTTTCAATTCCCCATTCTGTCTGAGTGAAAACTGGAGAAATGCCACATTGTCAAGGGCCTTTATTTCTGCCAGTGTTTGTTTTCGTTTTGAAACTATTATTTTAAATGAGCTCATTCAGGACAAAAAAAGTACTCTCTCTGAAATAAGATCCAACTGACATACAACAGTCTTATTACATCATAGTTATAATTCAAATCCAAAAATGGTAATCCCAAATCAAAGACTCTGCTGCGATATTGTTGTTCTCATGCATTATAACAGACCAAATAGAGGTGAACAACCTATATATTCTGCTTTCAATCTTCAGCCTGCATTCTGGGAAAATTATTTCACCACCCAGAACTCCTTTATCTATTGATCTTTTATCCATGCTCACTAAGGTAGATTGGCCTCTACCTAAAACAGTATATGCCTTATTTTTAGGAGTTTAGTCTATCAATGGATAGATTCAGCTGTCAAAATTCTGGACAAATACTAGGTAAGCAGTGGAAGTCCAAGTGTGCTACCTTACAGTTTGCTAGCCTCATTACTTCTCTATATAGAAGAGGTTGGTAAGTTTAATCATAACAAGACACAAACTATCCAAACACCTGACCCTACCACTGCCTCAATTATTTCTAGCCTTGACACTTTTGTAGGGCCCTACATTTAAATTATTTTATAGTTTTGTACTACCCAGGAGAAGAAATGAGGTAACAATGAATATTGATGGCCTCCAGGAGGTGGGACTCGGGGAAAGGAACTTCAGGGTCTGGCACTCCGGGAATGGAGCTCAGGGAATGAGGTAAAGAGAACTGGGCTCAGGGAATGGGGCTCAGGGAATAGGGTTCAGGGAATGGGGCTCAAGGTAAGAGACTCAGGCAACGGGATGCGAGAATGGGACTCAGGGAACAAGACTCAGGAAATGGGGCTCAGGGAATGGTGATCAGGGAATGAGACTCAGGGAACAGGGCACAGGAAATGGGGATCAAGAATGGAACTAGGGAAAAGGGGCTCAAGGCATGGTTTTCATGGAATGGAGCTTAGGAAATGAGATCAAGTAATGTTACTTCTTAAGGGAATGGGGCTCAGAGAGTAGGACTCAGCTGTGCTGAGATTAGCAAAATCTAGCAAATGATGTATATGGTCTTCAAAAGCAGTTGGAAATGCTGAAACATTGTTATCTCTACTTTGCAGTATTGTCTGAGAAGTAGGTCTCAGTAGCACACATGGGGCCAGAACAGGACCTTACTGTCTAGAAGCTGCTGGATTAATATTCATGAAGTGAGGTTGTGGGGAAGTAAACACTTCAAATAATAACTGAAATTATGACTGAAAATACTATTATTGTTAGTGCTTAATATCTCCAGGTAAAGCACAATCAGGACTCTGATAAAATAGGAAAACTACAGAAAGTTACTTGGTAAGAGTCGGTGTTTTTCCTAAAGTTCATATATGTGATGGAAAACAAGAGCACTTACAAGTTTCCAGAGACTTTTCATAAAGCCTACACTTTCTGAAATATTTAAATTAATAACATTTAACCTATACAAATTTACTTGGGGCAGAATAAGCACATCTTCTTGATAACTCCTCACATGCAATTCTTACAAATTACTTTGTGATTGTTTTCAAGGGCTGTCTCAGAAAACCAAGAGATAGTTTTACATGTAAAATGTACAATAGATATAGATGTAGAGGTGTTGATGTTGGTGCAGGTGTCGATATGGATGCAAATATATGTGATCTGATTTCAGAATAGTAGGTCAGGGGAGCCTGGGTGGCTCAGTCAGTTAAGCATCTGACTTCGGCACAGGTCTTATTTCACAGTTTGTGGGTTCAAGCCCCATGTTGGGTTCTGTGCTGACAGCTCAGAGCCTGGAGCCTACTTTGGACTCTGTGTCTCCTTCTCTCTCTCTCTGCCCCTCCCCCACTCACACTGTGTCTCTCTCTTTCTCAAATATAAATAAACGTTTTTTGGGGCGCCTGGGTGGCTTGGTCGGTTAAGCATCCGACTTTGGCTCAGGTCATGATCTCACAGTCTGTGAGTTCAAGCCCCGCATCGGGCTCTGTGCTGACAGCTCAGAGCCTGGAGCCTATTTCGGATTCTGTGTCTCCCTCTCTCTCTGCCCCTCCCCTGTTCCTGCTCTGTCTCTCTCTGTCTCAAAAATAAATAAATGTTAAAAAATAAATGTTTTTTAAAAAGTTAAAGAAAATAATAGCAAGTCAAAAGAGTTGTCAGAGATTTGAACGTTTGATTAAGATTGGGTCATGAGTGCCAGCTTTGTTTTTACTTTCTTTCTTAAATAATCAAGGATGTATTAAAGTAAATATAAAGCACAGAAAAAGAGGAGACATTATGTTTGCTATCTAGGAAGCCATATACATAGAAGATAAAGAATAATCTTCACATTGGAGGAAAAGGCATTACAGTAAATCAATAGGCAAACCCATGTACGTTAGTTAAACTTTGCTAAAATTTTAATGCATTTCATAGCTTATTGTCAGACCCAGGTATTATAACTCAAGGCAATAAAATTCATTTCCCAAGTGTGTTCTCTGTCATATTTTGGAACATACATTCTCTTCACTTTAGTACAATGCTTTTTTATCAGGGGGTCTATGCAGTCAGAACTATTTTTATAATAACATTAAGACGCTGGGGCGCCTGAGTGGCCCAGTCGGTTAAGCTGCCGACTTTGGCTCAGGTCCTGATCTCCCGGTTTATGAGTTCGAGCTCCGAGTCGGGCTCTGTGCTAATGGCTCAGAGCCTGGAGTCTGTTTCAGATTCTGTGTCTCCCTCTCTCTGACCCTCCCCCGTTCATGCTCTGTCTCTCTCTGTCTCAAAAATAAGTAAACGTTTAAAAAAAAAGATGTTAAAATGCATTCATCATTGCTCTATTAAAATAAATCAATAAATATATAGTAAATCGTTTTTCAGTTTTAATTTCAAATGTGGTAAACATTGATATTTAACAGTATAAATGTATCAGAAGACCAAAATATTTGAGAATCACTTAAGGCTTTAGGCTAAAACTATCTTTTTTTTTTTTTTCTTGGATAGTGAAGACACAAATACAGGTGTATTTCTTTGTCACTATTACTCCCAGAATAGTCTCAGCTAGTACTTTATTTAAAAAAATACTAATGTACTCAAAGCATAAGAGACTCTTAAAAACTAAGATCAAACTGAGGGTTGATGGGGGGTGGGAGGGTAGGTGATGGGTATTGAGGAGGGCACCTTTTGGGATGAGCACTGGGAGTTGTACGGAAACCAATTTGACAATAAACTTCATATATTGAAAAAAATAAAAAAATAAAAATGAGAACAAAGAGAGACAGAAATTTAAAAAAAAAAAAAACCTGCTCTCAGTGTATATAATCCAGCTATATTAAAGATTCGTCCAAATAAAATCTCTATTAATTGAAAAAATAAATAAATAAATAAACACTAATGTACTTTATTGAAAAAAAAAACTAGGCTATGGAAAATTGAAAACTATCTATCTGACATAAGTATTTCAGCAGACTAGCAGAGCTCATGAACCCACATAACACAAATTTTTGCAGACATACACATCCTTTTAATATTTTTCTAAAGTGGCAAAAATAAACAACATCGTTAACATCCTCAAAGCTATGGCCAGTTCATAGCATAAAAAAGTAAGAAGGAAAAGTACATATATTTAAAATTATGCTCAGTAATCAATGTTTAAGTATTCCACTTACTTAGAAATTATTGATAACGATTATCCATTAGTTAACTCAATTTAATATCTAAGACTTTACAGCAGATATCATGAAAATTATCTTTATACTGACGTGTTACAAAACATAATTGCTGTTAAAGTTTGCCAGAATTATGATCCAATTTATTTGAACACAAATTTACATTTTTTCATAATCTTAAATATTATATAACATGAATGTTAGCATATTTGATCAGTTAACCTGTATGAGTTTAGGGAAAGCAAACCAAAGTACAAAAAAATGTATGCTTTCATTATACTTAATATTGATAAAGCAGAAAAGGCATAGCTGTTTTATATTAAACCGAAATTATGAAGCTAAATCCATTTACCAAAGATTTATCTTAATTAGATGAACTTAGATCCTTAAAATGTTTCTGTGCTTGCTTCTTTTTTTTTTTTAAAGTGTTGATTTATTTGTTTTGAGATAGAGAAAGAGAGCATGTGGGAGAAGCAGAGAGAGTAAGAGAGGGAGAATTTCAAGTAGGCTCCACACTGTCAGTGCAGAGCCTGATGCAGGACTCAAATTCTCCAACCGTGAGATCCTGACCTGAGCCAAAATCAAGAGTCAGACATTCAGCTTACTGAGTCACTCAGGCACCCCTGTGTTTGTGTCTATAAAAATATATTTTGTTTATACTCAGGTTTATCTTCAGATAGTATGTATCTTTTGCCTTTTTACTAAAGAAAATATTTCGTTTAAAGATATTTAATGAATATCTTTAAAATATTAAAATTTAAAATATTAAAATTACCATTTTCCTTATTTTTTAGCAATTTAGGAATATTTGATTTTTATTAGCACGTATTTAAATAAACCAATCAGGACATATTAAAGGCTTTATAATCTAATTTATTAATACTTTCCTATAATAAAAGGTAAAGGCCCTTCTGAATTATACATACAAAAACACAAAGATGATTATAAATTTAGATCTATACATTTGCCACAGTCAATAAGGAATATAGAAACACAGAAATTCATGGTCCAGACATCAAACAGCTCCTTTCCATTGCACTGGGCACAAGATTCTTAATTAACTTGAGCTCAAAATGGGCAAATAGATAAAACAAACAAAAAGGCTAATAAACCAGACTCTCTGGTGTCTCTCATCCAACAGAGTATAGAACTCTAACTCTATAATCCATTAACCTATTTACAGAAATCATTGAAAGGTCAGGCTGTGAAACCAAATTCTCAATCGCTGCTATCACCAAGGGAATAACATAACTGGCAGTAAGCAAACCAGAAACAAAAACAAACAAAAAATCACTATGGAGGATAAAAAGAGAATCAGAGTTAGCAAAGTTAAATTTTTGAATTTCACCTTAAAATGAATCAATAAATATATATTTCACCCCTGCGAGTCAAGAAATATATATACCTGAGCTTAAGTCAACTATAACATAACACTTTTCTGGTAACACATTTTACCTGGCTCTGTTAGGTAAATCCACTGGTCATCTTGATAGATTACCTCCAAAACTGTTAAAGGAAAATAATTTCAAAAATAAAAAATCATATAAGAATATGAAACAAAAGTGTCAAACGTTTCAACAACTCAATTAATGAGAGAACTAGTAAGATATTACATGTAGTTCAAAGGGGAATCCAAGGAGAAAATATACTGAAAAGACATATCATACTGAAAAGAATTTACAGATAGATGCAAACTGGCAAAATTAGCCAATTATCCAGGCAATAATTAATTACCATTGCACTTCAATGGATAAGAATTCTTTGCATTGTTATTTCTCTAGAGCATACAGAGTTGCAAAATAGCTGTTAGGTAATGAAAAGTGAGATAATCCTGACCATTAGACAAAACATCTAGTACATGTTTCATAAGTTTCCCTACACAGTAAGAGGTAAAGGGCTTTTTGAATTACATATACAAATGCACATAATTTACACATGTTTGTAAATTCAGATATATGCTTTTGCCACAGGTCCAGAGTCAACAAAGAAATGCAAAACTATGGTCATCATATGACTTCCTCCTCTAACAAGAGAGATTTCTCTTCTGACCAAAAAACAATTCCCAGCATAGAGGGATACTATGAAGATTCGGGGAGATAATATGAGCAAAGTGCATACTGCTTTTCCTTCTCATATTTCTATGCACAGTATTAAATACAACATGTAAATTTCTCTATTAAATAAAGCAATTTCTTTGTATAAGATTTGAATTTGAAATATTGAGAAATGATTCTTAAGGGGGAGATGTTAATTACACTTTCTGTTATTATATCACTATATTATTAATTATAGGATTAATAATATTATATTATTATATATAATATTATGTAAGTCCTAAATGTTTTATATATGAATATTTCCAATGTACCATTTATTATAATATTATTGGCAATTATTAGCCCAAGGTTCATAAATACTAAACTAATAAACTACATTCAAATATTTTAAAATATGTAAAACTCAAGACTCCTTTACTATGAGGCATCAGGCTATTTAAAATCAAATTATTACATATGTGGAATATTCAAAATTAGGTTCTATATGTTTATTGTGAAATATTTTCTTAATAAGTAACTATAATTTAAGAAAGATTTATTGGTGAGGCACCTGGCTGGCTCAGTCCAAAAGGCATGCGACCCTTGGTCTCAGGGTCATGAGTTCTAGTCCTATGTTGAGCGTACAGTTTAAGAATAAGATTTATTGGGTACAGCGTTTTGAATTTACCTAGCAGGCTAATGGTCTCTACTAAAATGTAGTTCTAATTTAGGCAGTTGTTAGACTATAGGACTGAACGATTTAAACAATAAAGGTACTAAAACAGTCTTTTGTCACAGTAATTAGTTATCAGGCTTCACTGGAACATTCAGGTTTCCATAAACCTAAAAATGATATTCATGAATCTTATTACTCTTGGGGTTAATGGTGAGAGAAATCTCTTTATGTTTAATGTAACATAAGCAAAGCTATATGTATAATTTCCCTTGTTTAGGAGAAAATATTTTGACTTCAAAATCCGTATATGTAAGCAGGTATCCTTTTTGAGTCCAGTATATTTCGAGTTTTGGGGGTTTTTTAATTTTTTAGTTTGAGGGGTGGTAGTGAGAGAGGGTATACTAGAAGAAATGTACATTTATTTACTCTGAATTTCCAGGAACTAATACTTCCTTTGTTTAAAAAAGAAGGACTACTGGGGTGCCTGGGTGGCTCAGTCGGTTGAGCGCCCAACTTTGACTCAGGTCATGATGTCATGGTTCATGGGTTCGAGCCCTGCGTCAGGCTCTGTGCTGATGGCTCAGAGCCTGGAACCTGCTTCAGATCCTGTGTCTCCCTCTCTCTCTGCCCCTCCCCTTCTCATGCTCTGTAGCTCTGTCTCTCTCACTCTCTCAAAAATAAACATTAAAAAAAAATTTTTTTTAAAGGAAGGACTACTCTGCAGGGCACCTGGATGGCTCAGTCGATTAAGCCACTGACTGTAGATTTTGGCTCAGGTCATGATCTCACAGTTCATAAGTTCAAGCCCCACATGGGACTCTGCGCTCACAGCACGGAGCCTACTTGGGATCCTATGTCTCCCTCTCTCTGCCCCTCTGCCCCTCTTCTCAAAAATAAATAAATGTTAAAAAAATAAAAGAAAGGATGACTCTGAAAAAGTACTTCTGTGAATTATGTAATTTGTCGACTGCACTTGTGCGTTAAGAAATTAATCACAGCCTTCTTTAGGTATAACTAATAATTAAGGATTTCAGTGTAAATAGATAGAAACATAGTAAAATGTGCATTGCCAGTATTCAATGGAGAATAATGATGGTAGTAGAATTACAGATATGCTATTTATACATAATTTACATACATAAGAATAACATCATGTTAGTTCTTGTTACGAAATATTTTTAAGTTTCTTTCTTTATGTCCATGTACACTTCACTTCTGGATTGTCCAAATATTCCTTCATTTTTCTTCAGTTTTTAAATTGAAAAATAAGCCAGACAACAAAACTTACTAATTATTCATTGCTAGGAAGTTGGCATTCTAATGAAACAGATGAAAATTTAATATCTTATGATTAAAAGCAAAAACCTTCTCATGCCAAGTAAATTCTTCCTTTTCACATAGAAAAGTCCAGCCCCTAATCACTCACCAATCACGAGAGAGAAATCTAACACAGATTAACCACGGAAGTCCCCTTCCATTCAGCCATTTAATAACGACAGTCCCTATGCTGTGCCTAGAAAGAAATCCAACTTTTTGTTGAGGCCCTAGTGTGCATAAGTTCTCTTAGTAGCAAGGGAAGGGGGTTTATGGGAACCTATGTTTACATTTGGACTATTTAATGCAAATACTAATGTTATGGCCACTCTTTGCTCACATGACCTCTAAAAACCCTAACAGATGAGACATCCTATGATACGGGGTTCAATTTAAGGATACATCAAAGCAGCTTCGTGGCCCTAGAAATTATCCAACTGACAACAGCCTCTGGATGTTTACTTAGCAAAGGCACCCAAATGATTTTTCAATAAGAAATTGAACCGGTAGAGGGGAAACGGATCTTCATTTTAAATCTGTATTCCAAGGTATACCAAATCTGTATTGGTGTAGCCTTTATTAATAAAGACAGCATGGTGGTCTTTTTCCCTCTTCTCTAGAGAAACAATGATTTGCGTGTTTCCTGAAGTTACATGTTAATTCCATTAATTTACCCCTCAATTCTGTGCCAGACACTGGGCTGGACGCTGGTAAATGAATCATTAAGAGGTGAGTTCTCTTGTGGCACTTACCATCTATCTATTCAAGCAGCTACACACAAAAACAAGTAATCAAACCAACAGACATATAATTGCAAATTGTGATGAAAATTTGAAGAAATATATATATATGTACATGAGGAAATCTGTACAAGTTGATAGATCTCTTAAATGAAAGGACTCATTTCAGATGATAATCATCATTCACTACTAAATGCCAGTTAGGTATAGAGAATGTGAGGGAAAGGTAAACTTTGTGTTCCTTTACTTTTTTAATGGTAATTCTAGGATAGGGAGAAGAAGGTGGCTATAGCTAGTTCAAAATAACATTTAAAATAAAAGCATAAGTGGGTTATTTGAAGATTTATCTGTTCAGATATAGACAAAGGAGGGAAGGGGAGGGGAGGGGGGAGGAAGGAAGAAGGGAAAGGAGAAAAGATGGAGGAAGAGTAGGCAAACTTTCAGAGATTGCTACAAGACCATCTCCATCCCATCCTATCTCCTCCTTCCCCTACCTCTCCCTGCTGAGACCCTACTATGCCAAAATTGCTATTCATTAATCCAAGGTATACATTTTTTAATTTTACTACATATGTACACACCTGTGATTTCCTAAGGCATATAATTTGTTCTTGAAAAATTGTATTTTAAGTTTTTATTGAAATTCTAGTTGGTTGACCTACAGTATAATATTAGTTTCAGGTATACAATATAGTTATTCGACTCTCCCATACAATACTTGGTGCCAATTACAACACATGCACCCCTTAGTCCCCATCACCTATTTAACCCATCCCCCCACCCACCTCCCTTCGGATAACCACCAGAGTCCGTTTCTTGGTTTCCACCCCCCTCTCTTTTTTCCCCCCTATGTTCATTTGTTTTGCTTCTTAAATTCCACATATGAGTGAAATCATATGGTATTTGTCTTTTTCTGACTGACTTATTTGGCTTAACATAACACTCTCCATCCATGTCATTACAAATGGCAAGATTTCATTCCTTTCTTTGGCTGAATAATATTCCATTGTATATGTAACTTTTTGTAGGCACCTGTTCTGGTTTCACATTATGTGAGATATACCCATGTTTATACATGTAGATCTAGTTCATTCATCAACTGCTCTCAGGTAATCTACAGCATAGACACCTGAGTTGTGTATCCATTTTGCTTTGCTGGACAGTTTTGGTGTTTACCTGTTTTTGCTATTACACGGAGTCCTTGATAAACATCCCTACTTTTGTTCTCTTGTGTGCAAAAGAGTAGACATCTAAAAGCAGAATGACTGGGTCCTACTAAACTCTCCAGAATTTAACTCTTTAACATTGTACTCACAATAAAATTAAAAAGAAAGACATCTTATTTTATTCTATAGCTCCATTTTGGGAATTTATGCTTATAGAAGCACAGGGACATAGGGGCGCCTGGATGGCTCAGTCGGTTAAGCCTCCAACTTCAGCTCAGGTCACGATCTCACAGTCCATGAGTTCGAGCCCCACGTCGGGCTCTGGGCTGATGGCTCAGAGCCTGGAGCCTGCTTCCGATTCTGTGTCTCCCTCTCTCTCTGCCCCTCCCCCACTCATGCTCTGTCTCTCTCAGTCTCAAAAATAAATAAACATTAAAAAAAATTTAAAAAAAATAAAGAAGCAGGGGCACAAATAATATTATTTTATTTATTATATTTTATGATTGCAATATCTGGAATGCTTCATCATTAACTTGGAAACATTAAATCCTCTTTCTATTTTTGTCTTTTAGAATATACAATCACCTCTCAATTAGCTTATTTTGTTTTTCACGTTTTTATTTAAATTTCAGCTAGTTAATAAACAGTGTAATATTAGTTTCAGGTGTAGAATTGAGTGATTCAACGCTTCCATGCAATACCCAGTGCTCATCACAGTAAGTGACTTCCTTCACCTCCATCACCTATTTAACCCATACCCCCCTCACCCACCTTCCCTCTGGTAACCATCAGTTTGTTCTCTATAATTTAGAGTCTGTTTCTTGGTTTTCCTCCCTTTTTTTTTTCTCTTACCATGTTCGTCAGACATGGGTAGAGCTAGAAAGTACTATGCTAAGCGAAATAGGCCAGTCAGCAAAAGACAATACCATATGATTTCACTCATATGTGGAACTTAAGAATCGATTAGCTTAATTTTCATGGTGTTCATTATGAACCAACAAAAGCAGCATGGCTTTATTTGAGATTTTTATATCTATAATTTACATTTGCCCCTCAAAAACTGTGCATAGTAAAACCATAAAAATACATGTCAACAAAGATATTAAGTTCCACATATATTTTTTTCATCTAGTTAATTGAACAAGACAGCAGCGAAGTTACTCTATAAGCAGATTGTTCACTCTTGCTTGATATTTGGTAAAATTCCATTATTGGTCTTCTTTTAATCACAAATTTCTATAACACTAATGACTTTAGTTTCTAAAGAAAGAATGTGTCCAAATACATCTTTAAATAAATATAAAAATATTTTACTGGGGCGCCTGGGTGGCGCAGTCGGTTGGGCGTCCGACTTCAGCCAGGTCACGATCTCGCGGTCTGTGAGTTTGAGCCCCGCGTCGGGCTCTGGGCTGATGGCTCAGAGCCTGGAGCCTGTTTCCGATTCTGTGTCTCCCTCTCTCTCTGCCCCTCCCCCGTTCATGCTCTGTCTCTCTCTGTCCCAAAAATAAATAAACGTTAAAAAAAAAATTTTTTTTTTTAAATATTTTACTGTGCTAGTAATCAAAAAATTAAAATAAAATTTAAAGTACCACTTTTCATCTGTCAACAAAAAGAATACGATATCCATTTGAGCAGTAGTATAGGGAAATTGATACTTTCTTGCACTACAACTTAGGACAATTCTTTAAGAAAGTATTTTGACCGCATATATTGTGAGAAGCCATAAAAATTTTCATATCTTTGGATAGAGTAATCCTACTTACTGTATCTCTATCCCAAAGAAATAATTCAAAATCTGGAAAAGCCATATATTCATGTGTTTATTTTAGCTTTATTTTAAACTCACTAGATTAAAAACCACCTAAATGTCCAACATAAAGTGTATTGTTTCCTAATGAAAAATTTGCAGTCCTGATGCCAAGGAGGAAAATGTTTGTAATATTGAGATTGAAGGGAAGAAAAGGGAATTCTAAACATGGTTTTACAAGTATGCAAAAAGCCCAAGGACATTGCGGGGGTGGTGGGGGGATAAAACTAAATAACCATAATGTTTATAGATGTCATGGTAGAAGTAATAGTTACCCACTAATTTCGGAATATTTTAGAAAATGTATTATATATTTAAAAAGGAAAAGAATGGTGTCCCAAGCCCTGCTTTTCTTTTGAGATAGGGAGCTGGAAACTTTGCATAATTTACACTCCTGTCTTATTTATATTCATTTTTGGTTTTGCTTTTTTTTTTTGTATTTTTTTCAACAGAAAGCCATTGTCCTAGGACACTGCAGTATTTTAATGCTTTATCACTCCTGAACTTTCTTTCACTCCTTCAGGAATACCATTTCAAGATTACTCTGATTACCTTTCAGTAAATGTCTGAGTCCTTTGTTTTGGTAGAAATCATCATGAGGCAAAGTGACAGAGCAGATTTGCAAATAAGTCAAAAAATTAATAATTGTAAACGAAGATCTATAACTTTGCTTTACCTCCTAATTCTGACTCCTTGTTTAACTAACCTGCACTTTTTGATTACCAAGTCAAGGCATTCCAGTCAAGGTAAACATCTGACTTTGACTTCAATGTTTAAGTTCCTTCTCGTTGTTTAAGGGCTCGTTATCATCTTAATTCTTCACAGTTTGTCCACCACAGAACTTCCTGATGATCAAAATGATAATAAAAATGCTCTGATTTGGGGGAGGTAGCCATATTTTTTCAACACCTTAACACAGATCTCAGATAATTGTTACTGGGGAATACTAAATATAATAGAAATTTAAAAGATGCTCTCACACTTCACAGTTATATGCATATAGTGATATAATTGGGAAAAACAGTCTGACTTAAACTCAGCCAGATACCTAAGGTAAAAGAAGACTGAGGTCGGCATAGCATCCTTGGCAAGGGTCTATTAATCACTATTGCCCTATTTTTACCTTTTTTTTTTCTCCCCTGCCCTCGGACTCTCTGATTTATGAACAGCTTTTCATATTCACAAAATGGTTCATGAATCACCCTGGCCCAACCGAAATGAATAAAAATGAACCCATTTACACAACATTTGGTATATAGCTAATTACCAAAAAACAACTGCTTGGGATTGCACTGAGAAGAGTGTCGTTAACATTCAGCAGTAAAAGTAAAAAACAAAGGGAGAAAAGAAAGCAAAAACCTGGAATCAAAAAAATAAAACGTAAAAATGTAAAAGGAACAATGAGAATGCTATTTAATTAGTGTGGATTTTTAAAAATGTAACCAAAGAGTACTTAATGATGTCATCCAAGAGGAATGGTTAAGTACTATAACAAGATATCTACATCTCAAAATCTTGAATACCCATTACAAATGTGTTCATGAAGACTATAAATGTATTATGAAAATCCTTACCTTTAGGTTAACCAAAAAACAGCAAATGAAATTTTTAAATACACTGTAATTTCACTTTGCTAAACAATATACTTAGAAGAAAGGAAATGAATAAGATTGTGGTAATAAGATTATAGGTCATTTGCATTCTTTTATCTGTATTTTTCTATATTTCCCAGGTGTTTTATTATGACCACACATTAATCATACAATATTTTTGTATCAGTAAACGTACATGTATTTATTTATTTATTTAGAAGCATGTAGTTTAAAAGTAATAGCTAGAGTTAATTGAGTGACTACTATGTATCAATCACTGAACTTGTATGCGCGTATAATAACCCTCTTCTCTTTCCTTGTTTCACACCACATCCGCTTCCATAACACCTCCATTCTTGGAACATCACAAATCCAGGTTAAAGCATCTTTTGTCCAAATGGCCACCAACAAAATAAGAATAGGATTGAGCTCTATTCCTTGTGAATGATTTTCATGCTTTTTTTTTTTTAATTTCAAATTCTTTTTTTTTTAATTTTTTTTCAACGTTTTTTATTTATTTTTGGGACAGAGAGAGACAGAGCATGAACGGGGGAGGGGCAGAGAGAGAGGGAGACACAGAATCGGAAACAGGCTCCAGGCTCTGAGCCATCAGCCCAGAGCCTGACGCGGGGCTCAAACTCATGGACCGCGAGATCGTGACCTAGCTGAAGTCGGACGCCCAACCGACTGCACCACCCAGGCGCCCCCATGCTTTCTTGATAATATAAACATTTCTCTGATGTAAATTATTCGGATTTCTAGAAAAATGGTGAAGATGGCTTACCCAAATGAGAAGTGAGCCTACCATACATGGCTATTTTGTGAAACCAATTGACTGGCTCTATCTTCTATCTTCTGAGACCTGACAGTATACTAAAAACAACCTTCCAAAAATAAAAAAAAATTATGACAGGATGAAAGTGTAGCTGGATATTTTTAACTGCTATAGTCTCAATGCTCACAGGATTGCCTGATTCCTGTGCATCCTCTTTCATTTTTATACTCATTGATTGGTAAAGTGTGTCTTGAATTACTGATAATTAAATGAATACTACATATATACGGTAAGATCAGATCTTAATATTTTTTTACACTTATCTTACTGCCTATAAAAGAAATAAATAATTCCTACACTGAACCAATAGTTCTCTGCTTAGACTTATCTGCCCTGAATATAGTAATTAAAGAGAAAATAAACCTCAGGTCTTCAGTCTGGCATATCTGAATGTGAATCCCAGTGTTACAATTTAGATCATGTAAACTTGGAATTATTTCTTAACTCCATCGGGTATCCATTTCTTTATCTCTGAAAATAGCATAAGAATTACATCAACATAATAAGGCAATTATAAATAATAAATCAAATAATGCATGTGTTGTAGTCTAAATAATGGCTCTCCAAAGATGGCCATGTCCTAATTCTCAGAACCTGTGAATAGGTTACCTTACGAGTCAAGGAGACTTTGCTGGTGTGATTAATTTAAGGGTTTGAGATGACATTATTCTGGATTATCCGGATGGGCACAGTGTAATCCATAGAAGGGTTCGTATAAAAGGAAGGCAGGAGAGTTAGAGGGTGAGGGGATGGGAAGCTAGAAGCAGATATTGGAATGATGGTCTTTGAAGATGGAGGAAGGTGTCATGAGGCAAGGAGTGTAAGCAGCCTCTAGAAGCTGAAAAAGACAAGAAAATGGTCCTCCTCTAAAGCCTCTAGAAGGAACAAAGCCCTGCTGAAACCTTGATTTTAAGACTTCTGACCTCCAGAATTGTAAAATAATAAATCTGTTGTTGTTTTAAGCCACTAAATGTTTGGTAATGAGGAAATAATAGAGTATGCATCAGAAACTAATACAGTATGCGTGATGCTTAGCACAGTGTCCATTATGTAAGATTCCAGCATAATATTAGCTAAGATCAGCCTGCCCCTTGATCTAGGTAAGAGTAGCTTAAGTCTACAATCTATTATTTGTGGGAGTCCAGTGCCTTCCCAGGCTTGCTGAATCTTCTCAAAGGGTTTTACACGATTTGAGCATCTAGGGCTTGGAATCTTGGCTCTCACTGAATTGGTTCAATTTATAGAGTACTGTTCCATGAATGCTGTCAAGATATGAATTCAGCCCCTTTCCAAGGATAAAAATACAACATTTACATAAAGCTTTACTGTGTTTGTGTGTGTGTGTGTGTGTGTGTGTTAGTATTGGTTTAGGTAAACAGAGAAAAATTATCACGGTAATGAAAAACTGTTTTAATTGAATATTAAACATAACTGTTTTTTAAAATTTTGCTACTCCATCATTTTTCTTCCCCATGCTTAAATTACTCTTAAATCTCACATAGCAGTTTATCTCCTTTTATTTTCTCACCATTCATATCTCACACCCTCAGAATTTCATTTTCAAATACCAAAGCATTTTCTTAAACATGGTAGTCTACCTAAAATAAAACTTGGTGCCAGCTGTGAAGATAATACATATTCTTTTCACCACTCAGTGTTAGCCAAGGAAACAAATCTATATACTACCTGGTCATGACTCAGACTAACCCACCCATCTTCCCTCATCAGTTTCTTCGGGTGATATACCCAACATGGATTAAGGTGTAGCCCAGAGATCACAAAGACCATTCCTCAAACCAGCTTCACTAAGTGATAGTGATATCAACCTTATATCTGCTACTCACCACCAATCTCACCAATCTTAAGGCTGACTTTTTTTTTTTCCTTTGCGGGAGAAAGAAAGAGAGTGTGAGCAGGGGAGGGGCAGAAAGAGAGAAAGAGCCCAGTCAGAGCCTGATACAGGACTCAATCCCTGGAATCATGACCTGAGCTGAAATCAAGAGTTGGACACTAAACCCACTGAGCCATCCGGGCACCCCAAGGGCCACCATTTAGACTTAGCATTTTCAGGCTGCCTTTTTCCTCTCTTTCCTCATACTTTTTTTTTCATGCAGAATCTATTAAATAGTAGAATTTTGCTCTACAGAGATCACACTCAAAACTTGGGAGCTTATCCCTATAGAACTGAAGATTACAGGAAAGTCTCAATCATATGTACATAATTTGTTCATTGATTTGTTATTTGCAAAAGTGCCCTCTTCTTATGTATACGTGGGCACTTGTGTGTGTGTGTGTGTGTGTGTGTGTGTGTGTGTGTGTGTATGACTGGATTTTAATGTATTTATAGGCCAGGACTTACTGGGTTGTGTTTTGTCAGCAATGAGAGCCCTTAGATATCAAATATACATGATTTTCAATTACAGTGACTCTTAAGGTCAGTGACCATGCAGCATACACCTTAATAAATGAATACTACAGCAACGTGATTTCCATTCACTCTTAAGTCTCATGGGACCGTGGTTTCTAACTAACAGCCTGTTATAGTGTTCTGACCTAACCTTCAAAATGTCAATAAATTGGATTATAATGTAAGCCACTCCAAATGTCTTTGAAAAAAGACAGATAAATGTTAAGCTGTCATGACTGTACCTCTGGGAAGTCTGTGTTCAGAAAAAGTTAATGCTTTTACATTTAGCTGGTTCTACTTTATTGTACTTTCATTTACTATCAAGGAATAATGTTTTCACATACTCAGAATGAATGACCTGGGTGTTAAAAGTGAAAAACAAAATTCAAAAAACACTTCAATGTTGAAGCCCTCAACCCATCCAGTTTCGTGATCTTTGACACCTTTGATTCCATGGAAGATTTAGACTATCAGGCTGCTTGAGCCACAGTGTGAGTCCACTTCCGTGTGGACGTATTAATCACTTGTGGAGGTGACTAACCACTACTGAGCAATTACATTCAGCAAAGTGAACAAATGGAAACACAGGGAGCAGTCATTCTTGGAGACTCTCATTGCTGCTTTGCACCCAGAAGACAGACCGGCTGAGCAGAAATCTGCTCAGGGACATCTCTCTTTTTATTGATGATCCTGGGAATTCTTGCTCAGCAATTTTTTTTCTTACAAAGGGCTAAGGGCACTCAGCCTCAGCTCACTTAGCCATAAGTATTACAAAATCTGGAAATGCCAAACCCTTAAGTTAGCGGAGACCAACACTCGGTTGCAAACATTTCTGCCGATCACAACCTAAATTTATGAGTAACTGCTTGCATAGAGGTCCCTGTCTGAGCCTCAATGATTCCTCCCTTCTTAGATAAGAGACCCTTGGGGGGGGGGGGGGCAGTGACAATATTTGTATGAGTGCAACTTTCCTTCCTGCTCTTACTAAATAATTTTGGAAGATTTGGCACCTAACCCAAGTGGAGCCAATGAGATCCTCTTGAGAAGTTGAAATTTGGAACAGAGAGATCCCAAGAAGGAAGTTATTTCACTAATGTCCGTCTTCCTCAGAGAAAGTCAGGCACTTTTCACAGCTCAGGTTCCTGGAGCTGCCCTGATTCTTTCCCTTTCTGAGTTGTGATTACTTAACTCTGCTTGGGTTCATAATGGTACTTGAGGCAAAAGTAAACTGGTCCAGGTGATACTAGTTGAAAAATCATCAGGTCATGGGCAAGCCTCTGATGTGATGTATAGTTTCCCAAGGTGATTATCAATTAAATTATATCTGTTGAGGGGTGCCTGGGTGGCTCAGTCGGTTAAGCATCCGACTTGGGCTCAGGTCATGATCTCGCAGTTTGTGAGTTCAAGCACCGCGTCGGGCTCTGTGCTGACAGCTCAGAACCTGGAGCCTGTTTCAGATTCTGTGTCTCCCTCTCTCTCTCTGACCCTCCCCCGTTCATGCTCTGTCTCTCTCTCTCTCTCAAAAATAAATAAACGTTAAAAAAAATTAAAAAAAATTATATCTGTTGATTGCTGAATGAATTGATCATAACAAATAGCAGGAGTAAATGCAGTTATGCTTTACAAAGATTTTTTTTTAACACTCACAATTCTAGGACCCATACATTCGAAGCATTTGTTAATCATTTATAGATGGTGCTTTGTTGGTTTTTCAAATTGCTTTGTAAAAATTCCAGAGCCTCGCAATATGTGAACCAGTGGTTCAGCATAAGCTTTCAGCGCATGTCCTTACTCTGAGATGATGTGGTTTGCTTACTAGATGACACATGTCTGAAAATGAGGTCAATTAAATGAGATAGGCTGGCCAACACTCAAATGATGCTCTCAAATATCCCTAAAGTTTTTCAATAGCTCCACAAACATTTGATTTTAATTTGAGTTTTAAATATTATAACTATTTTAAACTATAATAAGCATGTGCATTGCAATGTGTCTTATGCCACATTTTAATGTATTCAAGACCATCATAGTATTAACTTTTGTTGCCAGATTAACTTATGCAGAGCATGAAGCACCAAGTAAAGCTTCCCTTTAATCCATCATTAAACACCAACTAGAGTCCATCCACCTAGGGGTGTATCTGAAGCATTTGCAAAGGTCTGATTGACTATAGAGGAGGTTACTTGATCACCTGGGGGATCCCCCTGCCAGTTCAAGGTAGCCCATGGCCAGTCATGTATGATTTTAGAAGCAAGTGTTTCCTTACTTACTAGGACTTTTTGATATTATACAAATAAAACACAAGACAGAAATAATTGGTGCTGAGAGATTTAAGACCATAATTCTCATCATAACCCCTGCTTTCAAATTTCTATGCTTATTAAAATAGACGTCAACATGTTAATTTATAAGAAAATTTCATATTAACAAAATATATATAGCTTTCATTTCATTTGCATTTTATATGCTGAAGTTCTGTAGATTTCACTTTATTAAAGATATCCTCAGAGGAAAAATGTTTGAAAACCACCATTGTGTCAGGGTCACTCAACCTTGGCACCACTGACATTTGGGGACAGATAATTCTCTATTGGTGACCAGTATCCTGGGCATTGTAGGATGTTTAACAGCATCGCTGGCCTCCACCCACTAGATGCTGCTATCAAGCCTCTACCCCCCAGACTGATGATCAAAAACATCTCCAGATATTGCCAAATGTCTCCTGTATGGAAGAGTTACCTCTGGTTGAGAATTACCAGATAAGTCATAGGATCAGAGGGCTGGCCACACTAGTAATTTCTAAGGAATGTTCACATCCTCCTGAATTTTTAATTCATAAGCAGCTGTTAAACAAGAATACAGTAATGTAGATAGGTGATTTTTAAAGCATTTTAAAATATTCATTGTGCTGCCTTATTGGGGGCGTTTGAGACACTACACAGGCCATAAAAATAATGTTGTGGAATTATCTTTTCAGGCAACAAAAGATCTTCATGATATATTATTAAGTGAAAAAATTAATTCATATGCTAATGGAAGTGGGAAGCAATAAGGAATGTAGTAAAATCCTTTTATATGCTAAATTCTGGAATACAACTAGTCTTCGTATTTTTTTGTAAAATACTTTGAAGAAATTTTTTAAATTGAATTTTAAAATTCTTTTTGCCCCTGCCTAACGCTCAAATAAATCTGATTAAATTGACCAACATCCTGTCTAAGGAAGGTTTCAAAGGGAATATGCAAATGTTCACCTCAGTAAACTGTAATTTTTCATAAGGAAAACCAAAGAGAAATTGGAAATGGCCAGTATTTTTCCTAATAATGTTTTTAAGAAGAAGGTTCTGTTGGGTTAACACAAATGACCAAAACAATAACTCATCTTAGAAGCCACAAAACACACAGGTTTGAGAAATACCTTGTCAAATTTAAACACACTGTTGATGGGAGTATAAGTTGGCACAACCTCTATGAAGAGCAATGTGGCAAAATTTCAAATATACATACCATCCTTTCTAATAATTCTCTTTCTAGAAATGACCAACATACAGTTAGCCATAGTAGAGTATACCAGTATATTCAGAGCATCTTCATTTATAAAAGTAAAAAAAAAAAGAAAACAATGTAAATGTCCACCGAAGTGTGATTGGAAAAATAAATTATGATATTTCCATATAACTGAACCTATTGTAGTAAATTTTTTTAAGACAGCTTATTTACCACATGGGACCAAATCCAAGATGCACTGTTAATGAAAACAAGCAAGATTCAGAACAGGAGACGTGGTAGGATGCTATCTAAGAATTTTCCCCCTAAGAAGACATACCTGACTTCTTTGGCATTCAGAGTATTTATGGAAAATGTCCAGTGTTGTACCTCCTATGGATTAAGCTAGAAAGGAAATATTACTAAATATGAATCTTTCAAATTCATTAAAATATGATCATACATTACTTTGTACAGAAGGATTATGTAATTTTTTTAAAGAAAAGTACTTTGTCAATTACAAAGTGATACCAAATGTTTGAAGGCACGGACTAGCCAAAGGAGTTTAAGGTACTCTCACACTCCACATTCTAGGAAATTTTAGAGGCAAGAGAAAAAGGAGGGATAATGGAAATCCCAGTAGGATATCGAGAGTCAAGGTCCTGGGATTTGCATAAACAAATAAAGTCAATGGAGAGCGGAAACTGGTAAATACTGTCTGAACACCAATCCTAGGATAGTGTTTCTTTACTGGTTATATGCTACCTGCCGAGTATAGGTAGAAGAGGATCTCAGATGAATCCAACAAATCTTTCTAATAGTGAGGAATGTGAGGACCCAACTGTCATAGAAGGCGGGTTTTATTGTTCTTGTCATTTTTTTCAATATATGAAATTTATTGTCAAATTGGTTTCCATACAACACCCAGTGCTCATCCAAAAAGGTGCCCTCCTCAATACCCATCACCCACCTTCCCCTCCCTCCCACCCCCCATCAACCCTCAGTTTGTTCTCAGTTTTTAAGAGTCTCTTATGCTTTGGCTCTTGCCCACTCTAACCTCTTTTTTTTTTTCCTTCCCCTCCTCCATGGGTTTCTGTTAAGTTTCTCAGGATCCACATAAGAGTGAAAACATATGGTATCTGTCTTTCTCTGTATGGCTTATTTCACTTAGCATCACACTCTCCAGTTCCATTCACGTTGCTACAAGAGCCATATTTCATTCTTTCTCATTGCCATGTAGTACTCCATTGTGTATATAAACCAAATTTCTTTATCCATTCATCAGTTGATGGACATTTAGGCTCTTTCCATAATTTGGCTATTGTTGAGAGGGCTGCTCTAAACATTGGGGTACAAGTGCCCCTATGCATCAGTACTCCTGTATCCCTTGGGTAAATTCCTAGCAGTGCTATTGCTGGGTCATAGGGTAGGTCTATTTTTAATTTTCTGAGGAACCTCCACACTGCTTTCCAGAGTGGCTGCACCAATTTGCATTCCCACCAACAGTACAAGAGGGTTCCCGTTTCTCCTATCCTCTCCAGCATCTATAGTCTCCTGATTTGTTCATTTTGGCCACTCTGACTGGCATGAGGTGATATCTGAGTGTGGTTTTGATTTGTATTTCCTGTTCTTGTCATTTTTGATGTCGTTTTATTATTAGTCTATAGCAGGAGAGGGAGATAGGTTTTGATGCATAATGTTGATCTCTTCTTACTCATAGGCCAGACCCACTTGTAGATACTGTCACAGACATTGCTAGATGCTAGAAAGTATAGGAAGGACCATGGGATAGTAACAGCTGTAAAATGACCATCATTTGTGGAGCACTTACCAACTACGAGGCACCAGGCTAGGAGCTTTCCACACATTATCTCTCTTCATCCTCACAGCCATCCTTTGCAGGAGGTATTTTGATTGATGAGGGGGGCCTAGTCTTACAGAGATAAATAAAACTAGATCAAAATCACACAGCTAGCGAGCAGCAAAGAAAGACTTGAACTTAATCTGCCCACCTTCAAAAATTGTAATCACAAAATTTTGATGCCAACTGGTAAACACGATGGGGGGCTGGGAAGCCTGGAAATGAAAGTCATCATCTTTATGATGCTGTCTTTTCTCTCTCTCATCCTGACAGGATCACAACCACAGCTGCATGTATGATGGATCTACGAAGATATCCTCTGGATGAGCAAAACTGCACTCTGGAGATTGAAAGTTGTGAGTTACTTGGACAGGGGAATGAGAAAGAGGGATGTTTGCTTGACCCAATTAAATTCAACCTTGCCCTGAGTAATTGGAACTGGGATACTTTTAGCTACACTTTCCTGCCAATTTTTCAAGAGATTCACAGTCCAGTGACATTTCCCTCATATTGGTGGCTCAAGGGTCATTTCAATGCAGTTACACTTTTGAACCATTAGAGAAAGTCCACTTAGTTTGGCTGGACAATTTATGAACTCATGCTTTCTCCTTGGGGTAGAGTTTCTCCCAAAGCCTTCTAATCCCCAAGCTGCAATAATAAGAGAGGCAAAACATTTTAACATGAAAAGACCTTGTGAGATTGTTTTCGGTTCTGTAGTCTATACATGTGAATGACTGTAAATTGTTGTCTTTTAGAACAACACTATGTTAGAGTCTTGTGCACATTTGGCTTTCTTCATGGGAAGAACAGGATGATAGTATTCATGAGGCTTGTGCTCTGGGCCAAAGAGTTGATATTTTTCAAGTCTAGTAACTGATCTTGTTTGTCTTCTGGGATTGTGTTTCATTGATTGCTTTCTTGACAATTAGAATATCTTAGTCACTAATATTTAATCTGATTGACTCTGTTTCATAGTTTCTCAGCCATCAACATGCAGGCAGTTGAGCCCATCAATTGTGAATACCAGGCCTAGGTGATTTCCTGGTTTTTAGAGGCACAGAAGGGTGCAGGAGGTAATTCAGAGCATTCTAAAACTGCTTAATGTAATGTGAGAAATAGAGAGCTATTTATTTATATAACCTAAAATACTCCCAGATCTAGATATCAAAATACCAAAGGAACATTCCAGATGACCCTATAGTATTATTAAAGAGCAAATGTATTCACCAGTGTCCGATTATTAACCAATTACATTAGTTTTCTAGTTTGTTGTATATAGGCTTGGAAATAAATGCTTATGCAGATATAGCTATATATTTAGACATGCACATTGATCTACCACCACTAGAACCTGGAATGAACAAGAACATTCATGAGTTATTCCTTAATTAATATTCTAACTTTAAAATACAATGTATAAATAAGTTGGTTGAAGAATGTTAATATATAAAAGTATTGATGGCGACTTTGGTTTAAATGCCAATGACAACCAGAATTAAACCATAGAAATGAAATACGAACCCAACTGTTTATTAATGGCTAATGATGTTTTATAAATGAGGCTGAACTTTAGCTAAGCAAGTAAACCTTAGCTTTTAGAACTGATATGGAAAGAGCAGGATGAATAGCTTATTCGTATGGGTTGGCCTTTACCCTTGACCTCTCTTCCATTAATTCTACTGATTTGTTATCTTTGCTTCTATGCTGGCATTAAGGTACGACAACCTCTTGAAATCACAAGATCTTCTGGTTTACACCATCATTTAAAGAAGCAATGAATTTTGACAAGTATTTGAATTGTTTCTGTGTTATAAATTGCAAGTCCTGAAATTAGCAGCATTTTTCTCACAAAATATATATTTTATAATTCACATCAAGTTTTTCTGTGATCATAGGTTTATACTCCTCTTTAAGCAGAGATTCTCTTTGTTCATATTTAGAAAATATATGGCTTTTAGGTCCATTTATCATACCATATAATGACCCAAACAAAAACTGTAAATGAGGTATAAATTAAACACAATTTTTTGTGGGACAGGTATGGGGGGAAGCCCAAGCATCCTGATAGTCCAAAGTTATCATAAAATATGATATCAAGTAATAAGTGGTGACCCAAGTACGTCATAATCATTGAGGCATTCAGTAAAATACAACCAGATGTCTGGACAGGTGGAAGGCCTAGTAGCTAGGACCCTAAAATCAGCTAATATGTATGAATGCAGGAAGATGGTAACCATCATCAAAGTGATCCAATAGCAGTTCACAGAAATCTGGTCCCTAAAGGTATTTACCTAAAGCAAAGCAAAAACTCAAGCCGGGAGAATGTGTGCAATGAGGAGTCTATGAAGGTAGGGACATGGGAGAAAGGGGACAGGAGCGGGAATGGAACTGTCTTCTACTCACCAAACAACACCTCTGTAACGTAAGTATTTCTAATAACATTTGAGAGTATGTATCTGAGGCTCAGAAAAGTAAAATAATTAACCCAGAACCACAGCCAAGGAAAGTGGTAAAGAGGATTCAAAACCAGGTAATGTACTTTCCTTCACAGAATCCTCCAATCAATAGGTGAGCAAAGAAGCAAAGAGCACCCATCATTAGGGGTGTAACACCTAATAAAAAAAATAAAGAAAAAAAAGGGGTGCCTGGGTGACACAGTCGGTAGAGGGCCCAACTCTTGATTTCAGCTCAGGTCATGACCCCAGGGTTACAGGATCGAGCCCTGCTTCGGCGCCGCACTGAACATGGAGCCCGCTTATGATTCTCTCTCTCCTCCTGCCCCTCTCCCCCTCTCATGTGCACACTCTCTCTCTTTCTCTCTCTAGAATTTAAAAAAAAAAAAAAGTTAAAAAAAAAAGTATAACACCAATTGGAATCACTCTCAGCTGGGTTAAGATTGCTGAGTCAACCAAAGACTCGTTTGTAGTTCCTAAAATTATCCCTGATAAAGGTTAGAATAGATCTCAGAAGCTGAAGCAAAATTTTGCATTTAGGTCAAAGGTCAAATGTATGCAACTGTGGAAAGAGAGGATAGTCTGTGGAGGCAGGAAACTGAGTAGTCCTTGATTCCATTGACGTTAACCTAAAAAAAAATTAAAAGCCTCAACATTGCTTACTAAATCAACATTATTTTACTTAAAAATGTATCCCTTTTAAACAAGAGATTAATCAGTGTAAAGAGATTTTAAATCTTTTTTTGTTAAATTTTTTTAATGTTTATTCATTTTTGAGAGACAGAGAGAGACAGAGCATGAGCTGGAAAGGGGAAGAGAGAGGGAGACAGAATCTGAAGCAGGGTCCAGGCTCCGAGCTGTTAGCACAGAGCCCGACGCAGGGCTCGGACTCTCGAACTGCGAGATCATGACCTGAGCTGAAGTCAGATGCTCAACCGACTGAGCCACCAGGCGCCCTGAGATTTTAAATCTTTATTTTTTTACATTTATTTATTGTTGAGAGACAGAGAGAGACAAAGCATGAGCAGGAGAGGGGCAGAGAGAGAGGGAGACGCAGAATCCAAAGCAGGCTCCAGGCTCTGTGTCAGCACAGAGCCTGATGGGGGGCTCGAACCCAGAACCATGAGATCATGACCTGAGCCGAAGTCGGACGCTCAGCCAACTGAGCCACCCAGGCGCCCCTCGAGATTTTACATCTTAAGAGTAAAAACTTCAAGTAACTAAGTAACATATGGCAATAAAATGGAGTTTGAGTGAGCTTTGCTTGTTCTTGCCTAAGTACATAATCGATGTGTTGCTAAGTATCAATAAATACTGAATCTGTCAGTTATCTATTTTTTAACTCTACATGGAGAGACATGTGTTGCATTATTTGCTGAAACAGCTCTCCCTGAACTGACAATTTACGAAGACTATAACTGAGCTTTAAAGTGATTATAAATGAGAAGCTCCAGTATTAGTTGGGAGATAAGAATGATAAAGTAGAGATTCTGCCAAGGTAAGATTGCACCAATCACACTTTTGTGACCAGTGGAGTAGAAACTTTACCTACCTTACAAAATTTACTGGCTTATGTTCTCTCCCATCACAGTCCCAAGGATGGGGAAATGTTTTCCTTGGTTAGGTCCTCTGAGACAAATTAAAGATGTTTTGCTTCACTTTAATGTCATCTAGTCAAGTAAAATTGGAAAGGCCATAAAGCCTTATTAAATTGAAAATTTACTTGAACTTGGAGCACATTAATAGCTTCTTGGCCCTGGGATGCTATAAAATGAGTTAATGGCACATAGAAAATTCAATCAAGGAGTTTAGTATTAAGAGCGCTTGGAATTTGAAATCAATAAAGCTATCATGTGAAGGCTTGATAGCCACAAGCTTCATAAAGATACGAAAAGGGTTTGGGGTAACAGTCATGGAGGTTTCAGGTGTCTTTTCCCATTCCCAGAAGCAACAATTGAGGAAAATCTCCATCCTAATCTTACCCTCTGACTACCAGCAGATAGTGTCACCTCTCACTATACCCCAAAAAGTAGAAGCCATTTCAGGCCTGGGATCTCTCAGTGGTCTGATCATTATGTCTTCATCATTCTGACTTAGCCCCCTGTATTTCAAAGGAAGAGATGCTTCTATTCCTTGAATACACTGACCTGATCCCAGTGTTCGGGATTCCATCGCTTTCTCCTCTAATTGACTTTCCCAAGTTAACACACACCTCTACCCCTGATTTCCTAGATCCTCAATCTCACCCAGTCTGCTATCTCTCTTCACAGCCTAAAAACTAGCTGAAAACTCTTCGTATCATAAACATCTCTACTCTATGCCCACATCTCTCCTTAAACGTTTCCTAATCTCTCTGCTTTCTATTTCTACAAACTGCTCGAAAGATTGGTTTATATTTCTTGTCTATTGTCTCAACTTCTTAACCTACTGTAATCTGGCCACCCAACTCCCACCTTCACTGACAATGTTTTCAGAAAGGTTACAATGTCTTTACATACCATCTTTATTCCAATGATCCCCAAAGTTATAACTCCAGCTCAGATCTCTTCAAGGTCCCAGACTGATACATAGCCCTGTTCTTGACATATCTAGTTTGGTGTTGCAAAGACATCCTAAATTCAATTTGCTCAAAACTTATCAATTTTTCCCTCCCAAATGAGTTTCCTTTTTAGTCTCCTTCATCTCACTATCCAACCACCATCCTAGGATTAATTGTTGACATCTCCCTCACACTGCTCCTATTCAATCTATTTTCAAGTACCATCCATTCTACTTGCAAGGTATTTATCAAGCTCTTTCACTCTTTTCAGCCCTACTGCCATCACCATTACTTCTTACCTGAATCATTGTAGCCATGTTTCCATTGGTCTTCTTGCCTTCACTCTTGACTCCAGCCCATTCTATACCCAGCAGCCAAAGTGATCTTTGCATGGTATAAATCAAGTCATATTACTTCAGTGCTTTAAAAATATTCTGGGGCACCTGAGTGGCTCAGTCGGTTAAGTGTCTGACTTCGGCTCAGGTCATGATCTCACGGTTCCTGGGTATGAGCCCTGCATTGGGTTCTGTGCTGACAGCTCAGAGCCTGGAGCCTGATTTGGAACCCATGTCTCCCTCTCTCTCTGCCCCTACCCCTCTCCTGCATGCACTTTCTCTCTCTCTCTCTCTCTCTCTCTCTCTCTCTCTCTCAAAAATAAACATTAAAAAAATAAAAAATAAAATGATAACAATATTCAAAGGTTTCCCATTGCACCAGACTCTCCATGCTTCTTAATTTAATCTTCAAGCTCTGTGTGACCTGCCCTCCCTTGATATCTCCACTCTTACCTATAGTTATCTTTCCCTTCTTTTACTACATTAACTCCAACACCCTAGATTCTTTGTGTCTTGCATACTAAGCTTTCTTCTATCTCATTATCTTCACCATCTTATTCCTTCGGTCTGAAAATGCTTTTCCCCATTTTGGTGATTTCCTCTTCTCATCCTATAATTCCCACCTAAGATGCCACCTCCAATCAGCGGCTTTCCTGAGAATCCAATCTAAATTAGGAAACCCTACTTATTCTCTTTCAAAACTCTGTTAGTTTCCCAAATGGCACTTAGTATTGTAGTATTTGTTTCCATCTTTATTGTTTTTTTCCCCTCTGTGGATTATAAACTCCATGAAGGGAAAAGAGCATTGTTTTGTTCACAACACAATAATTAAAACCTAGTCTCCTACCTGACAGTATCTGTGGAGTGTATGTATGCTAAATATTTTGGGTTCAGACTTTTCAAGTCTTTTGAGTCTTAGAAGATAAGTCTAGCTCTAATTTTCTTAGATAAAATTTAAGGCAGGGATTTTTTATGTGCAATAAAATATTCTTTCATTTGTACAATTTTTATGTTCATGCTTTAAGACTAACTTAAAAATTTTAAGTTGTAAATGTGTCAGTCAAGAGCCAGTTAGGGAAAAACAACATTTTGCTTGAGGAACTTTGATAGGCTGCTAAATGTGATCAATTACTATCAATTGTGGGGTGGAGGGGGTGGGGCTTGACTTGAGTCATTAACTATGTCCCTCCTACTTAAACCACAATCAATTTATCAAGCAAAGGTAACATGTAATGACACTGGGTTATTTTTATACCTGTTTCTTTTTTAAAAATGATTTGGAAACTTTTAATTTAGGCATTGCTTTAATGTATTCAATTTAGTGAACTATCAATCTATCTTTTAGTCTAGGAATATTGTCATTGTGTTGATTTAAAAGTCTTGGTAGTAACACCATATACACAGAATGTCAAGCCATAGTCATATTGGATTATTTCCAAAACAAAATTGTTTCCTTGTCCAAAAAATAGCAAGTGATAAGAAAAATGTGTCTACCCAATAAGGCGGCCCAACTCAGCTATGGAAAATTCCCTGAGAAAATGTGATGTTTGCGAAGTGAAATGCTAAGATTTATTTAACACCTATAAATAAAATCAAAGTAAGTGTAGTATCCAGACATGAGACAGAAGCAGTTCTACAAAAGTCTGTCCTGGTAAAACCACATGTATCCAGTTCTTAATGCCATGTTAAGATAATTTCCTTTGGAAGAAGAGACCAAGATATCGGGGAAGAAAATTTTAGGGAGGCTTAACAGCTATTTCCAAATGTTTTAAACGCTACCATATAGAACAGCAACGTTATCCCTGGTATTGTCCAGTGTATTAGTCAGGATTCTCTAGAGAAACATAACAAATAGGATAGATAGATAGATAGATAGAGATTTATTATAAAGAATTGGTTCATGCAATTATGAAAGCTGATAAGCCCAAGATCTGTAGGGTGAGTCAGCAAACTGGAGAGCTGATGGTATAGTTCTAGCCTGAGGGCCAGTAGGCTTGAGACCCAGGAAGAGCCAGTGTTTCAATTTGAGTCTGAAAACAAGAAAAAACTGATTGTCCCCATTCAAAGATAGGCCGAAAGAACTCTTTCTTATTCTGGGGAAGGTCAGTCTTTTTGTTTTCTTTGGACCTTCATTGGATTGGGTGTAGCCTGCCCACATTAGGGATTGCAATCTACTTTACCTAGTCTGCCAATTAAAATGTTATTCTCATGCAAATACAGCCTCATAAGAGCATGCAGAATAATGTTTGACCAACTCAAGTTGACACAAAACTATCACAACCAGAATGCAAGATTTGAACCCATTCAATTCAATTCAATTCAACTAGCCTTTCTTAAGTGGTGAGCACATGTGGCTCTATGTATAAAGTAAATGCTGGTGATATAGCAGCAACCAAGCACACAGAGAGGCAAAAGTTATAAGAAGGGGGATGCAGAATTTGAGAGAAATACTTCCAATGAGCAAATGTGCCCGTTCATGAAATAAGTCTTTGCTAAAGAAAGACTTCCCATCGCACACAGAGTTTTCAATTAATTGGAAATGGCTACTTACCAGTATTAATGTAAAAGACATTCCTCTTTGAGAGGTCAGTTAATTATATAAACTTAAAGATGTCTTTAAGCCCTAAAATCTAGGACTCTGAGAGTGTATTTAATTTAGTCACATCACCAGTAAATTACTTTATGTGCTTTCCTAAAATATTGGTTCTAAAGTGATTCTGATATGTAAAGGATATTAGAATATAGAAAAAATGTTATGAATACATGAACACATACTCACAAGAAAAATATGAAATATAGGATAATTACAAGCAAAGCCTTTGAATCACTCTTACTTTATTGCTGCCTGCCAGATCATTAATTCTGATCTGAAATAATTTAAAAATAACATCTACAACATGCTGCACACTTTCTATTCATGGATGCTAAACACCAAAAATAACAGAAGTAAATTGAACTTCATGAATGATTCATGGCTTCCTTGCTTTATGTCCCCATTGTCAAGGAAATTAGCAGCATTGGATATCTCCTTAGATAAATTTGATTTTGCCATATTCAGTAGACTACTTAATGAAAATGAATATTTCACATTTATGTTCATAGAAATGTTAATGAATTTTAGTGCCTGTAGCTTTTTTGATGAGCAGAGGGGTGGGTGTAGGGAAGAAGGGAATATTTCTGAATTAATTTATTCCTTTTTCCAGGCTGCTTCTTTGAAACTGTGAAAAAGCACTCTTTGTGAAAAAGTCTCTGATCCTTTAAAGTTATAAAATAAAAGCCAGTGGAGGAATGGAGTTCTTTTCATGAAAATTAGTTTTGCAATCAACTTGACTATAAAGTTAGCCTTATAACTGTTCATTTCAATCCTAGAGACAGTTGAAGTTTATTTTCCACACTTGGATGAGTGGCTATGGAGATTGATGAGGATATCTCTGATTTACAGATTTAGATTCCTAGAAATTTCCTCTTTCCTTGCTGCTGTGATGGATGACCATTTTGCTATCAGCTTCCAAAAAGGGAGTCAAAATAAAGATTATTCCTTTGCCTAAATGATTTAGGTATCAACCAAACACTTAAAGACATATTTTATAATGTAACTTTGATCTAGAACTTGATACCCCTGCTAAACTGAGGGCTTTGGTTCACTTGGGATCCAAACTTAATAATAATGATAGCTAATATTTCTTCATTCTATACTGTGGGCCACACGCTTAACAAAGATTTCCCATTGAATCTTCACCAAAACCCTACTGTTCTATCCCATTTTGTAGAGGAGGGAATCAAAACATCATGGTAATAATTTGACTCGTCACAAAATGATAGTGGTCCAAATGGGATTTGAAATCAAGAAATCTGACTTGAAAGTAGAAGATTTGGCCCTTCTTTGTAGCCTCTTAAGAAAACTCTTCTCTCTAGCTTCCCCACTGGGTGTGAATTGCATGGTTCTTAGGTCTGATATATCTGAATGCAAAGTAGACCCCTGAGAACAAAGCAGGTTTTAATCGGTTTTCCTTTTTCCTGAATCTGTCTCAGTTGAGTTCCTATTTGGGCATTTATTTTCTGACATTCTTGCCAACTAAACCGAATATTGATATAATTTAAAGAATAACCATTATTTTACCAGGTCACTTCTATAATTGCAACAGATCCCACAATGGTCAGAAATCCTTTCTCTTCTAAATGGCTACAGATACTAGTTCCCAAATCATTTTCATATAGTGTTAGGTCTAACAGATTGCAGTGGTTCTATAGTTTCAAAATCTATTCATTACTCATAATTCTGATGCACAAGCACCTGTAATCTTGGAAATGCACACATTCTCTTGAGAGGTCTGGACTTGTTCTGTGAACCACATCCATATAAAAACTGTGTGACAGTATGTATAATTCAGTTTTTATTTAGGTGTCAGTTTCCACATTTAAATTGCTTTATTCTTATCTTTAAGATCAAAGATTTTAAAAAGGAGCTAGGGACGCCTGGGTCTATTAAGTGTCCAACTTTGACTCTGGTCACAATCTCGGTTCGTGGGTTTGAGCCCCGGTTCAGGCTCTGTGCTGTGCTGACAGCTCAGAGCCTGGAGCCTGCTTCAGATTTGTGTCTCCCTCTCTCTGCCTCTCCCCCTCTCGCACTCTGTCTCTCTCTTTCAAAAATAAACACTAAAAAAAATTTTTTAAGGGAGCTTGTAAAATATTGATACCATGACCCCACCCTGGACAATAACATCAGAATTTGTGGAAGGTGGGCCTTTGCACATTTATTTAGCTCCCCGATGATTTCGATATGCAGCCAAGTTTGACAGTCACTGCATTAAGGCTATAATGCTTCGAATTTCTGCTCCTCTCTTTCTAATAGACCCAGTTCCCTAAATGGGAAACAGAATGGAAACAGAACTGAGAGAAGAAAGTATAGCAAAGAACACAAAATAGCATGAAATTCAAAGAAAGAAATTATTGAAATGATCAAAGGAGAAAATTTAAGCTATTCTTTTCTTTATCCCCTCTGGCAGAAGGCTCTTTTTTTTTTTTTTCTTTAAAAGTGGATGCCTTGAAATAAATAGATAGACAAATGGACCTGCCTTTCATTGGAATTAAGTGCTTGAACCAGACATTCAAATCCATGTAATAATAAGTCAAGTTGTTACAAGATACTACTCTATCTTTAAAGCCCCAATATATATACCACATATTAATATGAATGCAATCAATGACACATTAATTTGTATAATAATTCTGTGGTGAATGGGGTTATCTACTTGGGAAAGAGGTATGCACATTGGCTGCTTTAGTAACATTTTCTTTCATTTTAAAAAAAGAAAAAAGCTAGTCAAAATTTATATTTGAATTGAACACACAGCAACAGGCTTTAATGGGAGTAGTTTATCAAACTGAAATCAAGTATAGTTTATTTGTTTCAACCACAAAAAATAATATAATAATAACTTCTATATTCATCTTCATTTCCCTGCAACCTGTCCTATAGGCACTAACTGAACTCATTTGATTGTGTAGTAGGGCAGACTTGTCACAGAGCTCCCACTAGGTGACTGCATTGACTTCAAATAGACTGTATTCCCTGTGCTTAGATTACATAGACCTGCAATTCTGACAGAGAAAATTCCACTGAATAGAGCCCAAGCATTTCGGCTTTTACCTTAGAAACTGTCAGAGTGGAAACCCTTCACCTGTCTGATGCTCCCTGAGGGGCTTGTCAAACGTTAATGTGCATATGGGGATCTTGTTAGAATGCATTCTGGTTTCATGAGTTAGGCTGGGGCCTGAGAGTCTGAACTTTTAACATGCTACCCGGTGATACCTATGCTATTTGTGCATGGACCACACTGAGTAGTAAGAACTGAAGTAAAAGCAAAAAACCAAAAACCTGTCTCATCTGTGTTCCTCGATCTACATTACCAGCCTGTTTGCTTCCTACTGAGATTTAAATAATTAGCTAAAAGCCTTTGCCACACTGGTGGGTCGGCCCTTGATTCAAGAGAGTTCCGGGTTTTAAATTAACCGAGGCAGAAAAGTCATTTTCAAGTGACCTGAATAACTTCCAAACACTGGAACCGGAACAGCTTAGATTTTGTAAAGTACCCCACGTATGGAACATTTGGGGTCTACCATTTTATATGCGAAAGATTCCCAGATATGGTATGTCATTCATTAGTACTTTTAAACCCACAGTGAAAATAATAATAATTATTTATATGCATATTTATATGCAGACTGCATATAAACACGACACCAGCTCTGAGCCTTATACACCAGTCCAAAAGAAGTCACATAGGAAGCCTCTTATCTGTGGTAAGTTCTTTCTTAGGACAGTCAAGGTCTGTGGCAAAATGGAAGAAATTGTTGTAGCAAAAGAGATCAAAAACTTAAAGTCTGGTGTATAGAAAAAAGTCTACATGTACATTGGATTCCCAAAGAATTAAAACAGGATTGTGTGAGTGAAAAAAAGCTAAACATACAGAGAAAGGAGAAGAATTAACCTTGGATTGGCCCATGACAGTAAGATGACATGAAATTCTAAGTTAGAGGTTTTTAGAAAGGAGGAATGGAGAATAGCCTGGAGGAGATGATGAGGAACAAAAAGGCACTTAGTGCAACTCCCAAGTCCAATATCAGAGATGTCACAGAAAAAACAGCCAGTACATTGAGAGGGCTACTGGGTAAGCTGTGTTTGCAAGGGAAAGCAAGGCTTTGGTGGGAGCAAGTGGTAAAGACAAGGACATTGAGGACAGAGGAGATTTTGCTTATGCTGGACTGCATTCCACTGGGCACTGGAGGAGGAATTTGGGAAGACAAAGCTAAAGTGCCCGGTACAGTGTGTAAGGTAAAGTAAGTGGTAATCACAACCATCACCGATGTACAGAGCGATCAGATGTTTGCTCCCCCAGAATCCTGAAGTTTCAACTTTCACATCAGTTGTGAGTGCTCCTTTTCCTCAGTTTTGTCATACCTGTCATCACCCTGATTGTTGCCACTATTGCTGCAATGTCATCATTGCTCTCCCCTCTTCATTTCTAACCATTTTCTCCCGTCTCTCTTAGCTTTTTCCTAAAAAGCTGATCTTTCTGTACATCACCAACCAATCAAAGCCCTCTTCTCCACTCTTGAGCTGACTGATGACAGAGTGCCAGGAGCAAGTACTTGTTTCACTCTTCCTGGCTCTCTTTGTCTATTTCTGGGTTCCCAGAGGTTTCTGATTCTTTTATCATATACAAGCGATTATTGTGCACATCTCATTCCCAACACTGTCAGTACTTCTAGGATGACAAGATGACTATATCATAGTCCCCCAAAGACTACATTCTTAAGGTAGCACGTGTATGGATGCACAAATGCCATTCCCAAAAGTTTTAGATTATTTGAAATTAGATCATTGATCAACAACTAGAGAAACATTCCATTGATATTTTAACACGGCATTCAAGACCAATGCATATATATATATATATTTGCATAAATATATATTTGCATAAATATATATTTGCATAAATTTATATATTTGCAGAAATATATATATATGTGTGTATACACATGTATACATATGTATGTATACACATATATATACACATGTATATATATATACACACATATATATATATGTATATTTGGTCAGGATCACAGACCAGTGACTCAATTCCTTTTAGATTAACTTGGGATCACTTGAAAAGACTCTATAGGCACTTCTCCTATCTTTGGCTGCTTAAATACAGCTACTGGTTGCATCATATTCCTGTGTATCTCACTGCCAAGTGGACTACTCTTCAACATTCTTTTGTGTGTTCTGTGAAGCACCATACAAATGATTGTTCAGCCTACTTTATAGGCAAGAAAGTGATGTGACAAAGAATGTGGCCCACAGTTTCTTTCCCTAATTCTCAGGGAGGAAATCTCCATTTGTTGCATTTGAACAACTATGGCCCCTACGCAATTATAGATAAAGCCTCCATTTCCTTAAGAAAGGAAAATGGGTGGCCCATCCATTGGCACACCTTCAAAAAATATCACTTTGTGGATTTATCAGTCCAATCTCTCCCTAAGAGTTTCGAGAACCAAGCAGGATATTTTTAAATCTTGGTTAATTAATTTAGACACACGTACCTTTATTCATTCACTCATATTCTGTCTATAGTCCTTATGAGGTATCATGAACTGTTCTATACAAAGCAAAACCCCTAACTAGATATACCTTACAATCTGTTACAGGGAATTAGAAAATAAAACAAAGTCACTGATCTAAAATAGAATTCTTGCAGGAGTATGATATGCTGTGACAAATGTGTTGAAGAAGAGAAAAACTGGGTAGAGGGATGGAGACGTGTGTGTGTGTGCGTGTGTGTGTGTGTGAAAGAGAAAGAGAGAAAGAGAGAAGGAGAGAGAGTAGGTGTAGCGTGTATGTAACGCTGTTTTGGATCAGAAAGTTATGAAGAGTCAGTAATTTTAACACTACTGAAGGAAGGACAAGCCAGTGTACGTCTACATTTCATAGTTATGAAACAGAGCACTGAAGTGTTAAAAGATCTATTCAATGCTACCAAGACAGTCAGCAATTCTGAACTGCTGGTTTATGTCTTTTTCCCTTGTTCTAGTTCATAGCCCTATCTTGCCTCCGTGCAATGAATAAAAAGGGTTTGCTTTAAATAAATGGCATGTGTGAAATCCTAACCATGTTTATTCAATAACTTAAGGATAGTATCACTGCCAACGAGTATGTAGAATTAGAAGGTATCTCAGTGGCTTGAGAACTTGTTTAATGTATCCCTGACCAATTACCACAAAGTAAAATGTGATTACAACAGTGACCTTAGAAGTAGAGAGCAGTTTACAACTCCATGCAGTGTGGTCTGACCTATGTATGCCTCAAGCAGTTGGAGAACTGTCCATACTGGAGCAACAAAGTTTTCCACTCTTGTCCATGGAGTTTCAGCCCTGCAACATAATGTCTTTCTCAGCCACTGCCCTTTATATCCACAGGGCCCACTGGACTAGATTTCATGGAGGTAAGTGTGCACGTAATCACATGTTTACCCTCAAAGGTAGTAGAAATGCTGCAGTGCTCTGGAAGTTACTTTTACTGAATCCTTATCAATCCCCACTATTATTTGCATTTGACCAAGTATGAGTGTAAGACCAGAGAATAATAGCATACATATACATGTGCATATACAAATACATATCATGAAATATTTTCATACATTTTCATTTGAGTCCCACAACAACCTATAGGAAAAGTAAAATAGCTGTCATGACTCCCATCATGCTGATACAGTCACCAAGCCTGAGAGAAGTTAAATGAATTTGCCAAATACACAGTGTGAAAACATGGCAGAGCCCAAACTAATAGGCTACAGGAAACTTTGCCCTGTTGAACCTAGTTCTTCTAAGAGAACAAAATGGGACACTTTGGAAAACTTCATTTGACTTTCTTAAGTCTCAGAGGTATTTCTCAATGCTGAAAAGCAATAGTTTGCTAAATAAAATCTAAATGGCTTAAAACAATCCTATGGTTTCTCCCAAAGTGCTAATTATAACTCTGTGTATATAAATGCATTTAGTTAAAACTTAGATTCACATGGGGCACCCGGGTGGCTCAGTCGGTTGGGCGTCCGACTTCAGCTCAGGTCATGATTTCACAGTCCTTGAATTCAAGCCCCGTGTCAGGCTCTGTGCTGACAGCTCAGAGCCTAGAGCCTGCTTCAGATTCTGCATCTCCCTTCTCTCTTTGCCCCTCCCCTGCTCATGCTCTGTCTCTGTCTCAAAAATGAATTTTAAAAAACATTAAAAAAAAACTTAGATTCACAAATTTAACATTTGTGATTCTATTGCCAATCAAGGTTCTGTCAAGAAAACAGAAGAGCCACTCAGTGTATTCAAGGTATTAAAGGTTTTAATATAGAGAAATAAGAGCATACCCAAAGATTGGAAAATCTGCCCATGCATCTGGCAGCAATTGCCCCCAGAAAATAATGGCCTCTCCTCCTCTATCATCCAAATCTGGTGCCAATGCCTCTCTTTGGAAAACCATAATCTGGGGAAGCAGATTCTGGCAAAACTGTATCCAACTTCTTTTCAATGATATTTGGGGAGGTGATTCCAAGTTGACAACAAGCAATCTAACACAGGCATGACAAAGTGGTCTCAGAATTCCATGTTATTATCTTTAAGTTTTCTGAAGCACACCCTGGAATCCTATATCCTAATTGGCATAGTAAAGGAGCAAGCCACATAGCCAGGGAGAACACCTCATGATTAAATTCCCTCCGTATATTCAACAAATATTTGATACAAAACAGACATGGTTCCATCCCTTCTAGTGCCTACCTCTTGATAAGGCTTTGTCTTAAAATCCATTGAATTTGAAGTTGGGGGAGAATTTATATGTTGTTGGGTCTTCACAGACTTGAAGAGCATCAAGAGTCTAAGATTGCTTCAGCCATCTTAATGACCAACTTTGAGAAATCATCCAGTTTAATCATAAAAGCAGTCCAAAATACCCACTGAGTCATCAGATGTCATTTCTTGATTCATGGCCATGCTCTCAGGGAATTATCAAAGTAATCCTCAACATTTGCATAGCACTTTGTACTTATTGAAAGGTATTCTCTAGCATTGACTTGTTTGACCCTCACAAAACAGATATGGGCAGATAATTTTCTTTTTAACTAATGAAAAACCAAGGACATAGATAAGGGCAATAAATTGTTTATTAATTAATGATCAGTGTAAGCCTTGAAATTAGGTCTTAACTCTCAACTTAGGGTCCTTCAACAGTATCCCACTGTCTCTTTTGTACTAAATAAACTGGAATCAGCACTTGTTATATGTGATGTTATAGAATTAAGAAGGCCTTGCCCTTCTACATCATTTTTATTGCCCACTTGTAATTGTTCTTCCAGTTTAAATTCTGAACTGAATTGTCTCGAAGTATCTAGAAGTGTCCTCTTCTTTGTTTAATGGAAAAATGAGCGAATGCCTCTTGTACAGAGCTCTTTCTTTCATGAACATTCTGTGCAATAAATAGGTCACCTGGTCACATTCATATCTTTAAGGAATTTACTAAGTCAGTTCTGTCCTATAATATCCGTATCTGGCAAAAATACTTTTAGAGAACACAAGCACTTATGACAGAATTTTAAAACCAGAGAGGACACTGAAGATTACTTAGACCAATTCTCTCACACAGAAAAGAGTGAAATCCTGTGGAGCTTGTACTTTTTTCTTTTTTCTTTTTTTTTTTAATGTTTATTTATTTTTGAGAGAGAGAGAGACAGAGCATGAGAGGTGGAGGGGCAGAGAGAGAAGGAATCCGAAGCAGGCTCCAGGCTCTGAGCTGTCAGCACAGAGCCCGACGTGGGGCTCGAATTCACAGAGTGTGAGATCATGACCTGAGTCAAAGTCAGATGCTTAACTGACTGAGCCACCCAGGCGCCCCGAAGTTTGGATTTTTTTGACCTTGAGGTCAAAAATCACATGGCCAATCACTTAGAAACAGACCTGTGAACAGAAGTCTGGTTTGAAGATTCTTGGGAACTGCCAGTATGTGGGGGGTATCATAAAACGTAAAGAATATTCTCAGGCTTAAAATCAAGTTGTGAAGACGTGCAACAATGAAAGAAGCACACAAGCCAAGAAATAATTCCTAAATAATGGTCCATAGGCTATAATTGCTGTAATTCGCTGAAAAAAATAGATAAAGAATTTATTTTTAATTTCTGCCTCATTCTACAAAAGATGTGAGGCACCTCATAAAAATCCTTTCAATACAAAAGAATTAAATTAAGCAGTTGTGGTGACCATGGTGAAGGGAAATTATAGGCATAAAAATGGTAAAGCCAGATCTGCTATTAGGGGTGAACCATACAGTTGAAATAAATGGACCCCAGATTTATCACTAGTTTTCTAATGGCCAAGCAAAGTAAACACTGTCAACTTATAATATTCATATTGTCCACAAAACAAAACCTAACTTACTGTTTAGTGGTATTCTTCAGTAGGTATTTAGAAAGAGGGCCCTGAGTTTCATCCAGTTCTTTCTTAACACAATCCGTCAGTGTGCTCCCTTGGCATAACACCAAAGTACAATTCAGTAAAGCAATCATATTAGATCCAAAATGATGTTGCTGAAGGATCCAGCAACCTTGTGATATGGCTTGATTCAAAGGCATTATGCAGAGTAAGTAGAGAAATGGATAATTACTTGACTCTCAAGTGTTTCTTCCAAAACTTTTATGGAAATATGTGAAGCAAGGAGCTCAACATAATAATATCTGGCAAGAACCTATGGTGTAGATGGTCTGTCATGCTCATTGATGGCTGTTCTACAAGCTTGGATAATCGACCAAGCAGAGATGTGTGTCATTAAAGGAATCTGTGAAAATGTAGGAGCCTAACTGAGTCGTATTTAACATCTTTGCACAGGGATGAATAGGGTCAAAATCATTTAGGAATTTAGGAACAGCTTCTGGAAGGAGATGGGACCTGAACTTGGACAGGCAAGGAGGAGAAATGAGGAATTTTAGACTAGCAGAAAATCACATGACCAAATGGTGGGGGCGTTGCAAATAGAAGACAAGTCAGTTTGCCATCAAAATTTATGACTTTAAAATGAAGTAACAATGGAGCATGTCTAAACACAATTCAGCTTGATCCTTTTTATGAAAATATTGCCAGTAGAAAGTTCTCTAATTTAATATGACAGCACTGGTTTGATAGGATTTCAAGCCAATGAATTCAGTAAGTAGATTTGTTTTGATGACCTTTGCTAATTTGTTGAATGCTGTGAAAATCCCCTGCAGACTTTCTAACAGTTCCAAAGCTAAAAATAATGACCTCACTGAAGATTCTGTCAGCTGTTCTGATTCAGAGAATGGCTGCGAATGACTGATGGACTCTGGTTCCCAATGAGGCTGAGAGATTTGCAACCTGACCTGTCTTGTACATACCAGAAAATGATGTCTGTACTTAACTAGAAAGCATACATAGGGTCAGAGGGAACAGTAAGGACTATCTCTTATTATAAATAAAAATTGTAATTACATGAGTATTTAATTGTAGGCTATGTTTCAGGTGTTGTGTTTTACACTGCATGTGTTATTTTTTCATATTATCCTCACAACTTCTCTGTGAAGGAAGAAGTATCACTAGCCTGTAGGTGGGGTGACCAAGGCTCAGAAAATTTAAGTGACTTCCTCGAAGTTACAGTTAGTTAATACCACAGGCTTTGAACCCAGATCTTTGGGACCCAAAAGCTAATGTTTTTCACCTTTATGTAATACAGATTCTCTGTCTCTTAGGGGCGGTTGCTTTAAATTATGAAACTAAAGCATTTTGGTTTCTATTATGAGACACAATTTAAAAAGGGAATTCCTGCAAGAACCATAGAGTTTGAAGGTGAACTAAAGGTTGCAGAATCAGTAACCCGCTCCTCTACTTCTGGGTATGAGATACGAAAGAGTAATGCCAAACTGAGCTGTTGAGAGCCCTGCAGCTGGTTGAAGGCGAATCAGGCCATCCAGTTGACAATACTGTGTGTTTTGACACTGCTGCTGCCCTTATGTCTGCTCTGGGACAGGTCAACAATTAGTTGTGGAATGAGAAAAGAACTGAGCCTGGATGTTTAAAAGGCAAACTAAATTAATCAGGTGCTACCATGGTATTACGTGGTCAGAGTACCAGAAGCTGGATGTCTTCTTTTTTAACGAAAATATCCTGAGGACTCAGAGAATATTAAAAGGTGATTGTTGATAATTTGGAGAGGAAAAAATCAAAGAATATACAGAATCATATGCAACTCTGGTTAAAATCGAAGTTAATGGTCTGTTTCAGGCTGCCATCTCCTTGAGGTTAGCAATGGATATGAGCACAACTGCTAATTTTCACAGTTGGATTAAAAATTTCTTGAAATCTTCTTGAGAATCAGTAAGGTATCTCCAGCCTATTACTGTCACTCAGCATTATCACGAGTGTGACCCTCCATCTATATGGTGCTTTTCAGTGCCTAGTGAAACATTTATCTACGCTATTAAAATTTATATCTGATCTTACCAAAACATGTGATTTCCTCCCTTCTCTGAATAATTGAATATTCTCTCGTGAAAACATAAACTGTTTCTGGAATCGGCATCAAAGAATCAGAAATGTTTGGTTGACTAGTTAATTATTTCCGTAATCCATCCAGCAAGCATTCACTGTAGCCTGGGTAATGCCTGACACTCTCCTAGATAACAGTGGTAACCAAAAGTAGAGAGGGACAAGAACAGACACTCAGATCAATGGAACAGAATAGAGAACCCAGAAATGGACCCAAAAACCTATGGCCAACTACTCTTTGACAAAGCAGGAAAGAATATCCAATGGAATAAAGACAGTCTCTTCAGCAAGTGGTGCTGGGAAAACTGGACAGTGACATGCAGAAGAATGAACCTGGACCACTTTCCTACACCATACACAAAAATAAACTCAAAGTGGATGAAAGACCTCAATGTAAGACAGGAAGCATCAAAATCCTCGAGGAGAAAGCAGGCAAAAACCTCTTTGATCTTGGCCGCAGCAACTTCTTACTCAACATGTCTCCAGAGGCAAGGGAAACAAAAGCAAAAATGAACAACTGGGACCTCATCAAAATAAAAAGCTTCTGCACAGCAAAGGGAACAATCAGCAAAACTAAAAGACAACCGACAGAATGGGAGATTCTTGCAAATGACAATGGGAGACATTTGCAAATGACATATCAGATAAAGGGTTAGTATCCAAAATCTACAAAGAACTCACCAAACTCAACACCCAAAAAACAAATAATCCAGTAAAGAAATGGGGAAAACACATGAATAGACACTTCTCCAGAGAAGATATCTAGATGGCCAACCGACACATGAGAAAAAGCTCCACATCACTCATCATCAGGGAAATACAAATCAAAACTGCAATGAGATACCACCTTACACCTGTCAGAATGGCTAACATTAACAACTCAGACAACAACAGATGTTGGCGAGGATGTGGAGAAAGAGGATCTCTTTTGCACTGCTGGTGGGAATGCAAGCTGGTGCAGCCATGGTGGAAAACAGTATGGAGGTTCCTCAAAAAACTAAAAATAGAACTACCATACAACCCAGCAATTGCACTACTAAGCATTTATCCACGGGATACAGGTGTGCTGTTTCCAAGGAACACATGCGCTCCCATGTTTATAGCCACACTATCAACAATAGCCAAAGAATGGAAAGAGCCCAAATGGGCACAAAAACAGACACATAAACCAATGGAATAGAATAGAAACCCCAGAACTAGACCCACAAACATATGGCCAACTAATCTTTGACAAAGCAAGAAAGAACAACCAATGGAAAAAAGACAGTCTCTTTAACAAATGGTGCTGGGAGAACTGGACAGCAACATGCAGAAGATTGAAACTAGACCACTTTCTTACACCATTCAGAAAAACACACTCAAAATGGACAAAGGACCTGAATGTGAGACAGGAAACCATCAAAACCCTAGAGGAGAAAGCAGGAAAAGACCTCTCTGACCTCAGTCGTAGCAATTTCTTACTTGACACATCCCCAAAGGCAAGGGAATTAAAAGCAAAAATGAACTACTGGCACCTTATGAAGATAAAAAGCTTCTGCACAGCAAAGGAAACAACCAACAAAACCAAAAGGCAACCAACGGAATGGGAAAAGATATTTGCAAATGACATACTGGACAAAGGGCTAGTATCCAAAATCTATAAAGAGCTCACCAAACTCCACACCCGAAAAACAAATAACCCAGTGAAGAAATGGGCAGAAAGCATGAATAGACACTTCTCTAAAGAAGACATCTGGATGGTCAACAGGCACATGAAAAGATACTCAACGTCGCTCCTCATCAGGGAAATACAAATCAAAACCACACTCAGCTGTCACCTCACGCCAGTCAGAGTGGCCAAAATGTACAAATCAGGAGACCATAGATGCTGGCGAGGATGTGGAGAAATGGGAACCCTCTTGCACTGTTGGTGGGAATGCAAATTGGTGCAGCCACTCTGGAAAGCAGTGTGGAGTTTCCTCAGAAAATTAAAAATAGACCTACCCTATGACCCAGCAATAGCACTGCTAGGAATTTACCCAAGGGATACAGGAGTACTGATGCATAGGGGCACTTGTACCCCAATGTTTATAGCAGCCCTCTCAACAATAGCCAAATTATGGAAAGAGCCTAAATGTCCATCAACTGATGAATGGATAAAGAAATTTGGTTTATATACACAATGGAGTACTACGTGGCAATGAGAAAGAATGCAATATGGCCCTTTGTAGCAACGTGGATGGAACTGGAGAGTGTTATGCTAAGTGAAATAAGCCATACAGAGAAATACAGATACCATATGGTTTCACTCTTATGTGGATCCTGAGAAACTTAACAGAAACTCATGGGGGAGGGGAAGGAAAAAAAAAAAGAGGTTAGAGTGGGAGAGAGCCAAAGCAGAAGAGACTCTTAAAAACTGAGAACAAACTGAGGGTTGATAGGGGGTGGGAGGGAGGGGTGGGTGGGGGATGGGTATTGAGGAGGGCACCTTTTGGGATGAGCACTGGGTGTTGTATGGAAACCAATTTGACAATAAATTTCATATATTGAAAAAAAATAATAAAGAAGATTCGTGGGAAAAAAACTTAAGAAAATAATAATAATAAAATTAATTTTAAAAAAAAGAGCCCAAATGTCCATCAATGGATGAATGGATAAAGAATATGTGGTATATATGTACAATGGAGTATTACTCGGCAATCAAAAAGAATGAAATCTTGCCATTTGCAACTACGTGGATGGAACTGGAAGGTATTATGCTAAGTGAACTCAGTCAGTCAAGGAGAGACAAAAATCATTTGACTTCACTCATATGAGGACTTTAAGAGACAAAACAGATGAACATAAGGGAAGGGAAGCAAAAATAATATAAAAACATGGAGGGGGACAAAACAGAAGAGACTCATAAATATGGAGAACAAACTGAGGGTTACTGGAGGGGTTGTGGGAGGGGGGATGGGCTAAATGGGTAAGGGGCACTAAGGACTCTACTCCTGAAATCATTGTTGCACTATATGCTAACTAATTTGGATGTAAATTTTAAAAAATTAAAAATAAAATTAAAAAAAAAGTAGAGAGGGTACCTACCTTCCCTATTGGAACTTCCAGGCAGGGGAGGGAGACAGGCATTTATCAAAGACTTGCACCAATAAAGGCAAACACTGCTATGAAATAGTGGCACTTCATGCTATTAAAGAACAAATCAGTGAAGACTGGACTTATGGAGGCAACAGAATTTCCTTGAGAATGTGTCTTTGTTGTTTGGAGATCTAAAGATTGAGTAAGGAATTTAACTAGGCAAAAAGGAGAATAAAGCACAGCCCAGGCAGAGAAAACATCAAATTCAAGAGTCTGTGTGTGGCAGGACGGATCTTGACAAACATGAGAAGCGGAAGTAAATCTAATGTGGTTGTGGCAACAAGAGAAAAAAGATCATTGTGTGAGTTAAAGCTGGAAATGTAGGCAGAGAACCTACCCTGGAGGATCTTGTAGGAATGTTGTCTTTATCCTAAGAGCAGTACATCAATGGAGGATTTCTGAGCTGCGGGAAGGAGGCTAACATAATAAAATTTGTATTTGAAAAGTCACTGTAGCTATAGTATTGAAAACAGACTGATGCAGGTAAAGAAGGCAAAATAACCATTTTGGAGACTATCAGAATGGACCACAGAGATATGCTAGCTTGGACCAGGATGGCAATGGGAAAGAGTAGATGGATGCAAGGAGAGTTAAAAGGGGAAAACAGGGCTGCCTGGGTGGCTCAGTCGGTTAAGCCCCCTAGATCAGCTCAGGTCATGATCTCATGGTTCATGGGTTCAAGCCCCACGTCAAGCTCTGTGCTGACAGCTCGGAGCCTGGAGTCTGCTTCGGATTCTGTGTGTCCCTTTCTCTCTGCCCCTGCTCGCTCGCTCGCTCTCTCTCTCAAAAATAAATAGACATTAAATTTTTTTTAAAAAAATAAGGGAAACACAGATGGGACTTGGTGAAGAAGTTAATTTGAGAGAGAGACAGAGAGAGAGAGAGAGAGGAATACATAATGACTCCTACAATATCTGGGAGGTTGTTTGTATTAGTGGAAGAACAGTGATTAGTGGATGAACAAAAATTAGAAGAATGATGTTTTAAATTCTGAGTAGGGAACAAGGAAGAGATCACAGGTATAGTTTGGGGTTTCTTGAGGTGTGGTACAAGTCTGCAGCACAGAAAGACATCTACCCTGAAGATATAAATTTGTGAATCATCTGAATGTTTTGATAATTATAGCTGTAGGCACAGGTGAGTTTCCCTGTGGAGAGGATGCAGTATGAGGAATGAAGAGTGTTCAGGAGGCTCAAAGAACTGCAGTATTTAATGACAGGACAGAATAGAAATTAGACTGGAAAGGAGACAAGGAAGGAATAGCCAGAGAAATAGAAGAAAATTACAGAGTATGGAGTTGGAGTAACCAAGGAAGGAAAGGAAAGGAAATCGTGGGCTCTTAACTGAAGATTTATATTTATATTTATATTCATATTAATTTATAGTTATAGCTTTGTCTCATGTGTAAGATTGAATATCCTTCTAGTCAAGAGCCGGGCATTCCATCCTCAGTGGCTGCTGCTTTCTTCACCTCTTGGAAGCCTCCCTCTGGAAAGGAGTTGCTTGTTAATGGAGATTTTAAGGTCTACAGGAACCCTACTCATCTGACTGTGTGGGGGAGAGCCCAGGCCATGGAGGCAGAATCACAGCCTTGTGTCAGCCCGGGTTCTTGTGGCACACACAGATTATTGCCCACCACACATTTCTGCAGCTGTTTCTTCGTTAAAATTTATGGACCCTGTTGTTGAATATCATTAGAAACTCCACACCATTTAGGGTGTTTGTAGGGCAAAACAAAGATGAGAATTGTGTGATGTTAAGAACTCTGTGATGTTTAATGGAAAGATGCTAAATTTTGAGATATGGAGTCATGTAATTTTTTTCTAATATGAAAGTGAACATCCTGGGGTGCCTGGGTGGACCATTTGGTTAAGTGTCGAACTTCGGCTCAGGTATGATCTTACAGCTCATGAGTTTGATCCCTGCATCAGGCTCTGTGCTGACAGCTCAGAGCCTGGAGCCTGCTTCAGATTCTGTGTCTCCCTCTCTCCGACCCTCCCCTGCTTTCTCTCAGTCTCTTTTTCCTTCAAAAATAAGTAAACATTAAAAAAAAAGTGAACATCTATATTCCTAACAAAAAAAAAGTTCAAGGTCAAAATGGAACAGAGGAAAGATCATGTGTTTTGAATCCTGGTTCTAATACTAATTCTCAGATCTTAGTTCAGTCTTTGTGATATACTTCTCTCATCAAAATTATGAAAATATGTCAAACTATATTTACACATACACACAGGTTAGAGCCCTACCACATGTAGTGGTATTTGCTTCTGTTAGTTGTTTCTCCATTTTAGAAATACTTTCTGGGAAAAAAAAAGTAAGAAAGAAAAATACTTTCTGACTTTGTGCACATGAAAATGCTAAGCATGGAATATCATAATCTACACTTTTCAGAGCTCAAGACGCTCTTTTGCAAGATAACTTTAATATGCTCTCTTGGTCTCGGCTAACTTAATGCTTGAAAAAAATAGATTTCACTTGATTAAAAGAACATTACATTTATTCTTATTTTCTCATTATTTAAAATATATATATATATATACATACATACATACATATATAATGAGATTTAAAGGTATTCATTAATGAATATAGATCTAAATCTATTAAAGACTGGATTTTCAATATACGTTTTCTTGAGAAATTTAAATTTATGTATATCATGTTAATATAGTTGGCCTTAATTCATTATGAAGATAACAAGCCCTACTGGCCAACTCCTCTGTAGCGTAATAGGGAAGGAACGGTGTGAACTCAAGCATCTCTGGGTTTGATGCCAGATTTGCTACGTGTGCAGATCTCCATTACACCACATTGTGCCTCATTTGCTTCACCTGTGAGATAGGTGCAACAATGCTTACCCCATGGGGTTGCTCTAAGGAAATGTCTACCACATATAAGTATTCATTAAACATCTGCTTGACATCACAATGATACTACATCAGGATAGCAGCCTCCAGAAAGAGCAAGAATTGACACCTGAAAAATTATGACTGTATTCTAGCATTCATGTCTTACAGAAAGATAATCACGTTAATATATTCAGGGTGCTATGAACCCTGATGACATGATGGTAACAGATCAACTCTGGGTTTAAGGTCATCTCATAGTCTATGAATTGAAATGTTTCATGATCCTGGACAGTGTGGACACTTAACTTCCCTATGATGTGAGAGAAGAAAGTGATGGTTTCTCCTGTACTAGTTTTCACTAAAAGGTGCCCATCTTTTATGGGCTCTTATTGAAGAGAATTTCTTCAATAATGATTTGCTGAGTGAATGACTAAAAGGAAAGGGAATGAGATAAAATTTTATATGCATATTCTACGAAATGTATAGAAATTAGAGATTACACTAGTTTTGCAGACTTAGCGCTCTGTAGAAAAATTAGTGAGTGCTGTGCTGGGTTCTTTAGTCATTCATTTACTCAACAGATATGGTGCTCTACCATGTTGCTACTCCATTAGTTCCATGATGGTCAAAAAAGAATCACAGCAGTAAGTCTCTGCCCTTGTGTCAGATAGGAAAATTATGGACCAGGTAATCACAAGATTATTCCAAAGCCAGCCAAATAGAGTAGCCGTCTCATCTAATTTTCATCTAATCTTTCCACGTTAGGCCAAGTGTGTCTATCTTGTTTCTCCCAACAAAACAATATCCAGTCTAACCAAACCAAAAGCCAAGATAAATCGATGACATTGTTTCTTTTAACTTCATGCTACAATTTTGTCTTCTTTAGGATATTGTTTCCTTCTGATCCTGAGCATAGAGGCATATTGTAATTGGCCTATTGCCTGATTGATATTTTAACAGCCACAGCTTTTTAGTTTAAAAATTAAACATTTGGATTTGCTTATTTTGGATATTTTGTTTATTTCCTCATAGCAATGTAGGTTTCATGAGAAGAAAGTATAGAAGTCTCAGAGATCTTTCCTGGTATACTTCTAAATCCAGGTGCTTTGCAATGTTTTTTTAATTAAGCAAAGAATACTAAAAACATAAAAATGTAATAATGAATTCCATCAAAGGTCCTTCGACTATAGTATTTTCTCTGACAGTGAGGTCAAGCCATCTTTGGGGGGAATTCATGCTAAGTAATTGCTTTGATATTTCCATCACAGGTCCATAATTATTGCTAACTTATTTTTAAGGCGAACCAAGATCAATTTTTAATTCATTTAAGTTAATGGTATGGAAGTCTTCTTGATATAAATTCCTTGAATTTGTTTTCTAGTATATAAAAAAAAAATTCCCTCTCTCAACTTGATAGATTAAATGGTATAGGAGAAAAGACACCTACTCTACCAGTTCCTTATAAAAATGGGAATGATCGCATCTGTCTTGCAATGTCACTGGGCCTGATACACAGTAGGTATTCGTTTTCTATTTTTGTTTTTGTCAGTAACACATGTAAGTGGTTTAAGATTTCAATAACTTTTCCAAGACCTATTATAAAAGCAGCAGTCCTCTGTCCCCATCTGCACACCATCTTCCCCCCTTTCCATTAACCAGCAATAGTGGACGTCCACCTTTTAAGTTTTTTTTTTTTTAATTTTCCTTCAGATTTCTAAATAACCTCACTTGTGCTGTGAGTCTTGGCTTCTCACTTTTATACATACCTTTTTTGTACATTCCCATAGCCCCACCCAGCACTGATGCACACATTTCCCTTCATCTCCCTAATATTAATGTCTGATGATCCACTAATACTAAAATATTGAAATACTTCTTCTAGGTTGAAAAATAACTACTGCTCTGTAACTATCAAGTGACCCACCTCCACTCTATTAACCCGGCCTTATGCATAGACCCCTCCTAGATCTTCCCCACCTAAAATCTAACAGTGAAGGGAGTGATGCCTGGCCCAGCAGCTTCCCTCAGCATTGCCCAGTGTCCATTATACCTCAGTTTGTGGTTCATACCAGACAAGTTGGTAAATACTTAATAGTTTTAATATATTATCCTTGGCTATATTATAATTTTAGTGACACTGATATTCAATGTTCACATTATTACAATTCTGTGAACATTATTTACCGCTTAGCTATGTATACTGTGTATACTATGTACATAGTATACTATGATTATGACTATACTATGACTAAAGTCACTGTCCTGTACTATTTAGCCTCTTTTCCATTATGAAACCATCTGTAAACTCTTTGCTCTACGTGTACATCTCTTCTCAAACACACAAGTGAGCTATCAAATTAATCTTCCTAGAGACATCTCTCCTAGAACTCTGTGTTCTCTTGCTTGCATCTGAACTAATTGCTTTCCAGACCTCCCTGCACTTTTACCATATTACAGTCTTCTTTCCCATCATCCTAGGGATTTTTTGTCTGTCTTTTGTATGGGAGTCTGTTTCCCGACTTCCACATCATCTTCTTCCTTAATTTACATCCTGGTGGATCTTTTCCCTGTAGCTTCCTGAGAGTAGCTGAGGGAAGATTAACTTTTTGAGAATTTGTGTGTCTGGCAATGCCTTTATTCTCTCCTGACAAAATTGATTGAATTTTTATGTATATAGATTCCTATGTAAGAGATCAATTTCCCTCAGATTTTTAAGGCAATATTCCAGTGTCTACCTTCCAATATTCTATTAAGAACATCAATGCCATTCTGATTCTGGAATCTTTGTATATGGATAGATTTTTCCTCTGCAGCATTTTAGGATATTTCCTTTGTTTTCTAATATTCTAAATTTCATAATGATGAGGACTTTGGGAAGCTATGTGATCATGGTAAGGATCAGATTGGTCTTCTAATCTGGAAACACCTATAATGACATATAGTTGGAATCTTAAATGTCTTAGTCCATTTGGACTACTTTAACAAAATACCATAGATTGGATAGCTTATAAATTAGCAGAAATTTCTCGCAGTTCTCAAAGCAAAGAAGTCCAAGATCATAACACCAGCTGATTTGGCTTCTAGTGAGCACCTGCTTCCTGGTTCATAGATGGTCATCCTCTCACTGTGTTCTCACATGGCTGAAGGTAAGGAATCTTTCTAGGGTTTTCTGTAAGGGCACTAATCCCATTTATGAGAGCTCTGCTCTCATGGCCTAATCACTTAACAAAGGCTCCACCTTCTGGTACCATCATATTGAGCATTAGGGTTTCAACATATGAATTGGGTGGGCACACTAAAATTCAGCCTATAGTAGTATGGCAAGTAGGCTTTTCAAATTGGCTTCTTTCACTTACCAATATTTGTTTAAAGGTTTCTATGTCTTTTCATGGCTTGATAGTTCATTTCTTTTTGGCACTGAACAATACTCCATTCGTGCCATTTAAATATTGAAGGACATCTTGGTTTCTTCCATGTTTTGGCAATTACAAATAAAGCCACTATAAACATTCATGTGCAAGTTTTGGTGTAGACAATAGTTTTATACTCATTTCAGTAAATACCAAAGAGCACAATTGCTGGACAGTATGATAAGAATATGTTTAGTTTTGTAAGAAACTGCCAAACTGTCTTCCAAAGTGGCTGTGCCATTTTGGATTCCCACCAGCAATGAATGAGCATTCCTTTGCTCCACATCCTTGCTAGAATTGGAGTGTTGTCAGTGTTTTGGATGTTAGCCATTCCAATAGGTATATAAGTGTAATTCATTGTTGTTTTATTTTACAATTCCTTAATGGCATGATATAAAACCACTTGTGTTTTTACTTTGGTGAGGTGTCTATGCAGATCTTTTGCCTAATTTTCAATTGGGTTATTTGTCATCATAGTGTTGAGTTTTTAAGATTTCCTTATATATTTTGGATCCCAGTCCTCTTTCAGATAGATGCTTTTTGCCACTTTATTTTTAAATTGTTTTAATAGCAATGCATTTACAAAGCTAAAATATTAAAAAAAAACAAAATTAAAAGGCAAATATTGGGAAGCCTCACCCACACTCCCTTCCAAATTCACTCATTCTTCACCATTTGTATTAGTTTTTTATTACTCTTTCTATTGTCTCTTTATGCAAATACAAATGTATACAAATATATATTTTTATTTTTCCCACTTATTAACAAGAGTGAAAGCCTATATACATCGTTCCACACTTTGCTTTTCCACGTAACATTTCTTGGGCATCCCTCCATATCAAGCATAGTGATCTTCCCCATTGTTTTATATAGCTACATTATGTTCCATTGTGGGGATGTACCATAGTTAAATTAAGAACTTCCCTGTGGCTGAACATTTATCACCCTGACTTTCAAAGGTACCTGGTACTCAGAAATTGCTGAGATTTTCTGAGTCTCCATAATGAAAATTGGGTGCTTCTTAGCTTTCCCCCATTGCCAGCTTAGATTCTGGTTTGCTTAAATGTGCTAAGACAGTTTCCACTTGACCATCTGCTTTCTAGCTTCCAGAGTTTCTTTAGTGCAACACTTCATAGCATATCAGAATCATCTTCAAACTCAAGGAATATATCCTTGATTGTCTAGATGTATGTGACTAAGTTTGTTCTTATCTTGTATATTTCCACTCACTGTACTTTTCCAGACTTTGATCACATCCTTTCAGAAGGAAGAGACTCAGTTTCACAAATGAAAATAACCTTAGAGAGAATTCAAAGGTAGGGGATGAAATTGTTTACTTTTTTAGAGACTAAAACAAAGAAACATTATGTTCCAAAGACTTCCTAGGGTCATTCGGCAAGCCAATAAATTGCTTTCTATGGCTTTTGCCTCCCTGTCTGTGGCTGTAACTATTACAGTACCATTTCTTTCCCTGGATTTCAACTCAGTAGGTCTAATTACTGTTTTCCTAATTTATAGAAATTGTTAGCACCATTACTGCAAATATATCAAAGGCCCTGAGGGAGCAGTAATTCTCCTGCTGTACACTTAAATTGATATAGTCATTTGGCTCATCAACTGTGTAAGTCACAAGATGGACCTCTCCTGAGAGGTTATAGAGCAGCAGTTGAGTTTGGGCCCTGCAGTCAGACAGATCCCACAGCTCCCCCACTTTCTAGTTACGTCACCTTAAGCAAGTTACTTAACCCCTCTAAACCTGTGTTTTCCCTATCTACAAAATAACGTACTCCTCATAGGTTTGTGTGTAGATTAAATACACGTAAAGCAACTAGTACAGGGCCTGGCATATAATCAGCATGCGATGAATGTGGCTATTATTGACTAGCCCATAGCAAACTACTTGGTACCTAGTAGGCATTTGAGAAATAATTGTTGAATGGATAACTGAATGGAGGAATGAACGCTTCCTTTTAACAAAAATACTGAATCTGATTAAAGTGTGTAAAAGGTTCAGCTCACCAATTCCAGTGTGTGTGTTCTGGGGCACGGGAGGTGGGGGGTGGCAAATCTCCTCCTCCTCTCCCCACTCAACAATTCTCCGTCACCTGCTGGGCGTCCTACAATCCACTCGGTTCTGACACTACGTGGAGATAATGTCAGATTCCACAGGTGAAGGGCTCAGTCCCACAAGACTGCACCCCACCCCACTTCAGATGCCAGTCACGAGTTCAGATTATCATCTGCACTTCTAATTAGCCAGCTATAAAAAAGAGGTTCCAATGATCCCCTGCCCCTTGAGTTTTAATTTGCTAGAACAGCTCACATTACTCAGAGAAATATTTTGCCTGCGAGATGACCCGTTTATTATAAAAGGATATAACTCAGAAACAGCCAGATGGAAGAGATTCATAGAGCACAGTATGGGAAAAGGGCATATAGGTTTCATGGCTTCAGAGGGTGCCAACCTCCCTGAATCTCCACCTGTTCACCAATCCAGAAGCTCTCTGGGCCTCATCATTTTGTGATTTTATAGAGTCTTCATTACATAGGCATGGTTGATTAAATCACTGGCCGCTGGTGAGCAAATCAACCTGTAGCCATTCTCCTCTCCCTAGAGATTAAGGGGTAGGAGTGAAAGTTCCAAACCTCTAATCACATGGTTGGCTCCACTGGCAACCAGCCCCCATCCTTAGGTGCTTTCCCAAAGTCACCTCAACAGAAACCTAGTAGTGTTGGAAAGGGGCTTGTTATGAATAACAGGACACCCATCTCACCTTTATGGCTCTGAAGAATTTTAGGAACTGAGGACAAAAGACCAAATATCATGACAAAAGATACTCCCATTGTTCTTATCTCTCAGGAAATTCCAATGGTTTGGGAGCTGTGAACCAGCCACTTTGGAAAGACCAAATATACCAGAGAAGTATCTAAGGCTAGCTGCTCAGCTAGCCTATAAACCACTGCCTGGCTCACAGCAGAAACTGACAAATGAATCTTCCAATAAAGGAATGAGCAAATAGATATGTTTTACCTACATTAATTTTCAGGATGCAAAAACAAAAAATTTTTTAAGAAAATTATTGGGTACATGTATTTAGGAAAGTCAATTTGTTATTGAAGGAATATCCTCTATTATTCAAATTTGAGGCTCCAAACACTCTTCCAAGGTGCAAATTTTAGACAAAGATTTCTTGACCAACCGTGACCAATCAGGTACTCAGTCTTGTCTGCAGTGCCTTCTCTAGCCGCACTTGTACTAAAGACTAAAGGAGAAGTGGGAAAATTCTGTGTTTAGTATTTGAAAAGCATTTGTCACAGGTAAGATGGTGTTTGTGCTCCTTGTGTGATGAGGGTGCTGGTTTGATTTAGCAGAACAGAATAGGTCATAGACCTTAGTAAAAATGCCTTGGAGAGGTATTTTTTAAAACTCTAGGTTTTTTATCCAAAAATCTCCATCATGTAATGGACACTAATAATGTCACCCAGAAAAAAAAGGAAGCATTCAAAACAATTTACATTTATTTGTTGTTGCTCTGTGGATAAAAATCTGATAAGATGAGATTTAAAATAGTTTCTTTGATCTTTTCAATGCCCATGAAGGCTGAGAAATGATTACAATAGGTCCCATTTTTGCCTAGTCCCACACTACAGGACATATGTTACATCCAGTTCTCACAAATATTCTTCAGGGTCATCAATTTATTGTTATTCCTATTTTACAAATGGAGAAATGGAGACCCCACATAAAAAAATGTGTCAGTGATCACTAGAATGTTAAGCAGAAAGGCAGGATACAAACCATGTTCTTTCAGATTCCAAAATTCATGTTTCTCAATACCTTTCTCTCTTGTAATGAGATGTTTTTCCTAGAAATCACAATGAGGTATCTTCATAGACAATGAAATAATGTTAGACCCATCATGTGACACTTGTCACACTAAATTTCCTAAACCAACTCAACATTTACAAAAAGGTTCAGAAGTTTAGGTATAGGAGTTTGGGAGTTATCATAGGCAATGCCAGAGAAGGAAAGAGAGGATAGGAGAAGAATTGTAAAAAATAAAATAAAATACTAGTAAAGAGAAGAGTTTCTGTAAGTTTCATATATATGGTAAATGCTGGCCACTTTTTAAATACTCAGCATTTCTATCTTGTATACCCACCCCCATCCGCCTCCCACATCCTGTAAGGCAAAACTTGCCTCTAACTATAAAACCTGAAAATCCATGATATTCATTGTTCCAGCCACCCTGCATATGGGCACGAGACAGACCTAGGTACTATCATTCACTCATACGCGTTGCAAATATCAAATCAGAAGTTCTTGACATAAAGAGGAAAGGAGCACAGAGAAGCCACCATGACAGGAATGACCTCATCACAGCAGCTTCTAGAATGGCTTTAGTGGGTTTCTCTGGTCTCCAGCTTCAATGTTGAAAGAAGCAACATCCAGGGCAGTAGCAATAGGGTGTCATGGGACCAGTTCTATGGCATCTATTTTGGCAATGGTTCCTGGCTTTGCCACCTCACAGCCTGGTATTCTGGTAGTCTCCAGCAACCTGTGAGCTTCCTAATACCTTTTAATAAATTCCTTTCTATTTAAACTAACTTTAGTCAAGTCTATGGCCCATAACTAAGAATCATGACTGTCACGATATATAAATAATAGCAATAATGATCATTATAACCAGCATATCTTGAGAGCCTATGACTTGATAAAATATTCTGATAAATGCTTTAACAGCATTTTATTCATTAAATTCTCACTGCAACCCAATTGTTTCCATTTTACAAATGAGGAAACTGAGAGGTTAAATGGCATGCTCAAAGACATATTGCCAGAAAGTGGCAGAGGCAAATTTTGAACCATCATTTTGACTCCAAGGCTATTCACTCAGCCACTAACTTTGAATATATAATTTAGGGGTAGTTTGTATTCATATTTTTTGGGGTGTAAGTGGCTATAGGTAATTGTATTGGTCAAGCTTCTCCAGAGAAGCAGAATAGGGTGTGTGTTTATGTATATACAGAGAGATTCATCTTAAAGAGTGAGCTTACAAAATTTCAAGGGCTGGCAAGTCTCAACTCTGCAAGACAGGAGAGCAGGCCAGAGACCCAGGGAAGAATTAATGTTACAGCTCAAGTCCAGAAGCAGTCTGAGGGCAGAATTCCCTCTGTAGGTGTCTATATCCAAATTCCCTCTTCCTTTTTTTTAATGGTTTAAGTATAATTTTTTGTCAAGTTAGCTAACATAGAGTGTATACAGTGTGCTCTTGGCTTCGGGAGTAAATTCGATTCATCACTTACATACAACACCCAGTGCTCATCCCAACAAGTGCCCTCCTCAATGCCCATCACCCATTTTCCTCTCCACCGCCGCCTCATCAGTGAAATATGTCAAATTCACTCTTCTTATAAGGACATCAGTCATATTGGATTAGGATCCACACTAATGACTTCATTTTAACTTGATTATCTCGGTTAAGACCCTATCTCCAAACATGGTCACATTCCGAGGTACTGGGGTTAGGACCGCAACATATGAATTTTGGAGGGGACACAATTCATCCTATAACTGTAGTAAATTTCAATGCGACATTTTGGATAGCATTTAATATAAATGTAACCTCACAGATTTTCTGAGTTTGAGTGATACATCTGCAGTTTGTTTATAGGTGCCCTCCGTTTTTAAAAGACCAGTCCTGGGGCGCCTGGGTGGCTCAGTCGGTTGAGCGGCCGACTTCGGCTCAGGTCATGACCTCGTGGTCCGTGAGTTCGATCCCCGCGTCGGGCTCTGTGCTGACAGCTCAGAGCCTGGAGCCTGTTTCAGATTCTGTGTCTCCCTCTCTCTCTGACCCTCCCCCGTTCATGCTCTGTCTCTCTCTGTCTCAAAAATAAAATAAACGTTAAAAAAAAAATAAATAAAAGACCAGTCCTGCCCATAACCATCAGCAAAATGCTAACCTTGATATTATTAGTAACCAAGGTCTCCTATGTTCTAATTTAGTGCCTTAGGGATGATAATACCCAGCTATATGGGAGTTTCAGATTGTGTTTTCCCCGAGAAGTACAAAAACGAGTTGCATAGTTTCCTAGTACTTAAACCCATTGGGAGAATCAAAGGAAATAAACTGCATTATGGCACAGTTAAACAGCTACTCAAAATATTCTGTTGTTCAAGGACTGATCGCTTTTAGCTGTAATTTCATAGTTCTTGTAAAGGTTTCAACAGCTTTGGAAGGGTCAGACAGCTTTGTGAAGTCTGAAGTACACCTCTTAGCAATGAACATCATGATAGGAACATTTGTCATGTTTTTCATCTAGAGATTTCTTATTCAGTGGTTGCAAGTGAAGGTAAGTGTTTGGAAAAGCTACCTTAACTCTTCCATCAGTTATTTAATAGCAGCAAAACCTTTTTGCATTTGTGGAGTGCTTTATACTTTTCAAAGTGCTTGCACACGCATTAGTTCATTTCATCTCAATGGTCCTTGATTGGCCTAAAAGTTAGATCCGCCTTCCCAATGTGTCTAACAATCTTAGAGAGCACTTTATGAGCCAAAAAAACATGACCCAAAGTAAGGAAATTGCTCTGAAATCGTTCTGTAAAATCAAGGCACCATTATTATACAAATTCACAAATAGTAAAGCTACTGAGTTAAACCCTTAAGGGAATTGTGGGGATTATGCAAAGATTTTCAATCCTTTACTATTTACTTTGTTTTTAACAACATTTTCTGTAGGGCTAGCTCTTAAATCCAATTTTACCTTATTAAAAATTTTAGACAAAAACACGCCTCTATTACCATTTTTCTATTCTGTTAATAGCCAAACCTACACATTCCCTTTAAAGGAAAACTGAGGGTAATTTGTGGTCAAAAGATCCTAAACTGAAAATACTTGCTGTAATTAGATAGGGCCTGAATATTTCTCCCTACACAAAGCAGATGGTGATTTCTTTTTTAAACAAAATAGTGATCTGTGTTTCTGCCTGTGTGCCTTCTGCATCAGACATGAATTAAAAATGAATTTCTATTTTGTTTCACTCTGGGAGCCTGTTACATTGACCAACATTGTTGGGGGGAGGGGGAGAATCACCTAATTTGTCCAAGTATAATCACACTCTGTACAACAAAGGCATTGGCTGTTTCAACTCTCTGCAGGCAAGCTTTAAAAAAAAAAAAAAAATGAACAGACGCAGCATAATCTTGAGAATCCTCTTGTTATTCTGCTGGTGGAGTCTGTAGCTACGGAGACATCTGTGATGTGGGATAAGGAAGATCGCTTTTCTGAAATACAAAGGGTACAGAAGGTAGAAAGATCATTTTTAGGATTTAAAACCTAAGGAATAACCTTATTCTTTGCCCATATGTTTTTTAAATGATTGATTGCAGGATCACTGCGATTCAGAGTTGATTTTTTTTTCCCCCATTTATTTGGTGTTAGAAAATAAAAATGGAATCCAACCTCCTAAACCATGTAAGGAGAGAGCTAATTTCATACAACAAGTGTGGAAGGTATTGCCTGTGTTGATAATATAACATGCCTCTAATCCTGGGTTCTAATTATGGTGTGCAGCCGCATTTCTGTTGAGGTGGGAGTTTAGATAAAACCTTGCTTCAAAGATACTTTCTGCTGTTGATTTGATTATACAGTTCTATGGAGCAAATCACAATGCCCTTACAGTTAGTCTTACAAATAATATCTTTCCTATTTTAATATAAAATGTCTATCATTACAATGGAGAGTCTCCATTTCTATATAATCTGATTTTGAATAATCAAAACTATTCTTCAAATACTACGTTATTACATGCAAAGTAAAATGGAGCATTGGGTCAAGAATCCACACAACTAAGATCCAGAAGTAACTTAACATGAAGCACCCTGGCAATTTAGACTTTGATGAGATAGGAAATAATAATAATGCCAATTTTTATTAAGTGCTTGTTATGCCCCAGACACGGTTCTAAATGTTTTTGTGCATGTTAATTCATTTTCTTTTCACAACACTTGGAGAATAAGTATTATTACTATTCCAGTTTTATAAATGAGAAAATGAAGTCACAGAAATGTTAAGTAGCTTGACAAAGATCAAACGGCTAATGAATATAGGAGCTAGAATTCAAATCCAATTAATTTGGCTCTAGAGCCCAGCCCAGTAACTATTATACAGTGTGGACACTTGAGAAGCTAGTGACAAGAAGGAAAAATGGTACATTTTAAATGGCTTATTGTGTCTGTCAGATTAAAACAAAATGAAATAAAATAAAGAGGTCAAGAGAACTCCAATGATTTTTTTTTTTGGTCTTAATATCCAAAGAAGTTTTTCCTAGGGACTTAATTGAAAACATGCTTATGAAAATATCTTACAGACTGATAGTAAAGTAGTCAAAGGAACAGGGGTAAAAAGTACTCCAGGGCACCTGGGTGGTTCAGTCAGTTAATCATCTCTGCCCCTCCCCGACTTGTGCATGCTCTCTCTCTCTAAAAAATAAATAAACTTAAAAAAAATTTTTTTTAATTATTCCAGATTCAGGCAAAAACAGCAGCATATGCAAAGGACCTGTGGCAAAAAGAAACATGGGTGTTTGAGAGACTAAAGTTAAAGCCAGAGTATCTAGAATCAGAGTGAGTGGAGTCTGACTGAGGGAGAAGAAGTTAGAGAAGAAAGGGAGCATTCCACGCAGGGCTTTGTGAGCTGTGTTAAAGGTCTTGATCTGTGTCCTAAGAGAAATGGGAAAACATTAAGAGAATTGGTGGGGGAGGGGGTCAAGGGGAAGGGGAAAAAATACATGAACAAATTTATCACCTGGCTGCCACTCTGTAAAACCAAAAACAATTTTGAGAGGTACATTGTGAAAACCATTACACCAGTTTAGAAAATATTGCAGTAGCATTACCCAAAAATCATGAAAGCAATTATATCAGTGGAGATGGAGAAAACTGAACAGATTCAAGAGATACTCCAGTGTTGAAATTTTTTTTAAGTGATGACAAATTAGATATTGGAGATAAGGAAGAAGGTGTCAAAGATGATTCTTCAATTTCTGACTAGTGCAACCAGAGATGATAGGTTTAGATGAGGAAATCAAGAGGTCATGTTGAAGATATTGAACTTGAAGTGGCTCTAGCTGTCAACTGAAGTTGTCAAGTTCACGGTGAGACTGTGAATCTAAAGCTCAAAAGACAGGTCTAGGCTGGACATATATATACATTCAGAAGTTACCAAGGTAGAGAGAGTTGTAAAAGCCAACAGCATGCACAACTTACCCAGGGAGAAAATGAGTAAGAAGAGAGGAAGGCCTGAGACCCAGCTGGGGAGAACATAAGCTTGCAAAAAATTATAAAACAGAGCTTCCAGGTAAGTAGGAGCATGACAAAAAGAAAATGGTGTCAGGGAGGCCAAAGGAGTAGAGTTTCCAGAAGGAAGGCAAAGATGATAGAGTCAAATGCTGCTGACAGGTCAAGTAAAATGAGGACTGAAAAGCTGAATATAGCCAAATGGCCGTATTGTCATAAACTGTTTGGAGGTGATGGGACTGAAGTCAGACTGGAGCAGCATAAATGGGTAGTGAAGGAACGCAACCACTGTGGACAAGTCAGTAGAAAGTTGGCTATGAAGTGGGGAGAGGGATTAAAGTGGCGGCAAGAGAGACGTAATGAGATGAAGAAAATGACCTCAGCCATAAAATTCAAATCTCTGATGATAGTATCTCAGAATCTGCCCACATTTCTAGACTATTAAACACACAGAAGATTGTAATATTTGAACATTTTCAAAAGAATGAGTAGTTTATAATTGACCATCAATTTTTATTGAGTCCGAAGAGAGTTCTTTTTCTTTCTGTAGTGATCCATTAACCTTGTCACAATTTTAACTACAGAGAAGCCCTATCCATCTAGACTCAGAGAAAAGAACAGGGTGAATGTAGATGTTTAGGTTATTGTCCATCTGTTGCACAGAATGTAAAAGGAAGACCCTTTCCCTTAAAGCTTCAAAGATGTAGTTATTAAAAGTCCTTAGGCATCCACTATTCATCATCATTTTTATCAAATATTTATTAAACACGTACTGCATACCAGCTATTATGTTAGACGTTGAGAATACAAAGGTGTCTAAGACATAATACCTGAGCTTAAGATGTTTATCAAACAACAACAGAAAATGTACATGTAAACAGATACCACTAGGACATTGTAAAATGCCATAAAAAAATATGCACAGGATGCTACATAGAAGAGGTATATGAAGTGCCAGATTGAACAAAGAGGGTATGTGTCTAGGCATATGAACCTACACACACACACGGACACACACACACACACACACACCACCATGGGGCTCAATCATGGAATGTTTCATGGAGACAGGAACCCTTGAACTGAGTCTTAAATAATATTGATAGTTTATATTTATTAAGAAATTATAATTAAGAAATTATTTATTTCTTATTAAGAATAATTTATTAAGAAATTATTTATTAAGAAATTATAAAGTGGTAAGCAATTTATATCTTAATCAATTTATTACACCCATTATAGAGATAAAGAAATAGAGGTAGAAGGAGTTTAAGTAGCTTGTCCATGGCAGCATAATCAAGTGTTAGGGTTGGGATCCAAACCCAGTCTCCCCCCAGAGCCAGTCTTCTGGACTGCCATGTTACATACCATATACCAAGAACCACCATATACCATGACAGACAATTAGACATTAGGCAAGCTTTGTGCATGTTGGTAATTGGGGCAGGAAGGGCATATCCCAGGCCTGAAAATTAGTCCATCTTATTTTTCTTTGTTTTCTAATCTCAGTCTGGCTATAGGATGTTTTATCCCAGGAGTAAAAAGAGGAGGCATAGCCACTTTCCCAGGTTAGGACATCAGTAAGCAGAAAGGAGCTTATTATAAGATAGTCTAGATTCTGATCCCCAAGTTACCAATATAGAATAGAAATAGAATGAATAACAGGTTCTGTCCATTTTAAAGTAAAATTAGTAAGGATGACGTGGAGGACAAGTTTCTATTTAAGTTAATAAGTTCATCTTGAAAAAAAAATGGCTCAAGTTAGGCTCCATCACACCACCTGGCAGTCGTGGCACTTAGGGAACCATTGGCGATTGATTCCACTCTGGGCTATAAAGAACAAGCAGATATTAAAGGAGAAACAGTTTAACCTTGACAGGGGCAGATGGACTTTAGGACTAATCATGGCTAGCTTCCAGAACACTGTATCAGAACAGAAGAAAATTTTGTCTTATGAACTGGGGACCCCAGCAACAGTAGTGAGATCAAGGGAAGAAAGAGGCTAATTGACTTCTCACCAACGATACTCTTATCTAACCACTGAGAATAGAGATGGTCTACAATCACACAGTACAAACTGCCTGCATCAGAAAAGCAACATAAGGAAAGATTTATCCTTAGAACCTGCAAAGACTGGTATTTATGTCCCCCCAAATTCATATATTGAAATCTAATCCCCAATATGATGATATATGGAGGTGGAGACTTAGGGAGGTGATTAGGTCATCAGGGCAGAGACCTCACAAATGAGATTAGTGTCCTTTTAAAAGAGACCCCAGAGAATTTCCTTGCCCCTTTTTCCATGTGAATAACCAGCAAGAAGATGGCTGTCCATGAACTGGGAAGAATGCTCTTACCAGATACCAAATCTGCTAGTACCCTGACCTTGGACTTCCCAGCCTCCAAAATGATGAGCAATAAATTTCTGTTGTTCATAACCTTCCCATTCTATGGTGTTCTCTTACAGCTGTCTGGACAGACTCAGACAAGACCTCAACCAAGAAAGGAGGGACTAGAAGAAGCTGGTATTGCTATAGACTATTTTAAGAATTTTGGTGTAAGGATTTGGGGGAAGATTGCCCTTCCATGAACTGAGAGGTCATTAAGGTGCTAGTAGAAAAGTAGCTGCAGGGATAAGTGGGCAGAAGAAGGCTTCCAAACTGTTCAATCGATTTGATGGGTTTTTTTTTTCATGTTGCCAAGTTCCTTACCTTCTTGTAATGACAAAAACAAATTACAAAATAAAGAAATAGGAGAAGTAGATGCAGAAGTGGAAATGGAGGTGGAAGTGGAAGAGAAATAAGAAAAGGAATCAGGGCAGGTGGAAACGGAGAAGTCAGAGGAGGAGGGAGAGAGAAGGGAGGAGAGGAAGAAGAGACAGGAGAGAGGCAAGAAACTTATGTCAAATGATAAAGGCAGAGAAGAAATTTAAAGGAAAATCAAAGCATAAAACTAAGACTAAGGATGAAAATAAAAGATAATAAAATACAGTAAACTTTTAGCCTAAAAACTATAATGTTTAATAAAGGCAAAACCTAAAGAATAGCAGAAAAGAGAAGGAAAAACAAGTGAAATTTTAAAAAAATTAAAACATGAAAATAAGAGGGATGAAAGATTAAACCAGGATAAATAAAAAATATAAAAGTGCTAGAACCAGTGAGATAAAAAGCTGGAAACATGAAAGTCAGAGGGATAAAAGATAAAAGCTAAAACAAGAAAATCCAAGCTAAAAGCAATACTTAGAAGTTGAGCATGAAATTATTTTAAAAAACTGTTTAAAATTCACTCTTTCCTTAAAATAGAATAGAAAGAGGGAATTTGAGATAGAAAGTGAAGACAAGGGAGAAACAAGAATCCTAAAGAATTAAGCAGAACAAACTGAAATAGAAATAGGGAAAATTTAAGTAGTCAACATACACCACGGCAACAAGAAATTCTAACATAGTGCTGAGATGCTGATTTGTACCCCAGCATATGTTCTTGATGCAATAAGGAAACAAAAACAATAGGCCAAAGAGGAGAAAGAGATGAGCTCCTAGTAAGCCACATTCTGAAAATGCATCCTTGGTGTCTGTCCATTCTCCCACCTCTCCAGTCCTCATCTGGAAAAATAAAATAAATAAAATATTGTTTTTCTCTCATCCCAAGCCAACCTCCACAACTGCTTATGGTAAGGAACAGACTTCCACAGCTTAGGTACAATGAGCCTTAGGTACAATTGTAAAATTGCAAACGATACAGAGTTTGTTTCATTTTTTAAATCCATTTGCTTGTCCTTCCAATATGCTTCTACCATTTAATCTCTTACTCATTCATTAGTTAATTACCACTTAGTTTGAGTTAATCTAATTCTACCATTTCCAGAGTAACTTTCCTTTTAAAAGGAAGTCCATTGGAGAGGTATTTTGGATAGAGATCATTTCTTCCTTCCCTGGGTTTTAGTAATTAGCAACACCAGGAAGATTCACGTTAGATGTCATCCCTTTGCTCCACCCCCAACCATACCCTTCCACCCTTGTCCACCCTGTCTGTGTTCTGGGAGGTTGATTTATAGACTGTGTCCATGGGCCTGCTTACTCACAGCCTTCTGGTTAATTTTACCAGTTGGAAACATGGGCAGGATATCAGAGAATAAGAGGACAGTGAGACTAAGGTATTTATATCTGGGTTCCCTCACTGCTATAGATTGACTCCATCTCTTTATCAAGGCCATAGCTCCTGTCTGATAGACTTCTCCTGTAGCTATTCCCTCTAGACTGTGAGCACAGATAGTCTGCTTTCTCCTCCTGTCCCTTCAATCCTGGGAGTGGTTGATATCTAGCTCCCTGGAAGTAGATAGTTCTGGGACATTTAGCCATCCCTTGTTAGTTTCTCCTAGCCTTGTCCTCAGCATTGTAAATAGCCCTTTCATTAACTCCTCAATATTGAGTGTGCCATCTGTTTCCTGCCGGGACCTTGATTGACACAGTAGGTAAAAGTATGTCATAGGCAAATTTAACTTTGGCATTTAGGTTTGGCACCCTAACATGCAGTACCCTCATCCTGCCCATGGGTTGCCTATAGATCCCCATTTTGACATACCTCTAGGATTCATAAAGCCATGGTTATCTAGAATGTGTCTGACTTCCTTTTCCATCTAAACTTATCTGCATAGTGAGCCATTTTCCCAAGATGCAGGTCTCTTCAATGTGCATGGAAGTGAATTCCCATAACCAATCTCTGCCAGGAAATGAATTGTCTCTCATGCAGGTCGGAAAATGTTTCCTAATGGCCTTCAAATAACAACAGCATGAATTCTTGCAGAAAGAAAAAAATCTTACTAGCATCTCTTCCTCCAATTTTGTTCTCCACCCATATATTCGAATTACTGCAACAAGATTAATTTCTCTATAAATACATTCTCATTATGCTACCCACAGATTTTAAAAGCCTCAGTTGCTTCTCACTGTCCATGGGATAAATTCAGCCAGTTAAGATCCACAGTCTGGCTCCAAGTGGCAGATAAGTCTAGCATTAGGGGACTAGCATAAGGTGGAAAGGGGAAATAATCTCAACACCACTCCTATTTTCCAAAAATATTTTCTTCTTGTATTCTTCAATAACAGAAGAACAACGTCATGAGGCAGGGGTGGACTCCTCCATGAGAGAGCAGCTCATAATTTTTCCTTGACTTTAGTTTCTGTCATGATGAAAAGTGGCAAAGTTTACCCAGCCATACAAAAATCATACCGTGACTTATGCTTCACAATGTACTTAACTGACTTCATGTGCTCTTGAGCTTCAACTTCTGTTGCTTTTTAGACTATTAAAATGTGTTCTGAGATTTTGTGACATTGGGTTGCAAGATTGTAAGTAGGTTCTAACTTGAGGTATCGAGGGTATGTGGTGCCCTCCATTTCCAACGGTGCATAAAGCCTTCCTTCAGCAAAGCCTGGACATACCCATCATGTACATTCTGACTTCCTTCCAAGCTTCATTATTCCCTTACCTGAAATGTCTTTTATCTTCCTCTCTGGTTATCCAAATACTGCTGGCATATGTCCTGTGCTAACTAATTAGTAGGCCTTACCATTATTATTACCCTGCCACTCAAAATTCATTTCAAGCACTATTCTGAAGAGACCTCATTGTTTACCAGTGAATTTGTCATATGCTTCTTTATAGCATGTGTCTCTTAATATAGGTCAGGTCTCCCCGATTAGACTGTAAGTACCTTTAGGAAGCTCCCATATCTTTGTACCCACATTAGCACACCATCCCAGGAATTGAAAGAAAAGAGAAGAAAAAACATGTCTAGCTGAAGTCAAAGCTCATTTTATCTACCAAAGGCAGATCTAAGGAGGGAGACAACCTGACAGAAAAGGGAAATTTTACTTTACTTCTTTTATGTTCTCATATAGACCTTAAACTATCCCCAAAAGGAAAGTATTGATAACTGACCCTCTACCTGAACAGAGTCAATGATTCCAGGAAAAGTTTAATCAGGCAAACGTGGGGCGCCTGGGTGGCTCAGTCGGTTAAGCGGCCGAATTCGGCTCAGGTTGTGATCTCACGGTCCGTGAGTTCAAGCCCTGTGTTGGGCTCTGTGCTGACAGCTCGGAGCCTGGAGCCTACTTCTGCTTCTGTTTCTGTGTCTCCCTCTCTCTCTGCCCCTCCCCCATCCATGCTCTGTCTCTCTCTGCCTTTCAAAAATGAATAAATTTTTTAAAAAATCAGGCAAACATTATGTGTTCCCTAGAACTCTTTTCGTGGACTCTTCTTTCCAGCTAATCCCTTTGCTGTCCCATTGGGTGACTCATTTTAGTCTCCATCCTGTCTTCATCCTTTATCTCCTCAGTCATGTTGCTGTGTATTAGGTAGGACACAAACTAGCTTTCAAGAACAAATAAACCCTGCAATTTACTGGCTCAAACAAGACATTTGCTTCTCTCTTGGTTATCTGTCCAGAGGTAGGTGGTGGTCCAGGATGAGTAAGTAGCTCTGCTCCAAAAGCATGTCCAAAGACCTCTCATCTTTTGGATATGCCAGCCCCTGAGCACTTGCCCATGTCCACATGGTCAAGGCTGGCTGATCATATCCACATTCTAGCTCACAGGAAGTGGGCAAAAGGAAGCAGAAGGCAACCAATTTCCTTTGGGCAGTCTCTGTCCCACCACGTAAGGCTCTTGTCTTAACTAAGACCCTAAAGCCCTAGGTTGTCAGCCATAATTATATATTGGCCTGGGGAGGTGAGTCGTGTTCTGGGAGTGGAGGCTTCAAGCCCCATGTCATACTACTACCACTACCCAGAAACCTGAAGCCTTTGGTTGTAGACACCCAAAAGTGTGTCCCATGATTAGCATCTCATCCCCAGCATGAATGTAGATGCAGCCTATATGTGAGTTAATAAATAAAGACTCTGTAATCGAAGGGGATCAAGAACCACCATGCTTCCTTTCTCCAGTCTCTCATTCCTGTACCTGACTAGTATTGTCTACTCCCCAGCATCCATGAGCTCAGGCCTAACACTCTAAGCCAGTGGTTGTTCAACTCGGTCACTTCCTCCTGGCCCCCCTGGGAACATTTGGTAATGTCTAAAGACATTTGTGGTTGCCATAGCTGAAGAGGGCCTGAGGTACTACCAGTATCCAGTGGGCAGAGGCCAGGGGTGCTGCTAACCCTCCCACCATACACAGGATAGTCCTCTATGACAAGCAAGTATCCAGCACAAATAGAATATTAGCAATTCTGAGAAACCTTTCTCTTGGACAGCTCTGCTTCCTCTCAGAAATCTTAACAAGGATCCAGGGTCGAGCTCTTAGCACAGTACATTCTTATGATTGGCACTGTGCTTTTTACCCATGCTTTGGCCTGCTTTCTCACTATCCACTGTTTCAGACCCTTGATCTAGGTTCCTTAAAAACTAATAGTCTCAGTAGTCTGTGACCACTAACATTGTTTAAGTCAGTCTTTTCTAGTGAAATAAAACTTTATTATCTTTTAGGGAGCATTAAAGATTTGTTCTCAGTTCTAACAAAGAATGAACACAGGCAGTTAGCTTAGTGGGAAGAGCGTAGGCCCGGGGAACAGGTTCTTGACCTTGATCGTGAGCAAATTATAGTCCTTGTGAGCTGTAGTTTTCCCTTTCAGTGAAATGAACAGTGGGACTCATTTAGTCGCTAAATCGTTCTTGTTGTGTCTGGTCCCCAGTTGCAATAATTACCTCTTCACATCTCTTTTTTTTTAATTTGTTTACACAAACGCACACATCCACCCCCGACGCGCACACACATACATACACATTTCTGTAAAAGAGGTGATTTCCTCAGTTAAGTTTATATTTCCTAGAATTAAACCAGTAGTAGTTTGCAGTAACTATTATTAAGCCAACAGGCAAATCTTTCTATATTCCCATCTAATTATTTTTTCTAATTTCAAACTTACCACTCCTCAACTTGAATGTGTGAGCTCGTCCAAGTCTTAATCTCTCTGGGTCTTAGCTTCCACTTGGCAAAGTAAGAGTTCATTTCTCAATTCCCTTCCAGTTCTGATACACTATGCCTACCCAGAACCTTCTCTGACCTAACCTTACACCCCCTAAGCCCGTGTGATGATTGGTATCATGAAAATACAGTAACACTTATAAGTGAAGACATCAACGTTCCTAAAATGGCAGTAGGAAAAATGTTTAGAATCATGACTGACCATGAACATACAAAAAAGGGTGGTTATTTTATGACTTCATACAGTGTTTTCTTTTTTTTTTTTTACTGTATTTTACAGCCCAAACTAAAAGACAGAGCAAAACATCAAGTTTAAATATAGACATATCAGCGAGATGCTTCTCTTCAATTTCCTAAGTAACTTGCCCAACCTGATTTTCTATATCATTAAAAAAAAAGGTACACATACAATTTTATTTTTGTCCCAAACATTACAAAAAAAGACTATTTAGAATTTGGTAAGTACATCTTTCTGCATCCTGGCAATTCACCTTTAGTTTAAGGATATATCATGGGAACAGGATTAGGATATTGATCAAGCTAAGTTTCAAGTGGCTAAAGTTAAAGCTCACGACGAAAAAGTCACAATATTTGTGACTTCTGGGTGTCTGGGAAGTTGCTCTGTGCACCAGATGATGGGCAGATGGGTCCTGTTTTCCAATGCAGCTAACGATCTGGAACATTAGAGGCAGAGAACAGTACCTAGCTGCTTGTCTTTCCAGGGTCTCCCTTCCGGTAGAAGCAAGTAGTTGCCTCTAAACCCTGAGGTTTGACATCCCAGGGATACGAGAAAACTGCTTGAAAGTGGGTCACAACTACTGAACAGGAATGAGTACTCAGGCATTCCCCTAAGAAGAGGACAAAGCTTTCTTCACCTTCTACTGCCTGAATTAAATTCTCTTGTGTGAAGAAATCGAGGCTATTGCTTTTAACAATCTGCTTTGATGACTGGTGAACTGAACAGTCAGAACTGGTTCGATACAAACAGGCAGAGGTTTGATTTTTTTTTTCCAATCATGGCTCCTGATGCGCCAATGAATCTCTTTGTCATCTTTGCAAACATCTCAAGCAAGTTCCATATCTTTGTGACCACTTTCAGTTATTTACCCAAAAAAACCCTGAAAGCCAAAGAACAAAACTCTCAGTCCTGTTTAAAATCCCAGTCTTGGGGCGCCTGGGTGGCTCAGTCAGTTACTTGGTTTCGGCTCAGGTCACGATCTCACATTTCACGGGTTCAAGCCCGCGTCAGGCTCTGCCCTGACAATGAGGAGCCTGCTTGGGATTCCCTCCCTCTCTCTCTGCCCCTCCCCTGCACTCTCACTCTCTCTCTCTCTCTCAAAATAAATAAACATTAAAATGTTTAATAAATAAATAAATAAAACTTAAAAGAAAGTAAGTATCCCAATCTCCTCCTATCTACCACTCCTCCCTACCCTGCAGTTCCAGAAACTACAATAAGAAGGGAAGGGAGAAGCTCTGCTCTGTCATCTTGCCTCTGAGAATAGATATTGGGAGAAGGAATGTACATAAAGGAAGAAAATAGTGTTCGCTTAATAACTAAGTGTTGTCAGGTGTTGAAGCTCCTGTAGCTAACCCCATCTGGCCAAACACGTCCTCTGTACAACAGGCTTCAAAAACCCGCCTGTCTCTTTGAGTGTCTGAATGAGCTCCGGGGAGGTGTGGGGCCTCCTGGCTACACACTTACCTCATGTGAAAATAAACAGCCTTCACCACTAGGCAACACCCTATCCCACCCACTGTCCCCATACACACACTCATGCCCTGATCCTGTAACTGGAGCCACCGGAAACTGAACCTTGCCACATAGCACGTGCCCCCTGCTGCCTCTCTTTCTTTCTGCCCTGCATAGTAGTGTCTCACATCCTTGTCCCCGTGGGGACAGGGACATGTCAGAAGTCTGTGCCTAAGTAAACAATCGCTGCAGGAATGAGGTACAAAGTGTCTCTTTCCTGCGGGTATTCCCAATCTTCAAGTGGTTTGTCCCTTTCTCCCTGTGAAGAGTTGAAGAGAAAGCCGTAACATGCTCTACTAGCTGAGAAATCGCACCCTGGCAATTTTCTCAATGCGCTCTCTCCTCTTATTCTCTCTCACTCCATATCCCCTTTTCTCTCTTCGTCTTTCCATTACTTTTATTTGGACTAGGGTGGGAATGGTGATTCAAATGACAGTGTCGGCTGCCTCTCAATTCGCCCAGGAAGGGACAGCTGGTCCCACCTGTTGGTGGTGATCTCCAGAGCGTGAGGTACCTTGTGCCTCATTCGCCCCTGTTGTGGATTCCACCCACCAAACTGGGGAAAAAGGGAAAGTGACACCTGCATGAATTTCACTCTCCTGTCACTGAGTCATCCGGTACATCACAGGCTCAATGACTGAGAGCAGTACCTCCATCCCATATAAAAATGACAGTCTTTTTTTTTTTTTAATTTACATCCAAATTAGTTAGCAGATAGTGAAACAATGATTTCAGGACTAGAGTCCTCAGTGCCCCTTACCCATTTAGCCCGTCCCCCCTCCCACAACCCCTCCAGTAACCCTCAGTTTGTTCCCCATATTTATGAGTCTCTTCTGTTTCTCCCCCTCCCTGTTTTTGTATTATTTTTGTTTCCCTTCACTTATGTTCATCTGTTTTGTCTCTTAAAATCCTCATATGAGTAAAGTCATATGATTTTTGTCTTTCCCTGACTGACTGAGTTCACTTAGCATAATACCTTCCAGTTCCATCCACGTAGTTGCAAATGGCAGGTCTTAAGAGACATACCTGGGCTCCAGATCCAGCTCTGCCTCTTAATGTTGCGTTAAGGCAAATTGCTCAATTGAGGCTCAAGTTCCTCATCTCTAGAATAGGAACATCAACCCTGTGGAGCCTTGGGCTCTGATTTATAAAAGTGCTCAATAAGACACACTATTTAATATTTCCATCAGATTGACAAGCAACATTGTGACAGGAATGTGCAAGAAACTCTCTAAGTAAGGGTGACATCAAGGGGTTCACAATCTAACACAGAGATTGACACATAAAGACATCACTACAATAAAATGTGGCGGGTTCAAAGAAAGATACATCTCGAGTGCTTATGGGGTCAGAATGAACCAGGGGAACCGTGAGGCAAGGGGGCTAGGACGATCTCGGTTTTAATTGCCTACTCTTCATCCTGTTGGCAAGAGAGGGATTCCTGCCTGGGTTCTGGGATGGCTGAACATGTAACACCTGACAGTGGACAGAACACATCAGAGCAGTTTATCAGTCACATAGAGGAGGAGGGTTGTACTCAGGAACAGAGTGAATAATCAGGGGCTATGTGAGGCAGGTTCCCCTGGTTCCCAAGGTCGGGGGGTGGTATGATTGGCTTATTTGAATAGCTCCACAGGCTGACAGAGAAATGAAACCCATAAGTAGAACCTGTGTCTGGTCCTCATGCTAAGGAGGACTGTATATCTAGGGGACAGGAGCAGAGTAGAGAGGGGATCTTGCAGGTCATTGACGGCCCTCCTGATCTCACCAGACATCAAGGTAGCACCTACTATTGAGCTTTAGTGTTAGGTCTTACAACAGCGTCCTGCAGCAAACACCATCTGAACTTGGTCTGAAAGATAAACCATATGTTATATGAGTGACTGATATGGGTTGGGGTCATGACATTCCAGCTGAAGTAAATTCCACTGCCGAAAGCTAAATTCTCCCTGCACAACATATGTAATATCTGTACACATTTAATGTTACCGAAGCATAAATTGTGAAGTAGAAGATGGTAGAAGGTGGAAGAATAGACAGAAGGTCTATAAAGAAGCTGCATAAAGAGCCTTGAGGCCAGGCAAGGAGCTTAGACAATTCTCTGATATGCTGATGTTAAAAGAATTCTTCTAAAAATGGTTAGAAGTCCAATAATTGGAAGAAGGATTATTTAAAACAAGTTACTAATTTCTCTACCACATGAATATTCTACCAATATACATTTGTAAATCTCCAAGACAGTGTGCATTACTGCACAATCTTCTTGAACCTGAGGACATTAGTCTTTTAGGATTTTTTTTTCCAGAACACCAATTAACTGTTCCAAAGAACAAAGTTTAACAATTACTGTTATAGGTAACAAGGGATCATTAAAAGATTCAAGCTGGGAGTGACATTGTCATATTTGTATTTTAAATTAAGCATTCTGGTACATGTGTAGAAGATGAATTTGAAAGGATAAAAGAGTATTTAGTGATCCCAGCCAGGAAGCTGTGGAAGCAATCCAGGAAAGCAATCGTGAATAGAAGTAAGATAGTAGGGACAAGAAAAAGTGAAATTCAAAAGAAGCTTTATTATTAAATGAGGTATATGTATCAGTGGGAGAGTTAGGTCATCCTACAGTCAGAAATACACGCCAAAATCTCAATGACTTTCCATAACAAAGGTTTCAACCCTGTTTACACTAAATGTCTATCATAAGTTGATACAGGGAGGGGGTCCTGCTCCACAGAATCATTCAGGGATCCAATTGATAAAGATTCTACACTCAGATAGCAGCACCATCTGGAAAAGAGAGCTCCTTGGGTCATTCTAAAACGGGGAAAGAACATGGACATTCAGACTTTGGCTCTGGCCTCAAGTAACACCTGTCACTTTTGGGTATAGCCAAGTGATTAGTCACAGGGCTCAGACTAATTGCAATGGACCTGGGAAATGTGATGGTCCATGTGCCCAGGGATGGTATAAAAACCAGGTATAGGTAATAACCATTCACAGTAAGTGAGGAAGAAAGATTCAAGGATGCCTCCCACTGATAACAAGGTAAATGATAATGCCCTGAACTGGGAGCGTGAGGGTACCACAAGAGAGATGAAATGTTAGGGAAATGAAATAGGTGAGAACTCCCACTCGGAGCATTTTGAATTTTATGTGCTGAAGGAATTTTCATTTAAGGATGACAGATAGACTGTCAGAAATTTAAAGTCTAACTGTCAAAGGAGAGTTAAATACTGGAAATAAGATTTAGGAATCATCATCAGTCATTGAAACCAAGAGTGGAAGTACTATCTATGGAGAGTAAGATGTTCCCTAAGGACCATCAGAGTTTTTGATTTCAGAGAAAACCTGAAGAAAAAGAGAAAAAAAGCTGTCAAAGGCAGACAAGGAGAAAACCCAGAAATGTCATTTCAAAAAAGTGAAAGGTGGTGAGGGTTTATGAGAGAAAGTAATCAGCAACAACAAACAGAACTAAAAGATCAGGTGATAGGGAGGCTAAAAAGGGCCCAGTTGATTTAGGAGTTAAGAAGCCATTGATTTTACATGTAAGTGAGATCATGCACTATTTGTCTCTCTGTGTCTGACTTATTTCATTTAGCATAATGTCTTCCAGGCTCATTCATGTTGTCACATATGGAAGGATTTCCTTCATCTTTCAAGCTGAATAATATTCCAGCATATGTGTGTGTATGTGTGCATTATATATGTATATATGTGTGTGTGTGTATAATCATTGTCTTTATCCTTTCAATGTCACATATATTATACATTTATGACGTATAATATATATGTCATATTTATGTCATATAATATATATGACATTGAATGGATAAAGACATTTTATCCATTCATTGTCTTTATCCATTCAATGACCAACAAACATGTAGGCTGTCTTGGCGATTGTGAATAATGCTGCAACAAACATGGGACTGCTAATATCTCTTTAAAATCTTGATTTCATTTCCTTTGGATATATACCCAGGAGTGCAATTGCTAGATCATAAAGTATTTCTCTTTTTAATTTTTGGAGGAACCTCCACACTGTTTTCCATAGTGGCTGTACCAATTCACATTCCCATTTAGCGATGCACAAGGATTCCTTTTTGTCCACACCCTCACCAGCAACTTATCTTTTGTCCTTTTGAGGATAGCCATTCTAGTAGGTATTAAGTGATAATCTCATTGTGGTTTTAATGTGCATTTCCTTGATGTTTCCCTGACTCATAATCCGTGATGTTCAGCACCTTTTCACTTACCTGTTTGTCATTTCTATATCTTCTTTGGAAAAAAGTGTAATTGGGCCCTTTGTACATTCTTTAATTGGGTTATTTGGTTTTTTGCTCTTGAGTTTTAGGAGTTCCTTGTGTATTTTGGATATTAACCCATTTTCAGATGTATGGTTTGCAAATATTTTCTCCCATTCAATTTTTTGTACACTTGAAATATTTCTTAGTCTTCCCTTTTTTTTAAATTTTGATCCCAGTATAGTTAATATACAGTGTTATATTAGTTTCAGGTACAATATAGTGATTCAACAATTCTATACATTATTCAGTGCTCACTGTGGTAAGCGTACTCTTAATCTCTTCATCTATTTCACCCATCCCTCTATCTACCTCCCCTCTGGTAACCATCAGTTAGTTCTCTAGAGTTAAGTGTCTGTTTTTTGGTTTATCTTTTTTTTCTTTGTTCACTTATTTTGTTTCTTTAATTCCATGTATGAGTGAAATCAAATGGCATTTGTCTTTCTCTGACTGATTTATACTCTCCAGATCCATCCATGTTGTTGCAAATGGCAAGATTTCATTCTTTTTGTGGATAAATAATATTCATATATATATATATATATATATATATATATATTCCACATCTTCTTTATCCATTTATCTATTGATAGACACTTGGGCTGCTTCCATAATTTGGCTACTGTAAATAATGCTTCAGAAAGCATATGGGTGCATATATATTTTCAGATTACTGTCTTCATATTATTTGGGTAAATACCCAGTAGTGGAATTACTGGATCATAGGGTGGTTCTATTTTTAACTTTTTGAGGACTCTCCATACTCTTTTCCACTGTGGCTGCACCAGTTTGCTTTCCCACCAACAGTGACAAGGGTTTCTTGTTCTCCACATCCTAACCAACACTTACTGTTTCTTGTGTTTTTTATTTTAGCCATCTGACAGGTGTGGGGTGATATCTCATCATGGTTTTGATTTTTGTTTCCCTGATAATGAGTGATGCTGAGCATCTTTTCATGTGTCTGTTGTCCATCTGTATGTCTTCTTTGGGGAAATGTCTGTTCATGACTTCTGTCCATTTTGCAATTAGGTTATTTGGTTTTTTGGTGTTAGGTTGTATAAGTTATTTATGTGCATTATATATTATATAGATTTTGGATACTAACCCTTTATCAGATATGTCATTTGCAAATATCTTCTCCCATTCTGTACCCTGTCTTTTAGTTTTGTTGATTGTTTACTTTGCTGTGCAGTAGCTTTTTATTTTGATGTTATCCCAACAGTTTGTTTTTGCTTTTGTTTCCCTTGCCTTAGGAGACAGATCTAGAAAGGTATTGCTGGAGCCAATGTCAGAGAAATTACTGCCTGCTCTCTGCTAGGTTTCTTATGGATTCAGGTCTCACATTTAGGTCTTTAATCTATTTCGAGTTTATTTTTGTGTATAGCGTAAGAAAGTGGTCCATTTTAATTCTTTCGCATGTAGATGTCCAGTTTTCCTAACACCATTTGTTGAAGAGACTGTCTTTTTTCCCATTATATATTCTTTCCTCCTTTGCTAAAGATTAATTGAGTATGTAATTGTGGGTTTATTTCTGGGCTCTCTATTCTGTTTCGCTGATCTATGTCTATTTTTGTGCCAGTACCATACCATTTTTATTGCTACAGCTTTGTAGCATATCTTGAAATCTGGGATTATGATACCTCCAGTTTTGTTCTTTTTCTGATTGCTTTGGCTATTCGGGGACTTTTGTGGTTCCATATTGTATGGATTATTTGTTCCAGTTCTGTGAAAAATGCTATTGGTATTTTGATAGGGATTTCATGGAATCTGTTGATTACTTTGGGTAGTATGGACATTTAAACAATATTTGTTGTATCAATCCATGAGCATGGAATATCTTTCTATTTGTACCATCTTCAATTTCTTTTATCAGTGTTTTATAGTTTTCAGAGTAGGGGTCTCTCACCTCCTTGGTTAACCGTATTCCTCAGGATTTTATTATTTTGGTGCAATTGTAAATGAGACTGTTTCCTTAATTTCCCTTTCTGCTACTTCATTATTAGTGTATAGAAATGCAACAGATTTCTGTACATCAATTCTGTATCCTGTGACCAGACTGAATTCATTTATCAGTTCTAGTAGTTTTTTGTTGGAGTCTTTAGGGTTTTCTATATGTATTATTATCTTGTCTGCAAATAGTGAGAGGTTTGCTTCTTCCTTACCAATTTGGAAGCATTTTATTTCTTTTCTTTTCTTTTTTTTTTGTCTGATTATTAGTCTTGCCAGTTTAAAATCACACCAGAAATATGTTTTCTTCTTTGTTGAATTGCAAAGAAGGAGGAGGAGGAGGTGGAGAAGGAGGAGGAGGAGGAGAAGGAGAAGAAGCTATTACAGAAAAAGGTTTATGAGAAGAGTCAAGGCACAAGCTATGATTTGAATAGTGAGAGAGCAATGAGGAAGTGGAAGAGACAAAGAAAGTGAAGTTTTATTCTTCAACCCCACGAATCACTTATTTATTTACCAATACTTAGTAAAGCCTTATTAGAATATAAACATGACACGTGAGCTTTCTGCTCTTAATATTCTGCTCTAGTGGCTGTATACTGTATTTCCCCCTTGCTGTTCCTGGAACATATTGTAGATTCCTTTACTTTAGCACTTTTAACAGTATATTGTATTTCTTAAGACAATGAGCTCCTTCAGGATAAAGACAGGGTAAAGATTTTATTGATCTGTTTATACCGAAAGCTCATCACAATGTCTGGGCATGGAATAAATTTTTTAAATTAAATTATTTAATCCTCACGTTGAAGGCGGCGGTTATCATTAGCTTCGTTCCCCAGAAGAGCTAGCTGAGACTTGGGGCAGCTACAAATTACCAGAAGTCACAAGCAGTAAGTGGCAGAGCTGAAACCAGAATCCAAGCTTTTGATTCCATGTCTGCTACTCCATCACACCAGAATTGCTTTGACATCTTTTCTCCGAGGGTGTTGAGGGTGATGGATTCAAAAGGACTTCTGCATTGCTTTTCAAATAGTTCATTGTATTCACGATTACAGATTAGCAATGCAATCTGAGGTGGGGTAGCTCAATAGATCAAAACCAGTCTGTGGATTCCCATAGTGCCCAAACCCATAATCATGACTGAGCTGGGTCACCACATACCATACTATAGTAGGAGTAACCATATGAAATTGCTGTTTTAGGTTCAAAAAGGGTCGAATATCAGCACTGGCATATCGTTCAACCTAATAGGATATACAGTAATTCTTTCTATGGTACGAAACTAAAAGTATGAAGTAGCAGTATAAATTCATTAGTATGAAAGTAGGCAGTGTGATTTTAGAAACAGTCTAACAAGGTTTATAACCATGTTACTTAAACTTTCTAAACCTCTGGTTTTCAATCATTCAAATGAAGATCATTTCTTCCCAAAATGACTGTTATAAAGATTGAATGATGTGGTCGTGTATGTAAAATGTCTAGCTCTAGACATGACCCATTAAGGGCGTTAAATCAATGGCAGCTAAAATTATGATCACAAGAGGACGTGGATGCTTTTGCTGTAGGGTGTTCATTTATTTCAGAATTTATTCCCGAACACAATTTCTAACTTGCTGGACATATTTTGTATATAACTTCTTTGGAATTTCTTGTGATAATGCGTATCACTTGCCTTAGTATTGAAAAGTCCACTATATGGAGTCTAACCAGGTGTCACAAACAGTTGTCTGCCAAGTAATACCCTTTAATTTTACTTTTGTTAATTTTTTTAAATGTTTATTTATTTTTGAGAGAGAGAGACAGAGACAGACACAGAGCACGAGTGGGAGAGGGCAGAGAGAGAGGGAGACACAGAATCCGAAGGAGGCTCCAGGCTCTGAGCTGTCAGCACATGTCCTGACACACGGCTCAAACTCATGATCTGTGAGATCATGACCTGAGCTGAAGTCAGACGCTTAACCAACTGAGCCACCCAGGCACCCCTAATTTTTTTTTTAGTTTACTTCCAAGTTAGTTAGCATATGGTGCAACAATGATTTCAGGAGTAGATTCCTTAGTGCCCTTTACCCATTTAGCCCATCCCCCTCCCACAACCCCTCCAGTAACCCTCTGTTTATTCTCCATATTTATGAGTCTCTTATGTTTTGTCCCCCTCCATGTTTTTATATTATTTTTGCTTCCCTTCCCTTATGTTCATCTGTTTTGTCTCTTGAAATCCTCGTATGAGTGAAGTCAAATGATTTTTGTCTTTCTCTGACTAACTAATTTCACTTAGTATAATACCCTCCAGTTCCATCCACGTAGTTGCAAATGGCAAGATTTCATTCTTTTTGATTGCCAAGTAATACTCCATTGTATATATATACCACATCTTCTTTATCCATTCATCCATCGATACATATTTGGGCTCTTTCCATACTTTGGCTATTGTTGATAGTGCTGCTATAAACATGGGGGTGCATGTGTCCCTTCAAAACAGCACACCTGTATCCCTAGGATAAATGCCTAGTAGTGCAATTGCTGGGTTGTAGGGTAGTTCTATTTTTAGTTTTTTGAGGAACCTCCATACTTTTTTCCAGAGTGGCTATACCAGTTTGCATTCCCTCCAGCGGTGCAAAAGAGATCCTCTTTCTCCGCATCCTCACCAACATCTGTTGTCTGAGTTGTTAATGTGAACCATCTGACAGGTGTAAGGTGGTATCTCATTGTAGTTTTGTTTCCCTGATGATGAGTGATGTTGAGCATTTTTTCATGGGTTAGTTGGCCATCTGGATGTCTTCTTTGGAGAAGTGTCTATTCATGTCTTTGGCCCATTTCTTCACCAGATTATTTGCTTTTTGGGCGTTGAGTTTTATAAGTTCTTCATAGGTTTTGGATACTAACCCTGTATCTGATATGTCATTTGCAAATATCTTCTCTCATTCTGTCGATTGCCTTTTAATTTTGCTGATTGTTTCCTTCACTGTGCAGAAGCTTTTTATTTTGATGAGATCCCAGTAAAGTAATACCTTTTAATAAAAGGTAATCTTCAACAGGGAAGATGTAGCCCAACAGTAGGTTTTTTAAGATAAATATTTATATGGAGTTTCTCAAAGAATTCTTGGAAACATTGGCTATTCTAAGCTCTAGAAAAGTAATCCAGTCATAATCTTGTTTTTGAAATGAAAATTAATGATGAGAAGTGGTTGTTCCAAAAACATTCTAGAAAAATGGCCAGTATTATCTTCACTTCCAGGGTCTTTTGGTCGGCAGTATGTGGACTAAACCAAATTATTCTGAAAAAGTCTGAAAATATACCACAAAAAGACTATGCAGTAGGACTCTTTTAGCAGAATTTTATTTGAAATTCCACATTTTAGGGGTGTCTGGGTGGTTCAGTCAGTTAAGCATCCAACTCTTGATTTCGGCTCAAGTCATGATCTTGAGATTCATGAGATCGAACCTCGCATTGACCTCTGATGATAGCATGGAGCCTGCTTGGGATTTTCTGTCTCCCTCTCTCGCTGCCCCTCCACACACCCACTCCCTCTCCTTTCCTCAAAATAAATAAAACATTTAAAAAATTAAAATGCATATTTTAGTAACACGAACTTCTGGAAATTGAGCACCCATCTATATAACTGAAAGATCAAAATAGAGATTCTTCAGGGAGAGAAAGTAATTCAATCTACTCTTAAAGTCCCAGCCATGTTGTTTCATGGGAATCTAACTGTATATCTTCTTGATGAAATTATAATACAGCCTTTGGCTATTCTATGGAAATTGGGTATGAGACACTAGACTATAATCTCTTTAACTTTTTCCCATAGATATAGCAAAATGGGTAAGAATTTCAGTCTACAAACTAAAATATGTCAAAATACATTCTTTATTTTCTACAATTTAATTTTATATGTATGGATCAGTCTAGTAACTTCCATATACTCTTTTAAATACAGCCATTGCTCGGACACTTTAGGTGTAAATGCAGGAGCACCAGGACTGCCCTTTTCTTCCTGCTCTTATGCCTGGTATTGACAGTAAGCTCAGAGGACACAGGGGTAAATGGCATCAGGACAGCAGACGGGATACACTTTAGTCAATTCATACTTCAATTGTGACACTTCTTCCTCTAGGGTTGATTCTAAACTCTGGAGGTGCTTATAGACACATCACCCTTGGGGCAGGGAAGGGATACTCACCTTTCCTGCTCAGTCTGTTGGGTCCTGGGAGTCTGACTGGCCTCAAGTGACCTCAGAGAGAACTTGTCCTGTCTGGGGCCCAGCACAGGTGAAATCAGATCTTGCTCCCATGGTGATTAGACATTCTGTGGGTGTTCACTCAGCTGCCACTCTCTAGCACTAGTAATATGCCCAAGACGGAACTGGGTTTTTGATCCCTGTGCATGCTGCATCCTTTCAATGAAGCAACCCTGAGAGCTCTTAGAGGACCATGAGTTCTCTCCCAGTGTGTGCCTGCAACCAGAAACCTTCTGGACTCCTCCCTCACTGTTGTGAATCCACAAGAAACTCAGACACAGCTGTCTCTGGCTGTGTATACTTCCTGTTCTCCCAAACGGTAAAATAAAAAGCCTCTACAATCATCTTCATCATAAGGCACAGGCTCAGGTCGTATCCTGGACATTGAAGAGGCTCTCTAGAGTCCCCCAGAATCCAGCTTGGAAGAGGCAGAGGCAAGCACAGGGCTTCCCCAATTCCCATCTGACTCTTTCCTCTCTACTGCTCTTCCCCCTCACCCCTTCCTTGAAGCCTTAAATTATTGCATGCACTGGGGGAGTTCAGGATGAAGAGAATTCTTCAAAGAGTTTGCATGTGTAGACATCCAGCTGACTTTCAGGATCTTTCAAACTGAAGAACCAAGAATTTGCCATGTTTATCGCTCAGGTTCCCCAAGAGCCCCTTCCCCTTCTATCCCTCTCCAGTAGTGTATGATCACAATTTTATTGTCTAGACCAGCAGTGGGGATGAGGTTCTTGGATTTTAAGTGAAGAAATTCTGTTTGGGATTTGATTACATAATAATTCTGTATCTTCCTTTCCTACAAGTTCTGTCTGCTTAGAACAAGACCTAGGTATCATTAGGAACCATTTATCATATCACCAATACAAATACTTTTAACATGAACACTTTTACCAACCACAGCATTCTATAGCCAGGTTTTTCAACATTGGCACTATTGACATGTTGAGATGGATAATTCTGGTGGAAGACTATCCTGATTTTCAGCAGGGCCTCTACTCACTAGAAACTGGTAGCATCCATCCCGAATTGTGACAACGAAAAATGTCTCCAGATGTTGCCAAATGTCCCCTGGGCAGGGTAAAGGACTCTCATTTGAGAACTGCTGCTATAGACTGATCTTGGAGATGCCTGTGTAATGTTTCCAAGTATTCTGATGATAGAATGCTTCTAAGAAGCACTCTGTAGCTGTAACTTTGCAAAATGACCTTTTTTATCCTCCCTATGAGTCAGGTAGCACAGATTACTGGCCCCGTTTCCACAGTTAGAAACTTGGAAGCATTCAGCTTTCCCAATCAGGTCATGGAAGTCTGTACTTTCATTTTCCCCCTCTGAAAAGTGAAAATGGTAATCACCGCTTTTCTTCCCAGCCTGAGATCAGGCAATAACCACAGAGCAACGCCCTTCCCTAACTACTGTTCCCAAACCTCCACACCAAGCAGCTTCAAAGATAAATTTACGTTTGCCTGTCCTTCTATTTCGTGGGCATCAGAAATAGAGCCCTCAACATAAATAAAATGGCAGCAAGCCACATGTTTCATCACTGTAACTGCCAAACTACACGGAGTAAAAAATCAATTCCATTCCAGCAAAACCAGTCATAATCAGATTGGGTTTTTTTCTGTCATGCCCAGACACAATGCAATTTTTAAAACACAGATATTAATGTGCCCAACATGCCTACCACAATAACCTCCGTGACACCAATCCAGCACTTGGAAATGAGTGCAGATAAACTATAGATACAAGCAACTGTGAACTGTCAGCTCTACAATATTCTGGTTACATGGATTTCCAAAGCCAAGAAATTACACAAGAAACGCATAATAGTTTGCGAGCCACAAAAATACACGGCCTCCTGGTTGCCAACCTGATCCTGGAGGGAAGCCAAAAAAATATGAGGTATTTGAAGATGGCTGAGAATTGCAGGAGAAATCTATCTTGTCAATTTACTTGTCTTGGATACGAGAGCTTGCCACTATATGACTATGATAGGCTGTGTGCAATACATCTGTGAAAACCCAGGGCACAGATTACATACTTCACGTCCACAAATGGGGAAATTTAGAAATTTGGAAATTAATTTAGAAATCAAATTGAGTGAGTCTCAATAAATATCATCAGAGTGTGAATGAGAAAAAGATATGGGACTGAAAACATACCTAAAGGAAATCAAGAACAAGGCAAATAATTAGTATAAATTGACAATAAACTCTGACCTGCTGGAATGGTAATTTTTAATTTACTGCGCTTTATTGCTACCAGCTACAAAAGCATAATAATTGAGAGATATGAAAAATGAGTCCATATCATTTGCTGCACATAGATATTTGTTAACTCATATGCATAGCTAAAATAGTATAGACTATCCTTTTCAAAACAGTACTAAAAAGATTATAACTTAAGCATTAAATATAGCAAAACAGGTAATTTATTATAGTTACTATAGCAATCAATTAGAGTTGCATGTATTTAAATGTAAACAGATATTTCTAGCCGAAAATCTGAATTTGTGACAAGATATATTAATCACAATTTTTCTGGTGTTATTTAACATAAATGAATTTTAAAATAAAACCTCATAAGAATCAGTGATCCAAAGCTGAAACCATCAGGAAAATACTTAAAACTCCTGCAACTAGAAAAATAAAATTTTCAGAGACCATCCCTGCTCTGCCCATGAATTTGGAAGGCCTTGAGTGCCCTCTACAGGTTACTTAAATAATAGTCACAGATTTAAAGTTCACTGTCCCAAAATAATATATTTGGGCAATTTCAGAACACAAAAACAATATATTGGGGTTTTATTTTTAAAAGTATTAAATGTTTACCACATAAAATTTTTGGAATTAAAAAAATCACCCATAATCCTAACATCTGTAAATAACCAATATTAACTATTTCTATACTTATTCTTGATTATATATACACATGTGTGTACATTTTTATGATGTTTTTCTTCTCTTAATAGCATGCTGTAAATATTTTACTATAAGTTGTTTAGGTTTTATAAATTTACCACAAGTTTTTTAGTTGTATAAATTTAATATTTAATGGATTCGCCCAAAAGGTGTTTTATTGACAAATCACCATTTCGTACGGTCAGAATTTCTCAGTGAAAAGTGACACTCCATAAAAAAAGGAAAGAATTTTTCAGCAACCATTCAAGGGTGGGTTCACAAGCAATAAAACTAGGCTGCATATGAATCTTTAAACTAAAAGTGCCATAAAGATATTCTGAATAATTTTCCACATTTTGGATATAAAGTGGTCATAAAAATTAAATTACGTAACTGGGGTTATCATCTCAACTATTAATCTAGGGCTTTAGGCCAGCGCCAGCAATAACATTGGCAGAGAGGTAAGGTTAAGGTAAAACTGCAGGTAGATTAGCTGGGTAATTACCCAGGTTTCTACTTTACTTTATCTTCAAAGATAGTTTACACTTCAGAAATAAAGCTACATGTATCATATTGGGTGCTTATCAAAATCAGAGGTGACTTCTTTCTCTAGGCATGATTTCCATTTTTTTCTTTTAAATAAAACAATAATGTACACTATTAAGGATGCCAAATAGATCAGGCATTCTTTCTTTCCTTTTCTTTCTTTCTTTTTTTTCTTTTGAGAGGGGGGCAGGGGGGAGGGGAAAAGAGAGAGGAACAGAGAGAATCCGAAGCAGGATCTGCACTGGGCACAGAGCCCAACGTGGGGCTTGATCCCACAGCTATGAGATCAGGACCTGAGCTGAAAGCAAGAGTTGGATGCTTAACCCACTGAGCCACCCAGGTGCCCCTAGATTGGGCATTCTTAAACAATCTTAAGTAGGATTTCAAAACAATTTTAAATGACATTCTGATATTAACCTATTAGAGTCTCTGCTTAAGGGTCTTTTTTTTCACATGTTCAAGTGAATGTGGTCATTCTATGAGCATTAGGACCACAACCAAACAACTGTTTCAAAGCCAAGAGGTTTTAATCTTCTTTTTTATCCAGAGCAGAAATTGCTGGCAGAGGTGGTGACATCTAATCACAATAACTCTAAGACCTCATATGAGGTGAGTTGAACAAGCAAGGCCCTCTCCGTTCTGTGACAGCAGTATTAAGCAAACTGTCTCAATTTTGGAACAGAGAGTTCTCACAGAACTTTACAAAGAGTACAAGTTTTATTTGGTTGCAATGCTGTGAAATTCGTCTTTAAGACAAGGTGCACCTAGATCTTGGCAGAACTTAGAAACAAGAATTAATAATCACAATTTATTTTCATCTTTTGCCCAAATCATTTTTTAAGAGAGTGTGCACAAAGTTGGGCTGTTCATTAAATATATACACAGTGTAAGAGCGTTTTAAGACTATAAAAACATTGACCATAATTATCCCAGGAAAATCTACTTTGTGATTGTTAATGTAAATCGGAAGGAGATGGATAAGAATTTTTTCCTGAGGCATAAAATATTCTCCCTTTGACTATTAAGGCAAATGAAATATAGCTGGTGGCTATTTGTTTTGACAAAATTTTATTGGTAACAAACATGTAAGACAAACATTTCATAATAAGATTTTAGGATTTCCAGATGTGATTATCTTTTACCCCATTACTGATTTTGGCAATAGTTCTTATCTGTGACCAATAATTTCCCCTAACACATATGCACCTACATAAATTATTTAGCACTTATTACAAGAAACTATGTATTGTGAAGGGAACGTTATTATCATGAGCCTATAGACTTACATTAGTACACCAAATGGTTATTGGTGGGAATAGAATGGAATACCCCATTCCATTGTTCCAGAGGGCAAGAAAGGAAAATAGTAAGACACTGAAGCTGATAAGACTGATTCAGTCCGAGTGAGATTCCAGCCCTGGATCCCATAAAAGGGGGATCTGTAAACTATGGAGGCAGCTTGATTTCTCTAAACACAAGTCAAAACAGACCTCACTTTCTGATTTGATAGGATTGCAAAATCAGCAAATTAGGAAAATGTGATAAATACAGAGATAAAGGCTCAAAGCTAAAACAGTTAGGCAAATATTAAGTGGATAAATGATGGTGCCACCCCGTAAAGTGCTGATCAAAGACTTTTGATAGCAACCTAGAGGGATATTGCCAAGAGAATGTTACAGGGCTCTATTTTTGTCTATGCCATTCCACATTTGTCTCAACCAAGGGAATAACGATAAAAGGCATGTTTATCAAATTTGAAGATAACATGAAACTAAGAGGGTGAGCAAATAAGGATTAAAAAAAAAAAAACCCTCAACAGGCTAGAAAGGCAAGTCACATTGACTCAGATAACATTTAAGGGGACAATATAAATCCTATATTTGAGTCTGAAGAGGGGAAAAATGTGACTGTCAAAATGCTAATTTGAACTTGTGCTCCTGTAATAGAAGACCAGTAAGACTAGCAACTAGAACTTAAAAGTCTTGCTCTGAGGCACCTGGTGGCTCCGTCAGTTAAGCACCTGACTCTTGATCTCAGCTCAAGTCTTGGTCTCAGGGTCGTGAGTTCAAGGCCCTGCATTGAGCTCCACACTACTTAAATGCATATATATTTACATATATACATATAATGTATACATATAATATATATACATATATTATATATATGTTAAGAAGTATTAAATATATAAATACATAATAAATATATAGATATATAAAATATACATATATATGTGTATATATTTAAAAGTCGTGTTCTTTGTTAGCCACCCACACTGAGAGTATCATGAGTTAGACAGGCATGGCATAAAGCATGTAAGAATCTCATCAGCATGGGGCCAGAAAAATGATAGAGAAGGGCAGAACAGAGTCAGACAGACTTTCGGTCTCCGAGACAGCACCTGGACAGCCCAAGGGTAGAGCGATTGCAAGCAGTCCAACCTGGCAGGCAACTTCATCCTGGGAAATTACGGGTGGCTAGCTAATTTAGAATTCAGGATGGGCCAACGATTAGGGTCAGGAGATCTGATGATCATAGCAGGATTCCCGTCAGTGGGAGATTTAAGAGGAACTGGATGTATTCCAAATAAAGAAACCTTGGGAGATGTTAGGCAATACACTAAAGCCCTATTGGTATCTGGGATCCAGCCAAGCCATTTTGCCATCAAGCACTATAGGCAAAATGTCTTATATGCTATGAGTTTCTCAAGGGTCTTAAATTATTGGCTCGAAGATACATAAAGAGAACTATAATCTTAAAACAAATACAGCATTAACAAGTCAGCTAAAATCCAGTGCTTTTACAGTGACATGTAAATTATGTTTAACATGGGATGTTAATGCATTTTAATGTAGTTAATATAATGTGAGAAGGTGTCTCTAAAAGCAGAAGTGCCCGGGGTCTAAAAATCTTTAAATGGAGATAATCTAGTGCATACAGGGATTAATAGACTAGGCAGTATTAAGCAATCAGATATGAAGGAGCAAGACTCTTGAAAAGTCATTCTGGGAATTTACATATTGGGCAAACATGGGAGATGCCAAGGCTTGACTGGAGTGGGTAGAAACTAGAAAACATGCCTGGGCTGTAAGATTCCAAACCTGAAGGACATGATATAATTCCAGATCTGTCACTGCTTAATTCCTAAATCCGTCAGGAGTGGCTCAAAGACCAGGACAGAATTAACCTTGGGAGTCAGGGAAAGGAGCCAGATAACTCAGAGAGGTGGAAGAGACAAGGGTGTTATAGCCACCTCTCAGTTTGGGATTCCACGCTTCAAGGGGCATACCAGCAAACTGGATACTACTGAGCAGAGAAAAGTTTCAGAGACAGGATATCCTGGGAAAGATCAGAGCTGGGAGAATGAAAGACTGAAAGGGATCCTGAGAGGGGTACTCAAAAAATGGGAGGTGCTGTCACGTAGGAAAGGTTCTGGGTTGGTCTTCCTCCTAACACAACAGGTAGACAAGGATTAGATAATGAATACTCTCTAAGAAGATGAATTTTTACTTATTATAAGGACATATTTTCTAATGTTTACTTATAAACCTAATTAACAATTGAGTTGACTGAGAAAAAAAAAAAAATGACAGCCATCCCTAGGGACTGGATGACCACTCAAACAGTACCTTATCAGATAGGAGTCAAACCCTAAGTGGATCACCGCATGGATTTGTACTTAAGGTTTTTTAATACTGTGACAATACTTTAAAAATATGCCTTCCATAGTTTGTTTACTGCTTCTTGGGATATCACAGAGATACAGATGTGAGTGAGAAAGGAATCCAAAGTAGTTCTTAGAATAAATGTTGCAACACATTTGGAGCCACTGGAAGGATTACACCCCGTTGGCTTCCTTATCTGCTGCTGAGATGCACGATTACAAATACCCGATAATCTTGTAACATGAAGTATCTACACAGTTATAAGAACAGAGATAGTGATAAACTCCCAATATTTCTGCCCTCATGTGGAAGGAGAAGGAAGAATCGGGGAGTGGTGGACTACTAAGTGTATTTCAATAGATCATTTTCTAACAACAGTTGAAATGCTGATCATGAGTGTGATTTAGGACCCTTCAAACAAAGGCAAGTGGGAACTGATGAAAATAGGAAGGGAACATATTGGCTCTTGTAACTGGACCAGCCACTTTCCACTAAACACTTTTTGTTTGCTGACAGCTAAAAGAGAGAGGGAAATCTCTCCTCCAACTTTTGAACAAAAGTCCCAGGTTTCTCTAGGAGTGAACTTGGATCACCTGCTTATTTCCAAGAAATAATCTGACCGAGGGATTACAATGAGCTGATTGTTTTAAACCTAGATTATTGCCTAATCCTGAGTCAGTCACTACAGCAAAGGGGGTGATATTTTAGCAAGTGACCTAAGCCAATCAAGCTCCACACTGTGAAACTTGAGATGAGGCTATGGCTGCTCCACAAAGGGAAATACATTTACTTCTGCCCACTCATGGGTTAGAAGCTTAAATATCTACAGGATCTAAGACACAATTTAAATACAATTTTAGACCATCCTCTCGGGTCTATTAAGCACAGTGGGGAGTGATTTTTATTTTCAGATTAGAAAATGGATCCGAAACAGAGTGTTTCAAATAATAAAGAGAAACACTAACATCCAGATGTTAACATTTGTACTAGCTCCATGCATCCTTATCCATTGACATCAACTTAATTTTATCTGTACTTTCTGCACCAAGAAGTCCCCAGGGACAGAGAGGAAATTTTGAGAGCTTCTGTGTAGTTATTGTTGCTAGGAAACAATATCCTTGGTATCCAAGTGTTCAGGCTTTGAGGCATGGTGTGAAGTCACTGGTTCATAAAGGAAAGCCTTTGGTAAATAGGTTGTTGAGGTGTGAGTAAATTGATGTTCGCTCTCTGTGGCAAAATGTTCTTGTGTAACCTTTGAATAATAGTGTATTTCTAGGCCTCTATTCTTTCCTTTGGATCCAGCTGCCATTATTGCTCTCAGGAGAACTCAAACTTCTACCTGAAACGGAGTGAGCATTTTCTTTTTCCCCCAAATCATGTGTAATTATCTCAGTGCCTTGAACGCTAAGACTAATGGGTTTTAGTTAAAGCATAAGTGAGCTTGGAAATAAAGACCCAGACCACTGAGCATATGAGCAGTTGAATACTGTTAAAATCTGTATTGGTTGATGGCCATATTCCAGCCCTTTTTCTGTGCATGGCATTGAAGTGTTCTACTTCAGGACTGGGAGACTTCAGAAGTAGGAGACAATGAGAGGTGTTGTTTTGACTCATCCACTGCCTTCTCCTCTCTCAACCCCAAGCTGCAGACTGTCTCCGGTCTCACAATTCTAATTATTGCTACCATTTCTCCCATAAGATCCTATTATTCAAAAACTGGCTTGAGGTTTTAACTTATCACCTCATTACTCAGTATGTCTAAAATTAAGAAGCAGGGTTTTCCACGTCCTTGATGCCCGGACCCACCTGCAAGTCCCTGATGACCAGAATCATCTTAATCAAGGAGTAAATCCAGCTCAAGAATACTACCATACAATTACCTATATCAAGCTACCTGGCTGAGACAATAAATTTAGAACTCTAAGCTGCAAACAATATTCACTAATCCATTTATTAAAAAATATGTATTGGATGCTGGCTGTAGACAGAATCTGTTCTAAGCATGAGGAATTTTTAAAAAATGAATCAAAGAAGGTCTTGCTTTCATAAAGTATATAGAGAGGGACAAAGGACACAAATGGCAGAGATAAACACAAAGCTACATAAACAGATGAAATACATGATACGATGTACTGTGTAACTGACAGGATTCCATCAGGAAAGCAGAAACTGCTCAAGTTTGTTCAAAAAGGTAATTCAATAGAGAGGATTGGTTATAGAAACTGGAAGGGCTGGAAAAGCGAAAGGGAGAAGGAGGATGGGATGCTGAAGGAACAAAAGACAGAAATGGCTAATACTCCCGTGCTGGATGGAGCCCATGAGTCTGAATCTGCTGAGATCCTGTCAGAGATGGTGTTCGAAGTGTAGAGTTGCCCAAAGAGATGCTGCCTCTTGCTCAGCTTCAAGGATCTGGCATCACCTACTGCTCCAGCAGCAATCACCAGCAACTGCAACACAACTACACTGCTAGAGCCAGAATCCAGAACCTTCCCTCCCCTTCTATCTTCTAAGCTTCAGCCAGTTCTTCTGACGGGCAGCATCTAACACGAAGCCAAAGAGACAGGGAACCCAGCCTCAGCAGTACAGTGTGTAGAAAGCGGGACATGAGGCACAGAAACACCAAATGAAAGGCTGGCACAAGCCATAACAGAGGTTTGTTTTTATTTTTTTTTTTTCAAGTAGGCTTCACGCCCAGAGTGGAGCCCAACACAGGGCCTGAACTCATGGACCCCGAGATCAGCACCCGAGCTGAGATCAAGAGTCAGATGCCCAACTGACTAAGCCACCCAGGCACCCCCACAAGGGAGGTTCTAATGAAAAGCGCTGGTAATCCCAAACCTGGAGCAAATAATTCTTCCCTAGAAGAGAAAGAGAATGTATCAATCCAGTTTCTATTGCAGATAACAGAAGCCCAGTTGGCTAGCTTAAGCAGAAAGAGATTTAATAGAGGAAAGTGGTGCTTACAAAATTAAAGGATTGAATGAGTGGGCTCTAGGCTGAGCCACCGGACATGACTCCCAGAGCTACAGTGCAGACTGGCCCTTCAAGGGAACTGATAGCACCACCACAATCAGGAAGCTGGTCATCAGGTAGCCTCCACCACCATGTTGATTCGAGCTAAAACCAGAATTTCTGGTTCCACAGCCATCTATATTCTATGAGTTGTATTAAAAAAAAAAATGAGTACCTCAAATACCATCTCTGACATCACTTAACTCCATCTAATCCAGGGAGCCTAAATCATATCCACACCCTTGGTTGCAAGGAAATCTGGGAAATGTAGTTGTCTTTCCTGAAGGAAATTAGAACACATGCTAAAGAAAGCCAATACACATAATACCTGACGGAGAAGGAATTCTATGGTGAAAGATGTAGCATTTTAGATGACATTTACAAGCTCCCAGAGGACAAGAGCCATGTCAACTTTATTTACCATTATACCTCCAGTACTTTTCCACCACCTGGCATATAGTCAGCTCTCAATAAATATCTACACAATACATGAGTAGAGACACGTACACAGGTTCGTGCCTGGTTGTCGGGTTAAGGTTGGTAACACAGAACCAGGAGTCCTAATGACAAGGAGCAAAAATTCAATATTCTACAAACTTCTATTGGATACTGATTGTATGCTAGGAGCTTGATACATAGGCTACTGAGGTACAAAAAGGAAGGAAAACTGGTTCCTGACCTCAAGGGCTCAGAGCCCGGTGGAAGACAAAGAAGCCAAGTAAAATTCAACATTGTTTTGTGCTTCGTTCAAGGCAAGCGCATAGTTGAGTTGATAAAAGTCACTTGGGGGCAGAAGAGCTGTGACAATGCCTTAGGTATCTGCCTACACTTCTTCCTACACTCAGTCATGGCTACCAACCACTGTCCCCTTGTCAGCCCACTCTTACCTTTGCATACTGGAATCTTTGAAGATTTTATAATGTTTGTATGTATTTAACTTTGCCCCTTAAATTTCAGTTTTCCTGATAAAATTGGGTTGCTTATTGAGTAACTTCTATGAAGTAAACCACAGTCTCCCGCCGACATCTTCCTAATCTTATGTTATCCCCTCTATATGTTTATTCACTGTACATATTATTCTCTCTGGAAGTAATAATAGATGCTCCACCACTCTGGCCAATTTGCTCAGCCTGTTATTAGACCGTTAGATCCTGAAAAGCAGTGTCATGTGTGACCCACTGTATATCCTTAGTTCCCGGCATAGTGTTTGATACATAGTAGGCACTCAAAATATGTGTATTAGAATGTTAAATATAATTTCCATTGATCTGTCTTTGCCAATTTAGAGGTAGTTGGTATTTGTGCTTCAGCAGAGGTCCTTATGGGTATCCAGGAAGATGAGAGGGTGAATCCAGAGTTGCCCATGGCAGGGGAGAAGAGTCAGCAAAGACCTTGTATTAGAGCACTCGGGAAGAGGAAGTGAGCAAGCAGGTGCCCCTGATAAGCAGCACATAGATGCTAACGTAGAAGCTGTGCTTGATCATCCCTGTTTTTACTGCCTACTAGAAACAGGCCACCCAGGGCCACAAAGTAATGATAGAGGCTTCATGAGGTCAAAAGCTGTAGGTGAAACCATCCCCAAACTGGGACAAGGTCAAGGGTTTGTACTCAGGCTTTGATCTATAAATACTATGTGTCTCCACAGAGAGTCTCTAGATACTAGGTGTTAGAACTTCCTCCCAAACAAATACTTACAGTTTAAATACTCTATGTTGCCAGCTAAAAGCAAAATCATGTGTAATCTAGCTTAGAATAGGACGGTATCTCTTTGTGAAATGTGACGAGACAAACAAGAGCCTGCCTGGATGAAAACCACTCCAACCCCATATAAAGGTGAGCAAAGGGTATGAGACATGCTAGTCTAAACCCCACACTCTGTTCAAGTGTGACAAGAAGGCAGCTTTAAATTTGAAGTATATTGTCTTGGCTTCTTTAAAGGATTTTTAAACTAAATTGTATTTATTTTGATTCCATCTATCATTTTGAAAAAGTTTACCTTTCACACCGTCTTCCTGAATGGATGTGGCTGAGGTATTTATCATCACATAAAAAAGGTGCATGGGAGAAATTTTCCCCAGGCCTAGCATCAGCACTTGGTTTTTTTTCCAAGCCAATTGGTTTGTTTTCTTCTCAGGGGCATTGTGAATTTTTAAACTGGTCTGATTTTGTGTTGATGGAAGGCACTTTTATGGCTCTGAAGAGATACAGGTCTGGATGATCCTGGAAGCTCATTTCCTCCTTCCTGGCGGACAGCAGACTCAGCAGATCTAAGTGAACTTGACAAGCAAGGGCTGGTCCCAGCTGCCAAGTTCCTAAGGCTATGCCTTTATGACCTATCCACCTCCACCACTGGGACCCGCCATTGTCACACAGTCACGTAGTCATATACAAATGTCCAGCCAGTCCTTTAAAAAGTACAGCGTTACAAGGCAGGGCTCCTCTCTCCCGGAATCTTAGCTACAGGGCCCTCAGTCTACCTCTGATGAGCCTAAGAGCAAAGGAATTTGGGGAAATTTGCACTCCACTATATCTCTGCTGGATAGATTTTGAAACTCAACCCCATTCTGTATCTTTTCCAGGTCACACTGGTCATGTGTATTTGAAACCATATTGCTCACATGTAGAAAATATACAGGATTCTAGGACATCTTTTTTTTTAATTCAGTGTTTTCATGTTTTAACAGATACACAGGATTCAAAAATCAAAAAATATTAAGATAAATATAGTGCAATTTTCCCTCCCATCCCTATCGCCCATCTACTTAGTCCCCCCAAAGGAAACAATTACCAATTTGTTATCTGACCACCCCCCCACCAAGGTTCTTTTATACATATAAAAGTATAGACAATTATGTTGTTGCTTTTCCCATATTTTTCTCACACATATTACAATGTTATAGCTGAACTTTGTGGGGGTTTCTTTTCATTAAAAGTAGTTTTGGAGAGGGGCGCCTGGGTGGCTCGGTCGGTTAAGCATTGGACTTCGGCTCAGGTCATGATCTCACGGTCCGTGAGTTCGAGCCCCGCGTCTGGCTCTGTGCTGACAGCTCGGAGCCTGGAGCCTGCTTCAGATTCTGTGTCTCCCTCTCTCTCTGCCCCTCCCCTGTTCCTGCTCTGTCACTCTCTGTCTCAAAAATACATAAACGTTAAAAAAAAAAAGTAGTTTTGGAGAGTTTTTCATATTATATGTAAGAATTTCCTCATTCTTTTTTACAGCTTTACAATAGTGCATTAATGTACCATAATTTAGTCAACCACTCCTCTATCGAGAGACATTTATATTGTTTCAAATATTTTGTTATTCGAAAAAGTGCTGCAATGAATAATCCTATGCATACCCTCTTCAAAATTATTCAATTCAATCTATGGGACCAATTTCTAGAATAGGAATTTCTGAGTCAAAGGATATATACATTTGTATTTTTGCTAGATAAAGCCAAACTGCATCCTGTATGGGTTACATCAAACTACACTCACACCAGCACCACATAACAGTGTCTGCTTCTCCACATGCTCAGCAACATACTGTGTTATCAATTTGTGGATTCTTACCAGATTGTCAGGTTAAAAAAAAAAAGGTATTTTGATATAGTCTTAATTTTAATTTGTATCTCCTTTATTATGATTGAATTGGGTATTTTTCCCTTTTTAATGAACTGCTTTTGAATATCGTTTTTCCATTTTGTTATTAGGTTTTTGGCCATTTTCTTTTATTGTTGTTGTTTGTAGAAAAGTCTATGTATTAAGAAATGTAGTTATTACCTGCAATATGCACTATAATTATTTTTTGTTTATTATTTGTTTTTGATGTTGTTTATGGGGTTATGCCACACCTTTTTTTTTTTTTTAATATGCACAAATCTGTCATTTTTTTAAATGACTTCTGCTTGTTGTATTACAGTTAGAAAGGCTCCTCAAGGGGGCGCCGGCGTAGCTCAGTTAGTTAAGTGTGCAACCCCTGATCTCAGCTCAGGTCGTGATCTCACAGTTCATGAGTTTGAGTCACGCATCAGGCTCTGTGCTGACAGTGCAGAGCCTGCTTGGAGTTCTGTATCTCCTTCTCTCTGCCCCCTCCCCATTTGTACTTTCTTCTTTTTTTTTTTTAATTTTTTTAATGTTTATTTATTTTTGAGAAAGAGAGAGACAGAGCATGAGCAGGGGAGGAGCAGAGAGAGGGAGACACAGAATCTGAAGCAGGCTCCAGGCTCTGAGCTGTCAGCACAGATCCCGATGTGGGGCTTGAACTCACAAACTGTGAGATCATGACCTGAGCCAAAGTCAGAGGCTAACTGACTGAGCCACCCAGGCACACCCCCCCATTGTACTTTCTCATTCCCTCAAAATAAATAAATAAACAACAACAAAAGTCTCCTTGATGCCAGAATTATAAAAGAACTCTCCCTTGTTTTCTTCTAGTACATACATAGTTTTATTTTCTAGATGAAACTACAATTAATTTGACGTTTATAATAATACACGGAATGACATATAGGTCCAAACAAATTTTTTCCAGTAGCTCCCCAATTTTTTCTACATAATTTATGAAACTGTCTTCTTCCCAATTTTTCCAAGTGCCAATTCTATTATATACTAAATTCCTCTGTTCTTTTTGGCTCTAGTTCCGAATTTTTAAGTGCGGCCCATTAAGCTCTCTGTCTATACCAGCATTAAAATAACACTTGTCATTACTGAAGATTTTTAGTACATTTTACTACCTGATAAAAATAGGTATCCTTTATCTCTCTTATTTTTTTGGAGTTTTCTCGGAACTTCTGATTTGTTTATTTTCATTTTGGAATTATTTTGTTCAGTTTCCAAAACAAAAACCTATTCGTGTAGTATTCACGTTAAATTACAAATGAACCTATGATGTTGAGTCTTTCTACTCAAAAACATGAGATGCCTTTTTGTTTATTTAAGGCTTCTTTTGTGCCCTTCAAGAATGTTCTCAATGCTGCATATGTCTTGCATATTTTTCAGTTTATCGCTATATATTTTTGTATCTATTTTTAAATATTCTTCCATTACACATTATAAATTGTTGTCTTTACATCTGAAACTACCCATTTCTATACAGTAATTTTGTACCCCATTATCATGTCTAATCCTATTATTTATAATTGTTATTAAGTTCACCGCTTAGGGTTCACTGAGTATACAATTGCATGATTTGCAAATTAGCATAACCAGCAGCTTTACAACTTTATACTTCAATTTTCTTTCCCTTGCCTAATTCATTGGTTAGTATTTCCAGACCACTGTTAAATAAGACCAATGGTAGTGAACACCTTTACCCGGTTAACTCTGTAGGAATGTTTTAGTGTTTCCACAGTAAATATGATGCTGGCTTTGAGACTCAGCTATATCTTGCTATGTAAGGAAGTATCTATTCATATTTATTGGGTATTGTTTTGTCAAAAGACTAAATGGCTATTACATTTTGTCAAATGCCCCTTTGGCACCTCTGTAAATAATCATATGCTTTCCTTCTCTTTAAATCTATTAATATATTAGATTATATTACTAGATTTTTCTAATATTGAACAATTCACACTCTGAATAAACTCCACTAGTTACTCATTATTTAGTGTACTGCTGGATTTTGTTCACTAATATGTTCTACTTACTTAATGAAAATAATTTGGAAGTGTTCAATCTTAGCCTTTACTTTGGAACTGTTTAACTAGTAATAGACTTATAAGTTCTTAAATATTTGAGTCCCGTGGGTGTTTGTTTATAGGAAATGAAATCAAGCTGTTTGATATCCTATCTCTCCTGATTTGGACAAATGCTTTTCTTATGAAAAAATTATCCATTTCATTCAGATTTTCTAATTTGTTTGCATAGATTTGAACAAAGTAGTCTTATGATTCTTTACAAGCCCCCTGTTTCCAAGGTGATTTCCCTTTTTATGTGTTAATTATCCGTCCTGATTCATTTATTTGATTAGACTTCTCTGTAGAATAGTTTCCTCAAATAGGTCCCTGGGTGATATGTTCTCTAATCTTTGTAGCTTTGTATATCATCTCTGGAAAGAAGCAATATTTTGGCAGGGAATGGGACCCTTGGGTCTCAGATTTGCTGTCCTTTTTGCCTATACTCTAGGTATTCTGTGGATATTATTCCATAAGCTTTTCCTTTCCATACCAGAAGTCCAATATGTTTTCCTTTGAAAATACCTTGTACTTTCTGTCTGGGAAATCCTAAGATTATCCTTTTACTCTTGGAGTTCAGGCATGCTATCACAATTACCTAATATAATGAGCCTTTCAATTTGCAAAATATTTATTAAGCTCAAGAGAACTTGTGTTTTCTTTTTATTTATTATGGTTCATCTTCTTTCAAGACTGCCTACTATTTATTTATATATTAGATCTTTTAGATGAGTCCTTCAAAGCCATTATGTTTTCTTCATACTTTCCAAATCTCTGTAATTTTGTTTTCTTTTGAGATATTTCTTTCAAGCTGTCTTTTAAAATGTTAATCTGGCCTCACCAGTGACATCTCCTCAATTTATTTAAAACATCTTTTATTAAAATCTATGGGTTTTAGTAGAAGGAAGATTTCTGTGCTCTAATCAAATATACTTAAGTTTTCCTATGTTTATATATATATATATATATATTTTAGGTTTCCTATATTTTTAATAAGGATGGGAATTGAAGAGTTCAAACTATTGTCTTCCTCCTCCACCAGTTATTTTCACAAGGGGCCATATACTCTGGATGTTCTGCTTGCTTTTCTTCTCTAGGACTATTGGATTCTCTTAAAAGCATTGTTGTTTTTTCTTACATATACCTTGTGGTTTGGACCCAGCTGCCAGAGCACTGAAAATGGAAACAATGTTTTAGGTGAAAAGTACAATGAGCTCCTGGTAAAATGTCATTCTCTTGCTGGTAGATCAGGAGGTAGTCTCTGTCTCTGAGGCAGCCTACCTTTTCAACTCTCCCACCGCTCAAAACAATTCCTCCAGTTACCCAAGTGTTCGTGCCCTTTATTTAGCAGGTCCAAAGAGCCCCTGCATTCAGCTTTCTTCATCAATCTCACTGTCCCAATCCCCATTCAAGAACTCCATGCCACTAGTCCCCAGAGTGGGGGAAAAAAACCCATGACACAATTGTCAGACAGAGCTGAGACCTCACATTCCCCGGATGGTACTTCATGCTGGGCTTTGAAATAGTTCATAGCTGAATTGAAAATGGAGGGGAGAGCATCAGGGTTGAATTTAAGCTATCATAATGCCACTAGCCATTTTCTCATTCTAGAACCATAAATAGGCTCCACGGGGATCCATGATCCTCTGAAATTACCATCAAATTTTATTTATTTATTTATTTATTTATTTATTTATTCATTCATTTATCTATATATGTATATGCATGAATATGTTTCTGTGGAGTTTTTTTAGAAGTTATTTTTTTATTTTTAACTTTTTTTTTTAAATTTTTTTTTTCAACGTTTTATTTATTTTTGGGACAGAGAGAGACAGAGCATGAACGGGGGAGGGGCAGAGAGAGAGGGAGACACAGAATCGGAAACAGGCTCCAGGCTCTGAGCCATCAGCCCAGAGCCAGACGCGGGGCTCGAACTCACGGACCGCGAGATCGTGACCTGGCTGAAGGCGGACGCTTAACCGACTGCGCCACCCAGGCGCCCCTATTTTTAACTTTTTTTTAATGTTTATTTGTTTTTCAGAGAAAGAGACAGAGTGTGAGTGGAGGAGGGGCAGAGAGAGAGGGAGACACAAAATCCGAAGCAGGCTCCAGGTTCCCAGCTGTCAGCACGGAGCTCAATACAGGGCTGGCACTCACTGACTACGAGTTCATGACCTGAGCTGAAGTCAGGTTGGACGCTCCACCAACTGAGCCACCCAGGTGCCCCTAGAAGTTATTTTTTAAAGAATTTTACTTTTTTAGAGCAGTTTTATGTTCATAGCAAAATTGAGAGGAAGATGCAGAGATTTCCAATATGCCACAAGCTTCCACATACATGGACTCCTCCGTTATCAACATCCCCCATCGGAGTAGTACGTTTGTTACAACTGCTGAGCCTACATGGACACATCATAAATCCCCAATAGGCCAGTAAGTCAATAAGCCAAAAAGATGTAGATCACTCTAAATCCAATAGGTAAAGAGGGTCTCACAGCTTCTTGGACACCAGGGATCATAGCTAAAATAAATATCTTCTGTTTCTATGGCTACACTTGAGTCATTGTAAAATGGGTTACTGAATATGGAAGATTACCCTTTGAAGAAAAGGCAAGTTCTTAGACCTAGAAGGAAATGGTTTAAAGAGAAATAAAATAAGCTAAATTGAAACCTATCACACAGTAAATAATAACCTCTATAGAGGGGCAAAAGTAACAAATATAAAAAGGTTGTGGGTTCAATGAGTTTAAGAATAAGAATTCAAAAAAGAGCTTTTTGTGAAGATAAGTTAGAAATGTGTAAAGTAATAAAATTGAGACAGGTTTATTTCCCCTCAAAAAAAAAAAAAAAAGATTAAAATTTCCTACATCCTTGCACTGGTATGTTTTCAGTGAGCCTCACTGAAGACTTGGCACTCTTCTAAATTTTAAATGTTCTTTTTTTTAATCTCTTGGAAAATATTACTGGCTTTAATCAAAAGTAGGTCCGCATCATATCTACTATATTATATGGTTATATTCGAAACACAAGCCTTAGTAATTCTAATGGAAATAAAGGATTTGATGGGTTTTTTTTTATCTGAGATGAATATAAAGAGCAAATGAACTCAGAAATATCTTCTTTATGTCTACCAGGTAGAAAGAGAAACTATAGCCTTCTATATGCCCGAACTGATTTTTAGACTTTTAAATATACCCATACGTTGTTTTTATAGAAGTTAATTTTTTATGTGACCATAACCCAGCTAGACCACTGATAAGGGGAATCAGAAGTAGAAAAGAGAAGACAATAGACTTCAGGGTAGACCCTAATAATGCAATCTACAATCCTCTATACATTACTCTTAAATTAACAAAAGCTCACCCTCATAAATATTAAGCTATAAATGTATTATCAAGAATTCATAGGGGGCGCCTGGGTGGCTCCGTTGGTTAAGCATCTGACTTCAGCTCAGCTCATGATCTCGCTGTCTGTGGGTTCAAGCCCCACATTGGACTCTGTGTTGACAGCTCAGAGCCTGGAGCCTGCTTTTGATTCTGTGTCTCCCTCTCTCTCTGCCCCTCCCCCACTCATTGTCTGTCTCTCTTTCTCTCTCTGTCTCTCAAAAATAAATAAACGTTAAACAAAAATTCATAAAGTTCTTTACACTTATCACAGGGAGCAAGCATAATGTATAGAATTATTGATCACTATGCTGTATACCTGAAACTAATATAATGTTATATGTGATTACACTTCAATTTAAAATTTTAATTTAAAAATTCATATAGTCCTTAATTTTTCACCTGTATATTAGATATAATAAAAATATATGAGGGGGACCTGGGTGGCTCAGTCAGTTGAGCATCCGACTTCAGCTCAGGTCATGATCTCACGGTTCATGGGTTCAAGCCCCACATAGGGCTCACTGATGTCAGCCTGTCAGCATGGAGCCCCCTTCGGATCTTCTGTCTCTCTCTCTCTGCCCCTGCCCCACTTGGGCTTTCCCCAAAATAAATGAATAATAAATATATATGTACATATGAATAGAAGTTTACCTATTTTCTAAAATGTGTATTTCTTTTTTAAATGTCTTGATCATATAATCAGTATGTACAAATTTGGTTTTTCATTATACTCCACCATTTTACCTTTTCCATATCCCTTTTAACAAATACGTGCTCAATTATTATTATGTATTATTGTTAAAGGATGCATAGTAAAAATCTATGTTCAGGTACTAGAATCCAGCTATCGCCTTATCTAACCAAAGAATTCCCATTAGCAGATGCAAAGAAACTAAATAAGGAGCAGTGATATCAGACATCACTGAATGAGCACAGAGTTTATGTCCACTAAAGCAGATGCATCCGTCTTCTCAATGCAAGAATAGTGCTCATCATGAGACCTATATGCCATCCTATTTAAAGCATTGTTGTCTTACCACCTCTTGCTGGGAATTTTCTCTCCAGTTCCAAGACTCTTCAAAATGAATTTCTAGACCAACCTAACTCTATTTAACCATGCTGTATTTCTTGGTTTCAGATGGCTATACCACTGACGACATTGAGTTTTACTGGAACGGAGGAGAGGGAGCAGTAACTGGAGTTAATAAAATTGAGCTTCCTCAGTTTTCAATTGTCGACTACAAGATGGTCTCCAAGAAAGTGGAGTTCACAACTGGTGAGGTTATTTCCCTCCAAATGAACTCGAGGCACTGTGAAAGAAAGAAGATGATTCCTACCAAATGGAGATCTGATTTTTTTTTTCTGTTTTCCTTTTTTAATTCAGGGGCATATCCACGACTGTCACTAAGTTTTCGTCTAAAGAGAAATATTGGCTACTTCATTTTGCAAACCTACATGCCTTCCACATTGATTACAATTCTGTCCTGGGTGTCTTTTTGGATCAACTATGATGCATCTGCAGCCAGAGTTGCACTAGGTAAGGCATTCCCAGCACTGAAAAGAGCTGGTAGGATTTAGCTTCAACCAACCAACCATTGTTAGAAATTATGAGCAATGGCTTTCTCTCAGAGCAAGTCAAAGAATGAGATTACCATAAGAGTCCTTATAGTAAAATATCAAAGGGTAAGCATTTTCAGGATGAATGTTTTACAGTGCAATATCTTCTTAGCATTTTACCAAAAAAATCTTGAAATATAATTAATACTAGCTATATTAGTGCTTCTTAGAGCCTATTTTTAAATTTTCATTACACTAATTTTTACTAACTTTGTGATGATTTCCTCTTTGGTCTCTGCTTTTTACAATGAAGAACATTTACAATGCATTATTCTCTCTCTCTTTTTTTTTTTGTATGTTGTATTCTTTTTTTTTGTAATATAATTTATTGTCAAATTGGCTTACGTACAACCCCCAGTGCTCATCCCAGCAAGTGCCCTCCCATTTTCCCTTCTCCCCCACCCCTCATCCACCCTCAGTTTGTTCTCTGTATTTAAGAGTCTTTTATGGTTTGCCTCCCTCCCTTTGTAATTATTTTTCCCTTTCCCTTCCCCCATGGTCTTCTGTTAAGTTTCTCAAGATCCACATATGAGTGGAAACATATGATACCTGTCCTTCTCTGACTGATTTATTTCACTCAGCATAATACCTTCTGGTTCCATTTACATTGCTGTGAATGGCATGATTTCATTCTTTCTCATACAATGCATTATTCTCAAATGGATTTGGAGAAAGCTAAACCTTGTGACTGTTAACAAGATATGTCAATTGTTAAAAAATACTATTTTTCGAACATTAAAGTTAAGTCGTATCGATCTGAGTTTTCCTTAAATGGAGCTCATAGCACTTGAATAGGGCACAGACATTCATCAGCTATATTAATGACCTGTGATCAGCACAGAATAAAAATGGTTTCCTTCCTGGAGGGACAAAATTCAAAATTAATCTTGCCATGGTTGAGTAATTGCAGCAAACTGAAAGGCTATATTTGAGACTTTAAAGGATTCCTTGGAAAGTTAGAATATATAAGGTCCGTTTGATGAATCTGAGCATGTATGGGTGTGCCTCATTATTTGATCCTAGACCCCTCTCAGTTATCATTTTCTGGGGCTTATTCTCAAACATGCGTGCACATGTGTGCGTGCACACGCACACACACACACACACACACACTCACACACACACACCAAATACATAACAGCATCATTTCCAGCTAAGCTGACTGACATACACATCACTTCTTTTGAGATTGCTGAACTGGGTTAGATGTTCAGCATCCCCTTCACACTCAAAGTAATTGTCATCTCTATAACTTATTTCTAATGACTAATTTCTAATGGCTCACAGTCAAATGCTGGTAGCCCCTTATCAACCTTTGAACATTCCAAAACTAAGGAAAGGCAACAAATAGTTGATCACATCATAGGTATGAATCTGCATATATTATTTGAATGTGAACATGAGTATGTGTATACTATGGTTAAGGAAAAAACAGTGGATGATGTCAACAGCAGGGAATACAACTATCAAGGTCATAAATTGTGGTTCTCCTTACACATCTATCCCCAAAGCTAATAGTATTTTGATTAAAGATGTTAGCACATAAAATGCTGACTTAATCTTCTCTTTGAAATGTAAAATCTGTGACATTTTAAAACTTAAGTAAGTAAAAAAGGCATTTGTTTACTAACCCTTCTTGCTTAAAAATTTAAATCAAAGAGTAGAAACCAAAAAGTAATTAGTGGATTTGTAAATGAATGAACTGTTTATTTCTGCTGAGGATATTAGCTAGAATTATACTGGGTGAACTTTAAAATTTTATTCAAAGAAATAAGTGAGACCATTCGTGATGTTATTTCAGATCAGTGCAGTACTTTGGAATTCATCACTGATCTGAACCATTTTAACTTTTTATATGCTAACTCCGACTTCCTATTTTATCTGTTCTCTTAAAGTTGAATAGTCAAATCAGGGAATTTATCCAGAATAATCTCATGGGCAAATGAGTGCTAAACTATCGTTCACCCTTTTCAGTTTCTACCTTCTATTCTCTTTGCCGGATGTCGTTTGTTTTTAACACCCATTTTAACATTTCCTGTCTTTATTTTTAAGGATTGTCATCAAGTTTCAAGTTTTATCTTCTCATCTTTCTGTTTTCATTTTAAGTGCCTTTTGTTTAACACTTCCTTGCTTTTTTGCCCCTAGCTGGGTGATCTATGGAAAATAACTAATCTCAGAATTTCTGTTTATGCATCTATAAAATAGAAATCATATACCTGCCTTATCATACTCAGCAAGCTGTTATGGTAGTCATATAAGATAATTCATAACTGTGTTTAAACTGTAATATTGGGGCACCTGGGTGGCTCAGTCAGTTAAGCATCGGACTCTTGATTTGGGCTCAGGTCATGATTTCACTATTCATGAAATCAAGCCCCATGTTGGGGCTGTCAGCATGGAGCCTGTCTGGGATTCTTTCTCTCTCTCTCTCTCTCTCTCTCTGTCCCTAACCCAGTCTCTCTCTCTCAAAAATAAATAAATAAACTTAAAAAATAAAATAAAATAAAACTGTAATATGCTATATAAATGTGTAATATTAGTATTATAGCACACATAATCTACGTAAGATTCCAACTTCCTCTTTAGTTTTGTTTTTCCCAATTACATTTCATCATTGCCATCAACAACACCAAATATTTATTACAGTCATGCAAAGATTATATGGTTAAGAAATCTTGTGCTTAACAAAATAGACAAAACAGAATTTTCCTTTTAAGAGTTTACAGTCTTAACCTTCTTTAACAAATCCAAGTTGAATTTTTCAGGAAATCTTTTCTTGACTCCAGGGAACTAATTCATTCTAGGCTCTGGAATCAAGAACTAGAGGTAATATTTGAAAAATCAAAGCAACAAGGTTTTATTTAAAAAATACATAAATCAAATGTTTGATGCAAATCGCAAACTTTCTTACATATATCTTCTTTTAGTGTTGTTTCACTATGAATGATGCATTATTATTTTAACGTGTAATACTGACCTTGTATATATTATAGACTTATGGAATGAAGTAGGTCTCCTCACGATGGTTACCAACTTTCAGTTTGGTAGTGGCTGTTGTGGGCGTTAGTGTCACAAGGACAGATTTAGTAGGAAAATGAGCAAGACGCTGAGACCCGGAAGAAGTCCGGGTTACCCGGTGTGGAACAGAATGAGGAACATTTGACAGGAGACAGTGAGCACATCAATGGGATTTTGATATGCAGGCCCATTTATTCTTCTTTCTTCTATGTGTATTATTTTTTTTTTAATGGCTTCCAACCCTCCATTAATGGTACATCCTGTTTTACGATTTGTTCATGGCCTGTATGGGGAGTCTGAAGCTTTGTCCTTCCAAATATCTGCTCCTTTTGCCTAGTGGTTTATCACATTGCTGCCATCATTCTGGGACACCGATAAGGAAATAGCATCTGTCTTAGTCTTTCAAGGGCAGCTTAACAAGTGCATTCAGCTAAGATGTGTCTTTCTGTTTCATAGGAATCACCACCGTGCTGACAATGACAACCATCAGCACTCACCTCAGGGAGACTTTGCCGAAGATCCCTTATGTCAAAGCGATTGATATTTACCTGATGGGTTGCTTTGTGTTTGTGTTCCTGGCTCTCCTGGAATATGCCTTTGTAAATTACATCTTCTTTGGAAAAGGCCCTCAGAAAAAGGGAGCTAGCAAACAAGACCAGAGTGCCAATGAGAAGAACAAACTGGAGATGAATAAAGTTCAGGTAATGTATTAAATATTCCTTACAATATTCTTCCAAAATGTATCAGCAGCATGGTGCTCAGGGCCCCCATAACAGGAAAAAAAAAAGTATATTAGTTTATCTTTAATATGGCTCAAACACGCCTCCCTTTTACATATTTGAGAATTGGGGATTGAACAAGTTAGGTTGAAGTTACCATAGATTAGTAATATACCTGGACCTAAAACTCAACCCTAAATCCATTATTCTTTATTCTAAACCAAATAGTTGTAAAACTATAGGCAGAAGAATAATGCCAGATTTGCTTGATAAATGAATGAGACAACTAAAATAAATCAGTTCTGTACTCGGTGGAAATGAAAAGATATGGCCCAGTAGTTACAACCACAGACTGGAATTAAACTGCTTGGGTTTGAGTCCCAGCTCTGCTACTTACTGGCTTTATAACCCCAGACATATCAACCTACATAACTTCTCATCTAGTCTCTGTTCTCAATGTCATCATGGAGGTTATTATAGTATACTTATAGAGTTGTTATAAGGACTAAATGAGATTTTTTTTAAGTCTAATATTTGTAACAATACCTGGAGCATGATAGGTACTCATTATCATTATAGCTAGCTAGCTATTACCCTTGGATGTAAGACACTGTCACTATTTTTCTTTTGCTTTTCATTGGTAGATCTTATGACTTGTGCTTTCACTAGCGCTTTCTTTATTCTTTAAGAACATCTCTTTAGCCTCTACTTCTATGCCATGTTTCACTGAAATCAAATTAAAATTGTGAACATTGAAATACTGCATCCACTATAAATTGTTTTCAAGATGGCACCCAGGGTGACAACTCAAAAGATTCTCTCATTTAGCCACCATTCTGAGCATTAGGGATACTTCCCTGAAGGAGACAAAACTCCTGGCTCTCTCAGACTCTAATGTGGGAAGACAGACCATAAACATGTAAGCACAGATTAAGAGGATAATTTCAGGTTGTAGTAAGTTCTGAAGAAAGTAAAACAGAGCGATGGGTAAGAGAATGATTTGGATCAGCTTCAAGGGAACAAGGAAGGTAGATCAGGAAGACCTCTCTGAGACATGACCATTTGATCTGAGACCTAAGTGATGAGAAGCACTAACCACACCATGTCCATTCGAGGCAGAGGACACGACAGTGCAGTGGCTTGGAGGAAGGAATTGCTTGAGGTATGAAAGTACTAAGAGGACACCAATGTGGCAAGACCATAGCAAGTGAGGGAGAATATGTAGTATTAGAGGTGGCTGGAGAATCAGGCAGAAGCCAAACTATAAATCTTCCATGTACGTATCTTCATGCTCTTTGGTGGGATATCAAAACCAAACACTGTCAGGTAATTAGAAAATTATAAGCAAAATACCAAACAGATTCAGCCAAATGGTCAAAATTCAAAGTAACTCATTCAAATAATATTTTACTCTTTTTTTTAAAGTTCCTTTTTTTAAGTTTAATTTTTTTTTTTTTGAGAGAAAGAGAGAAAGAGAGAGAGGATGAGCACGCGTGAGGGAGCAGCAGAAAGAGAGGGAGAGAATCCCGAGCAGGCTCCACGCTGTCATCTCTGGCCTGATGCAGGGCTCGATCTCACGAACCGTGAGATCATGACTTGAGCTGAAATCAAGAGTTGGAAGCTTAACCAACTGACCGACCCAGGTGCCCCGGGAAATTTTCACTCTTATGTGAAATACTATGCTGGATTCTATGCCAGAAGGAGGAAGCATGATACTTGCCCTGAATAATCTTCTGATCTTTGTGGGAAAGAAGATTATATTCAGATGAGGTGATTAGATTATAAAATGAAACAGGACAGCACCTACCTTGAGGAGTGTTTCTGAAAGGAAAAGGCTGGTTCTGACCTACTAGCTTTAAAAGTACGTTAGCAGATTTTAAGGCCACCTCTTTTCTGTTCCCACTCTCATCTCAGTTGCCTTCTAAGCCTCTGCATAGCTTGGAATGTGTATTAATGGATATATCATGAGGGAAAGCCCTACATAAATAAAGTGGCATAGGTTCACTGGTAGGAAAATATGAAGCCATGGACTGGATGGATGTCAAAGATAAGTAGAATTTGGAAAGGTAAAGGAGAAAACAGGGCCTCTGAATTGGCTAGAAAAGCAGTGTTCTCTAGAAAGGTAATTAAATGGAAAGGCCACACCTTCAGCAAACTGAAATCAATGCATTCAGATAATTTAAAAACATCATAAAACAAACTTTAACCACACCCTTTGGTCATTTACCTTGATTCCACCCCAGGATATCAGAGAATTTTTCTAAGATGTTAAGGGACAAATAAAGGCCAAATGAAAGCCTTGTATGCCACATCATATCTAGATGTATAATACGTATTGCCCTCAAGAGGGCTTAGTGACTAATAAATAAGTAAAATGTTTCTATCTAACTGATCTTTGTGTTTGAGTAACATTGGGCTCAAACATAGTAAGGTTTCACTGGATCTCAAATCAGGAACTTTTTATGCCAGATGAATTGACATTTTAAATTTGAATTCCAGTAGATAGGATAGAAAAATCCCTCAATTATCAGGGTTGTTTTTTTTTTTTTTATGAAATTTATTGTCAAATTGGTTTCCACACAACACCCAGTGCTCATCCACGGATTTTTTTTTTAATTTTTTTTTTCAACGTTTATTTATTTTTGGGACAGAGAGAGACAGAGCATGAACGGGGGAGGGGCAGAGAGAGAGGGAGACACAGAATCAGAAACAGGCTCCAGGCTCTGAGCCATCAGCCCAGAGCCCGACGCGGGGCTCGAACTCACGGACCGCGAGATCGTGACCTGGCTGAAGTCGGACGCTGAACCGACTGCGCCACCCAGGCGCCCCATCCACGGATTTTTAAAGAAGATAAAAATGTGCTTTTATCCATGGAAAGTTAGATTAGAAACTTCACAAATTCTTTTCAGAAAAACACAAACAAAATCATGCCCAAATTAATTTAAAAATCATGTTAAGACATGAAAGAGTAGTTTATATTGGACTAACTCTCTTATGGATTAAAAATTATAAACCCCGAGCAAAAAAAAAAATATATTTTTGAGAGAGAGACAGCTTGAGCAGGGGAAAGGGGCAGAGGGAGAGAGAAAGAATCTTAAGGAGCCTCCACACTCAGCATGGAGCCCAAGGTGGGGCTTGATCTCTGTGAGATCATGACCTGAGCCAAAATCAAGAGTCAGACACTCAACCGACTGAGCCACTCAGGTGCCTCCTGAGCAAAAAATTTTTAAATCTGCTTGAAGACATGAGACTAACTGAAAACAAACAAAAACTAAAGGAGAATCAACCCTCAAATGAAGGGAATGACATTCTCTTAAATCAGTATTTATATAGCTTTGTCCCGAGGCCACTCCCCAGTCTGCAGAACTTCAGCCAAAAAAACCTGCAGTTTTATCAGTCTGATGAGTCAGAACATGGAGTTTGATACTTCCAGAGTTTCAAGAAATCCTAGAAAGAAGTGAGTCACAAGAGAAATGCAAAATCTGAATTTGGGGCGCCTGGGTGGCTCAGTCAGTTAAGCATCTGACTTCAGCTCAGGTCATGATCTCCCGATCTGTGAGTTTGAGCCATTCATCGGGCTCTATACTGACAGCTCAGAGCCTGGAGCATGCTTCAGATTTTGTGTCACCCTCTCTCTCTGTCCCTATCCTGCTCATACTCTGTCTCTGTGTGTCTCTCTCCTCTCTCTCAAAAATATACATTTCTTTTTTAAAAAATAAAGCTTTAAAAAAAAAAACCTGAATATAAACTTCCCACAAATCCTTGGTTGACCTCTGAACTACAAAAGTATAAAATGCTAGGAAATCTGGAAGGGGGAAACAGCTGAAAGACTGAAAAAAAAAGAACAAAAATAAGGGATTCTCCTTGAGTTAAGGGAAAAATTAAAAAAGATTCACCGTAACTACACATAAAACCCACTCACTACCCATTCTAGGTGACCTATTAGTAATTTAACTGCCTTTTATTATTATTAATTTTTTTTTATTTTGGAAAGAGAGAGCAAGGGAAAGGGACAGAGGGAGAGAGAGAGAGAGAGAGAGAGAGAGAGAATCTTAAGTAGGCTCCACCGTCAGCACAGAGCCCAAAACAGGACTTGATCAAATCACTCTGAGATCACGACCTAAGTCGAAATCAAGAGTCGGACACTCAACCAACTAAGCCTCCCAGGTGCCCCTTAACTGCCTATTAAAACAAAACCCAACATTTGTTAGGGAAAATAACAGAATCCAAAGTCTCTACAGAGCATCATCAACAGCTACTATATCATAAAAAATCACTAGACATGAGAAAAAAGCAGGAAAACATGCCCATACTTAAGAGAAAAGACTTAAAAAGAGAAAAGAGAAAAGTCACTAGAAACAGAACTGCAAAAGTCTCAGATGTTGGCTTAAAAGTTAAGGACAATAATTAAAAATAATAACAGTAATTAATATATTTAGAAGTTCATAGAAAATAGCCCAAAACTAAAAGGAGCTGAAATATCCTATAATAGGCAAATGGTGAAACAAACCATAGTAGGTTCATACCATGGAATACCAGCCCAATAAAAAGTAATGAACTATTGATACATACAACTTGAATGGATCTCAAGGCATTATGATGAATGGGAAAAAAAGTCCATCTTAAAAGATTATACATTGTCTGATTCCAGTTATATAATATACCTGAAATAATAAAATTATAAAGATTAAAGAACAGACCAGTGGTTACCAGGAGTCAGTGATGGGTGGAGGGATTGAGTGTGATTAATTAGAAAGGGGTAGCACAAGGTGGTGGAATAATTCTATAGCTTGCAGTGGTGGTTATGTGAATCATCACATGTAATAAAACTACATAGAACTATACATACTTTATACCAATGTCACTTTCCTGGGTGACATTGTACAGTAGTTAAGTAAGATGTCAATAGGAGAAACTGGGTGAAGGGTACATGAGAGCTCTCTGTGCTATCTTTCTAGGAATCTACAATAATTTCAAAAGAAAAATTTTTAAATAATGTCCATAGGAACAGATTAATATAGGTAGAGATGGGGAGTTTCAAAAAAAGACTTGAAACTGAAAAAGAACCAATGGAAATCATAGAATTGAAAAATTCATTAGACTGGGTATTATATGTAAGTGATGCATCACTGGGTTCTACTCCTGAAGCCAATACTATGATGTATGTTGACTAACTTCAATTTAAATAAATTGATTTTTTAAAAAGATTACATACACTTCAATTTTTCTATTTAGATTACTGCATCCTTAGCAAAGCAATGCATAAATCAGATCCCCCGCCCCCCTTTCAGATAGATGAAAGAATATCCATTATATATTACATATATCCTTTTGAATAAAAATTGCTTATGTATTTAAAAAAAAGAAAAATGCATTAGATGAATCAGCATCAGATTTTATAAAACATAAGAAAGGGTTAGTGACATTAAAGTTAATATTGGCTATCTCTCAATTTTTCCATTACACTGGTTCTTATCGTAAATGTTACTACCTCAAAGAAGGCTTAACTGACACCCCCAATGGTGGATTGTATTTTGTACCATTGTTATTTGTTCTCATGGCTTTCTGTGCTTTTCCACCATAGGATTTACCACAATAGTGAATATATGTTTACTTAAGTAATTATTTTTTAATGTCTATCTCTCTACTAAACTATAAGTTTCCCAAGGATTGGGATCAAGGTCCTTGTCTATTATGTTTATTGTTCTTTAATCAGTGGCTAGAACAGAGGAAAAAACAAATAAGTATTTGTATTTGCTGAATGAATAAATTTAGAGAGGACTTCTCCATTGAGGATGAGTTCTTAGCTACCATAACCCAAGGTCCTGAATGCTACATCATGTTTTATAAAACTCATATACATTCATAATAAGTAAGAAAAAGAGACTGTAGTCCACTTCAGTTTTTGCTCCAAACTTTCTTACTGTTTCTATCACTTTGATTTTTAATATTTTCTAAAGCATGATTTATATCAACCCCTGCTATTCTCTCCGAATCACAGTGTCATATAACAACAGATAGATATAATCTTCAATAACAAAGCAAGTGTATTACTTCGTCTTTTCAGTGTATTATCTCCAGCAGTTAAGATAATAATGCAACCTGTGTGGTATTTAAAAATGCTATCCCCTGGTGAAATTTAAAAAATAGAAAATAATATCAGATTTTTTTCCTTTCATATAAAAGTTTGGGTGGTCCTCCCCTTTCCTTTTAGATACTTGTAAACAGTTGAATTCAAATGATACATGTGCTGTGGTCCCAGACAATTTTCATTTGAGGGACCCTAACATTTGCCTTGGTACCCTAGAGTATAGCATGGCATCATTCATTTATTACACATTACTCTTGATAGCCTTGGCTGGGCAGTCATGTCAAGGGTCATTTGTACTGAAGTTAGAAGTGCTTGCTTTGTCTTGATTTATATTACCACCAGCTGCAGTGAAGCATCTTTTCTGTAGGAGTACAGATGCTGAATCCAGACATTAGGAGAGTTTCAACCTCTGAGGTGATAAAGACTGTAGATTCATGTACCCCTCAGGCATCATTTGAAACTAGAGATGGTATTTAGAGTTTTGAAAGATAGATTTCACAGTACTAGTAGGCTGTAAGTATGCTACTTCTGGGCCACTTTTACACTAACCTGGAATATACGTGGTTGGGTCTGTTGGCCACATGCCTGCCCACTTGCAAATAGATCCACCTAGGCTGGATTGGTTGCATGGGCAGTCCATAGTCAGGTACTGATTTGAAATCACTTGAAGTCATGGGGGACACCTTGCAACCCCAACAATTAAGAAATAGAATTTCCATTCAGATTCAGATATCGATGCTGTAATCTGGCCTCTTTCCTCTCATTCCTATTCTCTGTGGTGTGTTATCTACATTTTCAGACACTTTTAGACATCTACACTTTCAGACAACTTGCTAAATGGAAATCGGCTCTGTACTGTGATTAATTCCAGGATCCATAATGCATGTGAAAGCAGGCATCCTAACAGTCAACAGCTTTTCCTTAAAACTAGCTTGAAACAGATGGATACCTACATTAGCCTTTGAGCCTAGGACGTACCCCACATCACTGCCTTGTCATCGGGCCAACTAAGACACTTCTCTCAGCCTTTGATGAAATTTTAACCTTTATGACTTAGCATCTTGGATTCTCGAGAAATTCAGGCAGGACTTTTGATTTCTGTGGATAGCCTGTGTTAGCAATTCATGGACTTCTTTAGCCCTTAAATCCGTGCCCAAATCTGGCTCGGTTCATGCTTTGTTCTCTAGTCTTGGCTTAATGTAGCTAATCTCCAGATGCTTCAACAGCTCTTTCTCTCTCTCTCTCTCTCTCTCTCTCTCTCTCTCTCTCTTCCTCTCTCTCTGCCTCCCTCCTCCCTCCTTCCCTCTCTCCTTCTCATTTTCTTCTATACCCAAACATCTAGGATTCTTTTGTAAATGAGGAAGAAATCAAATTCACTTAACAGGCTTAAGAAAAAGGTGGGGGATATATTTTGGCACACAGAACTAGAAGGTCCATGAGTGGTTCTCATTTCCTATGTGGCTATATCCATATATTTAAACATTGTCATCAGAAAGCATCTCTCTTCATCTGTTAACTCTGCTTTCCTTTATAATGGCTTTACGTTCATTAAACCCTTCCTTCATGGTGTTCCAAAACGCCGAAGTTTATATGTTCCAAGCTCTGCAACCCTAACCCAAAAGTACTTTCTTATCACCAATAGTTACAACAAAAAAAAAGTCTTAGGATTGAGTCTTCTGGATCAGCTTGAGTCATATTCTCATGCAGAAATCAATCTCTCTGACTAGGAAGTTGGGAAACAATAAATGCACAGGTCTGCATCACATGCCTGTCCCTGGAGCCTTAAAGATGCAAGTAGGTCCACTTCTGCCACATGCACCAAGGAAAGTCAGGTAATGTTATCAGAAGAAGGTGGAATGGAATCAGGCAGGCCAAACCAATAGGCATCCACCAAAACTCACCCTAGACTCTGCCTAAAAGAAAATATCCATACTCTTTAATGCTACATCCAGCACCCACTGTGATCTCATGCTGCTTTCCTCTTCTGCCTCATTCCTCCTCCCTCTCCCCTTCACCAACACACACTTGGCTCTAGAAGTCCAACTCACAGTTTTCCCAAGTTGCCATGGTTTCACTCTTTGCTAACTTAGCTTGGCTTGTTCCCCCAAATTCACCTCTTGCCTGATGTCTGCCCTCACTCATCAGGTGCTTCTCCTAGAGCTCTCCATTGCACACTATGCTTACCGTTTTTTGTTTTAAACTTAAAAAATATTTAAGGGGTGCCTGGGTGGCTCAGTCAGTTAAGTGTCCAATTCTTGATTTTGGCTCAGGTCATGATGTCACAGTTGTAAGATTGAGCCCAGTGTCAGGCCCCATGCTGAGCATGGAGTCTGCTTAAGATTCTCTCTCTTCCTCTTCCTCTGCCCCTCCCTTACTTGCACTCTCTCTTTCTCTCTATCAAAAAATAAAAGCCACTTAAAAATATTTAATATTGGGGCACCTGGGTGGCTCAGTTGGTTGAGCATCCGACTTCGGCTGAGGTCATGATCTCGCGGTTTGTGAGTTGAGCCCCGCGTCGGGCTCTATGCTGACAGCTCAGAGCCTGGAGCCTGCTTCAGATTCTGTGTCCGCCCCTGTCTTCTCTCCACCCCACCCCTGCTTGTGCTCTGTCTCTCTCTGTCTTTCAAAAATGAATAAACATAAACAAATTTTAATATTTAATATTTAACTTTAACAAATATTTAATGAGCATATACTATGAAAATACTCTGTATGCACTAGGTATAGTCAGCAATGAATAAAAAAAAACCTTTCATTTGGATGGGAGAGAAAGATGAACATTATACATATAAATACATCACACACAATCAAAATGACACCCACAAACACACATATAATGCCAGGCAATAATATACACTATAAAGAAAAACAGAGTAGGACTTGAATGCAAACACTTTATCTTCCACTTTGGGTTTTCCAATGCCTGCCAAAGAGCCCGAATCAGGCACTTAAATGACTTTTAAAACAATAAGTGAACTAATGAATTAATTACAAAACCAAGCAGAATGCTCTTAAAATTCATGTATAATTGGAAACTTTTTTCTATTATATTTCTATTGTTACAAAAATAAAATATTTAAGCCTCTCTCTTTTTTTTTTTAAGCCTCTCCTACAGTGAAAACTGTTTGGTACCTGTCCAAATTTAAAAAATATATATAATAAATCTTTCCTAATGAAGGACATATATTTTGATTAGGGACAGTCGATGGTAATAATAGATGTGTGCTATTAATAGATTGCTTTCTTTTAAGTTTGTTTTTTTTTTATTTTTGAGAGAGAGAGCATGAGCAGGGAAAGGGCAGAGAGAGAGGTAGAGAGAGAATCCCAAGCAGGCTCTGTGCTGTCAGAGCAGAGTCTGATGCCAGGCTCAGTCTCACAAACTGTGAGATCATGACCTGAGCCACAATCAAGAGTCAGACGCTTAACCAACTGAGCCACCCAGGTGCCCCTAGACTGCTTTCAAACAGTGTTGATACTTTTCTTTTCTCAGCAATTCCTTCTCCTGAAATCTCTATGTTAGAATCTAAAGTGATTGATAACTCTACTCTGCCGTTACTTCATGATATTCTCCAGTTGGGAGGAAGAAAGTGTAGAAGTGCTTTGTTGATTACCTTAGGAGAGGGGCAGAGGGAGAGAGAACCTTAAGCAGGTTCCATGTCCATCATGGAGCCTGACATGGGGCTCCATTCAGGACCCTGAGACCATGACCTGAGCAGAAATCAAGAGTCAGACGCTTAACCGACTCGGCCACCCAAGTGCCCCGACATCACACATTTTGAATACCTCCTTTTCAAACATCCAAAAAGTAATGGTTACTTTGACCAAAATCACTTTTTTATTTTCCTGAAGAGCAAAACATTACTGAAGAGTTTTTGGATGACTTTTTAAGGGGATTCACTGAAGATGAATCTGAAAACTGACCCTTATTTGCATCATTTAGAATTCAGTGAATTTGCTGGTTATAATGCATTTTATATTTAATTGTAAGAAGCACTCATCTCACATATTGGGTCTCCCTAAGTCTATGTATAAAATGCTCCTATGTATAAGATAGTTTCTGGTTTCTTGTTTCTATCATTCTCTACTCAAAACTCAATAAATTCCCACTAAATTCCCACGTATCTCAGGCTTGAACAGTGCATATTTGTAATTAATTCTTAGCTTTCTGAAATAAGCTAACCACTTTGTGGATTTTAGGTATACCAAAATCAGCTAGGACCCTTGGAATCCTTGTGTAAAATGCAGACTGGGAAGACCTGAATCTAGTATGAAATGAGCTCAAACCTGTATTTTTAACAAGCTTCCCAATAGATTCAGATGCACAATAATGTCTGAGAACCACCACTCTAGAGAGTCTAGCCACTTATGTGTCCTTAGCCACTGAAACTCAAACAGAGCTTAGAGAGATGACTCCAAGTCAGAGTTTCAGAGTTCCTCATTCTATAGACATTTACTCAGCCCCTCCTTAGGAGTATCAGTCTCTTTTCTGGAAGAGCAAGGGGAATATAACAGTGATGAAAAACACAGTAACATCAGAGCAACTGTGCTCCTGGAGCTTACATTTCAGTTGAATAATTAACAAATATGTAAATATGGGTGGCCCAGCCAATTGTGTCCGACTTCAGCTCAGGTCATGATCTCATGGTTCCTGGGTTCTAGCCCCGCGTGGGGCTCTGTGCTGACAGCTCAGAACCTGGAGCCTGCTTTGGATTCTGTGTCCCTCTCTCTGCTCCTCTGCCATTCGTGCTCTGTCTCTCTGTCTCTCTCTCAAAAATAAACATTAAAAATAATAATAATAATAAAATAAAACAAGTGTGTAAATAAATATACGCTATAATGGCAGATGATGATAATTATGGTGAAGAAAATGGTGAGGAGCTAGTCAGGTAACAATCTGAGCAAGATCATTCCAAGAGAGAGGAACAGCAGTTGACAATGTCCTGAGGACTTAGGAGCATCAGGGGAGACAGTCAACAAATGACAAGTGTGGCTGGAGCAGAGAGCTCAAGGGGCAGAGTGAGGGCAGAGGTCCCTGCAGGAGCTAAATCACATGGTACTCTGGATTTGGATGAGAAATCTGGATTTGATTCTATGTCTTAGGAAGTCATTTGATTTAAACAGAGGAGACATTGGTCTGTTTTACATTTTTTAAGCATCACTCCAGCCGCTATGTAGAGAAAAGACCACAGAGTTCCTTCCTGGAAAGAGGAAGACCAATTATGCAGCAAGACATGATGGTGGGGAAAAGCTGGTCAGAATCAAGATTTATTCAAAAGTAAAGCCATTAGGATCTGCTCATACCAACGTATGGGAGAAAGAAGGCAAAGAAAGGGGTCCAGGATAAATTTATCTACCTGAGTAACGCGCTGGAAAATTGCCAGTTGTTTCATTCGTCATTCTTCCATTCCTATTTCTTAAATAACAGAGTGTGGATTTGTTTAGATTTATGTAGGTTTGTACTCAATCTTCTACAGCGTCTTGAAACAATTGTCAGGAAGTTTGCAGAGAGACATGCAAATCACCTCCAGCAAAGCCTCCTATTTCCACCCCCACACCCCCCACCTCACCCCCCAAACCAAAAGGTTTCAGGAATTGGAGACCTAGGGAATTGGTGTTCAGCACAGCCCTGGTGAGAGCTAATGACTGACAGCAACAGCCCGGATGTGGTACATTCTAGGAGCAGGATGGGCAGACGTGACATGTGGCTGTGTGGCTCTCTGCTCCCTACAGGTGAAGGCAGCCAGTCGCACTGGACAAACTCAGTTAAACAGACTGTAGGCTTCTGGAAGGCAGCTCCTTACGTGGCGAGCACCACTTCACTTGGCTTCCTGCGCTGTACTTCAGAACCACTCAGTAAATGTGAATCCAATTGAATTAGCTAGCAAGAAGGAAATAACTTCCTGTTTGCAAAGTAGATTGAGCCCGGAAGGTATTTCTCAACAGGGCTTTAAAACTGCCACTGGAAACAAGATTATATTTTATTCCAATTACACTGCAATGAGTTCTGCTCTATTTACATATTGAAAATATCCAGAACAGTTCGATTCAGTGAGTGGCAACATTTTTCACAGCCTACGGCACTGTTTGCGTATGTTGGGAATGAGAGGAGAGAGGGAGTGAGTTGGAAGGGGGGGGCGGGGAAGGCTAGCCCCAAGCTAGAATATGAATTTGTACATTTGCTCAGGGTTCTATTGAGGGAAGAAATACAGCCATCACATCAATGTGTTCCAGACTTGAGTCATTTAAAAATGACTCTCATGATTTTTGTCATACCCTTTCTATCAGCCAGAGTTCTCCAGAGAAACAGAACCAATAGGAACAGAACAGAATCAATATACATATAAAAAGAAATTTATTTTAAGGACTTAGCTCATACACTTGTGTGTGAAATCTGCAGGGCAGGCTGGAAGTTCAGGCAGAATTTCTAAGTTACAATCATGACCTGAGCTGAGGTCAGACACTCAACCGACTGAGCCACCCAGGCGCCCTGGTCCTCCTGAAGTCTTAATTATGACTTTATTCATTTGCTCTAAGTTTAGGCTTAATGATAGATCTAAACTTAAAAAAAATCAGTGATGTTGGTCTGAGGAATATATAGTTAATATAATGCAGTAATTCACCCCACTATTAGGTTTATCTCCCCAATCACTGGAACCACCTGACAATTACAGGCCTTACTCACCAATGCAGCAAGTTCAACATGCACATCCCTAACTGGACTGTACCTTCTCTGCAAGCAGATCAGAAGGAGAACAATATTCAGAAAGCAAGGAGCCAAGTATGCCTGCCTCCTTCTCCCAAATATGCCCGGTGGGGAGCAGTGGGAGAGGAGAAAGGGAAAATAAGCTGGAAGTATTGACCCCTTAGCTTCTTTCCCAGGGACTGGAGTGGAAAGTCTCTTCCTTTATGGCATCATGAGGCATGAGGAGTGATTATCCAAACGAACAGCTATTTCAACATTAGCAATGAATGCTTTAGGAAATCTGTCTGTATATGCCCTGGAAATCCACTGTAATGACATTTTCATTTGCCTCACTTCCTTCTGTTTCAAGGTTTAAAAATCCTTGATGCTTGGACCATGCCCAATGCAGATGTTGATCTGATCTCTTATTAACTAGGCAGCATTTAACCATTGCAAATGTTGAGGTGATCTATGACATGGCTCCTTATTGTTTCTGAGGATGTGAAAAGACCACTTTCCCCCTGGACATTATTTTTGGAAAGCTGTGCCAGCTGTGGATATAAAGATACCTTGGGTGTTTTTATACTGTTGAGGTAAAAGGAAAGCCACTCTTCTCCAAAGGACAGGGGTTAGGCCAGAGCCAACCAGAAACCTGCTGGTGTCACCAGTGGTATTCTGACCACATAATCACTTTACCGAGAAGCAAAAAGCTTAAAAGGTAGGGAATGAAAACGCACTTCAGGAGAAATGCACAAACACCCATCACACACACACACACACACACACACACACACAGTCTGTAACACTGGCTTTTAGGATAAGTTCTAGACTGTGTAGGAGAAAGACTGGAGATAGATCATAAGCGTTATATGACACTTCTTAAATTTTCCTAATAAGGGACACAGTAATGTTGATTCAACTACACAGTAATGCAGTCAGCTTTCATGGGTATAGAACCAGATTCACTCCTTTATATGTCAAATCACTTACAGCTCTGATTTCTAGCCCAATGACAAAATATTTTGAGGGATTTGAACAAACCAATAAATAAGCATCATGCAATTTATAGGTGCATTAGAATCTGTACCAAAGTTAACCAAAATATCTTAATAAAATGTAGTTTTGCATGACCTTTAATAAGGAGCATCTCTATGTTTCACTGGCAGATTCTAAATTCTAGCAACTTGTTTACTTAGGGAGATTTCATAATAATGGAACTTAACGATGCATGCGGTACAGAAGAAGTGATTCAATTTTATAAGTTTTTTTGTTTGTTTGTTTGGTTTGATTTTTAGTATGCTGTGTCTTCTGTCTGGAATATTATTTGTAACCAAAGACTGCCAAAAATCAGAAGCAAACCCTTGAGATTACCTAGTGAAAACCTTTTATTTATAGATGAAGAAATGGATTTAATAACAAACCCAGGATGAGAATACAGTTTTCACCTCTCAATCCTTTGTTCTGTCTTTAAGGCCTAGTATAAGTTGCATCTCCTTCATGAAGCCTTCCTTGACCTTCAGACTTTTATGAACCCCTAATCATGGTCTATACTGTACCATTTAGCATTTGGTTAAAAACTCTTTTCACTCCCAAAATTATATCTTACTCTCGTATAACTTACTCTTGTATATTTTATCTTGTATTACAAGATACTCTTGTATCTCTCAGGAGACTTTTTTTTTAAGTTTATTTATTTTGAGAGAGAGAAAGTGCAAGTGGGGGAGGGACAGAAAGAGAGGGAGAATCCCAAGCAGGCTCCATGCTGTCAGCACAGGGTTGGACGCGGGGCTCAAACTCACGAAACTGTGAGATCATGACGTGAGCCGAAATCAAGAGTCAGATGCTTAACTGACTGAACCACCCGGGCACCCCTCAAAGGAGATTATTATCTCAAGGACAAAATCCATGTTTTATGATACTCTTGACTGAAACACCATAGAACCTAACAGAATTATGGACACCATGATTATCTTCTAAGGTTCTAGTCCCTTTTCTAATGGATTCAGCACTTTGTTCCATGTCACTTCAACCCTACCATCCTCTTTCATAATGTAAACTTTCATATGCATGACTTTTCATCCATAGACATACACACACACACACACACGCGCGCACACACACACACACACCTCACACCTTGCACTGTGCCTGGCACAGAGTAAGTACTCAACAATGCTTTCCTGAGAAAGGGAGAGGAAGTTGGTTTTTGAAGTTACTATAATCAGGGAAGGTACACAGGTACACACAAGGATTAGGATTAAATTGAGCCTTAAAGAAAATACATTGATTAACACGCAAACAGGAGGGAAAATTATATTTGAGACAAAGAATATCCTGTATTTGAATCCCATATTAGGCACTTATTCCTTGTTTAATTGCAGGCCATTAAGCTCTCTGGGTCTCTATTTCCCTATCTGTTGAACTAGAATAATATTATATATTCCATAGGGTTGTTATAAGAAATAAGTGAGATAAATTATGTAGTAGGATTCAATAAAGAGTAGTTTTTAACAACAACAAAATTAATAATAACTCCCCGAATAAGTAGGCCAGTAAAGGTGCCAGTGAGGGCATAATAGCTCAATTAGGCTAGAGTCAAATACTTCACAGAAAGAAATGATTGATGGGAGTGGAGGGAGAGGCCAGATTGAGTCTCTCTCTCTCTCTCTCTCTCTCTCTCTCTCTCTCTCTCCAACTACCTCTGAGCTTAAAGCTATCAAATGCATCATGAAGTTCACAGCGGGATGTGGTGAAGGCCAAGGACTATGAAGCGGTCCTTTCTCAGTAAAAAGCACATAAGCTTTGAAACAGACAAGACACAGGTTGTAATCTCAGCTCTCGTAGTGGAGTAAACTTGAGGCAGTTTCCTGTTGCAAGTGATAAACAAGGTATACAAAGCAGCTACCATAATGCTAAGCTTTGGGTGGACACTCAATAAATCTTAGTTCTCTCATCTGTGATGTACCAGCCTCACACCCCACCACCCTATGCACCTTTCCTTCTATTTTCCTTCCTTGTCTGTCTTTGCCTCCTCCTACGCTTTACTCTTTCTTTGTTACCCATTTTTTTTGTCTCCTTACCTATACCTTTGACACTTAAAAGTGTTTACTGAGATTAATTTCATTTGAAAGCATTTATAGACCACTTACTGTAACTCAGGAACTTGTGTTAATAACACTGGACTTAAACACAGCTGCCTGTACTGTCCTTGGAAGTATTTCAAACTCCTTTGTATGAATGAGCATGTCCTCTCAAGGTAAATCCGTTTGCAAAGTGCATCAGCTTGAAGTTAAACAAAGCCACTTTACAGGCCAAATGTGCTCATGTATGGAGTTCCGTAAATGTGTGTGGGCATAGCACAGACAAAAACCAGGAAATCTGAGATAGGTACTACTGGAACGGCACGAAGCAACAATAAATAATGGGGGAGACGCAAAAGTCAAAGTACAGTTAGTCATATCCTTTTGAGCCCTGAATCCTACTTTTGGCAGTTTAGCCTGAGGAAATAACTGGGAAGAAGGACAAAGGTTTACGTAAAAGATGTCCCTTGTAGGCTTGCTTATATAATACCGCAAAAGTAAAACAAGCCTTCACATCTCACAATAGATCAACCCAGTTATGTTCTATCCATATAAGCTGTTAATAAGTGATATCACAGAGGAATAATTATTAACATGGAAATAGGACCATGATACACTATTAAGTGACAAAGCATATTGTAGACCAAAACATAGCAGGTGAGTCCATGTTTGTAAGTAGAAAAAACAGAAGGCGGCTAGCAGGATACTAAAAATAATGAACTCTAAAAGTGAAATGACAAATTTCTATTTGTTATTTTTTTTTGTTTCCTGTTTGTTTCTAGTTTTACATATTTCCATGTGCCACTTTTGTAACAAGAAAAAATGCCATATACATATACATAAAAATGATATATGGATTGATAGATGATTGTGGATTATATAGACGGTAGATTAGACAGACGGTAATTAGATGATAAATAAATAGATGACAGATAAATAGGTGGCAGTTTGGATAAGTAGACTAGATAAGTGGTAGACAGATAGATGAAGGATTAGATAGAAAGATACAGATAGGGGGCGCCTGGGTGGCTCAGTCGGTTAAGCGTCCGACTTCGGCTCAGGTCATGATCTCACGCCCTGTGAGTTCGAGCCCCGCGTAGGGCTCTGGGCTGATGGCTTGGAGCCTGTTTCCGATTCTGTGTCTCCCTCTCTCTCTGCCCCTTCCCCGTTCATGCTCTGTCTCTCTCTGTCCCAAAAATAAATAAAGGTTAAAAAAAATTTTTTTTGAAAAAAAAAAGAAAGATATAGATAGGATTAGGTAGGTGGTAGATTAGCCAGACAAAAAGATGGTGGGTTAAATAGGCAGACAGATTAGACAGCTAGATGACGGATGAAACAGAGACGGATATAGACGGGTGATGGACTATATACATACACAAAGAGACACAGACAGATGATGGCTTAGACAGCGGTAGGTTAGGTAAACACACAAGGATAGATACATAGTTGCTAGATCCGGTTGCAGGAGGCACGCAGAGCCGGACGTCCAGCGACAGTCTTTAAAGAGTGGGCTGCGGTGTCATCAGTTACAGGGTCAGGAGCACAGACCGTGCCCCGGCAGTTGGGCCTGAGCGTGTCCTTTCCCGTCAGGTGGACGTCCACGGCAACATCCTCCTCAGCACCCTGGAGATCAAGAACGAGACGAGCGGCTCGGAAGTGCTCACGGGCGTGAGCGAGCCCAAGGCCAGCAGCATGTACTCGTACGACAGCGCCAGCATCCAGTACCGCAAGCCCCTGAGCAGCCGCGGGGAGGCGTACGGGCGCGCGCTCGAGCGGCACGGCGCGCACAGCAAGGGGCGCATCCGCAGGCGCGCCTCGCAGCTCAAAGTCAAGATCCCCGACTTGACTGATGTGAACTCCATAGACAAGTGGTCCCGAATGTTCTTCCCCATCACCTTTTCTCTTTTTAACGTCGTTTATTGGCTTTACTATGTACACTAAGGTCTGTCCTAAGGGTTCGTAAACGACTACTTTCCTCTTTTGATTTTTGACCCCACAGGCCCCCCGCAGCGCCACTGCTGTGCTTTTTTGAGGTAAGAGATTCAGCCATCCGATTGGTTTGAGGTCTTGCATATCAATTTTATTACTGCACCATGTTTACTTCCAAAACCAACACACACACACACACACACACACACACACACACGCCACAAAGAAAACTCTATTTTTTTCCAGTCTACTGTGGTCCAGGTTATCAGCTCTGTCAGAGCTCTATTAATTGCCGTGTTTACAAACAAAGAACAAACACACACAAAGAGAGAAGTTATATAGGTAGATCTTTAGCAGTCCTATCTTTTGGCCCTGGATTTTTTTTGATCTATTTTTTAAAATGAGAAGGAAAACAGGACCTAGCTCTCTGCGTGCACTGCTTCCTGGTAAACTGTAACAATCTCATGCTGCCAACAAAAAAACAAAAACAAAAACAAAAACAAAAAACCAACACAATTTCCAGGATCTCAGAAGAAAAAACAAAGCCATTGACAAGTTACAGATTTCCAGGAAGAAGGGGGGATAAGAGGAGCCTAGAAGAGGAAGGAAGTCTCCCCTCCAGCCTCAAGCCCCCCCAGCGCCCTTGCAGAAGGGGTCCCAGCTCCACGGGCGAGGAGGGAGGGATTGACAAGGGCTGATGGAGGTTGTGCAAACCAAACCTGCCATCTTCACCTCACCATTAAGCTGGATCTTCTGAAAAACAACAACAGAACAAAACAACAACAACAACAAAAAAACCCGCTTCTTTCTCAGACTTGCAGGCAGATTTAAAATTAACACTCAAATCCATCCTGGTGGCCATTGAGAACATTTCTCTCTTCTTGTTGAGAATAAGGAGTCTCAGGGCAATGGAGATTTATTTAACTGACTATCTCAAATGACCAGCCCTGAACTCATTTTATTACCCTGGAATCACTTGCCTCTGTGCCCTGAAGCCATGCCTTCACATCTCCTTAGTTCCTGCTCCAGAGAGAGTGAGAGGAAGGGAATGGGGGAGGAGGGCTTTAATAATGGGCTGGTGAGCATTTTTTGCGTGTAAAACACATTGCCTTTTCCACGAGGAAGGCAAGACTTATGTGCTGTGAAAAGGGTGCCTGGGCAGTTACCTAAACTGCCAAATCTTAAATCAAATAGTATATATTTCTTAGCCTTCCAGAGAGCACCTAATGGTGACAGGCCTTGTTGCACAGGCCCCGGCTAATAACCTTAGCGCTCACCTCTCTGAGCTCTGCATTCCAAAGTAGGAAATGAATGCTTCCGGAAGTGCACATACACCCATTTTGCTGTCACTCTCATCTGAGGCCGGATTACCTTTTTAAAGAAAAATCTCAAAATAGGAAAACCACAGATATCAACAACAACCGTGACAAAATCACTGGGCCTTCAAACATTTATACCAGCCCCTAAAGCATAGAACACATCTGCACTCATTAATCATTAATCATTAGCAGTCATTACTGCTCTGCCTTATCTCTGCTCACGGATTACTGTGGTCATGATCGTCATAGAAGGGGCATCCCTCAGTAGCCCAACACACAATTCTAAACACGTCTAACCAGCTACAGTTGAGGTTTATCACATTTTATGTCATGAAAGCCTCATTAATTTTTTTTCACCCTGAGTATCTTAAGAATTCTGTATGTTCATTCACAAGGTTGAGTGAAACCCTAAAACAACCAATCAGTGATGGAGGCAATTGGGGATCTGACCCCTCGCTGTCAAATATGGGTTTAGGTAATAATAAGGACAATTGCATCATTTGATGATCTGGCTTTCTCCCTAAGGCTGTGATGAGGGTCCATGTTGACAGTAGCATCAGCTGCTAGAAATTATAGTCTTAATTGGAAAGATAAGGCCAAATTCCTGCTGATGAGCCCAAGGAGACAGAGTTTTGAGATACTCTTTTTAGAAAGCAAAAAGAAAAGAGAAACCTAAAATAAATGAATGGTTATAGCCAAAGACAATATATGTTAGTAAGAATATAAAAACTGTGCTTTTACTGGAAAAATTATCTCAATGGTTTCATAACCAATTAGTAGGGTATGGGGACCAAATTCTCATTTAGATTTTCAATTGCATAATCACAGTTCCATGGTCAAGGAAATCTCCAGCCTCTGGGGATGAAGGGATCCATTTTGAAACTGACTACTTCTTGGCATGGAAAGAGGCTTTGCCATCATGAAATGCCCAAATAGAATGGAAGGTGCCCATGCCGGTGACTGTAAGGTTAATATTCCCAATGACCACTCAGGAAATACTGTGTATTTTAAACACAGGAAGGTAGACTTTGGGCTGATGCTCAACAGGAATGAATCATCTGATGTCAAAGTTTTTTAAAAAGCTTTTAAGGATGAAATGCTAAATTAGAAAGGAAGTATCTATGATCTATGTTCCTTAACAAAACAATTTTTCTTTATTCACCTGTTTAGATCATTCTCCTTGGAAAAGATTGAGGTAATTTATATCTTTACTAATTTTTTTATCTTGCCTTAAAAGTCTAAAGAATTTGATGCTTGTAGTTCAGATGTAAAGCATCTCTGAGAAAAAATAGAACATTTTTAAATCTTATATCTTAGCCTTTGTAAATTGCAAAATTAGTAAGCCTGAATCTAGCATCAGGCACAAAATGGTATCATTGTATGTCTCCGTAGGCTTAGAGAGGGCACAGCCACAGGATTGTGCAAATTCTGTTAATAGCTCTGACTTAGAGGCAATGGTAGCCTGAAAAATGGAGAAGCTGACGTATTTCTGGTTAATGACCTTTGTCCCTACTTCCTTCTTTAGGACACCTCTCAGCCAAATCCCCTCCTCTGTGGCCCCCACCCAAACTCCCTCCAGGCTTAACAGTGCAGGGAAAAAAAACTGCTTCCTTCTCTGCCTCTCTCCCTTGTCTTGCTCTAAATGATGTACATAATACATAAAAATTGTTAGACATTCCTAAGTGCCCTCAAACCGGTCCCCACTTCTGAAAGATTCAGATCAGTACATTATCGAGGGGTTACTCTCCTGCTATTACTGGGTTGTTTTATCTTTGCCATGAAAATAGCCATAATCTCCTGCATTACTGAAGTGGCAGCAGAGGCAGAAAATTGCACAGACTCACTCTCCTTTGCCACAGTCATGTTCAGGGGACCCCATGTTCGCAGTTCATAAACTGTGTCATAGATTTAACCTGTGTAGACCCAGCAGAACCTTATCTTTCATTTGACAACGACGACTACACATTTTTTTCTACTCATGTTCCTTGGCTTAAAATAGAGGTGACACGTGTGTTACGCTTACCAGCTTTGTGAGGCAGACCCAGATAAAGACACATTTTTGGCTTAAATTATCCAGGATTATTGCCTCAATCCTCTATATTGCCAAACAGAAACAGCAGACTGGTTGGTAGTTCTGCTGATTAAATGATATGTGTTTTCATATCATATATACCATCTTTATTGTGCATTACAATCAATGAAAGATCTTGAAAATGCAAAGAGAAAAATGTGGTGCAGAGAATAAAGTTTGGTTTATGGATCCAAGGATAGCCAACAAACATTATGTACAATCTACAGAAATGTTGAGTAAATGCCATCTTTCCAAAATCAGTTGACTCCTTCACGAATACTTCTTTAAGAAAGAGCTCAATTGAAATTTGCCAAGTTAAACAAACAAACAAGCAAAATATATTTATCATGCTAGAAGGAAACGACCTCCACGAATTCTTATATGGACAGTTTTGAATAGTATCTCACCAAAGGGTGATGTGCCACTTTTTTTTTTTTTTTTTTCCTAAACTAAATGTAATCCTATATCCCAGGAGGGAGGAAAAAGGAATGTGCAAGCGTTTGTTCGTGTTGGTTCAATCAGCAATTACTGGGATGAAAAAGACAGAAAAACGAACAAATATCTCAGTTTCAGGAAAGCAAACAAAGGTAAACTTGTTAACGGAATGTAGAATATTATGTAAACTTCCTTGTAAATTCTGTACATAGTTCATTGAATTGTTCCTTGTTGTGTGGTGGTCCTCGGCTTTGGGTGGATGTTTGAACAATCCGAGCATTGTAAATAACGTAAGCTTATGAGGCACTTGCTTTTTTTCACGAAGTGAAGCAACTAGTGATGTGGGCCCAAACCAGAATCTTTTTAGCTCTTGCTCTCTCTCTGCCATTGTGCGTGCGCAGTTGAGTCACTCTGCCTCATGCCCCAACCCCACAGAAAGGGACGGTAGCTGAGGAGAGGGCTGTACTCCCTTGGGGCTTAGGGACGGCACACCAGCAGAGACAGGAACTATAGCGAGCTGCTCCTGGAACTGTATCATGAAAAATCAGGGGTGTTTCTATCAGTCATTCGTGGCTACTCATATAGTGAAATACCAAATCATCCATGCTTGTTGAGGGGTCAGGAATGGAAGGGATGTTCAAAATCCACAGGCAATCCAAAGCATCATTTGCACCAATAGCTTTAGTTTCTACCTTTTTTCCTTCCACGATGTTTCCCAGAACTTTGAATAAGACAAGAAGTGAATGGATGGGTTTGATCAGGGTAAACAAACAGTGAAGTGTCCAAATGATGGGAAGGAAAAAAGGAAGAGACAGCGAATGACACTGATAACACCAACTGGCCGATTCATCCTGCAAAGATTCAGAAGTAACCATGTCACATTTCTAAAAGGTAAAGAGAAATACTGGGAATTAAAGCAAGTATTTTTCAACTGGGAGTCCGGGATGTGTTTGATATGTGCTAGTTAAACTTAGAATCTGGTGATTAAATATTTTCATATATATGTCTCCCAAGTCCTAGTATTCTTGAAAAAGACTTCAGAATGGTGGGATATTCAGCCATAACATGTGTTTCCATGCAAGCTGGCAGTCCCAGAGATGGTGATAGTGTCTGCAGAAATTTGGAATAGCCTAGCAAGCTGGGACATAGATTGGTTTCTTAGTAACATTTTAGGGTACACAGCATCTTTCTTGGAGTTAGGAATTTAGCAAGGCGGAGTTTTTTGTGTAAAGATTCTATGTGCTTGGAGACTTATTCTGGCTCCAAAATGTCCCAATCAGTGTCCACCAGCGATGGAACTAACAAGGTTAGTCAATTTCTAGGTCTAGAACCCATTGTGCTTTTACGTGAATCATGCTTTTTCTATATAACTGAAATCAACTAAACTGACAGAAACCTAATTGTTAAAGGTTGTAATTTCACAAGCAACGTTTGCAAGGAAATCCTTTTTAATAGAAGAATTGCAAATCAGAAAATGCTAAGTTCCTAGAAGGGTAAGGATAAAGAGTTTTGAGTTTATTTTTACCTCTCTGATAGCAAGAACTTCCTTATTTCAACTGTAGAGGCCTAACAGTTGTTTGTTTTGTTTCATTTTTCCTAATCAAAAAGTCTTTGGTATATCAAGGGTCTCACGGTCATTCCTTACTGGCCCCTAGAGACCATGCAGGTCCTGGAGCAACCAGCACTCATCACAGACTTCAGTAGGAATTCAGTGTGGGGGAAATAAGTATATTTTTCAACCGTCTGGAAATAAAACCATTCTCACGAATGATTCTACCTGCATATCCTGTTCTGAAGACAATAGAAACATAAATCAATAAAAAGAGAGGCCAAATAACATGATGCATTTGCCTTAGGTACACAGGGTCACAGATTCACTTGCTTAAAACAGCTCACGTTAGAAGCCAAAGGATGAATAAAAGCAATCAGTATTGCTGTCTGGCTTTCATCTCTCCCTGGGTTTCCTTTTGAAGAGAAACAGAAAAGGGGGGACATTTTCCAATACAACTTTTTTATAGGTGAAAATCATTAAAATGTGTTATGTGTGTGCATTGTGTGCGTGTGGCCGTGTAAAACAGATTACCTCTCTTGTGTTTGTTCCTTCCCAGTGCTGTGTGCCATCCAACCTTATGCCTTAACCCAATGAAACCAATTCATTTTTCCTCTTTCTCATTCAGACCTCCTAAGTTATCTTGCCCATGCGTAGCTGAAAGCTCCAGCTTTGAACTTACCTTGCGTATCTTCAATTGAATTCATGAAAACAATGAACTTTAATAATTTCCCCAAATTCTTATTCCTATTGCCTTTAGCAGGTCTTCGGAGGTAGCTTGTGTCGTCATGGTAGCCTCCTCTGAAACTGCCTTGGGTTATTTTTCTTTTCTGCTTTTCTGTCCTTTCTGGAAAGAGTACCTGTTTACATAAACCTTGTCTCTCCCAGCCTGATTTAAAATCAGGTGGAAATAAAAGTCTTTAGCTCAAACCTAGGAAAATTCACATTATCTACACCAAAGTTTGATGATAAGAACGGCCCTGTACATTCTAGGTGCAATATGGTGAGTTCATACTGTATCAGCTCTTTTCCATCAAACTTGTTTTCTCATGCCCTTCTTTAGCCTTAATTGCACACCTTTTATAAACCTATCATTATTCCTTCCAGAATGGTTTCTCATTCATGGAGTACACCACTGGTTACAGACCATCCTCTGGGAACCTGACCCACTATCTTTTCAGTTGCTTATTCCTGTTACAGATTCCACGTCCATGCATCTCCCACCGACTCCCCCTGAGCCTTCTAGCAGACGTGAAATGTAGTAAGACAAGTCATAATGCAAACTTGTCCAAATTGCCCTTCCCAAGTATGTAGAACATCTTTTGCCTCCAAACAGCATTCCTATACTTGGAGAACAGAGAGTTCTCCAAACATATACCAAGCAATGTACAGAATAACTTTAAAAAGTTAACAGTAAATGAGCTGCGTGCTGGAGAGAGGGAGATGACAGTGGGCGGAAAACACCCGGACTTAGAATTGCATGACCTGGCCTTTATGTTGCCTCTACCATTGCCTGGTCGTATGACTGAAGACCGGCCATCAGATGACTTCCACGTTCCCTTCCAAACTTCAACTAGTTGGAAACCAAATTGCCAACTACATTTCAAAGGGCATTTGAGACAGGTTTGTGCAGGAAGTTACCAGAAAGATATAGGAGCACGGTAGTTTCTGCTAAAACAGTCCCATAAATATTCTTTGTTGTATATCTTTGGGAGTAAGTCATCAGGGTGGGCCATCTGGTGTCAAGTGAATCAAATCCAATACCTGCCCATATTCCTTTAAAATTACATTGAAGCTAAAATGTTTAGAAGTTTAAATTTACAGGCAGATGGCCAAAAAAAAAAAAATTTTTTTTAACAATTTTAATAATGGTCTATACTACAAATATTTCCCTTCAAGAGCACTGGAGAGTCTCAGATAACATAAATCAGTGTGGTCCCTGTTTTTAGATCTCTGGAAGATGTAGATCCCTTAGGCTATTCTCTGCAACTCGGTCAGGAACAGCCCTGAAATGCCCCCTCCATAGTGAAAGAGCCTATCTCGAGGCAGCATCTGAGCAGAAATGCTGCTACAGTCCCCTTCAGTGTTCTCCCCAGTGTGAGACCCCATCACTGTCTGGGTTCTGTAGGTGGAGCAGCCAGATAGGGTTGAGCTCTCAGACAAGGGGAGACCTCCCATCTAGTTGGAAAAGATCCCAGGTCTTCAGAATCTCTGTTATCTGCTCTCCCTGCCCCACTTTCCCAACCACCCTCCTATGCCCCTCTTAACAATCTGCCAATTGTTTTAGGCACAACCGTGACAAAACTGAAAGTTTACTTATTAAATTTTGATTAACATTTCTAGCTATTCATATTTTTAAAGCATGCACCCTCTCCACTCCAATCTCTGAACATGACCCCCAGTGTGATTCCTGCACACGGATATTCTTAACTTTTCCCCCTTTTCAGAAGATACCTTCCAACTCTAAGCTCCCATGATTCTCCTGAGAGCCCCCTGACCGTTCAGAATTGTTAGGAGAGTGCCTAAAAATTCCTCCCTTCCATTTTGGGTCAGTCTACGAATGAGATGGCCTCTTTTTTGTAACGTTAGCCTAATATTCTGCTGCTTGACCTCTCACAGTTCCAACGTTCCTATATGCAGGTGTGCTCTTAAAGTAGAGAACTAATAGTTCTCTTTTTCAGGTTTCTCATATTTTACACTTTTGAGATGCATTCATAGCTAATGTCATCTTTTTAAAAACAGAAGAAGCATTTATAAGTCTTCAAATTCTCACCAAATTGAGATTAATACTTATTAATATATATATCCATTAGGATTCATTCAGGTATAAGTAACAAAAGATGCAACTAAAAGTAACTTTAACCAAAATGATAGCTTATGTAACAGTAAGTGCAGAAGCAGGGTGGTTCCTGGGTTATTTCAATAGCACAATGATGTCATCCAGGACCTGAGATCCCTCCCAGGACCAGTTCTTCCTAACTCTGTATGTTATCGGCACGCATTGTGGTTGCAAAATGGCTACACTCATGTACTCGTATCAAGTGGCAGAAACAAGGGAAAGTCCTGCCTTAGGTCTCTTTTTAAAAGCAAGGAAATCTTTCCCCACAAAACTCTCCCAGCCATCTTTCTTGTTCCATTGGCCAAGGTTGGATTACACAACCATTCCTGAACCAGTCACTGATAAAAGGAATGAAATTATCATGATGGGTTTACAACATTGATCCAGTGAGTTGCCCAGGGGGAATAAAAGACGGAATATGTTAACAAAAAGAAGGAAGAATGGCTTTGGGGTAGATATCCAAACACGACTGTCACACATTGGTCTAAGGTATCAGAAAAGACTTTGTCACACATAATTTCATGATGTGATCTTGAAATCACTACCCTACAACCCTATGAAAATTATGATGACACTACCAATGTCCGGTAATGGAGGCCAAATAGGTTAAATGATTTACCCCAAATCTGATAATGATAATTAGTGACAGAGTTACTATTCAATCTGAAAATTTTTTTTTCTTTTTCCTGACTGTAAAGGCAAAGCTATGTCTATTCTAACCACACTGCCTAGATCTAATGCTTTGTACTTTGATGATCCAGGTTTTGGGCGGTTCAAAGATAAGAGGAGAGTAGGAAGAAAGAGAACAATTTCCAAATACTCTTGTTCTTTTTTTATCCTTCTCCTCCATCTTGCACACTCCCTCCCCGGCAACCGCACCCCCCCCCCATCCCCAGCCAAGACGTACAAAAGCCTTTCATTATTCTCTTGAGGGAAAATGTAGAAGGAATAGCTCCAGCAACAATTGAATAGCCTGAGGTGTGCCCAGTTCTTTTTTGGATAACATTACTGTTAGGGGACCACATGCCCCAGTTTCCCCAAGACAACCACAATTCACTCTCAAATCTGTCCATTTAGATAACGATTATATAGTCACACTAGTTATGAGTCTCATAATTCCCATTCCTGGCGGGTATGGGAAATATTAATAAGCTAACATTAACACCTTGGAGAAAATATATGCCTTGGCTCCCTGTGAATCACTTAAGCCCAACCTCAGTCTCTCCATTACTCACACTCACTTTATTTCTCATTGTTCCACTTACCCAGCTTCAAGCAAACTAATCCTCACATATCTACTGCAGCAACAGCCACATATCATCCCAAAGTGTGCTCGCTGCTGTTTGAAGTTTTACATTTCTTTTCCACTGCCCAGATTCTCCTCTTCCCTTGCCCCTCCCCAACGCTGGATTATAAATCAAGGCAACATCATCCAAAAAGCCATCCATGAGCAGCCAACCTTTCCTCATTCTGTTTACTCTCCTGCTAGCACCCCCTCGGTTCTTGTGGCCACTTAGTCAATAATAATAGATGTTGAATTTGTGTATCTTCTGGTAGTTTTGAAAAATACACTCTCTGCTTCCCGAAATAAGGTCCTTAAGGGTAAATGCCCCATTTTCTAATTCTTTTCTATTGCCCAAAGCATTTGCTGTTCTGTCCGTGGTAGAGAGTCTGTAAGTACTGATTGAATGGCCTACACTGGTAAATGTGGGAAAAGAAAGATTTCCTAGGGACAGTACTTCAGGATTACAGATAATAGCTTGTGAAACAGGTGCCACCCACACCCTCCCCCAACTTATTTTACTTCCATAGAGCCTAGGTCTACAATCTCTAAACAGATAAAAAATACAGTCAAACTTACAGTTGAAACCAGGCTTGGGTCTGTGCAAAGTGGCCATTGAGATTTTCCTCATTGCTTAGGACTTAAACAGGCTGAATCTTAATAACACCATTCTAAATTTTACCAGTGCTGGCATAACTGAACTTTCCATGCTGATTCCGACTGCTTTAACTTTATGGAAACAGGAAATTCTTCACTGGAAGTTTCATTTTTTCCCCCCATATACTCCCCTTTGCCTTATTCAAAGCCTTCTGCATCTAGGTTGTATGGGGTGTTTACTCTCAAAGTTGGGACTGTATTGCCTAATTGGAACACTGCAGCATGAATTATAAGAGGACATTTCCAGAGGGTACTGCACACAAGATTTCACTTCTGCCAAGAAATGAACAGAAGGTTTAGAACTAAGAGAGATGGGCAGTTCTTCATGGTCCCTCAAGACTGCATAAGATAGATGTGCAGAGAAATACCTTTTCTGCAACCCTTCTTTCAATTGTTAACTTTCCTGTTTCCTGTTCTATATATTATTTACAAATTTGCATAAAAGAAATATATCGTTTGCAAGCCTTACCTCAGAGTGGCAACCAGCCACCCCAGTTTTACGAGATAACGTATTTTTCTACTTGATATTCCCCCAAATACATTGAATTGCAGTGTACCTGCTTTTTCTTTTTTTAAGCTAAATCAATTCATGTTAATCTGTTTCCTACATCTTTTTAAAATACTCACTGGATAAAGCTTGAAATATTTTATATTTTGCGACAATGCTCCTGAGACATTTTTAGGGAAGCCCCTTGATTATTCTCACTGCAGTGTCATGGAAAGCAGAATTATTAAATACAGTGATATTTCATATTCAGAACATCCACTACTAGGTAGGGAATGCTCGTGATTAGATACGCATATATTTATTGACTGTGTTGTTTCAACTCCTTATTTTAGAGAGGGTCATGAACCCTCTCGATACAAACTACCATGCGGCATTATTCCAAAGTGAAGATTGCATGAGGTTTTCAGAAATTCTAAATGTTTACAAGGACTAAAAATTTTTTGACATCTTTAAAGAAGCTTTTTATTTTTGACCACCAGGCAGCATTTTGTGCCATTGTGATGGGAACCTAATGGCTAATGTGAAATAATGTTGTTGTGTCATTTAAAAGGGTAATGAAAATGTAAACGGGAAACTTTAACATTGTGTAAATACAAATAAAACTGTTTTTGAGAGAAACACATCTGGGTTAGGGTGGCTTGCTTGAAAAATTCTCTTGGCTGTCCATCATCTCCTGTGACTTTACCCAAGGACACTCAACCTGAGGCAAAGATCTTTTCACGGTGATTTGGGAGGTTTGGGAAAGCAGGGCTCATTAGGTTAAAGAATGGGAAAATTTCTATTCCTGCCAGCAATGGAACACCTCTTCGGCACCACCTCACCTAAAACCTGACTGAATCCAAAAATTAGCTACACTTTCCAAACCAGTCTCCTGCTATTTTAATTCATAGCACCCTGTCCTAAATAGCCGGGGCTTTCAAAAGCAGGTGCTACGTACACACAAAACTTCATACCTTATGTTGCCTCTCAAAATCTGTTATGCTTAACCCACCAAATATGTTAGAATATGTTAAATGTTTTACTCCTTGTGTTTTTAAGTCCCCACTAATCAGTTTGCTGAATCGTCTATTTACCCTCCTACTGAACATGAGTTAGCTAATTTATGTCCTGATTGGTAGTACACAGTTCTTGTAAATAAAATAATCCCTTTCTCCCTATTTTTCAGCAGGCAGAACTTCTTTAATTGGAAAGAGACATAAATTACAACATATTAATGTTCTTTTGTTCTTTCGACATAAGCATTTGCTTTCTTACATAAGCAGATAATACTTTTGTATACCTACCAGACCACTAGAAAAGCTATACGGCAAGAATAAGTATTTCTGGAAACCAAATACATTTTAATGAAATGGGATAGGTTTTAAAAATGCCAAGAAAAGAAAGGTGGACTCCTTGCTTTTATAATTCCAGTTTCTATTTTGTATCAATATATGCTGCATTTTCTGATTGAAACTACTGTTGTGTTTAATGAAACTTGAGATTTTCTGTGGTTGCTTTTTACATTTGAAATCAAACTTTCATACAGTGTTTGACTGTAATCTTTCTGTTAGGGCTTTGATTAAAATATCCTAACCGTTTCATTAATTCCTTTTTAAGTGCTTAAAGTATGTGATGTTATGACTTTGCTATCTCAAAAACTATCTGTGGACAAAAATCCATGAAGCCTGTAGTCTGTGATTTATACACATGAAAGAAGCAGAGTTCCCTCTAAGCAGTGAGTCAGTGAATAAGAAACTGTTCAGTGTCCTCTGATTCCTGACCCTTTTACCTTTCATGACCTTTTTTCTATTCCTAATCATTCATTGAGTAATCATGTATTCCTGTAAAATAGAAAATCAACTTACATACAATCAGGTATGGACACAAGAAACGCTTGTGCTCTCGATATCAGGACTCACAGATACTCTAGCAGTCACAGGACTGTAGTTCACTCAGTATTTTTTGTTAGTAGTGTGGCTTTGCTACAAAATAAGTTGCTGTTTTCTTTGTTCTGGTACTACAGGATTTTAAATGTTTCAGCAAATGAAAGAAAACACATTTGAAGGTTGGTGTCAAAAACCACAAGCTATACTCACAAACGCCGTTGTGCAGCTTCTGAAATGTAGTTGAATGCTGTAAATATGTACAATTTATGTTAGCTTTATTCCTAAAACACAAATAAAACTTTTTTTTATTAAAAATGCCTACATATAAAAAGCTTAGTTTGTACTATGTTCAAAAACATGCAAATCCTTTTATAATCCTTAAAAATGTTTAGAATTCTGAATCTACCATTTGAGAGTCTTTATTGTAAAATTTAATACAAAGCAAAATCCCTTTATTTGGAAGAAATTCTTTGCAGTATTATCCAACAATTGGGGAAAAAATACCAGCATTTTTCCAGAAGCTTATTTCTGTACCACTTTGATTTTGGGGGAAAAAAAAATTCTTTAAGACGACACACCTTACAAACATTTGGACACATGGAGTGTTTATATATTATGAAAAAAAGAAGAAATTAAATCTTCTTGTATTCAAAACTGATGCGTAAAATGGACTTTAATAGCATCCATTTGTGAGGTGCATTATGTCAAATTTCTTTTAAAACCTCCACTGTAAATATGAATATTAGAGTTGGCCGATTTGTCCGTCTTTCCTAATTTGAAGACCTCCAACCTCCAAATTCATTGTGTCCCTTCAGAAATAATATGTTGATAAGAAAATAATGAACAGACTGAAGGTGTGAAGTTCATATATCCATTAATTGGTTAGCAGAATAGCTTTTCAGTGAGAGTCTAAATTCCAGCCTAGAGACGACATTAACACCCATCCGGCAAAACACCTGGGATCAGCTCTTCATCAGCAGACCTTTGGCCTGCAGAGCTGCCAAGAATTGTAGAGACATCCTACCCTGGTTACTATTTCCAGAAGACTATGTTATGGAATGGAAAAAATAAATGGACAACCAGCTTTCTTAGAAAAATAACAAACATATATATAACATGTTTAGGATTTGCTATAAGAATTATAGATGAAGCCAACGCAAGATAGGTATTTGTGTATCTGTGATGTAACTGGTATCAGCCAAGGACATGGAGAAATTGGAACCCCATGCACTGTTGGTGGGACTCTCAAATGGTGTAGTCACTATGGAAAACAGTATAGAGCTCCTCAAAAAAATTAAAAATAGAATTGCCATATGATCCAGCAACCCCACTTCCAGGTATTTAACCAAAAGAACTGAAAGCAGGATCTTGAAGAGATATTTGCACTCTGACGTTCATTGCAGCATTAATCACAATGGCCAAGAGGCAGAAACAACCTGAATGTCCATTGATGGATTAATGGACAAAGAAAACGTGGCATATACATGCAATGGAATATTATTCAGCCCCCCAAAAGGAAACTGTCATATGTTAAAACATGAATGAACCTTGAGGACATTATGGCAAAGCAAAATAAGCTAGTCACAGAAGGACAAATACTGCATGATTCCACTTCTATGAAGTATCTAAAGTAGTCAAACTTGAAGAAGAAAGCACAATGGTAACTGCCAGGAACTGGAGGATAAGGAAATGAGGAATTGCTGTTCAATGGGTTGAGTTTCAGTGGTAGAAGATGAAAAAGTTCCAGAGATCTGCTGCCCAACAATGTGCAGTGAATTAACAATACTGTGCTACACACTTCAAAAATTGTCAAGAGGAGAGATTTCAAGTCATGTGTTTTTTGCCATAGTTGAAAGAAGAAGAAAAAAGATATCAAGTGGTATAGCCACTTTGAAAAGTGGTAGTTTTGAAATGCGGTAGTTTCTTACAAAGTTAAACTTGTCATATAAAATGATCCAGCAATCACACTCCTAGGCATCACCAATTTCCTTCAATAGGTGAATGGACAAACTGATATATCTACTCAATGAAATATAATTCAGGGATAAAAAAAATAACTTATCAAGCCACAAAGACATGGAAGAACCTTAAATGCATATTACCAAGTGCAAGAACCCAGTCTGAAGAGACTTGTATTGTATGATTCTAATTATATAACATTCTGGAAAAGGCAAAACTATAAACACATTATGAAATAATCACTGATTGTGGGGTCCAGAGGAAGGTGGAGGAAAGAATTAGTAAAGCACAAAGGATTTTTAGGGTGAACTATTCTGTAAAGTGGATTCATGACAGTAGGTATTTGCCAAAACAGAGCTATTCAACGAAGTAAAAATTAATGTATGCAAATTTAAAAATCATTTAGGTAGTCAAGCAATCCCAGCAAGGAATGCAGACTATGGCAAAAAGATTGAACTGTATTACAAATGTATGAAACCACCTCACTGAAGGGGGGGTGGGGAGCAGCTGGTACTGACCTAAGTAACTCTGGAAATGTGTGAAGTAAGACTAAAGGCAAAATAACTGCATATGATTCCTTCCAGGAAGATAATGTTGTTTCCCATATATTAACAATTATATATATCTATATCTATATATAGATATATATGTAAATATATGTATATATATGTACACACACACACACACACAAACACACACACTAGAATTGAACAATTAAGCAAATGTATAGTGGATGGTAAGAGTAAGGTTTCTTTTTTTTTTTAGTGTTTATTTATTTGGGGGGGGGGGGAGGGCATAAAGAGGGGTGGAGAGAAAGAGGGAGAGAATTCCAAGCATCAATGCAGGGCTCAAACTCACAAACTGTGAGATAATGACCTGAGCTGAAATCAAGAGTCGGACGCTTAACTGACTGAGCTACCCAGGCACCTGGGAGTCAGGTTTCTTACAGCTGTACTGTGAATTTACAGATAAGGAAGGGTAGCAGGTGAGAATGTGATCTTTGTGGTAATGGATTAGAGTTGAAGACATCAGGATGAACTTGTATAGCTTAATATAGATATAGTTGATTATGTAAAGAAATATTTACAGATAGGTATATATACACAGCTTAGTTTACATACATATATTTCTTTGTTGTCAACTGAGGGTACTTAAACAATACCCCAATAACAATGAGCACATCTAGCTTGATTTCTATTACCATTCCTCAATAAAATGAACCAGGGATTCTTGGAGAAATGGTTGATTCTAGGACTGGGCAGGAAATAGGCAAAAGGAGCCTGGAACATACTGCCAGAAAGTTAAGGAAATAATATAAAAGAGCCAACTGAAAGAGCTCCCAATGGCCAAACCTGGAACAATTTGAATAGTAAATAGTATTGGATTATAACCATAAGCATAAATACCCATGAGTCCATATTATATAAAGGATTAAATTAATAGAAGAGACAAATCTGTGCAGATCTCCAAAAGGTTTATGTAAGTGCTCTGACCTTAAGAAGGGAGAGCACAACTTCCATTTCTTAAATATGAGCCACACATAGTGACTTCCTTCCAAAGAGTACAATATGGAAAAATAGAAATAAAGAGTAACTTTACAGTAAGAAACCTGACAAACTACCTCAGCTAGGTAAGCAAAGTCAATGTCAAGTCACAAATCCTGTTAATAGTATGTACCCTCAATATGGTGTGTTGCAAATGGCACTTTACCTCTGTGATTTTCCTCCCCCAAACCCATAACCCCAGCTTAAGCATGAGAAAAACATTAAATTCCAACAGAGGGCCACCCTACAAAATACTTCACCCACACTTCTCAAACTGTAAAGGTCATCAAAAACAAAGAAAGGATGGGAAACTATCACAGCAAGAGGAGCTAAGGAGACATGACAACTAAATATGAAATCCTAGAACAGAAAAAGCACATCAGGTGAAAACTTAGGAAATCTGAATAAACTATGGAATTTAGTTGATAACAATGTATTGGCATCAGTTCATTAGTTATAACAAATGTACATACTAATATGTTAATAACAGGGGAAACTGGATGTGGGGTATAAGGGATCTTTCTATCCAATTTTTATGTGAATCTAGAACTAAAACTAAACTGAAAAAAAAAAAGGTCCATTTAGAGAAGAAAAAAGAGTCACAGTTTGGGAGAAAATACCTGCAGGGCATATATGTGATAAAGACTTGTATCCAAGCTACCAAGAACCCCCAAAACTCAACACTAAGGAAATAACCCACTTTAGAAATGGGCAACAGATCTGAACAGACACTTCACCAAAGAAGATATACAGATGGCCAACAGCACATGCGACAATGAACATCATGTCATTACAGAAATAAAAATTATTAAAACCACAATGAGATACCACTGCACATGTATTACAGTAGCTGGAATGAAGATTGACCAAAGCATGTGTTAGGAAGTAAATGGAGGTGAATGAACTCTTCCAGACTTTGGAAATATCTCATTCCTCTAAGTATTCACTCTAAAGGAAGCATATATCCATACCAAGGTATACATAAGAATGTTCACAGGATTCTGTGTTATGTAATATACATAAAGTTTTAAACAACCAAAATATCCTTTAACGTGAATAAAAACATATGGTAAAACTCTACAACTGAATACTTCTCAACAATACAAAGAAGTGAACTATTGATATATGCAACAACATGGATGAACCCAATACTGAAGGAAGGCAGATTAAAAGAAAAGGTACATACTATATGATTCCACTGATATTAAACTCTTGAAAGTGTGAAGTACTCTACAAGTGGCAGGAAGCAGATCAGTGGTTGTGGCAGGGGTGGGGGAGTGGAAGAGTAGGGATTACAAAGGAATAGGAGGAAACTTTCAGGATTGCCATGTTCACAATCTTGATAGAGGTGATTCTTTCATGGTGTATGTATGTCAAAATTTACCTGACTGTACACTTTAAATAAATGAGTTTATAGTATATCAGTCAGATCTCAATAAGGTAGTTAAACATACTAATGGAGTGATAAATAAGGTAGTGACAGGAATAAGTAGAGCAAGATTTTCTGCTTCTCAATGGAAATACTGCATGGAGGGCTGAAATTCAGAAGGCCCTTAGATAAGTACACATCTTCCTCAACTTATGATGGGGTTACATCCCAAAAAACCCACCATAAACTGGAAATATCATAAGTCAAAAATGCATTTAATACACCTCACCTACCAAACATCAAAACTTAGCCTAGCCTACCTTCAGTGTGCTCAGAACACTTATGCTAGCCTACAGCTAGGCAAAATCATCTTAACACAAAGCCTATTCTTTAATAAAGTGTTGAACACCTCATGCAATTTACTGAATACTGTACTCAAAGTGAAAAACAATGATTATATGGGTACAGGATGGCTGTCAGTGTATCGGTTGTTTATTCTCATGACTGCATGGTTCCCTGGTAGCTGCAGCACAGCCACTGCCCAACATCAGGAAAGAATGGTGTCCTGGATATCACTAGGCCAGGAAAAAATCAAAATGAAAAATGAAAAAAAAAAAAAATCAAAGTATGATTTCTACCAAATGCATATTGCTTTCGCACCAGTCAAGTCAAAAAATCTTAAGTCAAATGATCGTACATCAGGGACCATCTGTACTATTTAAAGTGCTAGCCTACAAACTGCCTCTGGTCTTTAACGACACAAGGAACTTGCACAGGAAGTGAGTCACCTACCTCCCAAGCACACTGTTTAGTTCAGCTGATTTTCTTCCAAAATTAACGTTTCTCAATGAAAAAAGCAATATGCTGATGAACACTCTAGCTTAAGCTCCTCATGTAATCATTGACCTGTAACAAATAGTCCACAGACTGGCATTAGTTTAGGGACACATTTTGAGTAGCACTGCCTAGGTCACACACAGATGTTCTTTTAACCTCTCTAAGCCTATCTTCATCTGTATGATGAGATAACTGCTCTGATGAGCTACAAAGCTTGCAGATAGCAGGTTCTGATCAATTATGGGCCACTGCTTTATGTAGACAGTGTTTTAAAATAAAGCCATATGTAAAAATGAAATGTCATTTTTTATTTGTTCCGAATGCTTGGGTTGTTTTTCAATATTTATTTTGAGAGAGAGCGCATGCGCACAAGAGTGAGGTAGGGGCAGAGAGAAAGGAAAAGAGAGAATCCCAAGCAGGCTCCGCACTGCCAGCATGGAGCCCAACGCAGAGGGCTCCATCCCACCAACTGAGATCATGACCTGAGCCAAAATAAACAGCTGGATGATTAACTGACTGAGCTATCCAGGCGCCCCAGAATGCTTGTTTTTAAAGTTAACTGAAATTAAAAATGGCTTGTTTTCCAGTGAAAACTATTAACTTCAATATTAAGGGTTTATAACAAAAATGGACTTATATTTAATATTAGCTAATATTTGAATAGTTATATACACACTATACAATGACATCTATTCTCTTTATCACAGCACACCCTCCCAATCAGACACAGAAATGCAGAAGTAACAGTGTTATTTTCATTTTTTCCTATTCTAGTAATATTTTAATAATTCATAAACTCAAAACTGTTCACACAATTTTAATTACTTTTTCTTGTTCATGTCTGAAGAAGAGCTTCTTTCTCTAAGAAATTTACATTTTATAATCTTTCCTTTGAAATATAAGAAAGATATGGAATCTCCTGAGTTATATATGCAGCTTATACATTCTTTAAAAGTTATTTTTTAAAATATTACAAATTAATCATATATATCCATAATACACATCCTTGCTATTCATATATTCCTTTAAGCAACATTCAAGTATATTTGTGCTTTGTATGTTTACATTACTTTAGAACCTATTTTCAACTTTCAATAAAACTGTATATCTATAAAGATTTCTCAAATATTTAATAAATGGGGCAAAACAGCCATTACGAAAATATAAACTGCTATTATAGCTTTCTCATCTATCATTTTTATGCATTTCCAGTCAACCATGTCATTTCCTGTTCTTTAGGGAAGCTGATAATTTTTATCTTTGCAATCTCAACACTGTTGCTTTCTCAGCACAGCATAAGAGTCCGTATATTGCAGGTTTTCTGAACACACAGTATTCACTCGGCCGTTATCAGGTGTAGCAGTGAAATCTGATAGTGTTGGTATTCATCATTTCCAGTTATTTCAACTGCAGGACCACCTTAAAACACAAAGTCGGGGGGAAAAAAATCAGGTTATTCCAATCTCTGCTTATGCCAATCTCTGCTTAATGAAATGCTTTGAAATCTCTGAAGAAGGGCCTGGAGAACTGATAACAAGCAAGCACAATGCACAGGAGCACGCCTGCCAGGATCCATGGCTCTGAATCAATTAACATTTACATTGGGCCGCACCACACACCCTTTCAGACAGCCCCATACGAAAGCAAGCCAGGCTACCAATGTGGTTACTGGGCATGTGGACCAGTCATCATGGCACTAAAATCGGCATCTGCAGAGTATAGAGGAAAACTGAGGATAGCAGAGTTTAAAAGAGGTAAGGCTAAGAAGGCTAGTCAGTGGCGAGAAAAGGTGGTTGGAGTATCTGGCATTAATCATGGATTTCAGATCACACAGAAAAAGCTGAGCAATAATGAAAGGAACATACATATACAAAGACAGTTATTTTCTGACAGCAGCAGTTTGTACTGTTTAAGTATTTTTCTCATTAAATAAACACTGGGAATTGTTCCTGTTATTTAGCCAACCCTTTGTAAATGCAAAATTTTTACTCATTCATTAGTCATATCTTATCCCTACCTGATTTTGTCATAATAACTACAAGCCATATTTTGTCTCTCATTCTTAGAGGATTATAAAAGCAATTTTATTTGTCCAGTTAAATAAGACACTCTTTTCTTTAGGATCACACAGCTATTTATAATCATAAAAACTCTTTAGAATCACAGCCCTAAGGTAAAAATTTATTTTTAGCATTACTGAGCACTGGGGCAAACAAAATCTAGCTGTGAGAACAGTACTACTATTCTATCAAAAATGACTACTTGATAAGTTAGGCTCAAAACTAAGCAGTCAAAATTACAAGTTGTAATTTTTTTAATATCTAAAACTAGAGATGCAGAACAGATCAACGAGGTATTTTCTGTGCTTGACATAAAAGATCAGAAACAAAAGAAATATTAAAAGTCAATTATGAGTTTTTCTTCTATTGCTCTAAGGGTATCTATCAGTCAACACTTAAACATTTTAAACCACACAGCACAATTAAAACAAATACCTTATTAGCTGCTTCCAAGGAATTTATCAGATTCTGCAGCTCTTCTTTACTCATTTCGACAGAATATGGTTTGACTTCACCATTTTCTTTTACGTCTAGAGTAAGGTTTAAAAGTGGCATTTGTAACGTAGCAATCTTGTCACTAGACAGTGCAAGCTGTTTAAAATGAGGAAAATAGTAATTAATAAGTAGTAAAAAAAAGAATATATTAAATATACATCAGAGCTTATTAACAATACAAAAACACTCCTGTTTGCTATCAAATACACAAAAAGGAGGAAGAAACAAAGAAACCCCCGCCAAACCAACACATACATGAAGAACAGAAAGAGAAAGGAGGATGAATAGAGAGGATGCGGACTGGGAAAAAAGGACAACCAGTCCGAATTTCGTAGCATAAGCAGCAATCCAGCGCAGAGTTATGGCCGGGAAGGACTGAATGGGTCCAATGCATCAAGAGACTGAGAATTCTTTTTTTTTTTTTTTTTTTTTAATGTTTATTTTTGAGACAGAGAGAGACAGAGCATGAACAGGGGAGGGGCAGAGAGAGAAGGAGGCACAGAATCTGAAACAGGCTGCAGGCTCTGAGCGGTCAGCACAGAGCCCGACGCAGGGCTCAAACTAACGGACCGTGAGATCATGACCTGAGCCGAAGTCGGACGCTTAACCGACCAAGCCACCCAGGCGCCCCAAGAAACTGAGAATTCTTAAAGACGTGTGAAGAAACCAAGAGGATGAAAGTCCATGTACAAGGATACAACCAAAAACACTGGTAAAGCCTGGGAAATTAAGACGCTTAATTCACAATCAGCCAATTCTCTACCAAATTATTGTTAAACACATTATCAAGATACCACTTTCAATTAGAGTCACTCAGCAAAAACACTCATTTTCCCTTCTTCTTATTTTCTGTCTACAGAGAATCCTAGAAGAAACAGAAGAACCAAATATTTATGATACTAATACTTTTTGAAACAAGCGCCATGGCTTCATTGGCAGATGGCAAAGGAAAAATCAAATTTTCCTGAAATCTGCACTAGAAAACCCCACAATAAGTGAATCTTTGAAGTGCTACTACTTGCAAAAATTTACTTATGCAATGAATGGTAAGGAACTACCTCCCTAATGAACAACCTCTAAGTCCACCCTCAGCGTGCACACACTGTAGAATTGAATCCTCACATACCTCCTCCGTTTTCTCTTCAAAAACCAGGGCTCATCATATCTGAGATTTAGAAGTATCAAAGATGGGGCGCCTGGGTGGCTCAGTCGGTTAGGCGACCGACTTCGGCTCAGGTCATGATCTCACAGTTCGTGAGTTCGACCCCACGTCGGGCTCTGTGCTGACAGCTCAGAGCCTGGATCCTACTTCAGATTCTGTGTCTCGCCCTCTCTCTACCCCTCCCCTGCTCACACTCTGTGTCTGTCTGTCTCTCAGTAATAAATAAACGTTAAAAAAAATTTTTTTTTTAATTTAGAAGTATCAAAGATGGTCTACATTATAGATAATTGTCTTCTTCGGTGTGTCTAATAAGTGGGTTCTCAGTCTATGCTTGAATACCACCAATGATGAACGTGCTACCTCAAGAAGAGGTTAAAATAATCTTCAGATACTGATAGGTGTTAAAACATTTTCCTTAGGTTGAATGTGAACTCGTCTTATTTCAAACTATGTACCTTACACCTTAACCTTTGTCCTAGCCGCTGTAGCCACAGAGTGTATATCAAGTCCCTCATCCATAGAGATGATTTTTAGTCCTTTAAAGAGAATGATCATTTTTCTACTAAGTTTTCTCCTTTCCCCAAGTGTTTGAAAAAAACCTTCATGATTTTAAGTTCCTGTTCATTCTTTTCTGGTTTGGCACTAATTTGTTTAAGTATCTCTTAAATTTGGCAACCAGAACTAAAAGCATTAATAACTAAATTAACTAAAAAGTGAAATGAATAAAAACAGAATTAGAACTACCCACTGCTTGAAACACTGCATTTCTATCAACAAAGCATAAGACTGAATCATCATACTGCTGACTCAAGCCACATTTGGTAAATCAAAACAACTAAATATTCTCATACATATTACTTTTGGCCTACCTCATATCTTTTATATTAAGTTGGTTTTATTTATATAAAAATCCTCTATCTAGGTTATCACTGCTTAATTTATTGTGCTTCATTTGGCCCATCGCTGTAATTTGCTACAAAATAATTTTAAACTTTGTATTATATTAATATAATGTATCTTAGATTTGATAAGCATAATATTCATAAAAGACTGGGCCAAAACCAGAATCACAGAGACCTCCTCCCTGGATAACACAAATACATCTGGCTTTGGTTGTTTATCCAGCTATGACCCAAGTAACTATGTAACTGTTCCACATTTTTCTCCACTTTATCCACAAAGACAGAATGAGACACTTTATCCAGGATCATGGTGAAATGAGGAAACGCAATATGTTTCAACACAACGTGTTTCAACACAACCTCCTCATTGAGGTCTACGTATCCTATACGGCATGGAAAGTTGGTCTGAAATTGTTTTTTATGAATCCTATTGATCATGAGTCTCTTTTTCAAAATGTTCATTAAAGTTAACTTTTTAAAAAAAATTTTTTTTTAACGTTTATTTATTTTTGAGACAGGGAGAGACAGCATGAATGGGGGAGGGTCAGAGAGAGAGGGAGACACAGAATCTGAAACAGGCTCCAGGCTCCGAGCTGTCAGCACAGAGCCCGATGCAGGGCTCAAACTCACAGACCGCGAGATCATGACCTGAGCCGAAGTCGGATGCCCAACCGACTGAGCCACCCAGGCACCCCAAAGTTAACTTTTAATAATACATAGATTTTCCCCTGGAGACAGAATCACATTTACCAATCTCAGGAAGACTATAATAAAGGCTAGAAAGTTCTAGCCAAAAATATACGTTGAATACATACTACTCCACTATTTAAGATATTTAATGATTCACAGCTCTAGTTAATTAAATTTATTATCAATATAATTTTATTACATATTTTTGGATGTCTGTACTGTACTTATGCATAAATAATGTAAAAAATGTAATTTTTGACACTGTATTCTTAAAGTAACAGAAATTTTAGATCTATATTATGAAAAAGAAAAAATATTTCTTTCCATTCAAAAAATGAGATAAAAAAATACATGCCTATAAACAGATTCTCACCTTTAACTGCCAGTCAAAATCCTGTAGCTGTGCAGAAGAAATATCAACTATTTCTTCTAACAGAGCCTTCTTGATTTCCTCTTTCCTACTTTTCAAGCATTTCATGATAGCTTCTTGATGAAATGAATTCAACTGATTCAACTGCTGAAATATCTATGAAAATAAACAGAAAGTAAGTGAAAGGGCCTTTCTGTTTAAAATGTAAACATATAGCTCCACTCCCCTTTCACAACCCCTTTAAAATGATAGTAAAAGAAAAAAAAAAGACTTCTGTACCTAGAATAAGATGAGAATGTGTAACTGACAAACAAGAGATTTTTGCAAAACAAAAAGGTAAAGGGCTGACTGATGAAGTAGCATGAAAGCAAAGACCACGAACGCTGGCATAGCTAGATTAATATCAGACAATGTAGCCTTTAAGAAGTATTACAAGAAATAAAGAATGGCAAAAGGACCATTCAACAGAAAGAACAATCATAAATTTGTGTGCATCCAATAAAAGAGCTTCAAAATATATAAAGTAGCAAAACTTGGCAGAACTAAAAAGAGAAATCGGTAAGTCTAATTAGATTTATTAGATTTATAATTAGAATGTTAACACATCTCCCAGTAACTGACAGGAAAACACACAAAACAATCATAAAGATTAGAATCAAAAAAATACTATCTTCTTTAACCTAACTGACACGCAGAACATTATACTCAACAACTACAGAACATACTATTTTCAAATATATGTGGAACATTCACCAAAAGGAACCATAAGACAAGACATGTAGCAAATCACAACAGATTTCAAAGGACTGCAATCAAATTATATATATTTTTTTACCATAGTATAACTAAATCATAACTGATTACAAAAAAATCTCCAAATACTTGAAAATTATACAACATAGTAACACAGTACTAAGGAAGATAGAAAGTCAATCTTGCATAAACTCTTTCAGAGAATAAGAAAAGAGAAAAAATACTTCCTAATTCATTTTATTAGACCAGAATAAGACTTGACACCCTGACAAGGACATTACAAAGAGAAAAACTATGGGCCAATATCACTCAAAAACAGATTCAAAAGTCCTAAATAAGATATTGGCAAATCAAATCAAGAAATACATAAAAACATAATACATGATGACCAAGTGGTGTTTATTTTGGCAATGCAAGGTTAATTTAGCATTTAAATATCCAATGAAAGACACCACATTAGCAAAATAAAGAAGAAAAAAATAAAAAATTTAGGAAAAAAAATTAAATAAAATTCAATACCCATTAATGATAACAATTCTCAGCAAAGTAGGAACTGTAGGAAACTTCTTTAATCTTATAGTATACATCTATAAAACCACACAGCTAACACAATAAATGATAAAATTGTGAATCCCTAAGATCAGGAATAAGACACTGCTTTTTGTTTCAACACTGTCTTAAAGGTGTTAGGCACTGCAATAAGGTAAGAAAAAAATGGGTATTAAAATCTAAAAAGAAAAGGATTGTACACACAAAAGAAATAAATCCAGAAAAATGTTTTATAAGCCATTAAATAAATTTTTTTAAATTGTTGGATATGGGGTAAAGATATAAAAATTGCTTCTATATACCAGCAATAAACAAGTGGAGAACAAAATTAACACCAAAAGTATCACTTAAAAATAAATCTAAAAAAAATTTGCAAGATCTCTATACTGAAAACTGAAAAATAATAGAGGAATTGAAGTACTCCAAATAAATGGAATGTTATTCCATGTTCGTGGATTGGGAAGATTGATATTAAGACATAAATTCTTTCCCAAATGATTTTAGAGATTCAGTGCAATCTCCATGCTGCAAACCGAATGATGTCACTTCAAAACTCTTATGTTGAAATTCAAACCTTCACTGTGATGATATTCAAAGATGGGGCCTTCTGAGAGGTAATTAGGTTTAATAGGTCATAAGGGTAGGGCCTTCATGATGGGATTAGTGCCCTTATAAAAAGAAACATAAGAAAGAATGCTTCCCTCTCCCTTTGCTATACGAGAAACACAGCAAGAAGGCAGGCAGTCTGCAGCCAGGAAAAGGGTTCTTGACAGGGAATCAAATCAGCCAGCACCTTTACTTTGGACTAACTTACCAGACTCTAGAATTGTGAGAAATAAATTCTTGTTGTTTAAGTTACTCAGTCTATGGTATTTTGTTATGGCAGCCCAAGTTGACTAATATTCATCAAAATCCCAGGGGTTTTTTTGTTGTTGTTGAAATTGACCAACTGACTTTAAAATGTACATGAAAATACAGAGGACCTAGAAGAGCCAAAGCAATCTTGAAGAAGCATGAAATTGAAAGCCTTCTATTATCAAGACTATGTAACATAGCTTTAATTCTACAGTAATTAAGACAGTGTAGTATTGGGAAATATAGACTAGACTAATGGAGTAGAATAAAGAGTCCAGATACAGACCAACACATATACAGCTACCTGATTTACAACAAAGGCTGCACAGAAATTCTACGGGGCAAGGATGGTCATTTCAATAAATGGTACTGGGGCAATTGGCTATTGATACGAAAAAATGCGACCTCGACCCTTAACCCACAGGCAAATATTAATTCAAAATGCACCAGTAACATAAATGTGAGAGCTTCTACAAGAAAACTAACAAAAAAATCTTCATGACTTGGCACAAGTATTTGTTAAACAGGACTTTAATAGCACTAACAATCAAAAGAAATGTTGACAAAACTGGACTTGATTAAAATTCAGAACTTCTGTTGACAAAAAGACACCATTAAGAGTGAAAAGGCAAGCCACATAATGGAAGAAGATGTTTAAAATACATAGCTCTAACAAAGAACTCCCATCCAGAATATCCAAATCAAAATGAATATACATAAACTACATTTTTTATAAGCGAGCAACCTACACAAACATGCCAAAATAACTTTTTACCAAGGTACAAAAGCCATTCAATGGAAGGACACACCATTAATTTCACTTCAAGATACCTATCCTAGAAAAGGTGGCCAATATGCTATTTTTTTTTTACATTTTTTTTAAAATATGAAATTTATTGTCAAATTGGTTTTCATACAACACCCAGTGCTCATCCCAACAGTTGTCCTCCTCAATGCCCATCACCCACTGTCCCCTCTCCCCCACCCCCCATCAACCCTCAGTTTCTCAGTATTTAAGAGTCTCTTATGGTTTGACTCCTTCCCTCTCTGTAACTTTTTTTCCCCCTCCCCTCCCTCCTGATCTTCCATTGAGTTTCTCAGAATCCACATGTGAGTGAAAACATGGTATGTCTTTCTCTGCCTGACTTATTTCACTGAGCATAACTCTCTCCAGTTCCATCCACATTGCTACAAGTGGCCAGATTTCATTCTTTCTCTTTGCCAAGTAGTATTCCATTGTATATATAAACCACATCTTCTTTATCCATTTGTCAGTTGATGGACATTTAGGCTCTTTCCATAATTTGGCTATTGTTGAAAGTGCTGCTACAAACACTGGGGTACAAGTGCCCTTATGCATCAGCACTCCTGTATCCCTTGGGTAAACAGTATGTGTATAAGGAGACACACACAAGATATCAGTAGAAGCACTATACATAATAATGAAAGAGGCAAGGATCTAATGGTTCATCAGGGGGCCGGAAAAAGAAGTCCTGCTAATCCTATCATCAAATACTATAAGAAATTAAAATATAAGAACCAGATCTACATTTACCAATACTGACAAGTCTAAAACAATATCCCATAAAAAAATTACAAATGGATACATATGTTATCATTTACAAGTTACACATTCAAACAGCTCAAATAATTGTATGCATTGCTTAAAGACATAAACATTCCCACAACATGGAATACAAAACATGTATACCAATAAGTTGTGATCTCTTGGGGAAGGGTGGCATGCCAGGTGGTATTTGGGTATATTTATAATACCTTGTTTCTAAAACAAACACACAAACCTGTAATACATAAAGTAAAATGTTAACAACTGTTTAATTGTGACAATGCGAATGTAGGTATCAGTTACCTAACTTCTGGTTTTCTTCTACATGATTTAAATGTATCACAATTCTAAAAACATAAACAACCAAAACAAGAGAACCAGAACTTCCACAATCAGATTTGCCTACTCAAAATTATGATGTTTTTGTTAATATAACATATACTTACTGATGATGGCTCCTGTATGATATAGTGCCCTAAAACCAACTTGAGAAAAACGTTAACACTACTTATTATTTATTATGAGATATAGAAATTTGCAGTGAAGTTACCTCTTCATCAGGTAAATTTTTACCAACTACCGCTTTGAAAAATTTGGTAATATCTTCTAGAACATTCTTCCATTCTGTCGAATCCCAAACACTGTGATAATCCTGGTAGAGAGGATAAGCTCGGCCACAAATGCCATCAATTATTTTATGAAGCAGCTAGAGAGAAAAGAAAGTAAGTGAATTATAAGTAAACTTACAAAACAGACTTATCTTCCTTGTAGGAAACAAATGCTGTTGGGAGCAGCTCATGTTACCCACAAGAGCAGCTGAAGATTGAAATGTAACTATTTTTAACATTACTTTTATTAATGAAAAATTAAAGCTCCAATAAAAATCCCAGACTTTCTAAAATTCTGTCCACCTTCAGAAGCTGAAATAATTTCAGAGACACATTGTTGTTTCTCCAATAATCCTGAAAGGATGATGGTGAATATAAAAGTTTCACCTTGGGATTCCTTAGACATTGTATTTATACCAATAATAATAATAATAATAATAATAATAAAGTATGACTTTTAGATCAAAGTTTTTTACTGTAGATCTATACATTTCATTTCCCCTTGCCTCCATTTTCACAGCATTCACACTCACTTGTTTTGGTCCACTCCAAGAAAGTCGTCAGTGCCTTTATCTTCTTTTTTTCCACTCCTCTCCCTGTACCCTACCTTAGTATCAGCAATAGAAATCCTAACATATATATAACTGAACGTAGTGACTAAGACTGAATTTTTGAATAAAACTGTCTAGTTTCAATCCTAGTTCCACTACTTAACTAGTTTTATCAAGTTATTTCGATGTTCCGTGCCTGTTCCGTGTGTAAAATGGGGCGATCATCTAGCTACGTTATGCTGTTGTAAGGAGTACATGCAAATTACTTGGCACATTCCTAGCATGTATAAAACACTTACACACTGCTAGCCATTGTTACCATTCTTCTTACTATTGTTATTATCACTATTACTACCCCCACCCCCACCACTACCGGTATTACGTTCCACGTCTTTAACATACATTAACTGATTGCCTACTATGTCAGCACTATTCGAGATAAATGATTAACATGGCTTTCTTTCCCAGGGGATATTTGTGTCTTGTTAAAAGAGTATCTGAACCCAAATAATCTGGAAAATTATTTTAAACAACAAGTCTTCCAAATCTTTTCCCCTGGACCATAGTCCACTTCATTTTAAGCAGTGACTCTTCCCCTTGTAACACCACACATATCAGAACAGAAACGAGCAACTGGTAACTCCACTTCCAAATGATGGCTAATGCCCTCTACGAACAGACCTTTTATTTACCATACATCCACCAACAGTCTCAATTTGAAATTCATTCCAAATTCTCTACACATATCCCATGTTATCCCAAACTGCCCCCATGCTAAAGCAAAACACAGAGCTCAAACTGATAAAGTACTATCTTTTGGAATATAAGTGTTTTTAGTCATTCATTCATTCATGTTTTGTATTCACATGTACAAAAATAGGTAATGAGCACTTCACTCCATTTGTTAAACAAGTTAATGGAAATACAAAGCGAATATAACTGTAATGGATACCACATATGGAGCCCTGACTGAGTACCAAGCATTGCGTTCATCCTCACTACAACCCTATACAGGGGGTAAGTCTTGTTATTATCCCCGTTTTACAAATGAAAAAACTGAGGATAAACAAGATTAAGGTGCTACCGTATCAGAGCTTTAGTCCGTCAGAGAAAGACAAACATAAATACATAAATGCAATTTAGAATGAGAGGAACTATATTATAAATTTATAGAAAGTACAAAGAAGCACAGAGAAGAAGAGAAAGGGCTGCTTTTAAAAGAATGAGGATATCACCTACCCACATTATGTTGTTGTAGTACTTGGCCATTTAAGGGGAGAGAAGGGCATTTCTAGTCACCAGCAACTGCATATGCATAAAAGAATGAAGTGAACAATCACATGTTCAATTTGAAAAAAAGGATACAAGGCTGGAGAGGTGAGTGGAGGCCAAATCATAAAGGGCCTTGTATACAGGGTCCAGACTTTAATTGTCTCAACAGGGAAGCAACCTGTTCACATATTTGTATTATGTTTCCATAAATTTCCCAACAAGTTGGGAGATGCAAGGAGAGAAAAGGAAAAGAGAGATGGTGAGACCAAAGGCCCCTTGCCTTCTCTTTACCAGGAAGAAATTAGATGGGGGGAGGGAAGGGCGGGCGGCTAAATAGTTGAGGACACTCAAAATGGGGGCAGTACTGAGGTAAAAGAGACTGAAAAGGAGGAAGGACCAAGGATGATACTCAGAATTTTAGGCTGAGTGACTGGGTAAACAGTGGTGCTCCAAACCAAAAATGAGTCTATAATCACAGGAAGAATAGTTCCAGGGGGAAAGACAAGGAGTTCAGCCAAGGACACACTGAATTTGAGGTACCTGGGGTATGTCTAAGCAGGAGCCTGACACCCAAGGAAGAGATTCTTTGCTGGATACAGGGATCTAGGCGTCATCAACCTACATGATGAGAAAGGTTATGGGCCTTACTAAGAAGCAGGGAGAAGGACGACAGGAGCAGGAAGCTAATACAAAGACTCACAACCAACAGATCTGAACATATGTTTCACCTTTGCCACTTACTAGTTTGACAACCTTGGGCACGGTACTCCAACTCTCTCTGCTGACGTTTTGGTTTCCTCACTTGTAAAATCACAGGAGAGTTAAGATGGTTTTTCCTGATCCTGATAAGAATTAAGTTTGTTCCCTTCCCCCTCCCCTCCCCCCCACTTTCCCCATTACAAATGGAACAGAGGAAAAAAGAAGTCTTAAATGAGGGGCTTTTAACGCTGTCTACCCCACACGCCTCTATCACACTACATAGGGTAAGCCCCCACTCCCACCTGTCACCCATTGTAAGTGGAACACAATAGGGACTTACTCCGAATTGCCAATCATTTACACTTAAGGCCAGTCCATCGAAGCTTGGAATCCAGACAACTGTCCCCCATGATTAAGCAGAGTTCAGTATGCATTAATTCCTTCCCTCAGCGGACACTGATCAAGAACCCACCTTGAGCCAGAACACAAATCTGAAGAACTGGGAATGTAAAACAAAGTTATCTACCCCGAAGGAGTTCAGAATAAGAGAGAGACCAGAGTCAAGCCAACGGGTCAAGAAGTTGTGTAAGTGCCCAAATTGTTGGGCGACAGAGGAGATGGGAGTAAACATACTTATATATTGATTACAATACAATGTATTGATTGGTTGACTTCTGAGGACAAACAACCTCTGCTCCCAGACCTAATGCTGCAGCTCAATTCTGCATATATTGCTTTCTTTCAGAGATGGGCAAATTTCCTTCAGGTCTACGTTTTTCTGCTTGAAAGTTCAAGGGGGAAAGTCTCACTTCTCAGTCAGATTTTCCTCTTACAGCAACCACTGGGTTTTCTCCTCCTTTCACAGCCCACAGTAATTACATAAATGCAATTACTGCCTCCACATTTCATTTTTCACACTCAAAACTGCCAATGCCTTTGGTCTTAAGGCTAAATAACAAGCGTGGCATATAGACTCGAGCCACCTGACTTTCTACTCGCCTGCCTAGCCTTAGTCTCCCTGCCCTGCTTCTCACTCTGAATTTCAGCCTCCAAGAATTCGAGCAGGTCCTCAAAGCCCGCAGAGGCTGGTTTCCTTTTTCCAGCCTTGTAGCTGCTATTCCTCTGCCTAAAGCATTCTCTCCCTTCTAGCCTGTCTAGTCTGACTCGTCGTCTGGAACTCAACCTAGAAATTGAGACGTTCCTTTTCCGGAACGCCTCTCCTTGCCCCTTCAAATCTGGGTTGCTACCTGTCCCACAAGCTGGTTACTGGATAATTCAGTTTGGTTTCCGTATTAGATACAAGCTCCAGCAGAGTACGGGCTGTATCTCACTCACCGTTTTACCTTATCCCGTTTGGGCACTCAGCACAAGACCCACTTAAGTGAAAAGCTGGCCGAACAAACGAACGAGGCTCTTTCCAGATCCCTTACAGCCAGGTTACTTCTCAGGCCCAAGGTTTCAATGTATATGTCACCTCCTGAGAGAAAGGCCACCTTGGACCACCCTACCGAAAGTAAGTTGCCCAGTTATTGGGAGCACTTACCAATTTGTTTTGTGCAGCCCTCCAGGGGGCAGGGTGTGCTTCTCTACGTCCCCATGTCCCCAGCCTATCCCCGGCACCTAGGACTGTGCCTGGTGCACGGGCAGCATTCCGGCGTGCGTGGTGTACGAATGAATGAAATGAGATGCTGCACACCACCAGCTCCACGTTGTAAGTTTTTCAAATACTACGGTGGGGACTCCGCTCCCCAGCCCAGAGTCAGCGGGTCCTGGGCCGCGCCGGGGAGCTGACGGGCCACCCCCACCCAGGTGCGAGCAAAGCCAAGGAGTCAGCTCGCAAAGCCCCTCGAGGGGCAGCTTCAAGCGGGGGCGTGGAGGTGGCGCCCAAAGCGTCGGCCTTCTCAGCTCTCCAGGGGCAGCAGGGGGCCGTGCACCCGACTTGACGCCCCCTTCCCCGTCCCAGCCCTGGGCAGCCCGGGCGAGCCCAGCCAGCGCGTCTCGATCAGACCGGGCCAGACCTGCACGCCGGGGCGTCCCGGGGCCCCGCCTGCCACGCCGCCCGCGCTCTCCTCACCTGCGGGCCCAGCTCGGCTGGAAGCTTCTGCAGCTGCCACAAGGGCGTCCCCTCTTCCGGCTCCATCCCAGTACCAAGGAGGAACCTAGGTCACATGACAAGGCCCGGTCGCGCCTCACGAGCGACGGCTCAGCCACGTGACTCTCTCGGGTGGGCGGGGGCCGAGCGTGGAGACGCATGGGCTCTCGTGCGCGTGCGCAGAGACACAGCCGGCGCTTTCCCTGTAACTAAGGAAAATCCCTTTTCCGCCTGGAGTAAGTTTGCTAAACACACTTATTATGTTGAAAGCAAATTTGCAAATCTCGCAAGCACGTTGTAACTTTGTTCAGAGTTCTGTCGAACTTTCTCTGCAGTCCTTAGAAAGCCGTCTAATAAGAGTAACCCTGTTTTGAGCTCAGGGCCATTGTCCCGGAGGCTTGGCATGTGTCTCTTTTTACTAAAGTATTCTAATTGGAAGGTTAAGTGAGGGTTTACCTGTGTGCAAGATACTTTATATAGATTATCCGGTACTATTTTCATCCCCATTTCCAAATAACAAATAAGATCAGTCACTAGGATAGTCAGATTTAGCAAATAAAAATAGAGTGCCTGGTTAAATCTGAAATTTCAGATAAGCAATGAACAATGTGTTCTTATAAGTCTGCTCTAAATATTGCATGGGGCTTACTTATACCAAAAAATTATTCCCTGTTTATCTGTAAGTCAAAGTCAACTGGGCATTCTGTGTTTTACAGCAACCGTAAAAGTCACAAGAGCTAGGAGGCACAGCCTAAAGTTAAGCAAAGTCAGACCCTACAGCCACACGGTTAACGTCGAACTAACCAAAAAACATTTTCTGTGAGTTCTCTCACTATAGCTGTTACTTTAATCAGATGCTGGAGGATTTCGAGGGATAAGACAGTTCCTGGTAACTAGAAGCACACAGTAAGTGGGAGACAGAAACAGAAATGACAGTCTAATATAAATTTAATAATAAAAGTAGTGAAAAGTGATGAAGCATACCACAGAGGAGAAAGTAATTATTTTATTCTGTGGGCTATGCAAAGAAAAACTACATATTAGTGACACCCTTCAATGTTTAGCTGGGATGCCCTTTCTCTACTCTGTGCCCCATCTCTTGGAGGTGAAAGCAATTTCCTCCTCCTCTAAATTTTCATGACTCTCCCTCACTTAAAATATTTAGCACTTTCCAGTTCTTAATATACATAGTTATGTACAACAATCATTGCCCCAACTGAAACATAATTATCTTAAGACACTTCGACTTTGTGCAGAAGAGCCCCTCAACTAATAGTTAATGAACAAGGAGTCTGGAAATCTCCTACCTAATCTGTGCGTGTTTAGTAAGTCTACTGAGGGTAGAGACTGTTTTCTAAGAAAGGGCTAGATTTTGTATATGGTAAAAGTTGGAGTAAAAATATTTATTAAGCATCTACTATATGCCAGTTTCTATATTTTATCTTATTAATCTTCCCTATAACATTGTGTTGTGGGAGTTACCCCAACTTTCCAAGGTGAGGAAAAACAAATTTGGTGAAGTATCAACTTTGTCCAAGGTCATGCAGGTGTTAGTTGCAAAGTCACTGGGCTGTCTGGGTGTTTCACTGGCCCTAAAGAGGGAAGAAAGGCATTCTGAGGTGATATGACTTCCCAAGGCCATATAACAGATTAATAAATAAGGGAAAGAGGCACATAGAACAGGGCCCAAAATTCAGTTAGAGTACTTAATATTTGCCTTTTGATAAGAGGACGTTCTTATATGTATAATCCAGGAGGTTTTCAAAACATTTGTGTTTCTTACAGTCCCATTTTTACTAACTGTGTTCTAGTTCTAAATTTACAAATCTTACTTGTAGTGATAGTTAGACACATGGGACTCTGGAGTTAAACTTCTTAAATTTAAACCCCAATTCGGCAAATTACAGTCTGTGGAATATTAGGCAAGTAGCGTTCACTTACCTGTGTTTATGTTTCTTCATCTGTAATTGGTTATGTTAGCACAGAACTTATAGAGTCATTAAGTTCATATATGTAAAGTTCTTTAAATGAGGTCTAGCCTGGAACATAAAAAACATTATTAGATTCCCTTATAAGTGGCCTTCTTTTCTCCCCTGTTATCTAGCCAAAGTTTAGTGGGTTCCAGAAAGCAGGGTGTATCTCCCTCTTCTTTACCCTCCTAGATATAGTGTTGGAGAGTCTCTGCCTTGGGAATGTGATCTGCGTCTAAAACCCACCTAGGCTGTTATATAGTGCAGTATAGGCAGTGCAGGTCAGTGATCACAGCTCGGACACATATAAAAAAAAAGATCTAAAGATCTCAGATAAACCTCACTGGGTGTGCTTACTGACCTGAAATTGGAATTCAAGCTGTTTATCGAAGAGTTAATTTGTTGCTCGAGGTTATTTGTAATTGGGATCTTTTCATTTTGAAGTGGAAGGAGCAAGAAAGAATTTTGTGCACCATGCCCTGGGATGTTTATTCATTCACTCACTCTTTAACAATTATTGGTTAAACACATACCATGCATTAGATACTCTAATGGCTCTGGTATTGCAGGCAGTGTGAACAATAACTTACCTTCTAGTTGTGTATGGCGGGACCTCAGATATTGAACAAGTAAGCAAATAAGATCATGTGAGCTATGGAGAAGCATCTCTCTGTCTCTCTCTTTTAAAATGTGTATTTATTTGGGGCGCCTGGGTGGCGCAGTCGGTTAAGCGTCCGACTTCAGCCAGGTCACGATCTCCCGGTCCGTGAGTTCGAGCCCCGTGTCGGGCTCTGTGCTGATGGCTCAGAGCCCGGAGCCTGTTTCCGATTCTGTGTCTCCCTCTCTCTCTGCCCCTCCCCCGTTCATGCTCTGTCTCTCTCTGTCCCAAAAATAAAAAAAAAAAAACGTTGAAAAAAAAATTTAAAAAAAATAAAATGTGTATTTATTTATTTCAAGAAACAGAGAGAATCCCAAGCAGGCTCTGTGCTGTCGGTGTAGAGCCCCACGTGGGGCCCGATCCCACCACCCTGGGATCATGACCTGAGCCGAAACCAAGCGTCAGTCAACCAATTGAGCCACCCAGGTGCCCTGGAGAAGCATCTTAAAGAAAATGAAACAGAGTGATGTAATAGAGAGGGATGGTGGAAATACACTTTACATTGGTCAAGGAGTACGTTGCCAAGAAGTGGCATGTACATGCAGGCATAAAAGAGGAGGAGACATGAAGGCAAACATCTGGGAAATGAGAGTTGCTATTACAACTTAGAGGCCCTGAAGCAGGAGAAAACCTGCCTTATTTAAGATAATAAACAGGGGTGCCTGGGTGGTTCAGTTGGTTAAGTGTCTGACTTTGGCTCAGGTCGTGATCTCATGGTTCAGGAGTTCAAGCCCCACATCAGGACTTGCGCTGATAGTGAGGGGTCTGCTTGGGATTCTCTCTCCCTCTTTCTCTGCCCCTCCCTTGCTCACACTTTCTCTCTCTCTCTCTCTCCCAAAATAAATAAATTAATTAAAATAAAAAGATAATAACCAAAGCCTGTATAGCCAGACCATACGCAGTAAGCAAGGGAAGCATAATGGAGATGATGTCAGAGATATTTTTAATCAGCATATTGGCGTGAACTAGTCTGCGTTTTTAAATGGTTATACTCTGGAAAGCATTTAGACTTTGGAAAACCAGCTCTCGGGTGCAAGAGTGAAAGCAGGAGAATCAGTTTGGAGGATATTCCTTTTTTTTTTTTTTTTGATGTTTATTTATATACTTTGAGACAGAGAGAGCATGAGATGGGTAGGGGAAGAGAGAGGGAATCCCACACCGTCAGTGCAGAGCCTAACGTGGAGCTCTATCCCATGAACAAACAATGAGATCATGAATGACCTGAGCCAAAATCAAGAGTCAGACACTCAACCAACTGAGCCACCTGGGTGCCTCCAGACTAATCCTAACTAATGTAGGCATTTAAGTTGATATGACCTAATTTGCACGCATAGACTATAGAAATCTAGGGGCTTCGATGATGAGTGGTGGGAACCACATACAAATGGAAAGACTCAAAAGATATTTTGGGTAATGCATAGAATTGTTGAATCCTTGTACACCTCAGACTAATATAACACTGAATGTTAATTACACTTCACTAAAACAAGAAAAAAAAGAAACATTTAAAATCACAAAAAAATATGTATCTTTGGAACTAAGATCTATGGAATTTATGGTGGGCTGGATGCTTTGGAAAGAGAAAGAGGATGTAGAAGTAAAATGCAAACTATATGACAGGGTAAGGCATCTGTCCTCTCAGCCAGCTGGAGGCTGGGGACTCTGACCAAGAGATAGAGTCATAAGCTAGAGCTACTGTGTTAGTGAAACTTTTTGAGGAATGATGTGGAACAGTGGCTCTAGAGTCAGAGTCCATTTATATCCCTGTCACTTAACAGCTGCATGACTTTGCGTAAAGTGCTTAAATTCTCTGTACCTCAGTTTCCTTGACTGAAGATAGGAATAAAACTACTACCCACATAATAAAGTGTCCGTGAATTTAAAATGAAATAATGCAGGGGTGCCTGGGTGGCTCAGTCGCTTAAGCGTCCGACTTCAGCTCAGGCCACGATCTCGCGATCTGTGAATTCGAGCCCCGCATCGCTTCTGTGCTGACAGCTCAGAGCCTGGAGCCTGCTTCAGATTCTATGTCTCCATCTCTCTGCCGCTCCCCTGCTTGCACTCTGTCTCTTCTCTCCCCCCCCTTTCAAAAATAAATACACGTTAAAAAATTTTTTAATGAAATAATGCATACACTGTGTTTAGCATAGCATGTAGAATGTAGTTCACCCATAGTAAAGATTACCTATTATCTTTTGCCAATACTAGTATTACTTGGAGCGCAAGTAGTATGCAGTCCTGGGAACAAAGTGAGATACATTCACAAATGTACACACATGTACACACATGCCCTGTGCTAATGGGTCTGGTGAGGGGCCCAGATAAGGAAAGTTCCAGAGAAAACTGGAGTTGATTCATCCTGTGAGTTCCCATAAGTAACTGACTCTGGCAAGGGTGGACATAGATTGTGCCGATCATTCAGACACAAGGTAGGCATTATGGCAGAGACTGCTGCTTTCCCCCCCAGTATGTATCTTCTCTTTTATGAGTTAAATTGTCCCCCTTAAAATTCGTCTGTTGAAGTCATAAGACCCATCTCAGAATGTGACTATTTGGAGATAGGTCTCTATAGAGATAATCAAGTTAAACTGAGGTTGTTATGGTGCATCACAATCCAATATGACTAATGCCCTTATGAAAAGGGGAAATTTGGACACAGATACAAATCGAGGGAAGGCTATGTGAAGAGACACAGGGAGATAGCTTGGCTCTCCAAGCTGAGGAGAGAGGGCTGGACAGATCCTTCTCTAACAGCTGTTAGAATGAACCAACCCTGCGAACACTTGAATTTTTAATTTCTAGTCTTTAAATTTTTTAATGTTTATTTATTTTTGAGACAGAGAGACAGAGAATTAATGGGGGGAGGGTCAGAGAGAGAGAGAGACACGGAATCTGAAACAGGCTCCAGGCTCTGAGCTGTCAGAACAGAGCCTGACACGGGGCTCGCACTCATGGACCACGAGATCATGACCTGAGCTGAAGTCGGACACTTAACTGACTGAGCCACCCAGGCACCCCTTAATTTCTAGTCTTTAGATCTGTGAGAATAAATCTCTTGTTTAAGCCCCCCATCTCAAGAGACTGATAAACCAGAATGTCCTGGGATAAGAATTGTTTCTCCTTAGGGCACTCTTTCTTGACCCACAAGTTCTTTAGCCAAATCGTGGATTAGAAAGATGCTTAGTGAATGTAGGACTAAATGAATGAAAATGGAATACATCTAAAATACTTCCTTAAAATTGTAATGAACTCTAGTCTTTTTTCATTCCAGGAATGGGTAGGGTGAAAACAAAGCATCCTTTCCTCTTGACTAAAGAAAAAACTTGTTTCTTTGACTAGATACCATACCCTTGTAGTTGCTTTATACAGACTCTTGACCAAGATTTAAGAAATACTTCTGTTCCAGAGGGTTACCCTGGGAATTCCTATTCCCCATCATTGTGGGTTGTCTTCCTAGTTAATTTCAAATGATTACTTTTTCCTTGTCCCTAAATTCTGGGGCTCCCTAGTTTTACTACCCATGAACTGACAACATTGGCTTCAGTAATTACAATTTCTGACAAATGTTCTAGGAATCAAAAGCTATTAACTCATTATTCAGAATTTATGGCACCCTTTAATAATAAAAAAATTGTCTGTAGCTTTCCACATCTATTTTCCCAGTTCAAACCTGCTTTTCCAGTTATCCTCTGACTTGAAGTTGACTAATTTGTTCATCATAATTAGATGTGTTGCAATGCAGATGTGCTTAGTGATTTGCATTGCAATCTATTTAAAATTATTCCTGTCCATAAATTGTTGAGAGGAAAGGGCCTTCCAAGTTTAAATGACTTTAATTATTATAACTGTACAGGAAATATTTAAATGTTATATTGGCATTGATTCTATTGCATTAGAAAAAGTTATGAATAGCTAATTTGTAAAGATTTGGGGGGTTCTGGGTTCAGTCTTGTCTGTATCAACTCAGATTTGGCTGCCTAGAGAAACAGTGTCTTAGAGGTCACTTGGATAAATGCCTCATCCTGGTGAATAAACATAATGAACTGAAGGTCTTTTGTTTTTTGAGCTTTGTACATAGTTAAGAAATGCTTTTAATATCTCCTTATTCCATTATTCTTTATCAAAAAATATTCTTGTAGCTTAAGGTATCTGAGTTCTCCATTAAAATGATCTTTGAAACAAATAGACATTTTGATTTAAAAAGGGCAATAGAGATCATACATAAGTTATTTCAGTGTAGCACTAAAAGATACAATATATTAAAAGCTCTGAAATTGCTCTGTGAAAATGAAATACCTGGGTGAACTGCAATTTTGGACCTTAGATGGAATGCATTGTAATCCACACTACATCCTTAGGAGTGGCAGTCTTTTAGAATGGCATGTCAAGTGCTCAATTAGTCTTTCTGATGAAGATTCTATGCCTATAAGACCTCTCATTTCTCAGTTGGCACCTCCTTTAATCACTGTACGAAAATTCTCCACGTCTGTGAGCTCTTAGAATTTTAGCCAGTGCTTCTTAATCAAGATAGCACATTAGGGTCACTCCAGGGAATTTTTGAGTGATTGATTTTTCACTTAAAATGTGTCCAATTTTATTTTGTTTTGTTTTTGAAATAGCTTGGTAATTTACATACCAAAAAGCCCCACCATTTGAAGAACAGTTCAGGGAGGTTTACTGAATTTATACAGCTGTACAACCATTCCCACAATTTAGCTTGAGAAACTGCCATGGTCCTGCAAAATGTCCATTGTGTCTGTTTGTAGGCAATCATGTGGGAGCTTAAAAAAAAATAATATCCAGACCTCACCCCTTCTGCCAATAATAAAAGAATGTTACTGCAGGTAAAGCACCAGTATTATTTTGACAAAACACCCCGTGTGATTTAATGTAAACCAGTATTGAGATCCACTGATTTGGAAAAAAATTTGTAGAAAAGGTGAAGATTTGGAAAGCGAAGATGTAAACCCTTCGTAACCAAGAGATCTGGTCAGTCTAGACCAATGTTGTCACAACAACAGCACGATAAGAAAGACCTTTAGCACATTTAGAGAATGGTGGGTTTTGATCACTCTGCTATTCCTATTGCTTAGAATAGATTTTTCTAACTTTGAGTAGAATCTGCTCTCCTTTCTCCTGCAGCTCGCTCCATGTACACCTAGTTGGCCTAATGAATTCAAACGCATCCCCCAGAGAATTTTCATTACTGCCTCACTTGTGTTTCCATAACTCTGAACAAACTATCACAGTCCTTATTGCATTGCATGGCAGCTATTGGTTTATATTCTGGCTCTCCCATTTTTCTGAGACCTCCTTGAAAAGCAGAGGCCATGACACATTCATTTTAGCATTCTGGACAGCATCTGGCAGGAAGGAGGTTCCCCATAACTGTTTATTGAATTCAGAAAAGAAGTAAGTAATTTAAAAAAAAAAAAACAACAACACTGTAGGGAGCATAGGTAATGATTCACAACCTTGACTACAAATTAGAGTCAACTGAGGAGTTTTGCAGAATCCCTACAACCGATCAAATCACACCTAGAACAATGAAGTGAGAATTTCTAGGGATGGAACCCAGCAATATTTTTTTTCCAATGTGTAGCTGAACTTGAGAACCATGAGCTTAAAGCCTTAGAGGATGGTCCAAAATTACCTCTTTGACCAAAAATATCTCTGCCCCATTGTCTAAAATATATAAATTATTTGCTGTTACATTGACTGAAAAGAGCTCAGAAATACTTGTGGCTTAACAAATATCTGTTTAAAATATTACAAAGCCCTTAAGAGTCTCAAGAATGAGGGGGCACGTGGGTGGCTCAATCTGCTAAGGGTCTGACTTCAGTTCAGGTCACGATCTCACAGTTTGTGAGTCCGGGCCCTGCATCTTCCCTTTCATGGAAACAGAGATAGGGCTATCCTTTGGTGATTACATTTCAGAAACATAAATCACAAATTCTTGAGAAAGATATTCCTAAAGTGTAAAACTGGCAAGAGACTTTTCAAAAGATTTCCATCTCAAAGGGGAAAAGTAATTATAATTACAAGTTTTCCCAAAGAGAATGTTCTAGGAAAGTGGAAGTCAGGAGTTCAGTCAGGAAGAAGCCTCTCTATAACGTTTAGTCAAGCTGGAAAATGTTAAAATAGTCCTGGTCAAAGTCAAAATAAATAGATAACTTTGAAACTCTGAGACTGGTAAATAAGGTCAGGTCCAGAAGAGCTGCCAAAGAAATGCCTCAGCAAAGAGTTTTCATTCAGCAGCGAAGTTTAGCATAAGGGGATTGGATATGCAGAAGAACCAAAGAGGAAAGCTGGTAAAGGGCTTGAGGAATTTCTGGAGATGATTAGAATATTTTGCAGCTTTCCCTGCATAGCCTGGTTGGTATCCAGCAAATGAGATGGAAGTGCATCCTTCAGCACACTCTTCTTCCTGAAGGAACGCTCAGGTCCGTGTACCACCCTACCCTTCAGCGACTGAGGAAAATGCCCGCAGCAGCAATCCCCAACTGGCCTGAAAAGGTCCTTCTAACCCCCTAATCCGTCTATTGGGGGAGGTCCATTTGAATGCAACTTCTGGCTCTCTACCCTGTAAATGTATTATCATCCCAAGCCTGTTACAACAGTAGAGGAAGGCACAGAGACATTTACGCTGCACTGGTTCCAACAAGGAGTGTGAGTTACAACTTGCTGGAATTGGGGGAGGTTTCTTTTGGTTTTGCCCTGGAATCACAGGAGTACTTTTTTTCTTTTCTGCATATTATGGTTCTTTTCCACCTTCTATCTGGCAGCTTCCCCTCCCTCATGGTTTCCACTCTTTCTGCTTCAGCACTTGAGTTTTTACCTTTAATCAGCTTGACTCAGCAAGTCTTAACCTCAGATCTGTGTCTTCAGGTATATATTTTCCGGTTTCTGCCAATTTTACCATTCTTTTCATTGGCATTTAAAGATATTTTCTCATTGTATTTATTCTATTTTTGTGGTTCTTCCTGGGCAAAAGGTTATTTTAAAAATATCTTTGGGGGCGTCTGGGTGGCGCAGTCGGTTAAGCGTCCGACTTCAGCCAGGTCACGATCTTGCAGTCTGTGAGTTCTAGCCCCGCGTCGGGCTCTGGGCTGATGGCTCAGAGCCTGGAGCCTGCTTCTGATTCTGTGTCTCCCTCTCTCTCTGCCCCTCCCCTGTTCATGCTCTGTCTCTCTCTGTCCCAAAAATAAATAAAAAACGTTGAAAAAAAATTTAAAAAAATAAAAATAAAAAAATAAAAATATCTTTGAAACTCAAGGAATTCTAATGTCATAGGGGAGATATATTTTGTGAACCAGTTACCACAATATGAAGGGCATCCATATGATAGCATTCCATCAATAAAAGAATTATAAATGAAATAAGGTACGGTCATGTAATTGAGCACTGTAAAACGCTGCTTTTAAATAAACTTACTATATCAGTGAGAATAGAACTAGATCTTAAAAATATAATGTTCAAAGAAACAACAGTGTTGGCCAGAGAAAGGGGACCCCTCGTGCACTGTTGGTGGGAATGCAAACTGGTGAGGCAGACAGTATGGAGCTTCCTCAAAACATTAAAGTAGAACTATCCTGTGATCCGTAGCTGCACTACTGGGTGTTTACCCAAAGAATACAAAAACACTAATTCAAAGGGATTTATGCACCCTGATGTTTATTCCAACATTATTTACAATAGCTAAACTGTGGAAGCAGCCCAAGTATCCATCAACTGATGAATGGATAAAGAAGATATGGCATATGTGCACAAAGAAATAAAAGAACAAATATTTCCAAAATATTTGGAAGAACAAAATATTTCCATTTGCAACAACATGGATGGATCTAGAGAGTATGATGGTAAGTGAAATAAGCCAGAGAAAGACAAGTACCAGATTATTTCACCTATAAGTGAACTTTAAGAAACAAAACAAATGAACAAAGGGAAAAAAAGAGAGACACAAACCAAGAAACATACTCTTAACTATAGAGAAGGAATAGATGCTTACCAGAGGGGAGGTGGGTGAAATAGGGGAAGGGGATTAAGAGTACACTTATCTTGGGGCATCTGGGTGGCCCAGTCAGTTAAGCGTCCAACTCTTGATTTAGGCTCAGGTCATGATCTCAGGAACAGAGATCAAGCCCTGTGTTGGGCTTTATGCTGACAGTGCAGAGCCTGCTTGGAATTCTTTATCTTCCTCTTTCTCCGCCCCTCCCCATCTCAGGCTCTCCCTCTCTCTTTCTCCAAATAAATAAATAAACATTAAAAAAAAGAGCATACTTATCTTGATGAGCATTGAGTAATATATGGAACTGTTGAATCACTGTATGGTACCCCTGAAATTAATATAATATTGTATGTTAATTATACTGGAATTAAAATAAAAATATACACATAATGTTCAGTTAAAAAACAAGATGTGCAACTAAATACTGGCACACCATATAATAGTCATGTACATTAGTTAAAATACAAAAAGCAGAGCATCATATAAATGTGTATTTTTTATGAAAGGATCTTGGAAGGTTATACAACATAAACATATAGCTTCTAGAAGCAGGACTTGGAGTAGTATTGAAGGGGACTTCAGTGATATCTTTAATATTTCATTAAAGAAATAAGAAATTAGAGGCCCATAATCCAAAATGATAACTATAATTCTGAAAAATAGAATATTGTAAGTTTGTTTTATGTTCTTTTTACTTGTCTAGATCATTTAAAATTACAAAAACAAAGCAATAATAAGGTCCATGACAGGTACAAGCCAGGAGTTAAGAAGAAAGAGAACTATCAGGGTGATCAGAGTCATTCTATTAAGGGAATAAGAAGGATTTGGGAGTTGGGTTGAATATTCATAGGCAGAAATGAATGAGCATAGCAATTTAATTGGAAGGAATCACACAAACCAAACAGGCAGATAATAAAATTCAATGTCAGAATATATCCAAAATAAGTACATTTTTAAATCAAAATTTGAGGCCAAGAATGAAGAAATTTCTATATATAGCATTGTGAGCAATATTCAGATCATAGTGAAGTGAGTATATTTCTCTAAGATAGCTCTTCTGTTGGTATTGTTAAGTTATGGAACAGAGCAAGAGGAAACAAGAACCCGGTCAGATAGTTACCATGGTAGAAGCCAAACTAACTTAGAAAGCATCTAATCTAACTTCCTCTTACAAAAGAGGAAATGGAGGCCCAGAAGTTAAAGTCACCATTGGTCAAATCCAATCCAGACTCTGACTATAATGCCAATGTCATCAGAACACAATAATACTAGTCATGTCTTGTTTTTCTACTGTAGTAAAACATTTATTTACTTTACATGCTGAAATGTAAGAAGAATGATACATAGAAATTATAATGTCTGCTCTAGACAGTGTTTTTAAAATTTCCAGGTAAAGCTGATACTTTCCTAATTCACTTTTGTTAAATCTGTTCTATTTTAATCTACTTTTATGCAAATAAAGATTATTTTAAAAAACCAAAGAAATTTTAGCATGGATTAAACTATGTAAATTGAGAGCATATAAAAGAATAGCATAAGACCTCTGTCTTAGCATCTGTAAAAGCTGGCTTAACGGAATGTACACACACAAAAAATATTGTTAAGAATTCTTATAAAATCCCTATGGCAATGATAGCAAGTCAATTTTATGCACCCATTAATATTGAGGGGCCTCGTGAAGGACCACTCAGAAACTAGCAGGACTGCATAGAACATTAAACATCATTAGTGCCCTCTTTCAAGAAAAACAAACATAACAGAATTTGAAATTATAAAAGGATGCTCTACCAGACTCCTTTAATAAAGAATTTCACTAGGGCATTTGAAATAAAATTTGATTTATGGAACTTTGACAAAGACATAATGTTTAAGAAACATCACTTTGAGGGCACCTGGGTGGTTCAGTCGGTAAAGCCTCTGACTTCAGCTCAGTCATGATCTTGCAGTTTATGAGTTGGAGCCCTGCGTTGGGTTCTGTGCTGACAGCCAGAGCCTGGAGCCTGCTTCAGATTCTGTGTCTCCCTCTCTCTCTACCCCTCCCCTGCTCATGCTGTGAGTGTGTCTCTCTCTTTCAAAAATAAATAAACATTTATTAAAAAATAATTAAAAAAAAGAAACATCACTTTGGTAAACAGAGAAATAAATATTTATCTTGCTCCATACTCACTGTGGGTTGAGTAAATGTGTCTCCTAGATGACAGATGGTCCCAATTAATCTGAACATTAAACATTATACCCTGGGTAGATTTAAGCAATAACAGTTTTCAGAGGAATAGTCAATGCCAGCATGTGGTAGCAGAAACAGTTTTGGGCACAGCAAGGGATTCAGCTCGTTGGAGGTCTAACCAGCCCTCTTTCCCACCTCTCAATTCTATCTGATTGACAAGGGCAAGATATTTTCTAGATTCTTCCCTTCAGGTCTCAACTAATGATTCAGCAAATGCCCTGAATTTCCAATTGGAAGCTTCCAAATCAGTGGGAGATTTTTAATGTGGCCTGGGACCAAGTAAGTGAGAACAGGAAAGGCCTGCCTATACCTTGCCCTTCTGTTTTGGTAGTCCTTGTTGACAGAGATGATTCCCTTGGATTCCAAAGGGCCCTGGTTTGGCTGGGGTTTTTTTTTTTTAAGTCTATTTTATTATTATTTGCTTACCAGAGCTTTCACAACTGTTTTAGCTGACCTTGGGATCTTATATTCCAAATTGTACTCTCAGCTTCCAAGATGAAGACATTGATCTTTTTTTTTTTTTAATTTTTAATGTATCTTAACAGTTTAAAAACAATGATAAAAGGAAGTTGTGATGGCTAATTTTATGTGCCAATTTGACTAGGCCACAGCACCCAGATATTTGGTCAAGCATTATTCTACATGTTTCTGCAAAAGTATTTTTAAAATAAGGTTAACTTTAAATCAGCAGATCTTGATTCAAGAAATTAACCTCCATAATGAGGGTGGATCTCATTCAATCAGCTGAAAGCCTTAACAGAAAAAGTTGAGGGAGAATTCTGGCAGCAGATAACCTTTGCACTCACACTGCAAAATCAATTCTTCCATTGGTCTCCAGCCTGCTGCTGCAGGTTTTGGATCTCCACCACCCCACCACCCCACCACCAATTGTGTGAGCTATTTCCTTAAAATTTCTCTCTCCCAATATATATTTATACCATCATATTGGTTCTGTTCTCTGTAGAATCCTGACTATATTATACCACCATAGAGCTTGATAATAAACATCCCCAGCACCTTTGAAGTCCACTGTGTGCTCCTCTCTGGTCATGCTGACTTTCTATTGTGATTTGTTTCCTGGCACAGTAATTACCCCTTAACTGAGATTTGCTTTCCATGGTGTCAGTTACCTGCAGTCAACCATGGTCCGGTAGCAGAAGCTCCTCCTTCTGATGTATGGTCAGAAGGTCACTAGTAGCCTAACGCTATGTCATAGTGCCTCTGTCATTCACCTCACTTCATCTCATCACATAGACATTTTGTCATCTTACATCAACACAGGAAGAAGAAGAGTGAGTACAGTGCAATGATATTATGAGAGAGACCACGTTCACATAACTTGTTTTACAGTATAATTCTATTTTATTATTAGTTATGGTTGTTAACCTCTTACTGTTCCTATGTTATAAATTAAGCTTTATTGTAGGTCTGTATATATTGGAAAAAACATAGTATACATAGGGTTCAGTACTATCTGCCCTTCCAGGCATTTCCTGAGGAGCCCAGAACATATCCCCCCACAGATAAGGGGAGGCTATTATTCAAAGAAGAGATTTGGTACAGAAAACAAACTGAGGGTCACTGGAAGGGTTGTGGGTGGGGTAAGAGACATTAAGGAAGACACTTGTTGGGATGAGCACTGGGTGTTATACGTAGGGGATGAATCACTGGATTCTACTCCTGAAATCATTATTGCACTATATGCTAACTAACTTGGATGTAAATTAAAAAATAAATCAATTAAATTAAGTATTAAGTTAAATTTAAAAAAAGAAGAGATTTGGTACTTCACCCAATAGATGGCAGGAATGTCACTACATTCAGCATGAAAACTTGCACTGGGCTTAATGAAGTACCTAACTTAATGGTACTTCCTATCACCATTTAAGTCATGTACCATGTATCAGACTAAAAAAACAAAAAACAAAAACAAAACAACCAACTAGGATTCTGCTTATCAGCCTATCCAGGTCAGGGCTCTTCTGCAGAGCACAGGATCCTCTGACCAACCCCACTACTGCAGAGCAATAACATTCCTACTGGCCATGCAACCTACATTGTTGGATGGAGCTCATCTTTCTTCTCAAGGAAGATTTGACCTTGCAAAGACTCTTGAATGCATCCCTTCCTTTCCACACCACTGCCAGACCCTTGTTTCAGGCCTTTATTTCATCTCTCTCACACTGCAATGTCTATCCTGTCCAGTGTGTTTAATTTTTATTTATTTATTTATTTATTTATTTATTTATTTATTTATTTATTTATTTTTGGGACAGAGAGAGACAGAGCATGAACGGGGGAGGGGCAGAGAGAGAGGGAGACACAGAATCGGAAACAGGCTCCAGGCTCTGAGCCATCAGCCCAGAGCCTGATGCGGGGCTCGAACTCCCGGACCGCGAGATCGTGACCTGGCTAAAGTCGGACGCTTAACCGACTGCGCCACCCAGGCGCCCCCAGTGTGTTTAATTTGTTATGGCACAGAACCAACCACAACTCTTTTGCTCAAAAACCTTCACACTGGAGTCCTAATACTCTTTGTCTCCTCTACTCTGCACTGGTTTGACAAAAAGGTAAACAATTCTCAAACATGCCATATACTCCAATGCATTTGCATTTTTCTTCTTATTTGTCTGTTGTTTTGTATTTAGCCAGAGGCTTGACCCTTATTTTTCCATCAGTGCATTCCTACACATATCAGAAGCCCCACTCAAATCACAACCCCATATGAAACTTTTGCTAGTTCCTCTGTCCCATGAGAATTCCCTGTCTTTTACACTCCTATAACACCTGTTCCATACCTCTATAGTAAAGATATTTGTATACATTACATACAGTAAATGTATTAGTATTTCACAAACTGGTATTAAGGTTCTGTGGTGATATTTAAAGGGAGATGGGGAAGATAATTCTAATGAAAAGCACTCTCCTTGAGAGTCATCCAACCCCTACAAGGATTAAGATTTTTGCTAGGCCAGTCAAATCGGCCTGGAATTTCATCTTAGAATAACTAAATCCCAAGTTCTTCCTAGGTCTCCCATGGCAATAAATGTCTGCTGTGCTGCCCCACTCGTTTGCCAGACCTGCCTAGGCATGACCGAACCCCAGCTGTGGCCACAGCAGAGCCTGGTGGGGAAATAGAAAGGAGAAAAGGGAGGAGCAAGTGTAGAGAGAAGGGCACACTGCATTGGAGGTATCAAGGTGACATTGCTATCAGGAAGAGGTGGGGGGCAGACAACTGGAAATGCACACCTGCAGCTCAGCAAAGGGCAGAAAGCTTGGAAGTCCTCAGGCTGGAAACCATAACTACATTATCACAATGAATGAGCTACCAGGGCAGATCTTGGGAGAATTCATACACCTGAGGTAGAGAAGAAAGCAGATGAACCAGACAAGAGTCTTTATAAAAATCTTTTTTATCTAGGGGCGCCTGGGTGGCTCAGTTGGTTCAACATCCAACTTCACCACAGGTCATGATCTCAGGGTTTGTTGAGTTTGAGCCCCATGTCGGGCTCTGTGCTGACAGCTCGGAGCCTGGAGCCTGCTTCAGATTCTGTGTCTCCCTCTCTCTCTTCCCCTCCCCTACTCACACTCTGTCACTCTCCCTCTCTCAAAAATAAATGAACATTAAAATGTTTTAATGTTTTATTTAAAAAATGATTTTAAAAAAAAAGAAGAAGAGAACCAGGAAGAACCACAGAACTCCCCCAAAGAACAGTTCCTAGTAGCAGGGAGTGGCTATCAAAGCCAGTTGTGACAATGGAGAATGGGAGAGATACAACTGAGTTTGACAATTGGAATTGTGACCATTGATAAGTTCAGGGGAGAAAAGAGTGAAATCAGATTGCAGGGGCTCAAGGAGTCAGGAAGCGATTAAGATATGTTCCAGTGAATCTTGGTAATGCGGAGAGAGAAAAAAAAAAAAACAGTTTGATCTGAAAGAATAGCAAGATCAAAAGAGAGCCTTCTCTATCATTTTCTCTTCTTTCTTCTCCTTCCTTCTCCCTTTCTCTCCCTTCCTACCTTCTTTCTCCTCCTCCTCTTCTTTGGTGTGGAGAACATATATATTCATCTCTAAATTAAATATACGTAGGTTGAAGGTCCAGTGAAAAGAAACAAGTTAATGATATAAAGAGGCAATAATGGGTACCATAAAGTTGTGGCGGGGGCAAGAGCCGGTGGCCAGAGATACCAACTTCAGAGAGAAATGAGCTTTTTTAGAGAAGGGAGAACCACTTACACAGAAATGCAGGAATGGAGAAAGAGTGAGAGGGAAGGGAAATAATGAGATTTATACATTGTGGTGCTTGGATCCACGTCAGCATGCTGTGGACTCCCTTCTAGTGAGTGGAGGTGGTGAGTTCAGGCTGTCATTTGGTGGGTGCTCAGTTAAGTGTTTGTCAGAAGAGGGGAGCTTGGCTGATAATGATAAGGAATCACTTAGGAATAAACAGAAAGTTTATCAAGAGTGTGGACTCCATTAACTTTTCAATTAGCTTACTTTCATAACATTCTGCTAACACAACCTGGAAACGTAAGAGGGGAGAAACAGCCGGTAGAGTCTCTGCATGGTTGGGAATTGATGGGGTAGACTAGTAGTAGAAAAAGGGATGGAAGTGAGGGTTGACCATGATCAGGTAGACCACCCTTGAAATATGGAACCAGCAATATAAAAACATCATAGAGCTGGGCAACCTACACAGGCCAAAGCCACAAATATCCTGTGAAAATCTCCATGCTAGTAATATGAATATGACTTATAAATCCCCAATGTGAAAGCTGTTCCACCTCTAGCATGTTTCCTCTATCTGCAATGGTCTTACCCTTATTCATCCTTTCATTTGCCTGACTTCTCTTCATCCTTCACACTTTGGCTTGCTCTAACTTTGGCTGACAAGAGGATCAAGTGAGGTGATAGATGTAAACTACTTAGAATAGTGCCTAACATAGAAATGTTTTACTGATGCTCAGTAAACGTCCAGGAAAGAAAAAAAAGAGACAAAAAATGCAGGATGATATTACTAAAACGCAGGATGATATTACCTACAAGTGATATGCCCTTATTGCTTGAGGCATTGACCTCTCCTTTTTTTTTGTCCAGCAGTTAGTCAGGAAACCAATCCTGGGAAACATCATGATCTGTGCTTAAGTCACTCTCTGTTAATAAGTATAGAGAAAAAGAAATGGTGGTTTATGAATCCTAAAATCCGCTTGTGTATCACTTCAGGAAACATTGTTATATGTAGAATGTTTTGAGGCAAACAAACAAAAAACACCCTTATATATGTTCTATGCTAAAGCAGTGACCTGAAAGAATGAATGTTTCTCTTTCGCCTATATAACTGGATAAGAAGTATCAATGGTCATAGAAAAAATCATACTATTTTATAAAAATGTTTCCTGATAAATTCTTAGTCTACTGCTGCCATGCTAATCTTTGAATGTTTAAGAAAAAATAGGACAATAGAAGTCAGTGGATTAATAGCTATCACTTATTAAGCACCTATTACATGATGTGGTGTAGTCTTGATAACACTGTTGTAGATATTATTGGATTCATTTTACCTGTGGTGTTTAGAGATTGTACCTTAGATCATTTATCTAAAAATATGCAAAGCTAACATTTAAAGCCAGGTCAAACCTAGGCACTTGATTACTATGCCATGTTTCCTATTGGGAATTAATTATGAAGCCATTAGTTTTTTTGGTAATGTTTATTTATTTATTTTTTAGGGAGAGAGTGTGAGCAGGAGTGGAGCAGAGAGAGAAAGACAGAGAATCCCTAACAGGCCTCATGCTGCCAGCACAGAGCCCAAAGCAGGACTCAAACTCATGAACCATGAGATCATGACCTAAGCTGAAATCAAGAGTTGGATGCTTAATCGACTGAGCCATACAGGTACCCCGAAACCATTAGTTTTGAGATACTAATTACAAATAATTTGGAAAAGGTGAAATTTCCTTACATTTATATTGTATACTTTGAATATTAGTTTAAAAAAATCATCAGATGATAGGTACATTATATGAATTATAAGGAAGTAAATATATTGTTTGGCAATTAGCTAATGTGTTAAAGAAACTATGGATTTTTTCTTTCTTTCCTTTTACAAAATGGAAAGAACCCTTAAAAAAGTTATATATTAGAGGAACATTTAAAAAACAAACTGAAGTCCACTTTAATAGTGGCCATTTGCAATGACATTCATAAATATTAATTTTTTAAACTTGACTGGATCTATTTAAATCATAAACAGGGTACATGTACCTTTCCTTGTCAAATGACACAGACATGAATAGAAAGCTAATAATTTCCCCACTCTTCAATCCTTCCCTTCTGAGTAAACAATTTTGATGTGTATCTCACCACATATTTTCTGTATTTACATAAAAATATACAAATATGTAAAGAGTACATAAGGACAAGTTATATTACCAAATGTTTCACATTATTCTGCAAAAATTTACCTAATTTTTTACTTTACTTTTACTTACAAAATATCACATTTTTAACTTAAATATTGCGTCAAATTGTCTCTAATCATTTAAATCTGAGCCAGTGATTCTCACCCTTGTTGCAGATTAGAGTCCCTCAGGGAACTTGAAAGAAAGGAATTGCCGGAGCCCCACCCCTATAGATTCCAGTTTAATTGGGCTGGGTTGAGCCTTGGCATCAAGCTCCCCTGTTGACTCTGAGGTGTAGCTAGTTAGAACCACTGATTTAAGCAATCCAAACAGGCGGCAAATACCAGCGGCCTGCCTGAATTGTCCTGGTATGCATCCTCCCAGGAAGGCCCTTCACGGAGCTTATAGCATGGGTGCTGACTGGGGAAACTCTGGGAGGCCCATCTTAAATTTCAAGTCTCCTCAGGAAGGTTGGCTATCAGATAGAAAATGTAATTTTAAGTTTAATCCTAAATCCTGTTAGGGACACTCACATGACTGCAAAAAGTGCTACCAAGGCTAGGAATTTTCAGAGGCCGCATAAATGCCAGTCTTCTTGAATCAACTGAATTTATTCCCAGGGTTGACTACACTCTATAGAGATTTGCCCTTGCCTGCAGAAGTTGCTTTCCAAGTTCTGCCATCACAGGAAGCCACACCCAGAACTTGTTTCTCCCCTCCGGGAGAGGCACGTTCCCAGTGAATGTAGGAACTTGTTTGGCCTCTCCAGTCTGGTCTGGGAGAGTCTGCAAACCTCCCAAGTGGCTCCATGGGTCTGCCTTGGAGAGCTCTTCCCTGTTAGTGAAACATTTGAAGGATCGTTAGTTTTCTTCACTTTGGCTGCGCATTTGAGCAACAGTTAAGAGAATGTAAGATAGATATACAAATGAGCTGTGGAGGTTTTGGCTCCTTTTGTTTCAGTGGGATAAAACAATTGGCGGTCAGTGATTATTAGTTTTTAGTCTGAATTATTGCCATTATTGGCTGTCTTTTCCCAAATCCCTTTTTTCCTTTCTCAAAGCAGTTAGTTGGTCAGAAGTTTTGAGGGACCAAATGGGTTGCTGGAATTTATTTAGGAGAAAAATATTTTTGCTTAAAGCCACAGACCATGGCAGGTATACGGACAAAGTACATTACACTGAGCGAGGCCAAATCAGAATTGTAGTCTTTTTCTCAATTCCTTTCCCAGTTATAAAACAATAACATTAAAAGTTTAGATTTGTTCCTTTTGCCCCTCCAAAAAAATAACTGCCAAGCGCTTCAAGTCTGGATAAACGGCCGGGGTGGGACTGTAAAAGCTCTGGACCACCGGGGCCCGGGCCCTCTGCCGGCTGGCAGCTCGGTGCTACAGCTGAGGCCGGGAAGCCAGCCTCGGCCACGCCACGCCCCCCTGCGTCACGGGAGGCGGGGCTGCCGGCGATTGGCTGTTCGCGGAAGCTCTGCTGCTCGGGAGCCAGGCCAGGAGGGCTGGAGGAGCAAGGGGAGGAGGAGGAGGAGGAGGTCGCGGCTTTGGCTCAGGCTTCAGCCGAGCGGTTTGCGGGCTGTCTTCTGAGAAGTGGTTTTTTTTTTTGTTTGTTGTTTTTTGTTTCCCCAAAAAGCAAATGGCTGGCAGAGACGCATAACCCGCCTCCACTCTTCGGATTTGTGTTGGGTTTTCTCTTGCACCTTGAGAGTCGTGATCGTCATGCTGTGATGTGTGCGGATGGAGGAATTGGTAAGGGTAAACGTGCGAACTCCTAGGTCTGTTTCCTTGACTTCTGTTTCACTTCTCACCCTGCTCCCCCTTCCCTTCCCCTCTTCCTCTCCCGCTTCCCCAATAATTGCTTTCAGGTTTGATGCAGTGCCTCAAAACTAGACTTTAGGTCTGTTGTTGAACTTAAAAAACAAAACAAAACCAAAACGGAGAGACCCCGTTTTCAGTTACTTGATTTTGATTGCAAAAGAGGAATTATTTTATCTATTCTGAATGCTGGGTTTTGTGATAAGGTAAATTATGCGCGCACACACTTGTCATCTCATTGTGAAATCCAGCAGTCTAAAGGCAATTTTGGCTTTGTCTCAAGGGTAAGGAAGACAATGGGGGTTGAAGTTGTAACCCAGTAGAAAAGCCGGGTTTATTCCTTAGGAAGGTGTTGTGTTGGAGTTTGCTCAGAAATGGTTTTAAAGGAGCGCTGCAGAAAAGCCCGCGTTCGTCCCCGCACACATTAACTTTGCAGAACTTAATGGTTTGAGGCATCCTTCCTCTTACGTTTTAAAACATAGTCATACTTTCCTATGTACAGCAGAGAGACATCAACTTGGTTAATGAAACCCTCCAGTTTGGAGAGTCAAGCCTTTCTGCTTTTAAAGGATATATTTAAACTATTCTTAATCATAAGGGCATGCTAACTCAGGTGTTTAGAATGTTATCTCAATAAGACCACAAAGTTTCTTGTTGCTTCTTTTCATGCTAGTTCTTTGCAAGGAGAAACAATTCTGTAGTCTGAGAGCAAGCTTCTGAGTCTCATCAGCTCTAGAAGATTGATCCACAAGAATGGGGGCTCTTTGTCTACCAACTGATTGCTGTACTAGAAAAGTAACTATAGAGGAGAGAGTAATTTTTATATTGGGCTAGGTCAAATATCTGAAGAGTGCCATCATAAAAAAAAAAAATCTTTGGCTTAAGAACAGGTGTGTGACATATGATCGTTGTAACACTGTAAACTCCTTCAGTGCCCCAGCGTGAGTCCTCACTCCACTCTACCCCAAGGGGTAATGTCTGCTCCTTCTGGACTCTCTTCTGTTCTCATTACAAATACATATTACATACTTATATTGGGATGATTTGTTTTTATGAAAATGTGGTCCTACTACATATATTGAAAAGCAAATTGGCAACATGCAAAAAGTTTTATGGAGTTAAAAAAAATAACACTAGCTGCTAATTTTTTAAATATTTATTTGAGAGAGAGAAAAAAAAACACGAGTGGGGGAGGGGCAAAGAGAGGGGGAGACAGAGAAATTGGAAGCAAGCTCCCCACTGTCAGCTCAGAGCCCAAAGCGGGGCTTGAACTCACCACGATGAGATCATGACCTGAACCAAAGTTGGAGGCTTAGCGGACTGAGCCACCAAGGTGCCCCAGCACTAGCTGCTAATTTAATTTGTTAAATTGTATACATAAATGGATAATCTACGCAGTCTAAAACCTGATTTCGGGAATGCTTGACCTTTGGATGGCAAGAATCAAATACTTTTTTAATACAATTACTTAATGATTAAATAGAAATTGAATAGGATATTGTTTATTTTGATGTCTGTAAAACGAAGGAAATGACTTATTGGCTAGACAAATAAACTTGTTAGAATCTATTTTTAAATTTTTTTAAAAATTTTTTTTTTTCAACGTTTATTTTTATTTTTGGGACAGAGAGAGACAGAGCATGAACGGGGGAGGGGCAGAGCGAGAGGGAGACACAGAATCGGAAACAGGCTCCAGGCTCTGAGCCATCAGCCCAGAGCCGGACGCGGGGCTCGAACTCACGGACCGCGAGATCGTGACCTGGCTGAAGTCGGACGCTTAACCGACTGCGCCACCCAGGCGCCCTAGAATCTATTTTTAAATTAAGAGGTCAAGAATGTTCACATACTGCAGGCTTCAGTACATGTCTCAGTTGTTGTCTGATCTAATTAGACATAGCCTTTTTGATGAAGGAAAATCAGAGAAAATGCTACAAGCAAAATCGCTTGGGAATAGCCCAAACCCAATGCAATGGTGAAGATACATTGAATAGTTTGTGCTTGTGAGAAGGAGAATCTGTGGATCAACTCTTGGAACAATAGTGTGTGTGCTGTCTCTATTCCTGGTCGTAGTTATAGCAGCTGAACAGCTTTCCTCATCACTTAAGAAGAGGTTTGATGTGAATGTACTCTCTTAAAGACGTTATTCCCTTCCTATTACCTTAGATGGATTTCTTTCACTTCAGAAACCATCTTAGCCATAGAAACGACACTTTTCATGGAGCTAGTGCCACCATTAGAGTAAGAAGTAACAGTGACACTAGTTTTGTTAAAGAGTTGTGACCTTCATGGAATCTTCTTTTGTGCTTCTAAATGAAGGGTATGTTCATGCAATGATATAAGCTGATAAAATGAGAGTATGTATTAAAACCTGTAAATCCTTTCAGGCTTTGACTCAGTCATACTGGGTCTAGAAATATATACCAAGGTAATCCTCTGAATTTTATATGAAGATTTATAAATATGTTCATTACAATGAACATGAATGTAATACGAAAAAGAAGAATAAACCCTGCAATAGCAAAATACCGAAATTATTGTACTATATATCTATATTGATGCAATTCAGTTTCCAAAATAGTTTTGAAAAAATTTCATTACTTAGAAAGTATTCTAAAAAGATAAAATATCATTTACTCACATATTCAGCTCTTACTATATATTAGGCATTGTTCTAAATTAAACATTGAACAAGACTGTTGTACTTCCTGTTTGTATACAAGTTCCTGTTTATATCAATGGATGTATTCACTGACATATATGAAAAAAATTGGATTTCTAGGTGGTAGAGTTGTGGCTCTTTGAAAATATTCTTCTTCACATTCCCAAATCTTCTATAGTTACTATTATTTTAATAATCACAAAAATACTGTTTTGAAAAATGTTGCCAAGAGATACCAAAACCGAAATTAAAACTCTGAGGTCTAGGGGCGCCTGGGTGGCGCAGTCGGTTAAGCGTCCGACTTCGGCCAGGTCACGATCTCGCGGTCTGTGAGTTCGAGCCCCGCGTCAGGCTCTGGGCTGATGGCTCAGAGCCTGGAGCCTGTTTCTGATTCTGTGTCTCCCTCTCTCTCTGCCCCTCCCCCGTTCATGCTCTGTCTCTCTCTGTCACAAAAATAAATAAACGTTGAAAAAAAAAATTAAAAAAAAAACAAAAAAACAAAAAAAACTCTGAGGTCTATATTTTATATACTAGTAAACCCTTTTCAAAGGCTATTATAAACTGCAGTGAGACATAAATGAACACCCATGTGAAAAATTATGCCCAATGAAAAATAGACATAAATGGGCAATTCACAGAGGGAAAAAATGGACTTTTTTAAGGTCAGGAGGAGAGGGATGTTTACTAAGCACACTTTCACACATCACATCAGTAAACTTGGAAAGCAAATTAAAATGTGTGAAGTTGTTGGGAAGGAAGACTTTTTAATGATATGGAAATATGTTTAGGATAGGAGGAATGAAAAGTTACAGAATCTTACTTTTGAAAAAATCCAGTTTAATGCACAGAAACTACTTTATTGGTGGAGAGTAAACCAAATGGTGATGTTACTTATGTTTGGGTGATGGGATTATGGGTGATTTCTGTTTTTCTCATGGTATTCATCTGTAGTTTCTAAAATTTCTACAGTAAATATATTTTGGTTATCAGGGGAAAAAATTGCTATCCTAATAAATCAGTTTGTTCTAGAACGAAGAGTACATGGACGATATTCTCTTTGTTTTCTTTCACAAAGCCTATATAGTCTCAGGGTGTAATTCCGTGTCAAGTGTCATTGTTTCCGGATTATATTTGATGGTGAGAACATGTGAAATTAAAGGGAAATCTCAAGATAAAACTTATTCTAGTCACATTCACTCTAGTGCCCCCAGCTGTTTTCTGAAATAATAAGCGGTGTTGGACTGATGAAAGCTTTATTCCTATTCATGTCCGGTTGATCACATCTTCTTGGGGCCCAAGCTACTAGGCCTTAATTAAACACTTCTTAATTTCTTTTCTAAAATCTACTCATTTCATTCAAGGCCTTTCTGAATGAGGAAGAGGAGTACATGTCTATATTTCTGTCAGCAACACAAATTTATAAAATTTCAACTCTGTATGTAGGAAAGGTAATAAAAAAATCATAATAGCTTAGTTATGAGAAAGAAGGTCAAAATCAGTTTTAAATTATCCAAAAATTTGGTGAAGTCTTTTTCTTCAAGGTATAGTTTTCATAACTAGCACTATTTAAAAACATTGTCATTTCCCTTACAGGCTATAATGATACCCTGAAGGTTATTGTTAAAAATCTTAATTTATAATATCTTTTCTTCACTAAAGTCTTTCCAAGACAGGTGTTCTCATATATTCTCTCTACTTACCTGTGATGCCCTTCAGCTAACAAATCAACATTACTACCTTGTCAGGTTAGAAAAATGCCTGATTCTGAACTATTATTATACTTAAAAAATTTTTTTAAAATGTTTATTTTTGAGAGACAGACAGAGTGCGGGAGCGAGACACACACAGAATCCAAAGCAGGCTCCAGCCTCTGAGCTGTCAGCACAGAGCCCGATGTGGGGCTCAAACCCATGAACCATGAAATCATGACCTAAGCTGAAGTCTGATGATGCTCAACCAACTGAGCCACCCAGGTGCCCCTGAACTATTATTATACTTTTAAGATTCCTAAACCAAGGACCTAGAGAAAAGTGAAATGTTTTCAGTAGGGCAGTGGTATTTTTTTTTAAATTTTTTTTAATGTTTATTTATTTCTGAGACAAAGAGAGACAGAGCATGAGTGAGGGAAGGGCAGAGAGAGAGGGAGACACAGAATCAGAAGCAGGCTCCAGGCTCTGAGCTGTCAGCACAGAGCCCGACCCGGGGCTCGAACTCACAAACCATGAGATCATGACCTGAGCCCAAGTCGGTCTCTCAACCGGCTGAGCCACCCAGGCGCCCCAAGGGCAGTGGTATTTTAAACAACAATTCTTACTCAGAGTCCTAAGCGGTCTTTCCTCTCTGAAATTGTAACATTTCATTTGAGCTAAGTAATGCAAAAGAGAGTGTATTGTGGTCCCCAGTGCCCGATTAGTCACATTTTTTGCCTGCTTGATTTGGGTCATGGTCCAGATGGATGGGGTGATGGTAGGAATGTGTGGACAGAGTATGTCCTGTTAAGGAAGCAGTGTTGGTAACAGGCAGAGGACAGGAGGTATAGTGGGGAATATGAGCGTGGTTTCTGCCAGGTTGTTGGGGTGTCCTCGCCAGCCATTGGTGCTGCTGATGTCACGAATGTGCACTCCGAGATGCCTCTGGAAAGCTCTAGTAATCCCACTCCTTGTTAGGTTACTAGTCAACTGTGTTCGGAAGCACATTTTTTTCCTTTTTTCAGTCTAGCCTCCCTGCCTTTTCTCCCCCATTCCAATGTGCTTTCAACTTCTTGCAAAGAAATCCTTTAAATGTCCATATCGTATCACATCCTCTTTTTTTTTTTTTAATTTTATTTTTAATTTTTTTAAATTTACATCTAAATTAGTTAGCATATAGTGCAACACTGATTTCAGGAGTAGATTCCTTAGTGCCCCTTACCCATTTAGCCCATCCCTCCTCCCACAACCCCTCCAGTAACCCTCAGTTTGTTCTCAATATTTGAGTCTCTTCTGTTTTGCCCCCCTCCCTGTTTTTATATTATTTTTGTTTCCCTTCCCTTATGTTCATCTGTTTTGTCTCTTAAAGTCCTCATATGAGTGAAGTCATATGGTTTTTGTCTTTCTCTGACTAATTTCACTTAGCATAATACCCTCCAGTTCCATCCATGTAGTTGCAAATGGCAAGATTTCATTCTTTTTGATTGCCGAGTAATACTCCATTGTATACTACTTCTTCTTTATCCATTCATCCATCGATGGACATTTGGGCTCTTTCCATACTTTGGCTATTGTTGATAGTGCTGCTATAAACATGGGGGTGCATGTGTCCCTTTGAAACAGCACACCTGTATCCCTAGGATAAATGCCTAGTAGTGCAATTGCTGGGTCATAGGGTAGTTCTATTTTTAGTTTTTTGAGGAACCTCCATACTGTTTTCCAGAGTGGCTGCACCAGCTTGCATTCCCATCGTATATCCTCTTCATATCTTCGATGATTTCCCATTTCCTTCAAAATAAGTATAAATTTTTCATCTTAGTAAGTAAGGACTTACATGGTCCTAACCTAGATTTCCATCTTTATTTGCCCTCACTCCTTAATGTGTACTTGCAACTCCAGCCATATTGAACTACTCACTGTTACTTAAATGAACACAGGGCTTTTCAGTCTCCTAGCCTTCATTCATAATATTTCTAAAATCTACAAATCTCTCCTGTCATTTCCCAGAGTTCATTTAACATGCCCTCTCTTCCCAGAAGTCTACCCTCCACTCCCTTTCTGTCTTCCAGCCTCATGTCATGTCCTCTCCTAGGACTTTCTGTTTTCTAAATTTATATACTGTATGATTACACTAATGTTATCTTTTTGTTGTTGTTGTTGTTGTTGAATTGAGTATGTTGACCTGCTCTGGGCACTTTTATTCATTCTCAAAGTACCCAGCACTGTGCCTAAGACAAGGTAAAATAAAGGAACACTAGAAGGTAAGCTCCTAGGAAGTAGAGATTTTTGTCTTTTGTTCCCTGATTTATTTCTGGTATCTGTAACATTGTTTGGCATATACTCGAAGCTCAGCAAACATTAGTTGAAAGAATGAAGTTATTCAGTATGTTAGACATAGTGCATTATTTAATAAACCTCTTTACAAAACCCTGTGAGGTAGGTGATGATTATTTCTACTTTACAGATGTGGAAACTGAGACTCAGGAGCTAAGAGCTTGTGCTAAGTGGCAGACTGTCAATCTGAGCATCAGTGACACTTGAACTTGTTAGAGCTTGTGTTTCTCTACTAGCTGCAGATTGTTGCTGCACTTATTGCTGGTTTGAAAACAGCTAATTATATCATCACTTCTTGTTCAAGATGAATGTGCTTTAAAGGGTCAGTAGCATTGTGTTGATTGTTGGAGTTGACCATTTATTATGAATTCATTTTATAATCCCATTGAATATCATTAATTTCTTTTCAATACCGTTTACAGCTTTCATCTGTCCTTTATTGGTGTTTATATGCTATACCTTGTAAGATAGGCATAAACGACAATTTATTGTATTAATTTTATTTTTCTGAAATGTTTATTTTGAGAGAGACAGAACTGAGCAGGGGAGGGGCAGAGAGAGAGAGAGAGAGAGAGAGAGAGAGAGAGAGAGAGAGAGAGAGAAGGAGAGAGACTGAATCCCAAGCAGGCTTCCCGCTGCCAGCACAGTCTTATGTGGGGCTCGATCCCATGAACCGTGAGATCAGCCAACACCAAGAGCAGGATGCCCAGCCAACTGAGCCACCCAGGTACCCCAAAGACAATTTAAATATACATGTCAAGACAATTAAAATTCAGGTATACCACACTTTATTGTACTTGAACTTATCATGCTTCTCAGATGCTGAATTTTTTACAAATGGAAGGTTTATGGCAGTCCTGTGTCGAACAAGTCTGTCAGTGCCATTTTTCTAATAGCATTTGCTCATTTCATGTCTCTGTGTCACATTTTAGTAATTCTTGCTATATTTAAAACTTTTTCATTATTATAATATTTCATTACTATTGTATTTGTTATGACGATCAGTGATCAGTAGTTTCTGGAGATGGAATCTACTCCTGGTGAAGATGCTGTGAAGATAATTGAAATGACAACAAAGGATTTAGAATATTACATACACTTAGTTGATAAAGCAGTGGCAGAGTTTGAGAGGATTGATTCTAATTTTGAAAGAAGCCCTTCTTTGGGCAAAATGTTGACAAATAGCATTGCGTGCTACAGAGAAACATTTGTGAAAGGAAGAGTCAGTCGATACAGCAAATGTCATTGTTATATTAAGAAATTGCCGGGGCGCCTGGGTGGCGCAGTCGGTTAAGCGTCCGACTTCAGCCAGGTCACGATCTCGCGGTCCGTGAGTTCGAGCCCCACGTCAGGCTCTGGGCTGACGGCTCGGAGCCTGGAACCTGTTTCCGATTCTGTGTCTCCCTCTCTCTCTGCCCCTCCCCCGTTCATGCTCTGTCTCTCTCTGTCCCAAAAAAAAAAAAAAAAAAAAAAAAGTTGAAAAAAAAAGAAATTGCCACAGTCACTTTAACCTTCAGCCACTACTGCCCTGATCAGTCAGCAGCCATCAACATTGAGGCAAGACCCTCGACCAGCAAAAAGATGACAGCTTGGCTGGAAACTCAGATAATGGTTAGCATAATTTTAGCAATAAATCAGTTTTTAATTAAGACAGGCATTAAGGTATGTACATTGTTTATTTAAGGTATTTACATTCTTTTTGAGACATAATGCTATTTTGTACTTAATGGACTACAGTGTAATAAAAACATAACTTTTGAATACGCTGAGAAATCAAAAAATTCATTGGCTTACTGTACTGTAGTGTGTGGAACCAAACTGGAATATCTCCAAGGTATACTTGTAGTTGATGTATGTGATCTGTGCGTTCATTACATTAAGTCATGTGCTGAAGTCATTTTTAACCATTGTAAACTAATACTTCTCTGAAATACTTGTAACATATTTTAAGTCACCCAGCACTTCCAGAAGTGAATCTTTAAATAGTTTTTAGAAATTAATTAAATCTCATCCATTATACTGAAATCTCCTTTCTACAGTTCAGCTAAAGAAATGCCTGTCTTCATATATCCAGTGATACCATATACTTTTAGAGGAAACTATGTCTTAAAATTTTAGTCTTTTTTTTAAAAAAAAAGTTTATTTATTTTGAGAGAGGAGCAGGAGAGGGGGAGAGAGGGAGAGGAGAGAATCCCAAGCAGGATTCATGCTGCCAGCATAGGGCCCCATGTGGGGCTCGATCCTACAAGCTGTGAGATCATGACCTGAGTCAAAATCAAGAGTCAGATGCCCAATGAACTGAGCCACCCAGACACCTCCAAATTTTAGTCTTTGATGTGTTTATTTGGTCTGTATTTATAACTCAAGTTAACAATCTGCAAAAAACCTTTGGAAAACAATTTAATGTAGTCAATTAAAGTAACCTTTAGTTTTATAAGTATATACCATCTTTCAGAGTTAAATTCTTTCCATTTTAGCTACAAATAACTCCCTTCCCTATCCATTAATTTTTTCTCTTATTCCTCATTCTTTTATTTTCTTTGCCTTGATAAAATTTTCTGTGGTTACACATCCAGAAAATATTCCATTTCTTGTGTATAAAAGAGTAGTTTCACTAATTATTTGAACGACAGTAACATATACACTATTGGGCTAGAAATGATTAGTTGCATAAAAATATTTAGTCATAATGAATCTATGGAGAAAATATATTTATAAATTATAAATAAGTTTTTCCAGAGCAGATTTGAGCTGCCTAGGTCAATGATTTTCAGATTCTGGTACCCAGAATTGGCATCACTTAAACTTGTTAGAAATACAAATTCTCAGGCCCCACTGCAAACCTTTTGAATCTGAAACTGGAGAGTGTGTGTGTGTGTGTGTGTGTGTGTGTGTGTGTGTGCGCGCGCGCACGTGCGTGCACAGGGGAAGAAGACATGTTTTCACAAATTTCAGGTGATTCTGATCTGTGATAGTTTGAGAATACAGGCTTAGGGTAAGATCCTTAATGAGCAGGCCATAGTCACTGGGTTTTGGTGGACAGGTGCCTGGTCTAGTTTAAAAGGTCTCTGAAAAAGACAATTCCATGGACTCCTGTGTGCCATTTCAAATACTTGTGTGCTACTTGTGAGCTAGCTTCAAAAGATATAATTAAACATTTTTGTGTTTCATAAGACAAAAAGAGGGGGACATTTTTCTCATCCTTTGATCTTGGGTATATTTTTGGAGGATGATTAAAGAAAGCAAATATGAATCCTTATGACTCTCAGTAGGGAGTTTGTGCTAGGGAATCAAGATTTCTTACCAGAGGTCCTGAGTGTCTTTGTGGAGGTGAGGAATGATATAGGTACCTACTTTGATCATTAAAGTTGTAATTAATTAATTATATATAGAGTCTCCACATAAAAGTATTTTCATAGTGCATCTTTACTGGCTGTATTCTTTTATTTTTTATTTTTTTTACGTTTATATATTTTGAGAGAGAGAGCAAGCCTGGGGAGGGGTGGGGTAGAGAGAGAGGCAGAGAATCCCAAGTAGGCTCCGTGCCATCAGCACAGACCCCGATGTGGGGCTTGAACCTACAAATTATGAGATTATGACCTGAGCCAAAACCAAGACTTGGACGCTCAACCGACTGAGCCACCAGGCACCCCATCCCTGATCTTAAATGTAGAAGCAAAACATTAACTTACTTGTATGCTTTTCTCTACCATAAGCATTTGGCTTTGTGATTAAAGTTGGGACATGTTTTGTGGGATTAGTTTGTATTCAGTGAATAGTTTTTCACTGAAATGAAGATAATTTTCTAATGATAAAGTGAGTATATATTTTCATGGATATGGACAGTTACAAAACATATTTAAAAGTTATCTATTAATATACTACCTCAAAATAACCAGTGTTTATGTTTTAAAAATATTTTATTCCAAATTTATGTATATAAAGAGTGTATGTGTGTGTGTGTGTATATATATATATATATATATATATATTCATTCCACTTGAGTTCATAGTGATATACAGGTATAAATAATGGATTAAAACCTTATAAACTTATAAAACCTTATAAACTTCAAAAATTCATTTGAATATTTTTTAAATATTATATTTCCATTTAGATACACCACAATTTAACAATTTCTCTTTTTCTCGGCTTTTGAATTCGTGCCCTTTCCAGTGCTGAGTTGATCATCTTTCTACTCAGGGCCGAGGACGATGAGCATTTTAAGGCGTATTACCTCTTGGCTCCAGAGAAGTGAAAAAGTGGGCTAGATTACCCCAGAACTGTATGAAAGCTTGCTTTCATTGAGCATTATGAATAAAGAAATTCTTTGCTACATTCAGTGCAAAAAATGCTCTGTTTTAATTGCTTTTTTAAGGTTACTGGTGAAGTTGGAAATACTTTTTTCCTATGTATTTGCAGTTTGTCAGTGTCTACGTGTTTGTTCATGCCCTTCTAGCAAATATTTAAACCAGAAGTGAATAATTTTTTATATTGCTTTTATAAAATATCAATGTAAAAAGTAGGCCATTGTGAGTGCTAATAGGAAAATTTCATTTTCATTAGGATGAAAATGAAATAAGGCAGAGCTCACAAATTAGCTGTGAAAATTTTAAGGTAGATACAAATGTGAATAAATCTTAGTAATTTTAAACATAGGGTAAGCACACTATCATACAAAATTTTAGCAGGCATAAAATCTTATAGTCAAACTATGACTTAAATAACTTACGACATATTTATAAGTGTGCAATTTAGGAATTAATAAAAACCTACCTATATATGAATGAGTAATTAAACGGTAGTGGAGAGGATGGCTGGATTATTTTATGTGACTGCCACTAACTTGATGTATAATAATGGGTGAGTCAGTGTCTCTGAACCTCAGTTTTCTTGTGTATGAAGTATTTAGCTGGATATTTAAGATCTTTTCTAGCTTTAAATTATGAATTTTTTAAGTTGCTAAGTCTTATCACCTTTAAATGCTTTTCCTACTTAGTGAAATGTTGCCATCAAATGATTAATAAGTGCTCCATAATAGTAAGAATAGCTGCCACTTACTGATCAGGATTTGACCCCATGATTGCCTGAAAAGCTCTTTTTTCCACTCTGCTACTTTCCTCTCTCTTGAACAAATGTGATGGCTTGCTCTAGACGTGTATTCAGCAGTAGCATTATTGGCATTTTAGGCCAATAATTCTTTGTTGTCGTAGGGGCTGTCCTGTGATTATAGTGGCATCCACGGCACCTATCCATTAGCACCCCCTCAGTTGTGACAACCGAAAATGCTTCCCGATACTGCAAATGTCCCCTGGGGAGGCAAAATTGTTCCTAGTTGAGAACCCCTAGTTTAATACAACCTAAGTCATCAATAGGACAAATATAATTATCTCAAGCAGAGGTAAGTGGCTTTAGGTCGTCTTGGATTACAGAAGACAAGGTAGAATAGACCAAGTAGGATCCCATCATTCAGTAATACTTATTGCACACTTACTGATTGCTTGACCTTTATCTTCTTGAGATTTTTCTTCTTTGGAGAACACTCATTTCTGGGATGCATAGTATATGACCATGAACCTTATTAGAGATTAGTTAATTTATTTAAAATATTTACTTAAAATACTTATTTAATTTATTTAAAAATATTCATTGGGCGCCTGGGCGTCTGACTTTGTCTCAAGTCATGATCTCATGGTCCATAGGTTCGAGCCCCACATCGAGCTCTGTGCTGACAGCTTGGAGCCTGGAGCCTGCTTCGGATTCTGTGTCTCCCTCTCTCTCTGCCCCTCCCCTGCTCATGCTCTGTCTCTCTCTGTCACAAAAATAAACAAACATTAACAATTTTTTTTTTTAATATTCATTGAGTACTTGTCATGTGGTAGGCATTGTCTGGTTATTGGTTCAAACTGTAAATAGGATGGTCTTAATGGGGAAGCAGCTATTAAATAATTATAGTTCATTCCCCTCTTTCTTACTAACAGTCTTTTACAGCATGTATTTAGAATCACAATCCAGTGTGTTTATTATGTTTTACACACACAGCTTGTCACATAGAGCTAGAATTTGTTGTCCTTTGTGTGATGAATAAAGATACCACGCCATGAAATTTGTGTTCTGCTGTTTAGGAAGGTATTTTGGCTCTTGTTTTCAAAATGGGCACTTATCTGGGTGCTAACTTCATATCATAACTTACTTGTTTATTGATTAGGTTAGTGTTTTAATGTTCTTTGTATTTACCACTCTGAAACCTGGCCATAAACATGTCAAGGTTTGTCTCATGGAGGTTAATCTCTGAAGTATTTCAGGGAATGAGGGAATCTCATGAAGTTCATGCCTGATCCCTCTTCTGGGCTCTTTGTTCCTTGAGGGCAGGAATCATGGAATTTACATAGGACTTTTCATTATTGTGGTTGCAGTCCAGGAAAAGTGCCAGACTGGCACAGGGAACCCTTGGTGCCTGTTTATTAAACAGATAGAAGGAAAAGTGATCTCTGAACAGTGAAAATAGGTTTCACTAAATAAGCCATAAGTTTCTGTGTTCTGCTTCCTGAAGACCATTGAGGTCATTATTAATTCAATATTTAAGCATATTGATTTTCTAAGAGAGTTGGGAGTATGAGTTAAATTTTGATGAAGTCAGATATTTGGGCACCCAAGGGAGAAACCTATAAAGTCAGACATGAGCATTCAAAACAAGGAGGCCTTCAACTACTGAAAGAGAACTTATGGATGTGTTTCCAAACATCCTGAAGGCATCACTATATAGAACACTTTGCTGTAATGGTGCTTAGAATATTGGAACTGAATTCTCAGAAGAAAATTTACTTAAACTGTGTAAAATATAGGAAAATTCATTTATTTATTTTTGTTTTATTAAAACATTTTTTAATGTTTATTTTTGAGAGAGAGAGAGAAAGAGAGAGAGAGCACAGACAGGGGAGGGACAGAGAGAGGGAGACAGAATCCAAAGCAGGCTCCAGGCTCTGAGCTGTCAGCACAGAGCCCGATGCGAGGCTTGAACCCACGAACCGTGAGATCATGACCTGAGCCAAAGTCGGATGGTTAACTGACTGAGCCACCCAGGCACCCCTATTTTATTCTTTTTAAGTACAATGTTGTGAAAGCATGATTCTTCTTTGACAAAGTTGAATTGTTCAGTATAAATCCTGGGAAGCACTAACATGAACAAGGAAAAAATAAAGATGATCTGGAAGGGGATACAGTTTCTGAATACCAGATGTTACATAACAGAGGGAAAAACCATAAGTCTGTGTAGGATCAAACCTTGATTATCCAAAGTAGTGGTATATAAGAATGCACATAAATTCCAAAATAGTAATCAAGAAACAATTTATATTTAATTTTAAAAGGCAGTCACACACAGGGACTACACACACACACACACACACACACACACACACACACACTTATACTCCCCTGGTTTTAACACTCTTCACACTTCATCCTATTGGTTTTTTTCCCACTTTGTGTTTTTTCTAATTTTATTTTTTTAATTTTTTATTTAGTTATTTTTTTTAAATATAATTTATTGTCAAGTTAGCTAACATACAGTGTATACAGTGTGTGCTCCTGGCTTTGGGAATAGATTCCCATGATTTATCGCTTACAGACAACACTCAGCGCTCATGCCAACAAGTGCTGTTCTCAATGCCCATAACCCATTCCCCCTACCCCCAGCCCCCATCAACCCTCAGTTTTCTCTCTGTATTTAAGAGTCTCTTATAGTTTGCCTCCCTCTCTGTTTGAAACTATTTTTTCCCCCTTCCCTTCCCCCATGGTCTTCTGTTAAGTTTCTCAAATACCACATATGAGTGAAACATACGATATCTGTGTTTCTCTGACTGACTTATTTCACTTAGCATAATACCTTCCGGTTCCATCCACGTTGCTGCAAATGGCATGATTTCATTCTTTCTCATTGCCAAGTAGTATTCCATTGTATATGTAAACCACATCTTCTTTATCCATTCATCAGTTGATGGACACTTGAGCTCTTTCCATAATTTGGCTATTGTTGATAGTGCTGCTGTAAACATTGTAGGTACATCAGCACTCCTATATCCTTGGGATAAATTCCTAGTAGTGCTATTGCTAGGTCATAGGGTAGTTCTATTTTTAATTTTTTGAGGAACCTCCACACTGTTTTCCAGAGAGGCTGTAACCAGTTTGCATTCCCACCAACAGTGCAACTGGGTTCCTGTTTCTCCACATCCTTGCCAATGTCTGTTGTTTCGGAGTTGTTGATTTCAGCCACTCTGACTGGTGTGAGGTGGTATCTGAGTGTCATTTTGATTTGTATTTCCTTGATGATGAACAGTGTTGAGCATCTTTTCAAGTGTCTGTTGGCCATCTGGATGTCTTCTTTGGAAAAGTGTCTATTCATGTCTTTTGCCCATTTCTTCACTGGATTATTTATTTTTTTGGGTGTTGATTTTGCTAAGTTCTTTATAGATTTTGGATACTAACCCTTTACCCAATAGGTCATTTGCACATGTCTTCTCCCATTCCTTTGGTTGCTTTTTAGTTATGCTGATTGTTCCTTTTGCTGTGCAGAAGCTTTTTATCTTGATGAGGTCCCAATAGTTGATTTTTGTTTTTGTTTCCCTTGCCTCTGGAGACATGTTGAGTACAAAGTTGCTGTAGCTGAGGTCAAAGAGGTTGCTGCCTGTTTTGTCCTCTAGGGCTTTGATGGTTTCCTGTCTTACATTTAGGTCTTTCATCCATTTTGAGTTTGTGTATGGTGTAAGAGAGTAGTCCAGTTTCATTCTTTTACATGTTGCTGTTTCATCCCAGATAAAATTGTTTTGGTACTTAAAGGGATAAACCTTAAGCTATGTGAAAAAAAATAGGTATTCAGAAAACTTCCTCCCTGAGAGTTTCACAACAAAGAAATTCAAATACCTGAGTAATTTTTAAAAATACGGTCTCCTTGTTTTATTTCCCTTTTTATGTCTACCTGTTGCAGAGTCTTGTTAGTGGTCATTTTAGGGTTACATGCTATAAATCTAAATCTGAAACTCTAATAACTTTAGCATGCACAATAAAAGATACAATGAGATCATGGAATAACTTATATACCTTATGGAAATGGTGTATACAAGATTGTCACAGATATTCCTCTTTTTGCTAAGTATGAGAGGTGGTACCTGATTCTTATGTTTGTTCCACAGATATGCATTGAAATCTACTCTGCCTGGTACTTTGCAGGACTAGTCTGTATGAGTGAACAAAAAAGATAGAAATCCCTCCTCTAATGGAGAGGAGAGACAAGAGCTAAAATACAAAAATAATTTTATGATGTTGGAAATTGATGCAAAAGTTCTATGAAAAATAAAACTGGGAAGGAGAACAGGGATGGCTGAGGTGAGCCTGTGGCAGGTGGCATGAAGGAGGGGAGGAGCAATAGATTGGAGAGGACTGTGGCACCCGGGTGGCTCAGTCAGTTAAACATCTGGTTTTTGATATTGGCTCCAGTTAGGATCTTCCGTTGGGGAGTTTTAGCCCCACGTTGGGCTCTGTGCTGGCAGCATGGAGTCCACTTGGGATTCTATCTCTCCCTCCCTCCCTCCTTCTCTCTCTCTCTCTCTCTCTCTCTTCCCCTCCCCTGCTCATCTGTGCTCTGTCTCTCAAATAAACACTAAAAAAATAAATTGGAGAGGAGTTTGGGAGGCAGATACACGTGATGCTGACAGCTATTGTCATAATTAAGATGAGAGCCTCTAGAGAGTTTTAAATTGTGGAAAATTCAGGATGTAACTTAGGGTTTAGTGGTAGAGGTGATGCCATGTGGTGAGATTCTGGATTCAGCTGAATTTGCTGACTGACTATATGTGGGTTTTGAGGAAAGGACAGGACCCCAGGCTGAGGATCCGGAAGGATGGAGCTGCCATCAACTGATAGGGCTAATCTGCAGAGGAGGCAGAAGAGCACAGTTCTGTACATGTTACCATCTAGAGATGGGCTGCCTCGTTGGCAGGCAGATACAGGAGTCTGGAGTTTGGGGGAAGAGGTCTGAGCTGGAGGGCAGTTACATGGGGGGAACCTGTAGAAGTTCTGGTTTGATGGCCCTGGTTTCTCAGTACAGTAGAAACAAGGTCATCAGCAGGAAGAAAGTTAGGAGGGAGATATGGAAAGTTAGAGGAAAAGGTATGAAACAGTTGTCTATGAAAGTGGGAAAGTGAAGAGTTTGCAAATGCTGTGTGATTACCATCAGCAGGTGTGGCTGGCTGGTGGTCCATGGTCAGTAATTTAAAGTGACACCAGTGAGGGATGTTACACGTTTCTCTCTGACGCTTTCAACTTGGAGGTACTAACTAGAACAGAGTATAACAGGGATCTGGATATAACTGATTTGAATAGAACTAGGATAAGAGTTTTGCCAAGAGAGAAAAGAAGAGCTAAGGGGTAGAGAGACTACAGAAGGAAATGATAACAGGGTTGACCACGAAATTGAATTTGGATGAGCAGGGAAGTGAGGCCATGCATGAAGGAGCAACAGTGAAAGACCGCAGTTTAGCTGCTTACAGGTCCCTGTGGGGGCAGATGATACTGAAGTCAGGTTAAAAATGAATCATTTAAAAGCAAATTTTATTTGTGTGTACTGAATCACGTTTCAAACATATGTAAAGATTGTTCTATTGAATGCATCAATAGAATGTTTTAAAATTAAATACAAATATTTGAACTTGTTAACTTTAGTTTTTCAAATGAAGTGTGTCTTTAGTTCTTTTTTTTCCCTAAACGACCTAAGTTCAGATTTTTTATACTCATCGTCTTCTTTCTTCCAACCCTCATGTTCTTTGGATTACGCTTGGGTAACCAACCACTCACCAAGCTATGTCCCTTGGGTAAATTTCTCAATCGCTCTGAGCCTCAGTTTTCTCATCCTAACATGGGGATAATTGTATGTCCTTTGTTGTAAGGATTAAAGTTACTGTATATTTATCCCCAGCACAGAACTCGGCATGTCTTTCTAAGTGGCAGATATTGTTATGATCTTAGGTTTATTGAATTAATATTTTATTAGAGTTGAATAACCAAATCTCAAAAACATGCTTTTCTGTCATCTCAATATTTAGGAGTACTATCTAGAATTACCAATGTCAAAACATAGTATTAAAAATTGTTATTAACTTTTAATATATGTTTTTTCAGCTTTAAGAATAGACAAAGACATATTAGGAACTAACCATGAGTATGGGTGAGCTTTTTTTTGGTTCCTAGTACCAGAGAGACATTCATACAACTGCAGCATTTTCCCTGCCCTTTTGCTAGCTTAAACCAGTTTTGAAGTCCAAGCATCAGCAAATGTAACTCATTTGGATGTGTGGTCCTTTCAAGAGAAAGTTGAGATACATCGAAGATGAGAGATGGTAAAGCTTTCAGAGTCTGAATGGATGAAAAAAAATATATATATATATATATGCACACTCACATAAGAGAATTAAAGAATGTCTTATACTTAATGTATTTGGAAACATTAAGAATGAATAACTCTTCCCAGTATAAAACTATGCATCTAGGTACCACAGTCATATTTTGTATCTGTCTTCTTTTAAAATAAACATGTTGTCTTTGAAAATTCAACTGCAATGATATTAAACATGAGGACCCTCCATTGCTCTGGAGGGTTCCTTCCCTCAGTCTGATTTAGAGGCTGCTTCTGTGATGTAGAACAGTATTTTTTGTTTCTCTCCCCCTCCATCAGCCAGTGTCTGGTTTTCAGGTCATGGACTGAGTAAACGTGGCTTAAGCACTCCTTGTTTTTCTTAAAAAAATTTTTTTAAAATGTTTGTGTGTGTGTGTGTGTGTGTGTGAGAGAGAGAGAGAGAGAGAGAGAGAGAGAGAGAGAGAGAGAGGGAGGGGGAGAGAGAGAGAGAGAGAGAGAGCAAGCAAGCTGGAGAGGGGCAGAGAGAGAGGGAGAGACAGAATCTTAAGCAGGCTCCAGACTCTGAGCTGTCAGCACAGAGCCCGACATGGGGCTCGAAACTACAGACCACAAGATCATGACCTGACCCGAAGGTGCATGCTTAATTGACTGAGCTACCCAGGTGCCCCTTTAAGCACTCTTTTCTAAAGATGCCTAAGGGCTATGTGCTTGAGTAGAGTTGACCTTTTCCTATTTAGGGTCCTAAAAAATGACAAAGCTCTCACAAAGATTTCTTCGTTAGTGGTAGAAGTGAAAGATACTGTAAGTTAGTTTTTTATACTCCTATGTAGCACTTCCTCCCATGATAATAATCAGCAGTTATCGAAAGTAATTACTTCAGTTCATTGTTTTTGGTGACATATTCTCCTTGCCTGGCCTCTTGCATACATCTAAAAGAATATATACTTCGACTGGGGATTTAGTTCAAGAAGTTAAATTAATAGAGAATATTAAAGAGCACACGGAACTCCAAAATGACTTTATTTGGCAAATCTGATTCCTCTCACCTGGAGAGCACAGAGGATTATGGGACTTCATTATTCAAGATCCAGTTTTCCCACTAAATAAATTGACCCTTGTCATCACCAAACTTGTATTAGATCCATCTATGACTGTTCATATTTTTTCCAGTGATTATGTGGGGTGATGATCTCCTTTTGTAGATCACAGGATAGTAGTAACTAAAGGAGCCCTGCCAACCTGTCACTTTGGCCCCTGATACGACAAAGAAACCAGCAAAGATCTTACCAGCAAATGATCTTACTGCCATTGTTATTACCTGTCAGAGAGAATTGATCTCCTTGAGGGCAATAGGGCTCTTACAGAGAGAATTGAATAAGTTAGGGATGACCCAGATTGGAACAAGCCCAAGTTTTATCAGGGCTCATTGTGCTTCAGAGAGGGCTACCTGACACATCGAGGTCAAGGAGACTTTCATAGCTTGTAAGTTTCTACTGTGAACAGTTCCTATCTTATTCTCGGAAACTGATAGCTATAAAATTACTCTGTATTTTTTATTGACCCTACTAGATAACTTGACTTTCTTCCAAGATCTTGAACATGTAACAACTTTGATATTTTGTTAGGGTTTTCTTCTCTTAGTCGAGAAGAAGATTAGAAGTCTGTCAAGGCCGGGACTTACTGTTCTCCCTTGCTGAGCTTTTGGAAATGTTGGTTGAAACTGACTGTAACTATATTAAATCTGTAGAAAGAATTGATCCTGCAGGCCTCACCACCAACTTCTGTTTGTGCAGGTTGTCAAGTCACTGGTCATAGCCTTGGTCTATACAGTCAAAGGTGATGGGCTTGCTGGTAACAGGAGTGGTACCTAATAAACTGTTCACTCTTAATTTCAACTTCACATTTTGAAATAAACTGATTTAGCATAGAGTAGTGGTTCCCAAAGTATGGTTCAGGACCAGCAGCATCAACACTACCTGGAAATGTGTTAGACATGCAAATACTTGAACCCTCACCCCAGACCTGTGGAATCAGAAAGTCAGGGATGTGGTTCAGGACACTGATGCATGCTGGAGTTTGACAGCCACAAACAGAGCATCTTGACACGACTATACATAGGAATGTTTTTCTCTTTCAGGCAAGTGAGCTTATGTGTGTAATTCAAGTTGTTTGTTGGGTGGTGATGACCTCAGAAAGTTTTAAATGCTAACTGGGCCCAAGGGAATTCATTACTGCATATTTACCTTTGGTAATCTGCCTTGCTACAAACTTTTCATTAAGCATTCATTAAGGGAAACAGGGTTTTTGAGAACTGTTTGCTTTCAAGTACATTTGTATTCAAGAAGGAGCATAGTGCGATATGTTATTTTAGGTATGCTCTGTTATGAAGGATTTTTGTTTTTAATATCTTCTAGAAAAAATTTTATAATTAGAAATAATATAGTTTTAAATGATAATATTTGACTTTAAATTTTCTATAAAAGTAGTATTGTATAGTTGGAAAGGCATGACTTTGGAGTTAAAATTGCATGCCTTGAGTTATTATAAACCCTTCTTTGACTTTTTGTTTCTTACTTTGAAAAATAGAAGTCATAAATGACACTGGTAAATGTATTTCATAAAGAGTAGCCATGATAGAAATGTTAGTACTTATTTTATAAGCAATGCTTGGTTTACATTTCTTTCTTTCTTTCTTTCTTTCTTTCTTTCTTTCTTTCTTTCTTTCTTTCTTTCTTTCTTTCTTTCTGGGACAGCATGAGTGACTGTGAGCAGGGGACAGAGAGAGAGAGAGAGAGAGAGAGAGAGAATCTTAAACAGACTCCATGCTTAGCACAGAGCCCGATGTGGGGCTCGATCCCAGGACCCTGGGATCACGACCTGAGCCGAAATCAAGAGTCGGATGCTCAACCGACTGAGCCACCCAGGCATCCCTATATTCCTTTATTGCTAATCTTAATTGGTTTTGTGCATAATGATCTCTTGTAGATTTTAGAACTTTATTGGTTTTTTCAGCTTCTGTGACTGAATGGAATATTGGATCATGTAGCATCACGCAGACCTAATGCTTAGGGCAACATTTGACGTTTGTAGCTATTAATTATAAATTCTCCCTTCAAAAACTTTATTTAAAAAATTATAAATCAATACATCTTCATTGTGCCAAAGATAAGAAAGAAGAGTTCATCTTCTATTCCCTTTTATTCTCACTATCGATAACCGATAGTCATAGCCCTGTGTAAATAATTCTATACTTTTATCCATGTTCTTGCAAATGTATGTGAACATACACACAGTTTGTGTTATTAAGTGAAGCAAACCAAGGCCAGGCCAGTTGTGGATTCAACAGTGCATTAAGAAATACAAGCTAGGGGGGCGCCTGGGTGGCGCAGTCGGTTAAGCGTCCGACTTCAGCCAGGTCACGATCTCGCAGTCCGGGAGTTCGAGCCCCGCGTCAGGCTCTGGGCTGATGGCTCAGAGCCTGGAGCCTGTTTCGGATTCTGTGTCTCCCTCTCTCTCTGCCCCTCCCCCATTCATGCTCTGTCTCTCGCTGTCCCAAAAATAAATAAACGTTGGAAAAAAAAAAAAAAAGAAATACAAGCTAGGTCTGTGGAGCTGCAGTACACTAAGATAGCCCTTGATTCTCTAATCAAGGCTTGATAATATAATCTGTAGACCCTCATGTGTTGATGTGGCCCTTCTTCCAGCCTAAGAATTTGAAAAGGCAGTGGACTTCTGTTCCAGCATCTTGTGAACTGGCAGGCTCCACATTCCTCACAGCCGACAGCACTGCTAAACGGTCTTGTCTTCATGAGGAACTAAGGAGGTGACAAGAGCTGCACCGGCTTATGTGCATCCTAGATCTATGTATACCTTTGCCTATTTTGGTAGGTGGTAACTAAAGTGAAACTTCAACTGTGCCCACGTTTTTATTCTTACCATTCTTTGAATCCAGATCAGTCATTTTGGTCTGTACTTCATTCATGTTTATTAATTTTTGGTTTTGATCATTTCTATTTGCAGGTCTCCATTATTTCCTTTTTTTTCCCTAACTATACATAATAGTCATTCGTTCAGGTCAATGGATGGATATATATAATTTTAAATAAATGTGTAATGTTCTGTAATGTGGATGTGTCCTAGTGTATGTATCGGCTCTTCCATAATTGAAGGACTCTCATGATATTTCCAAAACTGTTACTACAAAAAACAAACAAAAAACCCCCAAAACTACAGTATACATTCTTGTACATATACCTATACCTATAGGTAAGACTCCCCAAAATGGAATTGCTGTGTCAATAGTTACATGTATTTTCAATTTTACTAGATATTGTTACATTTTTTTTTTTTTTGGTGGAGGGGAGATTTTAAGCAATTCATTTCCCATTGCCAGAGGATTTGTTTCCCCGTATCCTCACCAGCACTGACTACAAGAGAACTTTCCTAACCAAGAGAGAAGTTAACAATTTTGCCCAGCTAACAATAAGTGTTCTGAATTTTCTTCCAGTAAATTTACTATAATTTTTACATTTAAGTTTTAATCTACCTAGAGATTTTTTAAATCAAAAATTTATTAAAATATTTTGAAATAAAAATAAATTTATTTATTTATTTATTTATTTATTAACGTTTATTTATTTTTGGGACAGAGAGAGACAGAGCATGAACGGGGGAGGGACAGAGAGAGAGGGAGACACAGAATTGGAAACAGGCTCCAGGCTCTGAGCCATCAGCCCAGAGCCCGACGCGGGGCTCGAACTCACGGACCACAAGATCGTGACCTGGCTGAAGTCGGACGCTTAACCGACTGCACCACCCAGGCGCCCCTAAAAATTTATTTTTAAATGAGGTATAAAGGATTTTAGCTTTCTGGCTTTCAAGATGGATAACCACTTATTCAGGTATGTTAAGTCACCATTTTCCCACTGATTTGAAATCCCACAATTGGGATATTTGCCATATATTATCTTTCTGTTTATACAAGGATCTACTTTTGGGCCCTCTGCGCTAATTTTGTCTTGCCATTATAACAACCACAATTTAGTGGCTTAGTCCATGCCACTCATAAACGCTAGTTTATGAGTATAGTTCTGTTGATGAAAAGTCCAGGTATGGTGAGACTTGGTTCTTTGCTCAGGTTCTCAAAGGTTGAAATTAGTATGTCATCGAGGCTGAGTTCTTAACTGAAAACCCAGGAAGAATCTACTTCCAACTTTACTCAGGTTGTTGGCAGACCTTGGTTCTTTGCAGTAGTAGGACCTATGTCTCCATTTTCTTGCTGGCCGTCACTGGAAGGCTGCTCTCAACCCCTAGAGACAACCAGCAGCCATCCTTTTGCATTGTATTTAATTTGCTAGATTTTTATGAGTTTTTCCATCAATATTCCTAAGTAAAAGTGGTTTATAATTTTTTGTGGCAATTATAAAAAAGTTTGCACATGTTTTTAATATGTATAGATATTTATATTCTGGTGATAAATGGTTATTCGCAGTGAAACTTTTTTATTTTTATTTTTTTTTACCATATAATTGCCTTGCTGTGAAGGAGTGTTGCAAGTTGGGTGTATATAGCATTTGGTTCATGTTAATCTCATACCCAGTCCTTCTCTCCCAGTATTCACGTGCGTTAAGAATCTTGACCTTTAGGGGGTGCCTGGGTGGCTCAGTTGGTTAAGTGGCTGACGACTTGTGCTGAGGCTCAGGTCATGATCTCCAGGTTGGTGGATTTGAGCCCCCTGTGGGGCTCTGCTGACAGCTCCGAGCCTGGAGCCTGATTCAGATTCTGTGTCTCCCTCTCTCTCTCCTCTCCCTCCCCCACTCACACTCTACCTCTCTGTCTCTAAAAAATAAATAAACATTAAAAAAAAAAGCATCTTGACCTTTAGGATCTATGATCATATTAATTAATTTTTAAATTCTAGATAAAATGCTAATGTCCGTTAGTGAAAGCAAAGTGTCCAGAGTCAGGTGTTTTTTGACATTGCATAATTTGGGTAATGTTGGGCTTCAAGTTTCCATGCTTAGCCTGGGAACATGCAGGCCTTTTCATATAGTTAATCTTTAATGGTATTTTTCCATCACTAACCAGCAGCAAGTTTGTTGTAACCCAAATTTTCACAAGTAGTAGTTTACTCCTAAAGTAAAAATGATGTTAGGCATGGAGACTTTAATAAAACCTAGGTAAATGTGTTTTTTTCCTTTTAAACGAAATACTAAATCTCCCTACCTTTAGGGACAGTAGCTCACTCACAAGTCAAGTATCTAGATCTGAAAATTCTTTCTGTTTCTAAGTGATGATAATTGAACTTTTAGCCTTTGGTTCTTTATGTGTGTGTGTGTGTGTGTGTGTGTGTGTGTGTGTGTGTGTGTGTGTTTAATTTTGCTGTTAATTCTGAAGGCAGTGTTTCAATCAGTGGCAGAGTATTAGGTCAAATAAAGCATGGGACCATTTTATGTATTAGCAGAACACCATGACAAATCAACTCTCTTTAGAGTGGGCTAAATCTTGGAATGATGAATGATGTTTTGAAAAATAGTAAAAATGCTTCATAGCACGTTGTTCTTTAGAGTTTTGTCTACTAGGTTACTCTGTTTACCCCTGGGAACAGCTGAGAAGAAGGTATTGCTATCGTCACATGGTTGGTTGCCTGGCAAACTCTCCAATTAAATGAAATGCAAAGTTGCTAAAGCTGAGTGTGAGTTATATACAGTTTAAGAAATTAAATATAGATCAATAATTGGGTATAGTTGTTACTGTCAACACTGTGCATATAAATTCTCAATATTTATGAATAAATGCTATAATTGAGAGAACATTTTCCAGATAATCACTACATTTTTTTTGCTTTACTTAGCTCTTAATTATGGTTCACACACCATTGTAAGGGCTTTACGTATATTAACTCACTTAATCCTCAGAACAACCCTTTGATCAAGGTTAGCTGGCAAGTGAAGGTGCCAGGAATTGATGTCAGCGTCTGGCTTTGGAGTCTATGCTCTTAATCACTACTATACTGCTTACTGGTCTTATAAAGCCAGTGGGAAAGAAAACGATTTTCTGCAAGAGTCTTTCAGGCTTGGAGAAGCAGATTCCTTCTATTAATAAAGGTAGAAGGAATGCAGTCACAAACTGACTGCTTCTGTTTTCTCAAACTTAAATCTTATTACTCCTGCTTCTAATGGAAGGAAAGCCCGGCTGAACCATGAAAGAGGAAATGGGGTGTTTCGTCTCCTTTCCCCATACTTCCTCGTTTCTATAAAATTCAATGATCAACAGTCATTTGTTGATCATCTAACTTTGGCCAAGCATTAGACTCTGTTGTGGAGTCTGGAAACAATTAGATGCGTTGCCTGACTTTGAAGAAAGAAGCTACCTGCTGCACCCTGAAACAAGTGGGGTGAATGAGCCAGTCTCAGCATTGTAATGGGAGCAGAGCAGGGAATGCCTTACTGTATCTCCTGTGTGGACCCTCCTCAGTTTCCCCCACTCCACAGTCAAACTAAAACGATGAATAGGGGCTGGTGCAGTGAGTGGATGAAATGATTGACCAGCCCTCCAGAAAGCAGCATTTGCAGAGATATGAGGTATAACCTGTGCTTTGCAACCTCCCTGATAAGTCATTTGGGTACTAGATTCCACATTCAGGGCTCCATTCTAGTTTCTTTTAATCAGGATATCCAGGGAAGGGGCCTAGGGAACTGTTACGACAGAAGCTTGGGAAACACCAAACAAGTGGAATACAGTTTGTTCGTGAACATAGTTTGAATTTTGGATAGAATGGTTGAGGATGAGATCGGGTGGTGTGGGGGTCATTTTATGTCATGCCTGTATTTTGTTAATGTTTGTTCTTCTGTATGTATCCTACTTAGTGCTGGTTACTTGTTACGTATCTACAGGTGTATTGGACTGAGCATTTACTTAGAGTTGGACAACTTTATTTAATTTGAAAAGCAATATATTGAAAGATTGGATCTCAGCCCAATTTACAGGGTTTACAACCTTGATTCTGTATAACCTGAGAAATAGCCAAAGTGGAGAGTGAGAGTGGGGAATAGAATGAACAATGTTTGTCAACAGTGTGCCCCATGATTCTTCATGGGTCTCATTTTTTTCATTGGCAAGCTGAGGTGCAGAGGTTAATTACATAGGTCACATACCTAATAAGTTATACAACTGATATATGAGCTGGAGTCTATAGAGCAGGAAGAATTTGATTTGTCAAAAAGTGGTAAACATTGTGCTTATTCACTCAATTAAAATAGATGAACCAGAAAATGCAGGGTTAGGGTCAGGGGTTATAGTAAAAAGGCTTCTGACAGTTGTTATCATGTGAAAATATGTGCCCAATATTTTGTTGTTTTTTTTTTTTTGATTTAAGAGAAACTAAATATCAGTATTTTTATGTGAATTTATATCTATTTGCAAAGGTTGGTCCTGTATCAGAAAACAAATTCTAATAATGTGTTTACCGACACCATGAATCAAGATACATCACTGGGTAGAATTTTGCTTAAAGGCCACTGGTTTGTGACCTCTAGATTAAATAATCTCTAAAGTCTAAGCTTTAAAATACTATGATTCATGCTGATTCTTAATGAGGTATGACTTACTCTGATTTGCTTTCCTTTTGATATCTTAAGTTTTGCTGTAGATTTATATGAACTATTATTAATAACAACCTTCTTTAAGCAATAATGTATTTTTAGCTTTGCTGGGATAGATAAAGAAAGATTAAAAGGCTACCTTCTCCTGGCCATGATAGGAAGTGTTGCCATCCCTGAACATTCTAGTTCAGCTGCTGTTTTCCCCTGCCTTTCTGCCATAACAGAAAGTAGGTCTGTTCACTTCCGTGTAGACCTTCGACCCATTGTGGAGTCACATTCAATCATTGTCTTTCCAAAGTGTGTATAGCAACATACTAGTTAATCTCGAGACCAATTCAGTGCATCTTGACCAGTATTAAAATGGGAGAGAGACCAAACGAGAGTGAAAATAGAGTAGAATAGAACATGCATTGCAAGTAATAAGGATAAGAATTGTTTTATAACTTCTGTTTCAGCTGTGTTTGTATTTGTGTGTGTGGAGGTTCTAGGTTACATCATAGAACGTATTTCTCACCAGTCTGACAGTTGACAAATTTTGAAAATGCTCGAGCTAGAATGTCTAAGTAGATCCTTGGTCATTCCTGCTCGATATAAAGTGGTTTAAATTCTAAACTGGAAATTTGAAAGGATATTAACCACATCTTAATTACCTCTGCATCTGGTCTTTTTGCAATCCCATGAAGACGCTATTAGTGTCTCTGTCTTGTGTAGATCAGTCCTTTGATCCAGTATTCACTCTTCAGGAGAGAATGGCAGTGCTGAGGGGAAGGCATTACAAGATGAGTCACCTGGCCTTGGAGAGAAGGACAGAGATTCAATGGCTGAGGAGGATGCTGGGGAGGGCAATAGGCAGCCCCAATTCAGTCCTCACTAAAATTCCCTGGGATTGAGAACGGGGGAAGGGGAAACACAATACATGAGTAAATAGAGCCCCTAATGAAAGTGTTCTCATACCATTTATACCTTCAGCGGTTGGGTCATGTGTTTGTTTGATATGGAAAAAATTGTAAACTTTACTATCCTTCCTGTTCTTTAAGACTTTCCAGAAGTTTATGAGGAGTGTTTCAGTGGGTGTCTGTTTGTTTTGCCAGATCACCTACACCTCCTAGATCTCAGCGCGTTTTGGACATGACTGAGTGTCTTCAGTGGGCCAGGTATCGCTGGCAGCGGCTGATGGGCAGCACACGCAGGGACGACGAGGAGAGGCCGTACAACTATTCCTCTCTGCTCGCCTGTGGGAGTGTGCCCTCTCACACTCCCAAACTGGCAGCAAAGCACCGCGTTGTTGTCCCCCACCTTCGGCCCTTCAAGGATGAGTATGAAAAGTTCTCTGGTACCTACGTCAATAACCGAATACGAACAACAAAGTACACACTTCTAAATTTTGTGCCAAGAAACTTATTTGAACAATTTCACAGGTACTTTTATTCTGTTTTTGAAAAAGGAGATTTTACGTTCTTTGTCATTCTGGTTGATACAAGAATTTTCATTCCTATAACGTAGGTTACCTAAGCCTGCGACTTGGGACATTTCCTTTGATGACTCTGGTAGAGTCTGTTGTGAAAAGATGACCCCTCACGTTTACACAGCGCTTTACAATTGGTAAAATGCTTTCTCTTGACCAGGGAAGATACTGTTGTGTTCATATTCTAGAGTAGGAAACAAAGTTCGATGCTGGGGTTTACCCATGGTCATGCCAGTGATAAGGAGCAGACCAGGAGCCATAGCTCTGAGTCTTTTCACACTTGCTTCCATGTTCTTTCCATTAGACCAAGCTGCATTTTATTTTCGCTTTTTCTTACTTGATTATAGGGGGAAATAGAGCTCTGAAGCAAATGCAGATATAAGATGTTACTAGGTGAAGCAACGACATAGTTCAGTTTAATATGTATTTATTGAAGCTCTCCTGTGAGTTTAGGCATTGAAGGAAATGTCTAAATGGTGCTCCTTTCCTAATGGAGTTTGCCATTCAGCCGAGGAAACAGGAGATGTATACAATGAAAAGACACAGTGGATGTGATGAGTGTTATAAAGTCCTACCAAGTAGGATGGAAGCCTCAAAATGAGCAATAGTAGAACAATAGAAGACGAAATGGCGTTGAAATTTAATTGTGGAGAGTGGGTGAGATTTTCAAGGCAAAGGTGTCGGCAAAGCACATTTCAGATGCAGGAAGGAATAGGAGTAAAAGCAGAAAGGCAGTAGCATAGATTTAACTGAGGCCTGGAATGTGGACCCTTCTGCCTGACACCCTTAGAAGCAAATAAAGGCAGAGAGAACATTTAGGAAGATTCCGTATATACTCTGGTGAGTGGTAAGACCTGAGCTTAGAAAAATGCGGGAATGAAAAGAATGATCTATTACAGATATTATGGGTTAGATACGGAGAATTAAGTAAAAAGATGGTGTGAACATTTTGATCTGAGTTAACCAGAAGGATTAGCAGAAGACAGGAATGAAAAGAAAGTTGGTTTGATTATTTTGTTTTTATAAATGTTGAGTTTGAGATGCTAATGTGTGAATAGAGAGATTCTCAGCATTCATTATTCATTCTACACATATTCATTTTCATTATTCACTCTACTTCGGTTCCACATGCATTTATTGAACGGTGGGTATGTTTACAGTATAGATGTGAATTTGTTGAATTAATGGCTTTAAATGCTGTGGGTGAGTCTGTCTTTTATGAAGTTCATAATCTAGTACACTTGATGGAGCTAGAATCTGGAACTTGAACAGAGTCCAGGGCCAGTGTTGTAAGTTTGGATGCAGTCCACATGAAAACAATAGAAGCCAAAAAAGTAGCAAAAAGAGTTAAGAAAGAAATTTTCAGAGCAGAAGGAGTTAGAGGCGAGGAAGGGAGAAATGTGGGGAAATTATTTTGAGAAGTTTAATGGTTAATGGAGAAAATTCATGGTAAAAACTCAAGGGGCTATGCAGGATTGAGATTTTAAGGAAATGAGCCACTTGAATTTACCTTAGGGACCAGTGGAGAAGTATTTGAATATGTAAAATAAAGGAGTGGAGGAAGTTCCTGAAAAAGTGCATAGCCGAAGAGCTGAGATAGAAGGGTAGGTCTCCAGGGGAAAAAAACCCTCTCGGGCTTCTCTGTTTATTTTGAGCCTTGTTTGAATTTAATGTTCAGACTTGCAAAGTAACTTCTGAAGGCTAGAGAATTGGAGTTTTAAAAAATTTATTTCTACTATGTGTTAAACACTGAATTTCCTCTAAATTTCTAGAGCCTTTAAAATGAAAATAGTGTCTTCTGTTATGCTTTATGTCATGTTTTACACAACCCAAGACTATCCTGCTCCAATATTCACTATTATGTATTTAATAAAAACTACCTCCTATTTATTGAAGTAATGCCCTGAGCTGGATGTCTGCAGGAGTGACACATTGCTCAGATCCGTCAGGTTGTGCTAGTTATCTATTTCGTAGCATCGAAAATGAAACAGTAGAAATTCGTTGGAAGGCACCCTGTGGTATTGTTGCCCCTCTTGCTTTAAACTTGTATGTGATTTGTTAACACCTGCTTGTGTGTGTTTGGATTTGCAGAGCTGCCAATTTATATTTCCTGTTTCTAGCTGTCTTGAACTGGGTGCCTTTGGTCGAAGCCTTCCAAAAGGAAATTACGATGCTGCCTTTGGTGGTAGTCCTTACGATTATCGCAATTAAAGATGGTTTGGAAGATTACCGAAAATACAAGATTGACAAACAGATCAATAATTTAGTAACTAAAGTTTACAGTAGGTAAGTGGAACAGGAGCTGTGCTAGGAAATACCCATGTCTTAGAAATGTTACTTTTTTCCCCCCTTAGATGTGTTCCCCCTTAGAATGTTACTTTTTTCCCCCTTAGATGTGATCAGGACCCTTTTTGGTGATGGTGGTGGTGGTGCTGTTTTCACCTAATATTTGTTGAAGACCTGCAGTGAGTTTAGTTCAGGTGTCATAGCAGAACCAAAATGTGTAAGATGGTCCTGATTTAGGATGGTCTGATTTAGGATTCTTTGACTTTACTGTGATACAAGGCAGTATGCATTCAGATTTCAAATTTAGACAGTTTCCCTGGGTGAGTGATGCGGTAGGATACTTTCATGATGCTGGACAGTAGCAGGGAGCCTCAGTTCCCAGTCAGCCCTGTGATCAGGGGGGTAACATAATTATTTTGTACCCATACAACATTCTGTTTTTCACTTTCAGTACTGTAGTCAATAAATTATGTGAGATATTCAACACTTCATTATATTTTAGTATATGTGCTGCCGAAGCGAGCACTAACACTTCATTATAAAATAGGCTTTGTGTTAGATGATTTTGCCCAACCATAGGCTCATAGGTAAGCATTCTGAGCACGTTTAAGGTAGGCTAGGTTAAACTATGATATTCTGTAGGCTAGGGGTATTACATGCATTTTCAACCTACAGTATTTTCAACTTGCAATAGGTTTTTTGGGATGTAACCCTTTCATAAGTCAAGGAAGAGCTCTAAAAGTTGTTGTCAACCCAGGAGTTGATAAAGCAAAAGCTTCTATAATTTATTATAAGTGGAATTGAAAGCATTAAACTTCAAACCATAAGAAAGAAAGCAAGCAGATAGTTTTTAATACTGGATGTTATAATTTGGGATTAAGAAGAGGATGGAATAAGAAAAATATGAACGGATATGAAAATAAGATGGGATATGGAAGAAAAGACCAGAAGTACCTGTTGAGGAAAGGAATACTGAAAAATGGGGAAGAGTGGGGTTTTTTTGTTTGTTTGTTTTTAAAGATTTTATTTTTAAGTAATCTGTATAGCCAACGTGGGGCTCAAAATCACAACCCTGAAATCAAGAGTTACATGCTGTGCTGAATGAGTTAGCCAGGCACCCCAAGAGTGTTCTTTTTTGTACACAAAACTAGAGGCTTATAAAAGTCTTCCCACTGCAGCAGCAAAAGGTATTCATAATAGGTCTTTTCAGAAGCATATATGCTCTGTTGGAGACGTGTATCTCCAGTATTTATTAAACTGAAAGACTGTGTAGCTAAGAATAAAGTCTGTAAAGATGAGTTTTGAACTGTGCTGTATGTTGTAAATCTACATCTACAAATTATACCTACGATACTGGTATCCAGAGATAACTATAACACAGCTGTATATTCCTTTAAGTCCTGTGCTCATTGTGTACATGTGTTTTACAAAATTAAGATTGTGTTGCATATATTTTTATCCTAGTTGTTTTAGCTTAATACTGTACCACAAACATTTCCCATGTCTTTGTGAAGATGAAATTTTCATATTCCATACTTTTATGAAAATGAATTACAAAGTTGATAATATTCTCTGGCATTATGTTTCATGAGAAATGTATCTACTTTTTATTTTAAAATGCTCTTTTTTTAATTTTTTAATGTTTGTTTATTTGAGAGAGAGAGAGAGCATGAGCAGGGGGAGGGCCAGAGAGAAGGGGACGGAGGATCCAAAGCAGGCTCTGTACAGTCAGCACAGAGCCCGATGTGGGGCTTGAACTCATGAACTGTGAGATCATGACCTGAGTCAAAGCCAGACACTTAATTGACTGAGCCACCCAGGTGCCCCTGTATCTACTTTTTAAAAAGTCATCTTTAGGGGTGCCTGGGTGGCTGAGTCGGTTAAGTGTCTGACTCTTGATTTTGGCTCTGGCCATGATCTCCTGGTTCATAAGATCGAGCCCCATGTCAGGCTCTGCACTGACAGTGCAGAACCTGCTTGGGATTCTCTCTCTCCCCTCTTTGTTTGCCTCTCTCTCTCTCTCATGTGTACATGCTCACTCTCTCTCGAAAATAAAATAAATAAACTTTAAAAAGTCATCACTAGAACAGATTTGTGAAATTCTGAATCTAATATGTTAATAGCTTTACAAACAAGTTTATAATGTTATTTATTTATTTATTCATTCATTCATTCATTCATTCATTCATTCTTGGGTAGGAGTGTTCTGAGGAAACAGAATATATTTTTTTTTTATTTAAAAAAAAATTTTTTTTAACGTTTATTTATTTTTGAGAGAGAGACAGAGCATGAATGGGGGAGGGGCAGAGAGAGAGGGAGACACAGAATCTGAAACAGGCTCCAGGCTCTGAGCAGTCAGCACAGAGCCCAACGTGGGGCTCGAACTCATGGACCGCGAGATCGTGACCTGAGCTGAAGTCGGATGCTTAACTGACTGAGCCACCCAGGCGCCCCGGAAACAGAGTATATTAACTTGGCCTGAGGTAACTAACCCACTAAAGGAGCCGTGATGAGAAATGAAGAGAGGGAGTGTTAGGCCTACTGTGAAGGGACTTTACCACCAGGCCACTGCTTGGACATTGCACTAGCCAGGGTTGTCCGGAGAAATAGAACAAATAGGAATGAGATTTATTATAAGGAATTCGCTCCTGTGATAAAAGAGGCCAAGAAACGCCAGCATCCACAAGCTGGAGTTTCTGGAAGGCCAGCAGCGCACTATGAAGGGCTGAGAGCCAGAGAATTGATAATGTAGATTATAGTGCAAGTCTGAAGGCCTGAGAACCAGGAATGCTGAGGTCAGACTATCAGTGTCCCAGCTCAAGCATCAGAAAGGCAGATAGTAAATTCAACCTTTCTCTGCCTTTTTGTTCTCAAGGGATTGGGTGAGGGCCATCTGCTTTACTCAGTTCACCAATTCAAATGCTATTTTCTCCCAGAAACACTCTCACAGACACACCCAGAAATAGTGTTCAACCAGTTTCTGGGCATCACTAGTGAAGTTGACATGTAAAATTAACCATCAGAGATGTTTTCCTTTAGTGGCAGAGAATTCATCTCTCTCTCTCTCTTTTTTAAGTTTTTATTTAAATTCCAGTTAACATACAGTGTAATATTAGTTTTAGGTATACAATATAATGATTCAGTAATTCCATAGATCACCTGGTGCTCAGCACAACACGTACCCTCCTTAACCCCCATCAGCTATTTAACCCATCCCCCTACCTACCTTCCCTCAGGGGTAACCATCATTTCTCTATAGTTAAAAGTCTGTTTCTTGGCTTGCCTGCTTCTCTCTTCCCCCCACTCCCTTCACCCCCTTTTGAGCAGAGAAGGAATGGGTGAAAGCTATGCTTTAGGAATATTGGTCTACTCAAGTCCTGGGAATAGCCTCTCCTAATAGAGTAGATCTGCCTCTGCAAATCATTCCAGAGCACTGCTGGGAGTAGATGCAAAGTACAGGAAGGGGTGCATACAGAGGTACTGTGAAGAAGAACCCAATTGAATTTGGTGAACTTCTGTGATTTTTGAGTAGAAGTACCGCTGATAGAAGTAGGGAGCATTACATTCACCTTAGGGGTAGGATGAGCTGGAAATGAGAGCAAGACAGGCATCCAAGTGGAAATGCCCCCCAGGCAAACAGGAACGTAGTGCAGAAGTTCTGGAAGGAAGGAAAAGCTATGATAAGAAATGTCGAAGTCATCAGTCTGTGTAGAGATGATTTTGAAGTGAGGAGTTGGACTTAAAGCCCTAAGAGAAAACAGATGAAGAGCTGAAAGGCTGAGCTTTGAGCCCAGAGGTAGGCAGGCACTTCTCAGCCCCTTGAGCAGACTTTCCAGGTTCCTTCGGGCAGATGTTGCCACTCCTTCTTCTGACATCTCAGAGCATTTGGTACATTTCTTGGATTGACGTTAGTGTTCTTATGTAGACTCTAAATTTTTAGATTGTAATTCTAAATTTGTCAGACTAGAGATTCTGTTCTAGTTACCAAGTCTGAATAAGAGACATGTAGGTTCAAAAGTCTAGTTTTATAATAAAAAGCAGTACATTTTGAACAAATTTTAGGCTCTTTTGGCTGACCAAAAGTTCAACCAGATGACATAATTTTTGTTGTTGTTGTTATTTAGTTTCAGGAGAAAAAGAACTCAAAGACTTGTCCTCATGGAATTGTCTTTAATTTTTTGTGAGCCACAGAGGAAATAGTTAGGCTGCTCTGATAAAGTGATACTTAAGCTAAAACCTGTGGGATTCTGAATTGCGTTCGTTATTAGAATTCTCCAGTGACTTTCTCAATATTTGTTTTAAAGATCTAGAAACAAAACAAAACAAATAACTTTTTTTTTCTCCTTTGTAAGATGATGTGACTTGTACTTAGATAAGGGAAAATTTGGTCTGTGTTTTTTTGTTTTTCTTATACTCTTGTCTATTTAAAGCGAACCAGGAAAAACTGTTGTATTGTGTAGAAAACTGAGAATAACAGTAAAAGCTCATGGTTTTTATTTTAAAGTTATGAGCGTTTTACTGAAACATTGGTATGAATCATTTGATGGTATTTGAGTCTTTATCATATGCCAAGGATAGGTGGTGTTGATACAACCTTACCCTTAAAAACTAACTGCAAGAAACAGTATTTTAGAATGATTATGCAATGAATCGAGATTTTGACCAATTTTAAGATTACCCAGAGTACCAAATTTAGCAAACAGGAAGAATGCTTCTTATAAGTATTTTTTAAATACAAGTTATTGTATATAAATAATTACTGACTTTTAGTGGTAGTTTAAACTTGATAACATGTGTTTGTTTGCTTTTCTTTTAAAAAAATTTTTTTTAATGTTTATTTTTGAGAGAGGGAGACAGAGAGCAAGCAAGGAAGGGGCAGAGAGAGAGGGAGACACAGAATTCAAAGCAGGCTCCAGGCTCTGAGCTGTCAACACAGAGCCTGACGTGGGGCTTGAACTCATGAACTATGAGACCATGACCTGGGCTGAAGTTGGATGCTCAACTGACTGAGCCACCAGGCACCCCTGTTTGCTTTTCTAACTTGTTCTAAATAAACTGTAATTCTGATTTTCTCAGTTAGTAGCTGGATTACCTTAGGCACACTCCATAAGCTAGCGGAGCCCCAGTTCCCTTCATTAGGAATCTAATAGTAATAAAACAGTAAGCAATAAACTCAGCCCTTTCTAAGTCCTAAGTAAAGGTTTGCCATTATGATCATTTTTGTAGGCTAGTAGTAACTACTAGCTACAGTTGTCACATTATTAAGTCATTTAATCAACATCTGAGAACTCCTTAGGACACTGTTTTGTAAATATTAAAATTGCCTAGTGGGAGACCTGGTATGATTTTTTTCTAAGGTGTCCTTTTGGACATAGTCCACATCTATTTGAGATAATTTGCATACAAATTTAAAGATAAGATGCAGTATTCTATTTAATTGTTTATAGTCTATCTCAAGATGCCACTTTGTGATTGCATTTCAAAGTAGAATTAGGTAATTGTCTTTTTGTCTATTATTTTATGTAATTTTATTTTGTTTGGTGTTGCAGAAGAAATACTGCTTACCTTTTCCCCCCTCCCCTCACATTGTTCTTGGAACAAATTATAAGGATATAAAGAAATAAAAGTAGGCTCTAAGATCATGTCTTGTTGATTTAAACATGCTAACAACTTAAATTCCAATGAAATACAAAGGCATCACTTTAGAGAACAAATTATTCCTCAGCAAAATTAAGGTGAAGGTGGGAGACATTAAATTGTACAAGCTTCTGGAAGAAGCATATTAACATTTTTGTGCAGATAATTTGATTCTTGTTTGTAATATGTGGTCTTTCACATGGTGCTTGTCTTTGGGCAAGTATCTTGGGAAATAACAAACACTAATATAGAAATTAAACATTTAAACTTTATTATACCTCAATTAAGTTGGAATTAGCTATTATGGAAAACCTAACTTTCTTAAGATTGCCTTTAAAATAGCAGCCATGTATAAGGTATTAAGATTTGTTTCAAGAGAATAGAAGTGTGTCAAAAACAAAACTACTGAAACCCAAGTGTTCAGGTGCCCAAGCTAGACCCCTCGAAATTGCCCCGGAGTCTCCCCCATTTCAGCTAGTCAGCAGCATTCCTGAGGACCCGCTCTCTAGTGATTTCTTCTGACTTGAGCCTACAGTGTGCTTTGAGAAATCTGCCACCAGATTATCTCGGCTTGGTCTCCGGGAACCACCCAATAGCGACCATCACAAATTGCAGGGCCACGGAGCTGTTGGTGGTAAAATCTGTCATGACCCTGTGGAAGACTGTGCAATCCGAGGAGCTGCCTGACTGCTTATTTTCTTACATCACAATTAAAAATGCTATCATGAAGATGGCAGCATAGAAGGATGCTGGGCTCACCGTGTCCTGCTGATCGCTTAAATTCCACCCACATCTTCCTAAATTACCCAGAAAACCGCCAGAAGACTAGCAGAATGGACTCTCTGGAGCCAAGCGTAGACAAGAGGCCCATGGAGGAGGGTCTGCCTCCCTCCTGGTGCTACAGGTCCCCTCCCGCAAGGGATCACTGACAGCAAAGCAAGCTAAGCCTGCCCCTCCTGCCCTTGTGCACCTTGCAGATCCACCCCAGCTAATATGCCAGATCCCCAGCACCACAAGCCTGGCAGTGTGCAAGTAGCCCAGATAGGGGCCACACCACTCCACAGTGAGTCCTGCCCTTGGGAGAGGAGAAGGTAAGGTACACACCAGTCTGACAATGGCCCCAGCGGTGGGCTGGGGGCAGACATCAAGTCGACTGCGGCCCTGCCCACCAACACAAGTTACTCTGGACAGTACAGGGGAAGTGCCCTGCAGTTTGGAGCCACCTCAGAGACTACCCAAAATGACGAAATGAAAGAACTCTCCTCAAAAGAAACTCCAGAAAGTACGACAGCTAACAAATTGATCAAAAACAATTCAAGCAATATAACAGAACCAGAATTTAGACTAATAGTCATAAAATTAATCACTGGGCCTGAAAAAAGTATAGACTATTTTGCAGCAGAGAATCTATTGCTACAGAGATCAAGGGACTAAGGAATATAGAATATTTTGCAGCAGAGAATCTATTGCTACAGAGATCAAGGGACTAAGGAATAGTCAGGAGGAGCTAAAAATGCTATAAATGAGGTGCAAAATAAAATGGAGGCGACCACAGCTCTTATTGAAGAGGCAGAGGAGAGAATAGGTGAATTAGAAGATAAAATTATGGAAAAAGAGGAAGCTGAGAAAAAGAGATAAAAAAAATTCAGGAGTATGAGGGGAGAATTAGAGAACTAAGTGATGCAATCAAATGGAACAATACCCATATAATAGGAATTCCACAAGAGGAAGACAGAGAGAAAGGGGCTGAAGGTGTACTTGAACAAGTCATAGTTGAGAACTTCCCTGATCTGGGGAAGGAAAAAGGCATTGAAATCCAAGAGGCACAGAGAACTCCTTTCAGACGTAACTTGAATCGATCTTCTGCACAATATATCAAAGTGAAACTGGCAAAATATAAGGGTAAAGAGAAAATTCTGAAAGCAGCTAGGGTTAAACAGACTCTAACCTACAAAGGGAGACCCATAAGACTAGTGGCAGACCTATCTACTGAAACTTGGCAGGCCAGAAAGGAATGGCAGGAATTCTTCAGTGTGATGCACAGAAAAAATATGCAGCCAAGAATCCTTTATCCAGCAACTTTGTCACTCGGAATAGAAGGAGAGATAAAGGTCTTCCCAAACAAACAAAAACTGAAGGAATTTATCACCACTAAACCAGCCCTACAAGAGATCCTAAGGGGGATCCTGTGAGACAAAGTACCAGAGACATCACTACAAGCACGAAACCTACAGACATCACAATGACTCTAAACTCATATCTTTCAATAATAACACTGAATGTAAATTACTAAATGCGCCAACCAAAAGACACAGGGTATCAGAATGGATAAAAACAAGACCCATCTGTTTGCCGTCTACAAGAGACTCATTTTAGACCTGAGGACACCTTCAGATTGAAAGTGAGGGGATGGAGAACTATCTATCATGCTACTGGAAGTCAAAAGAAAGCTGGAGTAGCCATACTTATATCAGACAAACTAGACTTTAAATTAAAGGCTGTAACAAGAGATAGAGAAGGGCATTATATAATAATTACAGGGACTGCCCATTAAGAAGAGCTAACAATTGTAAATGTCTATGTGCCGAATACGGGAGCCCCCAAATATATAAAACAATCACAAACATAAGCAACCTTATTGATAAGAATGTGGCAATTGCAGGGTACTTTAATACCCCACTTACAACACTGGATAGATCATCTAGACACAGGATCAATAAAAAAACAAGGGCCCTGTTGGGATGAGCACTGGGTGTTGTATGGAAACCAATTTGACAATAAATTTCATATATTGAAGAAAAAAAAAACAAAAAACAAGGGCCCTGAATGATACATTGGATCAGATGGACTTGACAGATATATTTAGAACTCTGCATCCCAAAGCAACAGAATGTACTTTCTTCTCGAGTGCACATGGAACATTCTCAAAGATAGGTCACATACTGGGTCACAAAAGAGCTCTTTATAAGTATAAAAGAATTGAGATCATACCATGCACACTTTCAGACCACAATGCTATGAAACTTGAAATCAACCATAGGAAAAAGTCTGGAAAACCTCCAAAAGCATGGAGGTTAAAGAACACCCTACTAAAGAATGAATGGGTCAACCAGGCAATTAGAGAAGAAATTAAAAAATATATAGAAACAAATGAAAATGAAAATACAACAATCCAAATGCTTTGGGATGCAGCGAAGGCAGTCCTGAGAGGAAAATACATTGCAATCCAGGCCTATCTCAAGAAACAAGAAAAATCCCAAATACAAAATCTAACAGCACACCTAAAGGAAATAGAAGCAGAGCAGCAAATACACCCTAAACCCAGCAGAAGAGGAGAAATAATAAAGACCAGAGCAGAAATAAACAATATAGAATCTAATAAAACTGTAGAACAGATCAACGAAACCAAGAGTTGGTGTTTTGAAAAAATAAACAAAATTGACAAACCTCTACCAGGCTTCTCAAAAAGAAAAGGGAGATGGCCCAAATAGATAAAATCATGAATGAAAATGGAATTATTATAACCAGTCCCTCAGAAATATAAGCAATTATCAGGGAATACTATGAAAAATTATATGCCAACAAACTGGACAACCTGGAAGAAATGGACAAATTCCTAAACACCCACAGCCTTCCAAAACTCAATCAGGAGGAAATAGAAAGCTTGAACAGACCCATAACCAGCGAAGAAATTGAATCAGTCATCAAAAATCTCCCAACAAATAAGAGTCCAGGACCAGATGGCTTCTCAGGGGAGTTCTACCAGACTTTAAAGCAGAGATAATACCTATCCTTCTCAAGCTGTTCCAAGAAATAGAAAGGGAAGGAAAACTTCCAGACTCATTCTATGAAGCCAGCATTACTTTGATTCCTAAACCAGACAGAGACCCAGCAAAAAAAGAGAACTACAGGCCAATATCCCTGATGAATATGGATGCAAAAATTCTCAATAAGATACTAGCAAATCGCATTCAACAGCATGTAAAAAGAATTATTCACCATGATCAAGTGGGATTCATACCTGGGCTGCAGGGATGGTTCAACATTGGCAAATCAATCAATGTGATACATCACATTAATAAAAGAGAAGATAAGAACCATATGATCCTGTCAGTCGATGCAGAAAAAGCATTTGACAAAATTCAGCATCCTTTCTTAATACAAACCCTCAAGAAAGTCGGGATAGAAGGAACCTACTTAAACAACATAAAAGCCATTTATGAAAGGCCCACAGCTAATATCATCCTCAATGGGGAAAAACTGAGAGCTTTCCCCCTGAGATCAGGAACACGACAGGGATGCCCACTCTCACTGCTGTTGTTTAACATAGTGTTGGAAGTGCTAGCATCAGCAATCAGACAACAAAAGGAAATCAAAGGCATCAAAATTGGCAAAGATGAAGTTAAGCTTTCACTTTTTGCAGATGACATGATATTATACGTGGAAAACCTGATAGACTCCACCAAAAGTCTGCTAGAACTGATACATGAATTCAGCAAAGTCGCAGGATACAAAATCAATGTACAGAAATCAGTTGCATTCTTATACACTAATAATGAAGCAACAGAAAGACAAATAAGGAAACTGATCCCATTCACAATTGCACCAAGAATCCTAAAATACCTAGGAATAAACCTAACCAAAGATGTAAAAGATCTGTATGCTGAAAACTATAGAAAGCTTATGAAGGAAATTGAAGAAGATATAAAGAAATGGGAAAACATTCCATGCTCATGGGTTGGAAGAATAAATATTGTTAAAATGTCAATACTATCCAAAGCTATCTACACATTCGATGCAATCCCAATCAAAATTGCACCAGCATTCTTCTTGAAGCTAGAACAAGCAATCCTAAAATTTGTATGGAACCACAAAAGATCCTGAATAGCCAAAGTAATATTGAAGAAGAAGACCAAAGCGGGAGGCATCACAATCCCAGACTTTAGCCTCTACTACAAAGCTGTCATCATCAAGACAGCATGGTATTGGCACAAAACAGACACATAGACCAGTGGAATAGAATAGAGACTCCAGAATTTGACCCACAAAAGTATGGCCACCTAATCTTTGACAAAGCAGGAAAGAATATCCAATGGAAAAAAGTCTCTTTAACAAATGGTGCTGTGAGAACTGGACAGCAACATGCAGAAGAATGAAACTAGACCACTTTCTCACACCATTCACAAAAATAAACTCAAAATGGATAAAGCACCTGAATGTGAGACAGGAAACCATCAAAACCCTAGAGGAGAAAGCAGGAAAAAACCTCTCTGACCTCAGCCACAGCAATTTCTTACTTGACACATCTCCAAAGGCAAGGGAATTAAAAGCAAAAGTGAACTATTGGGACCTCATAAAGATAGAAGCTTCTGCACAGCAAAGGAAACAATCAACAAAACTAAAAGGCAACCAATGGAATGGGAAAAGATACTTGCAAATGACACATCGGACAAAGGGCTAGTGTCCAAAATCTATGAAGAACTCACCAAACTCCACACCCAAAAAGCAAATAATCCAGTGAAAAATGGGCAGAAAACATGAATAGACACTTCTCTAACGAAGACATCCAGATGGCCAAGAGGCACATGAAAAGATGCCAACGTCGTTCCTCATCAGGGAAATAGAAATCAAAACCACACTCAGATACCACCTCATGCCAGTCAGAGTGGCTAAAATGAACAAATCAAGAGATGATAGATGCTGGAGAGGATGTGGAGAAATGGGAACCCTCTTGCACTGGTGGTGGGAATGCAAACTGGTGCAGCCACTCTGGAAAACAGTGTGGAGGTTCCTCAAAAAATAGATCTACCCTATGACCCAGCAATAGCACTGCTAGGAATTTACCCTAGGGATACAGGAGTGCTGAGGCATAGGGGCACTTGTACCCCAATGTTTATAGCAGCACTTTCAACAATGGCCAAATTATGGAAAGAGCCTAAATGTCTATCAACTGACGAATGGATAAAGAAATTGTGGTTTATGTACACAATGGAATACTACGTGGCAATGAGAAAGAATGAAATATGGCTCTTGTAGCAACGTGGATGGAACTGGAGAGTGTTATGCTAAGTGAAATAAGTCATACAGAGAAAGACAGAGACCATATGGTTTCACTCCTATGTGGATCCTGAGAAACTTAAGACATGGGGGAGGGGAAGGAAAAAAAAAAGTTAGGGAGGGAGCCAAACCATAAGAGACTCTTAAAAGCTGAGAATAATCTGAGGGTTGGTGGGAGGTGGGAGAGAGGGGAGGGTGGGTTATGGGCACTGATTGAGGAGGGCACCTGTTGGGATGAGCACTGGGTGTTGTATGGAAACCAATTTGACAATAAATTTCATAGTAAAAAAATAAAAAAATAAAAATATTATGAAAAAAACCTAATCACTCAACAAATTTGAATGCCTACTCATTGTAAGCACTGAGAGATTTAGAGATTTAAACAAAAAATGGAAAAAAAGGTAAATACAATGCCTTTCTTCCAGGAACCTACATTATTTTCTGATTTTGACAAATCACTGTGTTGGGGCAAATGGGTGGCTCAGTCAGTTAAGCATCCGACTTCGGCTCAGATCATGGTCCCATGGTTTGCGAGTTCAAGCCCCACATCAGGCTCTCTGCTGTCAGCACAGAGCCTGCTTTGGATCCTCTGTCTCCCTCTCTCTCTGCCCCTCCACTGCATGCTCTCTCTCTCCCTCAAAAATAAATAAGCATTAAAAAATATATAATAAGAATCACTGTGTTGATTTTAGGAGTTTCAAAATAGTAATGTTAACATTTTAGGATTATCTCAAATTCATAGGATTGCACCAGTCTTAAAATGAGACTAAATATCAGTGACCTTCTAAAGTAATTAATCTTTTGTGTGATATTTTCTAAAGTGATGGTTCTTGAAATTCACTTTCTAAACCATTTTTTATTTGGCAGTCCTCAGTAAGTGACTATATATTTGGAGTGAAGTCTCCTTCTTGAGAGGTGGGCCCTGGACCTATGGACCTTGTTTTAAGTCCCAGGACAAGTTTAGGAGCTGGGGGACCTTGAGAAGGTTACTTAACTTACCAAAACTAGTTTTTTCTAATTTGTAAAAGGTAGGGTAGGAGGCAGGGATCGTAATTCCTTCATAGTACTAACCACATAACATTGATACAAAAATTAAATCAGTTGGTGTGTATAAAGCATCTGATAAATTTTAGCTGCTGTTTATACAGTGATTATTATTCGATTATTGTAAATTTTTTAGTGTTTTATGGGAAAAATGCTACATCAAAGAGAAGTACTCAGAATCCTCTGTTCAAATTTGTTAAAGTAAGAAATAGAAGTTTACATCCTCCACTCTTTCTTCTTATGTCTCCCCTTCCTCCCAATCCCCACTCCAGTGTAATCACTGCTAATAGTCCAGTGTGTTCTTCCCCACGTTTCCCATGCTTATGTAGCAGAGCTGTTTGATCTTGAACTCTTAGAGAAGCAGAATTGGGTCTAGGAGTTTGGCTGAAGGAGGGATTGTGAAGGCTATGCCCTGTCCAGTGACAGTGGTTCAGGAGCACAAGCAAATAACTAGATGCAATAAATTCTACTTGTGTATTCAGGCTGTGGGAGAAGAAGAAGGTCCTTTTACTAGTTTTAATTCTTGATTGGGTAAGGAAATACAGCCTCGTTTTGAGTCTCCCATGATAAATCTTCAGAGCTAGTTAAATGTGGCAGTGAGCATTGTCACCAACTTGCAGTTGGTTTCTCACACTGTGTTCTCTTGCCCTATGTCTTTGTACTCTGCCTAAGTACCCTGACTGATACACTGTTCCACTGTCTTCACCTCAGTCAGTCTTGATCATCCTATAAGACTCACCTCCTCCAGGACTAAACGCCCCAATGGTTGGCTTCCATAGTAGTAGTAGTAACCTGTACCTACAGACCTCTCTCTTAAGAAAGTACTTTGTGTCTCTTTTTCAAATTTCAACCATAACTTCAATAGGGTGGTGAACATATATTAACCATTTGTGTATTCTTAGCACCTAATATGGTAACTGGCATAAATTAACATCAGTATATGTTTATTGATCTGAATGAGCTAGCTGTTGGGCAAATTAGCTATTTTTTTTTTTGAAATCCTGGTGTTTACTCCAAATAGGGGACAATGAAGTTAATTCAGTTATGAAATTGGCTTCATTTGAATTTCGTTCCAATGTAGAATAAATAAACTTGTCCTTCATAGGAATCCTACTTTTTATGTTTGAAAGAAAAATAAAATTCTTAACCCTAAGATTCAAGTCTGTCTTCTCTTTCTATCATCACACTTCACAAATTCTTAGCAAATTTTCCTCATAGCTTTCCTCATAGAAAAAATAGAGGTCATTAAGCATGAATGTATGTATCCCAGATTCCTTTGTGCATCATTCACATTTATACCTACTTTCTTCTGACCTGAGATGAAGAACTAACTCCTTTTATTATAATAGTAACCCTTCATCTGTGTTCTTTTTTCCCTTTTTTTTCAGTTTTTTAAAATGTTTTATTTATTTTTGAGAGAGAGAGAGAGAGAGGGAGAGAGAGCATGCGTGCATGCAAGCGTGGGAGGGGCAGAGAGAGGGAAACACAGAATTCAAAGAGGGCTCTGGGCTCTTAGCTGTCAGCAGAGTCCAATCTGGGGCTTGAACCCATGGACTATAACCTGACCTGAGCCGAAGTTGTTTGACTGAGCTACCCAGGTGCCCCCTTTCATCTGTGTTCTTAATCCTATTCCTTGTTGTTTGTTTGTTTGTTTCTTTCTTTCTTCTTTCTTTCTTTCTTTCTTTCTTTCTTTCTTTCTTTCTTTCTCTCTCTCTCTCTCTCTCTCTCTCTCTTTCTTGCTTTCTTTCTTTATTTATTTCTTTCATTTTTGAGAGAAAAAGCATGCATGCGTGTGCCGTAGGGGGGGAGAGAGAGAGAATCTTAAGCAGGCTCCAGTGTGGAGCCCAACAGGGCCTTGATCTCACAACCATGAGATCCTGACCTGAGTCAAAATCAAGAGTCAAGCATTTGACTGACTGAGCCACCCAGGCACTTCTGTTTCTTGTTGTTTCTTCAAAACCTCAACCACCTTTCTTACTCTGTGTTCTATCTTCTACCTTGCCTTTTCCATAGACTCCTTCCCAACAGCCCATGTTCATGTCCAATTCTCTCATCCTTTGTCCTTTGACTTACCTTTCATTGCAGTGGCTACTTTTACCCCTTATTCCTTTCAGAGGCTAAACGTGACATGCTCTACTTCTTCAACCTTCAGGCATTCTTAGGTTCATGGAGGTCTTACTTTCTAATTCACACTCCCCAGCAACAATTTTACACCATCAGCCTTTTCCATAGTCAACAGACATCATAATAAATAAATGCTGTAGGAATGGCCCCTTTGCAGCTTCTTTTACTATGATGACTCCCTTTTTGAACTTTCCTTCTCCCTAGATTTCTGTGATATCGTTTTCTCTTGGGTCTCCTTCCAATTCTCTATCACCTTGACGTCTCTTTTCCTGAGGAATCTCATGTCCTTACCTGGTGTCTGACATAGGTGTCTCTGTACCTAGGACTTCCAAACTCACATCTGGAAATTCAGATCAGAACCCTCAAATTGCTGCACATCTTCAATTTATATCCCATTTCAGATAAAACCTTTCCAGTCTGAGTTTTTATTATCTGCCCTCTCATGTGACCAATTGCTTCTAAAATTTGACACATGGCGAAAGGCACCATTCCTCATCCCATCAGGCAAGTTAGAAACCATAATGTCATCTTCTATAACTTCTTTACATGTAGTAAGTCATGAAATATGGTGTACTAAGTCGTAAAACATGTACTAAGTAGAAAAACCCAAACATGTCTTGATTTAATCTTGTATTTATCTCTGTTGCTATTGCCTTAATTTTGATCATCTTCATTCTTCTCCTGAATTATTTCAATAACTTTACATTGTTGTTTTGTTTTGTTTTGTTTTGTTTTGGCCATTCCTACTCCAAATTAGCCTGACACCCAAAATCCATCCATTACTCTGTCACAGGAGTTAGCAAGTAGAGATAGTATCAAATCCTTCTGGTGAACCTTGTGGCTCCCCATTTTCTATGGAATGAAATCACTTAGAGTTGTAGTTGTCTTGTAGACACTTGTAGAGTTGTCTTAGAGTTGTAGGACTGAACCTTTGAAATATGACCCATGCCTGTGTTTTTGATCTTCTCTCTTACTTCCTTCCATGAAGAGTGAACTGGTGTATACAAACAGTAGGAAAAAAGGATGGTACACACCATTGATTTGCCTTTCTCCTTACACTAACCAACTCTTTAGGTAATTGAGGATTTTCTTTACTTGGATTCAACCTGGTGCATTAGGTATTTGGGGGAAAAGCATCCTGAAAACGTACTTCTTAGGTATCCTTTTAAACTAAATACTTCTTGAGATAACGGATATAATTCCCTATAGCAGAAAGTGTACAAGCATTGGCCTAAGGTGGCATTTCTATTTGATCTGATGCATAATTTAGAATATAGCTGTCGCTCAGGCTTATTTGACAATGAATTTGAATATTTAGCTCTATAAATGTAATTGAAGAGAAATCTTTACTTTGGAAATAAGTGTATTTTTGTGACAATTACCAGTTGCATTGGTAGGCAATGGAGGAATGAGACAGACCTTCCTAATATTTGTTGATAGCTTTGTATATGAAATGCTGCTGAACTAGTCGATATGATGTTCTTTGATACAGATTTCCTCATTCTACTCTAAGGAAAATGCTTTGTGAAGCGTCATTCATGCTGGTTAGTATGAAAAGGCATGAGAAAAACTTTAACATAAAGCAGGGTATTTAAGGCAGACAATCTCAAACGATGTCTCTTTCCTTTAAAATGAATATATAAATGGGAAAACTACACTTTTGAAAAGACTTAAAATTTGCCATTGTTTTTTCTAATGATCAGCTACAGCAGACTCATGACTGTTTATCAGTATTTCCATTAAGTGATAGTTAGAGGCGTTAATAGCAGTATAATGATTTTTAAAACGCTGAGTATTTTATTTATTTCATTTTATTTTTTATTTCATTTCCTTGATGTTTTCTTTCATTATTCATCCTATTCAAAGGATGGGAAGCTCCTTGAAAGTAGGTGGTATGTCTTGTGCACTTGTGAGTTCTTGATACCTGACCACAGGGCAGCACACAGTAATTGCCTTATGCGTGAATAAACTTATCAAACGTTAGTTTTATTCCAGAATTACTCTCAAGCAGCTTAATAGTTCAAAAATGTCAAGGACTAAAGAGCTGAAAAATGTGTTTTAGTAACTAAATAACTAAATTTTCAGGTGAAGCAAATTCTGGAATTTAGGTTTTCTCTGGCTTCCGTTTTAGCATTTAATGGATTAAAATTCACCCCAAATGCTTAAAACATGCCTCAAATTATACACAAAACCTAAAAAATAAGATTATCTGTGTTTCTGTCTTAATATTCTCTTTAAACTTCCCCTCCTCCCCCAATGTTAGGAAAGAGAAAAAATATGTCGACCAATGCTGGAAAGACGTTGCTGTTGGGGACTTCATTCGCCTTTCCTGTAATGAGGTTATTCCTGCAGACATGGTCTTACTCTTTTCCACCGATCCAGATGGAATCTGTCACATTGAGACTTCGGGTCTCGATGGAGAGAGCAATTTAAAACAGAGGCAGGTGGTTCGGGGATATGCAGAGCAGGTAAATACTGTGTTCTCACTTGGTGACTTATTAACATTTTTCCTTTCAGAAGATGACCGAGCTCATTTTTCACAGAGACAGAAAATGAGATTTTTAAATTTATTTTTACCATTACAAAATAGAAGCCCAGAGGGCTTAATCCATTTACAGATATCCCTGGTAGTGTTTTATAGATAATAGGCTGTAATGACTTTGAAGTTCACACATTTTAGTCTGGCGATCCTATATTTTTTGGAACTGAATTAAAGGAAACTAACAGAATTATTTTGCAATTTGGAAAATTATTTTGCAATGGAAACGATCACCTTCTGTTCCTACAATGTATAATTGCATACATACCCAGACCTTTTGAGACTTGTGTAGTTTCTCATGCCACAGGGCTTCTAGACTCTTCACCACACTGTGGCGAGGGAAACAAGAACTGTGAAGTTCTGTGAACATGAGTTTGAATGAATTCTAGCTCTCCTATTACATTATTGTGTGGCCTTGGGCAAGTCACTTATTTTGTGCCTCAGTTTATCTTAAAATAGAAATGACGATGCCTGTCTCATAGCATTGCTGTGAGATGTAAATGAAGTAATGTATGTAAAAATATCATGTACACTGCTTAAATATTAGTTTCCCTTCCCTGTCTCTGGAAGCACTTGAGATGAAGTTTTAAAAATTTAATAGTCTTTTTAAAACTGAACCATTAAGTCAGGTAACTGACTTAAACTGAACCATTAAGTTCGTAAACTAAAAAATGTTTTAGCCAAATAAATGCCCTGATCTTTAGCAAGTTTCATGATATGGTGTAACGTTGGGCCGTCTTTCTATCTATGGATTTAATTTAGATCCTGTGATTGATAAGCCTCTTAGCTTCGCATTGTCACTTTTGTGAACATTTATATTACTAAGACGTTTGTAAAAATCTTGTACAACTTGAGATTCCATTATATACTACTAAGTACCTATTCTGAAGGTAACACAGTTGATTAATCAGTACACTTTGGGATCAATTAAGGGTGAGTGCTCTGGAATCCCATGACCTAGATTATAATCCTGTTTCTAAACACCTCCTTGTGTGCAGACCTAGAGCAAATTACTGATCTTCTCTCTGTGTCTCTTTCTTTATCTGTTAATTAGACCTAATTATAGCACCTACCTCATATTAAGAAACTAATATGTTTAAAGTACATAATAGAGATTCTACTACATCAAAAGAACTAAAAAATTAATGATTAGCAAATCAAATCATCTAATTATATAACTCATTTTCCATATGTTTTGCTGTGATACGTTAATACTTGATGAGATATATCAATACTAGTTTTTTTTTTACTAGGCAAACATTCATATGAAAACAAGGAAATGAGATAAGGTTCCCCTGGCTTATTCTTAGTGAGTCCATCCCTGTGTTCTATAAAAACATTTTGTTTATTTGCTCACGGGTTTCATAAAGCATACTAAAATTACCATTTAATCCATTAGAGAATTTTGTAAGATGCTGACGTCCAGCTTATTTTTAAATTTTTAAAGAAAATTTGCTGGGATAAATGCATAATGTGCTCTGAGTGTTCGCATACACATTTAATCTCCGAAAATCCCTACATGATAACAGAATAACAACAAAGTATTTTCAGCTTTTCAGTGATTTCTGCATAAAGGAGTGTTTGCTGTATGGATACAAGGTCTTCTCTGCAGAGAGTCCTGCATGGATTCTAGTGTATGAATAAGACCTATAGATGTTTGTTAATGCTCCAGGACCGTCCCCATTCCACATATTCATTTATGATTATGCCTGTACTGTTCTTCATTTTCTTTATTTGGGCAATTTGTGACCTAAATTTTGTAGCAAGAATGCATTAGTTTTATCTTAAGAGCTGGGGAAAGGATAAACACTTAAATATCAAGGGTTTAACTTTGAATTTTTCTTGTGTCATGATTTTAAAATATGTAGATATGTGTGTGTGTGTGTGTATATATGTATATATATATTTTTTGTTTGTTTTTAGGACTCTGAAGTTGATCCAGAGAAATTCTCCAGTAAGATAGAATGTGAAAGTCCAAACAATGACCTCAACAGATTCCGAGGCTACCTGTGAGTGATACATGACTTAACCTTCATTGGTATAAGTAGAATTATGTGTTGCAATTATATTTAACGCAATAATATTTTTTTTTGTGTGTATATCCAAATTAAATCACCAAAGGCCATGTGTTTAGTCACCTATTAATTTGTCTTTATTTTAATAATCTGGTAAATATTATTAACTGGGTGTTGTATGAAAGCCAATTTGACAATAAATTAGATTTAAAAAAATAATAAAATAAAAACCATAACAAAAGCTTGTTCTTAAAATAATCACAAAATCTCGGTCAGTGGTGTAAGAATGTTTTACATGAGCTCTGTATTAAGCTTAAGACATGTTGTTTGGAAGGAGGGGCCTTCACAGAACTGGCAACCTAGGTGACATGATAGGATAGTGTCCTCCTGCAGAATTAGAGTATCAAGTGGATATTTCTGGTTGGCAAAAGTTAGCCAACGAATTGAAATGTGTAAGAAAAAGTATGGGAAGTCACAGCAGTGTTCATTCTGGAGCCCTCGAGGCATCTATATCCCTTTTGCAAGGGCAGCTAGAATTTGGTGTCTTACCTAATTTCAGCTACTTAAGTGCTTTATGCCTTGAACCAAGTTATTTACTCTTTTTGATCCTCAGTTCCCTGATTTTTAAGAGGAGAGGAGACAATCAGATCTACTTCATAGTAGTGATCTTATGAGAGAATGGTAAAGAAAATTTCCAACTCATTTTGGAGACCAGGATTATCCTGATACCATAAACATACAAAGACACTTATGGAAAGATCAGTGTCCTGCATGAACACAGATGCAAAATTATGGCAAATCAAATCCAACGATACATAAGAAGGATAATATATCATGACCCAGTGGGACCTATCCCAAAAATGCAGGTTGGTTTAATATTAGAAAAGCAGAGTGCTTGAGTGGCTCAGTCGGTTGAGTGTCCAACTCTTGATTTCAGCTCAGGTCATGATCCCAGGGTTGTGGGATTGAGCCCTGCGTCAGGCTCCACCCTGAGTGTGGAGCCTGCGTAAGATTTTCCCTCTCTTCCCCTCTTCCCCTGTCCCTTATTCTCATGCTCGCTCTCTCTCTCTCTCTCTCTCTCAAAAAAACAAACAAAAAACAACTTAATATTAGAAAGTCAAATGATGTAATCCACCATATTAACAAGCCTCAATTAACAAATTAAAAAAGAAAAACCCAAGTGATCATCTCATGAATGTAGACAAAGCATTTGACAAAATCTAACTTCTGTTCTTGCAAACTGGAACTAGAAAGGAACTCTCTCAACCCGGTACTGGCATATATGAAGAACCTACAGTTAGAATCATACTTAGTGGTGCAAGACTAAATGCTCTTAAATGTTTTTTTCCCTAAGATCAGGAACAAGACAAGGATATTTACTCTCACCACTTTTATTCAAGATTTCACTAGAGATTCTAGATTAGTGTAGTCAGGCAAGAAAAGGAAATAAAAGATTTCAACTAAAAAAGAAGTAAAACTGTTTATTATTCATAGATGGCTTGATGCTCTTTGTGGAAAAGCTGATAAAATCTATAAGAATTTAACAATTGGGCTTAACAATGTTGTAGGAAACAGATCAATATACAGAAATCCATTGTATTTCTATATACTAGTAATGAGCAATCAGATATTGAAATTTTTCAAAATACAACTTATGATAGCATCAGAAAAAATGAAATACCTGAGGCTAATCCTGACAAAAGTTGTGAAACACCTGCACACTCAAAACCATTGAACACTGCGGAAAGAAATGAAAGACCTAAATAAATGGAGCAATGTATGCTGTTCATGGGTTGAAAGACTCAGTATTGTTATGATTCAGTTTTTTTCCAAATCGATCTGTAGATTCAATGTAATCCTAATCAAAATCCCAGCATGTTTTTTTTTAAAGAAATTGGCACGTTTATTTTAATTTTTTTTCCAAATCGATCTGTAGATTCAGTGTAATCCTAATCAAAATCCCAGCAGGGTTTTGTTATTTTTTTTAAAGAAATTGACAAGTTTATTCTAAAATTTATATGGGGTTGCTAAGAACCTATATTACCTCAAAACAGCACTGAAACAGAACAGAGTGGGAGAACCAACACCACCTGATTTCAAGACTTCTAGTAAAGTACAGTAATCAAATTAGCATCATTTTGGCATAAAGATAGACCAGCAGATCAGAAAAGATTAAAAGATTATAGAATCCAGAAATTGACCCACACATTTATGGACGATTGGTTTTTGTTGTCCATAAATGTGCCTTTGACAAAGGTACACACAAGCAATTTAGTGAAGCAAGGTTTTTCTTTTCAACAAATGATGCTAAAACGATTGGATATCCATATTGTAAAAAATAAACTTCAAGCCATACCTCTCACTGTTTAAAAAACTGAACTAAAAATGGCTTCTATAGTTTAATGTAAACCTAAGATTTGAAACTCCTTAAACATGGAGGAAACATAACAGAAATCTTTGCTATCTTCAGTTAGGCAAAGACTTCTCAGAACACCCAAAGCACAATAAAAGGACAAAAAAATACATAAAAGAACTTCAGAATCAAAATTAAAACCTTTTTCTCTTCAATGACACTATTAAGTGAATGAAAAGATAAGTAACAGATTGGAAGAAAATATTCTCAATGCGTGTAACTGATGTGTTCAGATTATACAAAGACATCTTAAAACCTGGTAATAAGGGGCGCCTGGGTGGCTCAGTTGGTTAAGTGTCCACCTTCAGCTCAGGTCATGATCTCATGGTTGCTAAGTTCAAGCCTTACATCCTCTGTCTGCTGTCAGTGCAGAGCCCGCTTTGGATCCTCTATTTCCCTTTCTCTCTGCCCCTACCCTCTTGCGAGCATGTGTGCATGCTCTCTCTCTCCCTCAAAAATAAATAAACATTAAAAAAAAAAACCCTCAGTAATAAGAAAACAAACAATAAGTTTTAAAATAGTCCAAGTAATTTGAACAGACACTTCACCAAAAAACGTATATAGGTGACAAATAGCTGTATAGAAAGATACAAGTTAAAACCACAGAGCTACAACTACTAACAGTTCAAAAGACCCAACTATACCCAGTGCTGGTGAGTAAGTAGGAGAACTGGAGTGCCCACTTACTGCTTGTGGGAATATAAAGCAATTCAGCCACTTTAAAAAACAACTTGGAAGCTTCTTAAAAAGTTAAACATATGCCCACTGTATGATCTGGGTGTTCCACTCCTAGGTAGTTACCCATGAGAAAATAAAACATTTCTCGGTAGAGTAGTCTGTACACAAATATTCATAGCAGCTTTGTTTGTAATAGTCCAAAACTGGAAACAAGCCAAATACCATCAACAAGAGCATGGATGAACAAATTTTATATCCATAGAGTGTATGGAATTCATTGCAGGGGGAATTCAGCAAAAGGAATTCACTGGTGCTACATGCTAAAATATGGATGCATCTCTGAATGTCACGTTCAGTGAAACAAGCCAGGCAGGAAAGAATATATACTCTATGGTTTGATTTATATAATTTCTTGAAAATAAACCTAATTTAAAGCAATAGAAAGCAGATAAGTGAGTGCCTTAACTAAATTTCTGGAACTGGACTCCTAGTCTACCTTGTCAGCCTCTCTCTTCATCCCCCTTGGACATATTTTTTTTTCTTAATAGACACATTGGAACATCGTTTGCTGTTGTGAGTACTCAGTCTTGCCCTAGAACCCTTACCTACTTCTAAGGCCCCACTAGCCTCTTGGCTGTCCTAATTATCACTTGCCTCTGGATTCTCTGATGCCACGTTCACCTGCTCTTTGGTTTTTCCATTCGTGATGGGCTCCTCTGATGTCTGTCTGCTTCAACTGTGCTGCCTTACTTTCTGATTAGTCTGATCTGACCACTGGAATTGCCTTTCTCTTGGAATCCACAACTAAAGCTGCTCTCTGCTTCTTTTCCCTCCCTCAGATTCTGTCTTCCTCAGTAATTAGATTTTCCTGGGTCTGCTCTGTTGAAGCTTCTATTAAGCTGGCTTCAGCAACTTGCAAGGAAGCATTGAATGATAGAGTCAGCCCAGGTAGATAGAGTGATTTTTCTGTGGAATTATTTTTATCCACTAAGCTAACTCCTTATCCTTTACCTGCTTTGTGGTCTGTTTTCTAAAATCAACAAAAATTGAGATGCTCAGGCTCACTTTCTATATGGTGCCTTCTCTGATCTTACTCTCAGGTAGAGCTTTCTCCCTATTTGTGTCCACAGTGCATGTTGAATATCAAGTTTCTATTATAATATCTATAATTATTACACTTACATATTTCTGTATCAGTCACTTCCCCTTAGACCACAGGAGGCAAGACTATGTGTGTTTTTCTATTCCCAGCATCTGAGTGGGAATGCTGGGCCTGTAATAGATGTTGCCTAGTGATTTCAGGGGATGAGAGCTCTATGTGGACAGTCAGTGCTTCATATAGAGTCCAGAGGTCTCACATCATAAGTGCCAAATATCATATACCTGTCAAATGCAGGACCTGTTTAATATTTGGGCAGATGCTATTATGATAGAAGTTAGGCTTTGATCTAATAACTAGTAACCTAGAGTGATGTAATGGTGAAAAATAAGGATCTGGTGGGGGGGGGGTAGGAATTTTAAATCTTACTGAGGAACTTTGGAAATGGTTTCTATGTTGAATCTGTTCCTATAAAGGCTCTAGGGATAATGAATGTTATATTGATGAGGATTGTGTGGGGCTTGCCTGGGAACACTACATAGAAATGTTACTGTTGAACTTAAATTCTTCATCTGCGGGGGTGCTTGGGTGGCTCAGTTGGTTAAGCATCCGACTTCGGTTCAGGTCACGATCTCGCCATTTGTGAGTTCGAGCCCTGCGTTGGGCTCTGTGCTAACTGCTCAGAGCCTGGAAACTGCTTTGGATTCTGTGTCTCCTTCTGTCTCTGTCCCTCCCATCCTCATGCTCTGTCTCTCTCTGTCTCTCAATAATAAAATAAACGTTAAAAAAATTTTTTTATATAAAAAATTTTTCATCTGCAAAACCAGGAAGCAGAATTAAATTAAACCCAAGGACACTACACTATAGTTGTCTCTTTGTACCTAAAACCACATATGTGAAAGCATATAAACATAGATCTCCTAGAATAAGGTGTTTGCAAATTATAGGAGTGAAATGACACATCTGTTTCTTCCTCCTTTGTGGTATCCTTCTTTGAAGAGTTTTCCTTAGTAATTGCAGGTAGCAAGGATACCAGATAACAATTACAGTTCTCCTATATTTAAGAAAGAAGAAACAACTTATCAACTGAAGTATATTGCTTAGAAAGCAACCTAATTTTAATGCTGAAGTTAAGAGGGCATTTTCAAAATAGGTGAAATACATTACTTTTGCTTATTTAAAAAAAAAAGTCCAATTATTTTGCTCTTTATCTTTGCCACTGTTGTAACTTGATCAAGTAATTGCTTTGATTATCTTTAAACCATTTATTACAGAAACTTTCCAACAGGCAAAAGCAAAAAGAAAAATATAATGAACACTCATGGGCTTTCACCCAGATTTAACTATTTCATAATTTTGCCAGTTTTGTACCCCCCCCCCCCCCCCCAGCCGCATCACAGTTTACCACATTTACCAGGCTGCATCCTCGTGGTGGTAGTGAACATTGTTTTCTGGCCATCTGATTTCCTATAAACTGTCCAGGGACACTTTCAAATCTGATGAAGGACATAATTTCTTTTTCTACAAAATGATACACACACACACACACACACACACACACACACATGCAGGAAATATTGCATACAATTTCAAAGGCTTCATGTATCTCTTGATCTCCACCCCAGGTGGATTTGCTGTTAGAGATGCTTCATTAGGTACCTGTGGAAATAGGTACTTGCTATTGTGTATCATCTGGAGGCCTGTGATGTCCTCTGTCCCATTGGTGGTTCTATTAAGATTGGTGTTGTCAGCCATGCTCTTTCATTATAAAATCCTCAGGCTGTCACCTAGTGGGTTTAGCAGCCACAAATTACCATTCCCTAGAACAGTCCTTGATTCCATCCAGGTTGAAAATGGAATTTTTCTAATTCTATCAAGAACTTTTCCCTTGTCCGTTACTAAGTTACCTGAAACACAGTTTGTACTAGCAGTAGGTTCCTTATTTGGAATTTTTTTTTTTTGAGGTTTTGTAGTATGAGAAGTTGACAAACGGGAATGATAGAAAATGATGGTAGTTGAGACTTGTTGCATCTTTTATCAAGCCAAAGCAAGATAAGAAAATCAAAGGCCCCAGAGATTTGAAACCTTTCTTGTGACCTGCTTGACTTAATACTCCAGTCAAGAAAACTCAGAATGCATGATTTTTATTTTTACATCCCCACTTTTGCTATTTAAAGATGAATCTCTATGCTATCTTTCTTATAGAGAACATTCCAACAGAGAACGCGTGGGTCTCAGTAAAGAAAATTTATTACTTAGAGGATGCACCATTAGGAACACAGAGGCTGTTGTGGGCATCGTGGTTTATGCAGGTTAGTTACACTTCTGATTTTCACTGTTGTCTCCTCTGTGTTTTTCTTCAAGTTAACATTTTTCATTTATTCAAAATGCAGTCTACAAAAGCAGAAAGGAAATTTTGTCTTCGTAAACTTAATCCTCGGTCTCTTTTTCTAAATGGATCACAAAAGCAAACTAAATTAACAAAATCTATTGTGCAATTACTCTTTATTAAATTATCTGCCACAGAGATTTAAAAATATGTTATTTGCTATCTGGCTTTAATTTGCAAATTTTCTGACATGTTACCTACGTAGGCCATGAAACCAAAGCAATGCTGAACAACAGTGGTCCAAGGTATAAACGCAGCAAATTAGAAAGAAGAGCAAATACAGATGTCCTCTGGTGTGTCCTACTTTTGCTTGTGATGTGTTTAACTGGTGCATTGGGTAGGTAAATTTGATTTTTTTGCTGACGTCTTTTCAGCAAGGTATTTCTTTAAAAGTATTTTATTTTCAAAATATTGATGAATATTTGACTTCTGTAAAGGAGGTTTCATTCGCTATTCATTTTTTTTTCCTCACATCTTTATCTTTCTCAATCTCTGATCTGAAAAACATGAATGTTGATTATACCCAGTTACATGGGGCCACAGTAGTAAAGGGACCTGGCAAGAGATTTAAAGAGAGACCGAGACAGGAGAATTTGGAGCCTTTTGAATTTTAATTTGTTTTAAAAAATAAACAATGGGTCTTCAACCAAAATAAATACTTTTATTCCTCTTTAGGAATGAAGTTCTATATTTACATAGTGTATATGTAGCCTTCTTTTGATGTCTGTGTGTTTTTTGAAAGGTCATGGAATCTGGTTGAGTAGATATGAAAACATAATATTTTTTAATATCCCGGAGCCTGATGGACATGTCATATCACCAGTGTTGGCAGGATTCTATATGTTTTGGACCATGATCATTTTGTTACAGGTAATTTATGTTGAGTTCATCATAGACTTTTGAGGACTTTGTTACTTAATCCAACTACATTTGGTTTCTCACCCGTTATTTTCCCTCTCTAATATTTTTTAAATTGCTTGGTTCCTCTTAGGTCTTGATTCCCATTTCTCTCTATGTTTCCATTGAAATTGTGAAGCTTGGACAGATATATTTTATTCAAAGTGATGTGGATTTCTACAATGAGAAAATGGATTCTACTATTCAGTGCCGGTCGCTGAACATCACCGAGGACCTTGGGCAGATTCAGTACCTCTTTTCTGATAAGACGGGAACTCTCACTGAGAATAAGATGGTTTTTCGAAGATGTAGTGTGGCAGGTTTTGATTATTGCCATGAAGAAAATGGTAAGTGTGGGTTTCTGTGAAAACCAACCTGAAGATTGGGCTTTTTGGCACCCACTTAAAAGTTTGATAATTCTAGGGACACCTGGGTGGCCCAGTCGGTTAAGCATCCGACTTCAGCTCAGGTCGTGATCCCACTGTTCAAGCCCCGTATCAGGCTCTGTGCAGACAGTGCAAGGTCTGCCTGACATTCCCTCTCTCTGCCCCTCCTCTGCTCTCTGTGTCTCTCAAAATAAATCAACTTAAAAAAATTTTTTTTTTAAATACATTGTATTTTCTCTTAGGCACATACATTTTTAAGCCAGGTTTTATTGTTACCTGTGAATGCAAGGGATAAAATGTTGAATGTTTATCACATAATCACTACACAAATGTAAAAAAATAGCTAGTCATACTGGATATGATGATACTCTGCCTTGTTTTATCTTCTTTATTGCATTTTTGTTACAAAAACAATATTTTAGAAAATCTCAGATAAGCTAAATGAGGAAAAATATAAAAGCCATAAGTAATCCCCACCAGAGTAGACCACTGTAACATTTTCGTACATTTCTTTTGATTCTTTTTCTTGTACGCTTTATGTTTTTTAAACAAAAATGAAATTACAGTGTGCTTTTGCTTTTAAACCATTTTTCTGAAGACTTCATCGTGACTGCCTTTCTGTTCTCTCCTTACTCTTCTAGAGGCTATGCTATATTGCACTGTAGTAATTGCCAAAATTTATGTAAATAATCCACCATTAATTTTGGTTGTCAATATTTACTGTGGTAAGCAATGCTGCAGTGAACCTCACTAGCTAAACTTTCACACCTGTTTGTGAGAGGAGTGTCTTCCAAAATAGTTGACTATGTAGATCCCTATTTTCAAGTAACTTATGTAGTGTTTCACAAAATATGTGATGAGGAGCATCGCATCTTTTTTTTGTATTCGTAGCATTTCAAATTTTGTGTTTGTAGCATTTAACAGGGCTGATATCAGCCCTTTCCCGCCACAGTTCCTGAGCACACACTTGGGCCCAGTGAGTGCTTCTCTTCTATAGCCCTTTATGCAGAGAAGGTACCAAGAGACTGAGAATCACATGCTATCATGACTGAACTGTCTGTGGACCATGGAGTGTTGCACTGCTTCTGTAGGTACCAACTTCGCCTGTAAACACTTCTCTACTACACATACATACAGAGATCCTGCTCTCTTTTCTGTAATAGTTTAAAAATAAGGACATGTATACACACTCTGATTGATGAAGGAGGGAGTAGTGGGGGCTACTTCTCTCCAGGATTTAACCCTAAGATATATTATTTTTACTGAAATTAAAGCTAGTTAACCCTTCAGGATTTGGGGGCAAAATCACTGCCTAGGAGATCTGTCCATAAAAAACATCACTGCTAGGAAATAGCCCCGTGCACATATGCATTTGAACTAAACACATCTGACGACACCATTTTATGTTTTAAAACCTTGCAACTTAGGAGCACCTGGTTGGCTCAGTTGGAAGAGTTTATGACTCTTGATCTTGAGGTTGTGAGTTCAAGCCCCACACTGAGTGTAGAGGTTACTTAAATAAATAAACTTAAAAAAAAAAAAACCCTGCAACTTAGAAATTTGGTTAATGAACTAAGTAGCATCAGCAACGCCTCAGTGTGTATTAAAAACACAGAATCTCAGGCTCCTCTTTAAAACTTCAATTAAAATCTTCATTTAACAATATTCCCAGGTGATTTATGTGTATATTAAAATTTTAAAGCAATCCTTTAAAAAATTACTGAAAGAGAATGTCTTTTTTAATAGTAATCTTTTTAGTTTAGAATAGCATTAGATTTATAGAAAAGTTGCAAAGATGCTTTTGAGGGTTCCGTTATACACCCCTATCTAGTTTCCTCTGTCATTAACATCTTACATTAGTTGTATAATACATTTATGATAAGTAATAAACTAATATTGATATCATTATTAACTGAAATCCATACTTTATTCAGATTTCTTTAGTTTATACCTTTTTCTGTCTGAGGATCCCATCCAGAAGACCATGTGACAGTCCTCATTTAGACTGCTCTAGATTTGAAAGCTTCTAAGGCTTTCTGTTTCTCGATGACCCTAGTTCTGAAGGGCACTATTCAGGGATTTTGTAGAATGTTTCTCAATTTGGGTTTGTCTAGAGAGTGCCTTTATGATGCGGTTTGTGAATCTGATCTACATGGTGAGAGCATTTAGTAGTTTCCAAGAACAAAGATTTTGGAATCAGGCCTCCTGAATCTGATTCCCATCTTTATTGCCTATGGGCTGTATGACTCTGGGCCAGTTACATAATTTCTCTGGGCTTCACTAAAAAGGATCCATAATAGTATTCATGAAGATAATTCATGAAAAGCCACTCAAAGCATGGCACAGAATAAATTCTTTGTAAGTATGAGCTGCCATTGTTTTTGTCATTACAGTTGTCAAAGTAAGAAATAGATTTATCTTTTGAGGAGTTCATGGTCCGATATGGAAAACAGGCATGGAAACGTAAAAATATCTCACTTCGTCTCATAGGATGAAAATCTGGTGTTTTGGAGGTGATTTTAGCATTGATCAAGGTTTGGGACCTAGAAGGATATTGGGCAAGAAATTTTTGGAATGCTGGAAATGCGTAAGGAATCAGTTTAGAATAAAATATTTGTGTGTATCAAGGATACATGGATGATACAGTTGGCCGAAGCTTAGCTGAGCGTGCTGTTTATGAGCAGGTGAAAGTCGGGATGCTGGAAATGTTTGGGGGATTAGTTCATAGCAAAATGCTTGGAGGATAGGGGGATGATACAGTTGGGAGAAATCCATGTGCACATTGTGCTGTTCACCCTTGTTTTGGGCTCTTTGAGGAGCACATTGAAAAGTATGATCAACTTTTTGTTCCACAGATTTTTGCTCACTTCTTCCAAATATCAAATAAATGTAAGTAATAGGGCCTGAACAGGTTACTAGATATTTGAAGGAGGATTCAAAAGAGAAGATTAGGGATTAAATAAGAAAGAGAATTAAAGTAGTTAACCTAGCATCTAATCAGTACCTACCTTGATAGAAGAATACATACTTTGCGTTTTCTCCTGTGAATTGGAAAGCAAGAATTCCTGCCCCACTCTGAGGCATTTATGGAACTAATTGAAACCTTTTTTAAGAGACATATGAAAAGTCTGCATGATCAGCTGGATAGATTAAAAAAAATTTTTTTTAATGTTTACTTATTTTTGAAAGAGAGAGAGAGAGAGCACGTGCCTGAGTGGGGGAGGGGCAGGGAGCGAAGAAGACACAGAATCTGAAACAGTCTCCAGGCTCCAAGCTGTCAGCACAGAGCCCGACACAGGGCTTGAACTCACCAACTCTGAGATCATGACCTAACCTGAAGTCAAAGGCTCAACCGACTGAGCCACCCAGGCGCCCCGGATAAATTTTTGTTTATCAGTATAGTAATAAGCTTTTCTTTCTCATACCCAATTTTTTATTTTTTTTAAGTTTATTTATTTCGAGAGAGAGACAGCATGCAAGCAGGGGAGGGCCAGTGAGAGAGAGGGAAAGAGAGAGAATCCCAAGCAGGCTCCATACTGTCAACACAGAGTCCGATACAGGGCTCAAACTTACAAAACTGTGTGGTCATGACCTGAGCCAAAACCAAGAGTTGGACGCTTAACTGACTGAGCCATCTCATACCCAATTTTTGAAAAACCTTCACTGAGTCTACAAGTATTACACCTATAGTTTTGTTTTCTGAATCAAATTATAGCTTTACTGTTCCATTTCCTTCCCATAGCTTTTTACAAAATGATTAAAGGTTGCTGCATGTGTTCTTGAGTCCACTCTTCCAGAGTTATTTATTGAGCAAGTTTGTCCTGTCCTAAGGGGTGAGCTGTCTGGCATTATAGTAATGACACAGTTGCATGAGGACTGATTTCCCTAATGATATACAGGAGAAATTCCTGAAGTATAAGCCTTTATGTTTCTATAGGTTTTGTAATATTGTAATTATTTATTTTTAAAATGGTATCACATCACCAATAAGTTTCTTTAGCTACTCAAGGATTTATCAACCTCAGCACTATTGCCATTTGGGGCTGCATTATTCTTTGAGATGGGTGCGGTTCTGTGCATTCCAAGATGTTTAGATGCCTCCATGGGCTCTGACCACTGAATGCCAATTGCACTCCTCCCCCAGTTATAACAACCAGACTGTGTACAGGCATTGCCAGATGTTCGCTGGGGGACAAATTCACCCATTGTTGAGAATGACTGAACAAACCTATACAGGTAACTGCCAAGGAGATATAACATAGTGGATACATGTACTGGCTTCAGGGTCAGGAAGACCTACATTTAAATCCCAACTCTACCCCCAACTAGCTGTTTAACCATGGTCAAAGTACTTAATCTCTCTGGCTCTTAGCCTCTCTTACCTGCAAAGTGAAACAGTGATAGTTCCTAACTGGTAGCATTATTTTTAAGATGAAAAGGGAAGATCTAGATACAGATATTTACATAAAGACCTAAACAGATGATTGATGAACAGGAAGTACTCAATAAATTTTTTTTTAATGTTTATTTATTTCTGAGACAGAGACAAAGCATGAGTGGGGGAGGGGAAGAGAGAGAGAGAGAGAGAGACAGAGACAGAGACAGAGACAGAATCAGAAGCAGGCTCCAGGCTCTGAGCTGTCAGCACAGAGCCTGACGCGGGGCTCGAACTCACAAACCATGAGATCGTGACCTGAGCCGAAGTCAGTCGCTCAACTGACTGAGCCACCTAGGCGCCCCAGGAAGTACTCAATAAATGTCAAGTCCCTACCCCACAACATTCCCTTGATTCTACGGATATTCCATTTATGTGTCTATTCAAACATGCATTCATTATTCATTTGATACATGTTTAAACTACAATACATGGACTCATTGAAATCAAGCAGGGAATATTGGTGTAAAATTATAAGGAATATCATGCTAACATGCATTCAGAACATAACATTCTGAGCACTGTCTGTGAACTTTCTAGAACTGGATGTAAGACCGATGATTATTACTTTTGTGAAATGGGGAAAATTCGTTTGATTTCTTTATTACTAAAATTGACGTATTAATAGTATCTGCCACAGAGGGTTGTCCTAGTTATTAAATGAGACAGATGCCTGGTGCATAGTAACATTCAGTACATTCAGTAGATAGAAGCTTTAAAGGCCCAGGGAGTGAGGGCCAGTATAGTTACAGAGGTCACCATTGAGGAACTGGCCTTTGAACTAAGCCTTCAAAGATGTTGAGGAGGGGCGCCTGGGTGGCGCAGTCGGTTAAGCGTCCGACTTCAACCAGGTCACGATCTTGCGGTCCGTGAGTTCGAGCCCCGCGTCGGGCTCTGGGCTGATGGCTCAGAGCCTGGAGCCTGCTTCTGATTCTGTGTCTCCCTCTCTCCCTGCCCCTTCCCCATTCATGCTCTGTCTCTCTCTGTCCCAAAAATAAATAAACGTTGAAAAAAAAAACCTTTAAAAAAAAAAAAAAAAAGATGTTGAGGATTTATGTAAGCATAGAAAAAGAGAATGGATATTCTGGACAAGGGCACAGGTGAAAATGGAGAACTTCAGTATGTTTGGGATTCAGTAAGTGGATGGGTTTTTGAAGCTGAAAGGCCATACAGGGAAGCATTCTGTATTATTTAGTCAGAGAATATATTGAAACTTGCAGAACTGGAAAGGATCTTAAAGTCATTAAATCCAAATTGTTCATTCGGCCAGTAAGAAAACAGAGGCCTGGGAAGAGTTAAGTGATTTCCTAGAAAACACTGAGTCTTTGGAAGAGTTGGTTCTAGAACTCTGGATCACAACATTGCCTCTTAGCTTCTCTTTGTCCTTGAAAAATACAGATACAAACTATTGAACAGAATATGAAAATATTTTTTATTTTGAAATTAACTTGCCAAAAGCCATACTCTAAGTAGCTAGACTTGGCTTGAATGCAGCTAGCAATTCAGCAAGTACACATTGACTGATTGTTTACTCTGTACTCCTGGACATAATGATTAACAAGGCAGACAGGGGCCCTCTCACAGAGCTTCTGTTGAATAGTCACAAATAAATTAATTCTTAAATCAAGAAAAATAAATAATGAAAAGTGCTTTTCAGAGAATTAAAATGAGATGATATGATATAGAATGATTGGAAGGCATTTTGGATTGGGTAGGGGAGCAAGGCCTTTCTAAGGGTTACAGCTTAGATCTGAATAACATAATCTTGAAGTTCAGATGCGAAAACCTACCAGTTACAGGCAGCAGCTAGTATAGAGGCTCTCAGGCTGAAATGAGCTTGGCAATTTTCAAAGTAAGAAAAGAAGGCCAGTGAGGCTGGATTTTAGTGGACATGTGGAGGAGGAAGGGGCAAGAAACTTCGAGAAGATCAGCAAAGGTCAGATCATTTTGAGCTATGTAAGCCAACATAAGGAAAATTTTGTGCAGGAGTAATGTGATCAGCTTTATATTTTAGGAAGATCACTGTAACTACTGGTTAAGGAATGGAATGCCGAGGGGTAAGGAGACCAGTTATGAGGCTGTTAGCACTGGTCCAGTTGAGAGATGATGGTAGCTTGGGTTAAGGTAATGAAGATGGAGAGAATTCGAGATATTAGAGATATTTTGGATAAATAATGGACAGCTATTGGTGATGCTTTACAGCAAAACAAAACAGACAAACCAAAACAGACAAAACTCTCTGCATTTTTGGAGTTTATATTCTACTCGATGATTCAAAAAATAAATAAGATCTATAGTGTGTAGATGGTGGTAAGCTCTGAAGTGGTTATATCTGCAAAGTCTGCTGACAAGGGACATGCTAAGAGACTTGAGAAAGGTAAAGGAGTTAGCCATGCAGATAATCTGCTTGAAGAACCGAATAGACATCTAACTAGAAGTATCAAGTGGAGAGTTGGATATATATAGGAGTCTGGATTCCAGTTAGAAGTTGGAGTTGAAGATACAGGTTTAAAATCATGTGCACAGAGTTGGCATTTCAAATGTGGGACCAGGTGATATCACCAAGGAAGAGTGTATAGGTGGAGAAGGGAAGGAGCTCCTGCAGCAACCCAGTATTTGATTGAGGAGAAGATAGCAGGAGAAAATAAGAAGGAATAGCCACTGAAGTAGGAGGAAAAACAGGTACACATGGTGTCAGAGAAACCAAAAGAGCCATTTCAAGCAGAGAACGGTCACCTCTGTTGGATGTTGCTAAGGATGCATATACGATATGGACAGATGCAGTAATGGGATTTGATAATGTGGAACTCATGGGCAACCTTGCCAAAAGCAGTGTCAGTGGACAGACAGGGACAGAAAGCCATGAGATTGGTTGAGAGGAGCTTGGTGTAAGCGAAGGAGGGGAAAGTTGTAAACGTGAAGTCCTTGAGAAGGCCAGAGGAGTGGGAGGCAGATCATGAGTGGAGAGCTTGGCATTTGAAACTTTATCCATAGTAGTAGGAGGGTTTAGATACAGATGTGGATAGGTTGGTAGACTTGACGATAGGATAAGAAGGGAGTTGCTGTCTGATTGCTTTTACTTTTCCCAACGAGGTAAGTTCATGAAGGGAATCTGGAGAGGGGAGTTTGGAGGGCAGTTTTTGAAAAGGGAGGAGATGGTGTGGAACAGCTGTTTAAGTAAATGTCTGACATATTCAGTTTGCAAATGGTTCTTCTCAGGTAATGACCCAGTATGATTTTTTATCGCTCAGCCAAGAGGTTAGAGTCCTACCTGGAAGCTGCCTCTGAAGATGAAGATTCCATGGACACTCCCAGCGGCTCCCTCACCAATATGACAAAACCGAGGACCCCCAGCTGCAGGACAGTTCATAATGGGCCCTTGGGAAGTAAATTCTTGAATCATCTTGCTGGGAGCTGTTTAGCTGTGGGAAGTGGAGAAGGAGCCAGTGAAGTGCCTCACTCCAGACAGGCTGCTTTCAGTAGCCCCATTGTAAGTGTGAATATGTGACTTGAATCTTGTATATCTATAATGAATAATGAAAGAACATCCCCCTAATTATGACAGAGCCAAACACTGTTGTCTTTTCTACCTGAGAAGAGACTACATAACTGTGGTTCAGTGTAGTTGCCCGCACAAAATTAGAAATGTAAGCAAACAGTATCATAGCTTCCTAATTTGTGGGATACTTCAGTGTTGAGAGATAGTGTATCATTTCTGAAATAGCATAGTATTTCTGATCAGGGCCAATGGTGTCTAAGCCTAAAGAAGGCTGCCTTGGGGCGGCTCAGTTGGCTAAGTGTCCAACTCTTGATTTTGTCTCAGGTCATGATCTCAGGGTTGTGAAATCAAGCCCCGCATTGGGCTCTGCACTGAGCCTGGAACCTGGTTACCATTCTCTTCCCCCCCCCCCCCCCCGACTCTCTTCCCCCATGCTCATGCTCTCGTTCTCTCTCTCTCTCTCTCTGTCTCTGTCTCTGTTTCTGTCTCTCTGGAAAAACAAAAACAAAAACAGCTGCCTTGGGTTACAGACCATGACTCACTCTCAGAACCAGCAAAGCTTTCCAGAGTTATCTCATAGATAGCTAAGTATGTCTGAATGACATACGTACTGTCATTACCCTCCAAGGCCTTTTTTCTCTGCATTTTCCCCCCAGTCCCACCAGACCTGTGTCCTCTTCCCCTTTCTGAGTCCTCAGAATGACATTTTATGATATTTCTATTTTAGAGCTCATCTGGGTATCACTTGAGTTCCTGAGGGAAGTTTTGGAAGCTGTTTAGTTATACCCATTGACAAACCCATTTTGCTGAAGAAAAATCTAGAGGGCCATGTGGAAGATGAGAAAGAGGAATGATACTTACATGAAAGAATCAGAGTTCAAAAGTTTTGCTGTACTTAGAATTGTTTCTGTAAACCTTCAGCTGCCCTTTCTGCCTTCCACATCTCATTAACTCTTGTGGTTTACCAAGACGAGGATTCCCCAGGCTTGAGACTGGCAACTGGTCTAAAGTAGGTGGCGTAACAAGAACAAATCCACTTTGGGGGAACTTTGTGTGTCTGCACTGAATTTATTGTATGGTTTTCGTAGCAGAGATGTGATCTGAGTAGATGCCAGTGGTCTCTTTTGTTCTGGAAAGGCCTTGAAGGGAATCTCCTGGCTCCTTTCAAAGTTGCCAGTAAAAATTTCAGGAGTGAGGGTAATCATTTCCGTGCAACTCATTTAGTTCATTCCTGTGGCACTGAAGATATAGCACCTGTCATATTGTATCTTGGCCACATGTCAGACTATTCCAAACATCTAGGCTTAATTTTTTTTCTCCAACTTCTGAAAGGAAAATAGGAAAAGAATGCATACAGCCTCTTCTGTGCATTCACTATAAGGCTGTATCAGAAATAGATATATATTTTTTTCTCTTTTTACCTATTCCTGTACTGATCTTTTACATTTTCCACCCACACAGAGTTAACCACATGTTGACCCATGTTTACTTGGAAATAGGACATTGGTGACCCAGTGGGGTTGTGCCCTACCCACCCTCTCAGTTTCCTGATTTAGCCTCATCTCCTTGGAAAAAAAAGTGATGTTTCTTAAAGTCTGTTCTATTATCTGTACCATTTTCTCCATCTAACATTTTTTTCTTCCCATTGGCAACCTACCTCTGTCTACCAAATCTAACGAAACACTTATTTCTTGTAAGACTACGTTAAATACTCTCTTCTGAAGACTTCCCAGACTGTCTTTTCTCAGCTTCTGAGTTCTGTGTACCCATTCCCTCCCTTCCTTAGTTCTCATTACGCAGGCCTTATTTATGCCCCTGAAATATGCCAATAGCTCCTTAAGAGCAAGAACTTAACATCTTGAATTCTCAAGATCTGTCTCAGGGACTCATGTGTCCATTCTCAATAAAGTAGTTTTGAAGGTTGTTAAGTGAAGGCTGCTTAACAGGCTCAGCCTCCCCACTCAGTGCATTTTGTTTTCACTTGCCCTTTATTTCAATGCCATGTGCCATTTTGATTGTAAAGATGCACTGGGGGTGTTTTGTGTTTTCGAAACCACACCATTATATATAGGATAAAGAGGTCTTCCTTGAAATATGAGATCATCTCACTCTTGCTCTAGACAAGTTGATTTTATCCTTTTGAGACTAAAGATTATTTTGAGAAAGCTATCGGTTCTTTGACCTGAAAAATTAGCATCTGTTAAATTTTTGCATCCAGTTCCAGAAGCCTGTCAGTGGAGCCCAGGTTAAGAGCACCAGCTTGAGAGCACACTGAGAGCTGTGATGTCTAGAAATGGAAAATTGTAAGCTAGCACCTTGCATGGAGATGCAAGTTAAGAGCCAGGGAGTAAGGATCCTAGGCGGGCTGCTGGCAAAAATATTCCAAGCTTTGGGAATTAACCTGTCATTGAAGCCCCAGGCTCCTGGGTTCATACTACCTACTTAGAAATAGAGACCTTTTCTTTGTAAGCCAAGGTTGTTTATGCTTCTTTCATCCTCTTTATGTTTTTGTTCAACAGGAGTGCTGTTTGTTCTACCCAGGTGACTATTCTCTTAGATCTCTATGTGGCTTTCCTTTCTGTCACTGAGATCTCAGCTTTAGTGTCACCTCTTCAGTAAACCTTCCCTACCACCTAATCCAGAGTTCTTTCCACTCCTCCTGTCTCTCTCTGTCTCAATCTAGAAGCATCTTATTTGTTAGTTTTTGTTTATAGGTTGTTTTATAGGTTAGTTTTTATATCTGCTATCTCCCCTAACTAGAATGTGAGCTGCACGCAAGCCAGGATCGTATCTGTCCTATGCATCCCTCTGTCCTTGAGGAGTGCCTGATGCCATAGATGCAACAATGAATATTTATGGGATGAATGAATGAATGAATGAATGAATAGATTAATGAAAAACAATGGCAAAATACTAGACACAGGGATGTAAAATGAGTAAGACATGTCCTTATCCTTCAGTTTTGTTTCTAGGCAGAGGAGGCAGACATAAAAATAAATAAAAACAATCCTATATTAAAGATGCAGTAATAGTGGGTGAACCCAAAGTATAGTGAGGGCACAAAGAATGGAGTGTTCAACTCTCAAGGGAGGAGGAGGGATCAAGAAGGGCTGCAGAAAAGAGGTAAAACTTGAGTTAGGATTAAACTAATAAGGAGGGATTTACAGAGCAGAAAAGAAAGCAACCTCAAGCCCAAAAGACCTAGACTTTGCAGCAATAAAAATGAAAATTGGGGTAAGAGAAATGGACCTGAAGAGAGAGGGTCAGTAATTGATAAACATAGGTGGGAAATAAAGCCAGAAAAGGTGGGGGAGGTGGCCGAGAATTACTAAACAGGAAGCATGATTCGAAGGAAAGCCACTAAGTTTAAATTGATATTTAAACATGTCTTAGAGAGGGGCGCCTGGGTGGCTCAGTTGGTTAAGTGTCTGGCTTTGGCTCAGGTCATGATCTTGTGGTTCTTGAGTTCGAGCCCCGCATCAGCTCTGTGCTGACAGCTCAGAGCCTAGAGCCTGCTTCAGATTCTGTGTCTTTCTGTCTGTCTCCCTCCCTCTCCCTCTCTCTCTCTCTCTCTTTCTCAAAAATAAATAAATATTAGAAAAAAATTTTTAAACATTTCTTAAGAGTTCCACTCTGAAATGTTTTTTTGTTTTTTGTTTTGTTTTGTTTTTGTTTTTCACTTAGTGCACATTAGCATTCTGAGATGCCTCTGGAAATATTTTCTAACTCATGGGATCTCACAAGCAATAGATGACAGTATATTTGCCAAATATCATGTGACGAGTTTCCCAAGCATCCCTTGCTGACTAAGCATTGAGTAAGAAAGAAGTCTCTCAAACATTACCACTGTCTTCTATTGACTTTGGCAAGGAGGTCCTGAGGAAAGGATTATTCTCTGAGTAACTGAGGGCCCAGACACTGGCTCAGTGTTACTGTGTACGTGAGATGCATGAGGAAATATGGCTGACTCACTAGTGAACAGCCATCAGGATATTAGTGGCTATGAACTCCACCAAACTATGTCTCATATCACAGGATAGTAGATGTTGATGTATTTAAATAGAAATTTGAGAATGCTTTGTGACAGCATATAGTTTGGACCCATTGTGAGCCTGGTGATCTGCCTATAGGTTCCTGTTGTACGGGTATCACCTCACTCATTATCTCATTGACTTTATACAGCCACCCTGTGAGGTAGGTGTTATTTTTACCATTACTCAGAAGAAGGAAATGAAGCTCGGGGAGTGAAGCACGCTGCCTGAGGATAGCAGCGACTATGCAGTGAGTCCAGGATCTAAACTCAAACTCATGCGATTTTTCAGCCTGTGCTGTTTTCTTATTAAGCCTACGCTAGTTCTCCCCAAACTAAGCATAAAATACAAGCCATGGTCTTTTGAGCCTAATATCACACATCTCACATCTCCACCGTTTTCTCCTATCTCTAAATCACCTCTCCTGGCTTCCTGCAGTCAGTATGCCAACCGACTACATGCACGACTTCTCTAGAATACAATGGCATTTTAGTGAAATTTGATTTGTAGTTGATGAAGCCTCTTTTGATTCATCTGAAAAATTTCTAAAGCAGTTGTCTACATGTGACTGTTTTATAAACCATTTTCTAGCACAACTTTCTTTTGTTAAAACTAGTACTCTTCAGTAAATGTGAGAAGCACTGTGTTAAAATGGATATGTAGTTTTTTCAATAGCAGAACTTCTTAGAGCTAATTTGTACTAAGAATATTTTTTTTTAATTTTTTTTAATTAAAAAACAATTTTTTTTAACGTTTTTATTTTTGAGACAGAGAGAGACAGAGCATGAATGGGGGAGGGTCAGAAAGAGAGGGAGACACAGCATCTGAAACAGGCTCCAGGCTCTGAGCTGTGCTGACAGCTCACGGACTGTGAGATCATGACCTAAGCCGAAGTTGGACGCTTAACCGACTGAGCCACCCAGGCGCCCCTTTTTTTTACTTTTTTAATATTTATTTTGGGGAGAAAGAGAGCGAGCGAGCACAAGTAGGGGAAGGGCAGAGAGAGGGGGACAGAGGATCTGAAACAGGCTCCATGCTGTTAGCAGAGAGCCAGATGTGGAGCTCAGACTCAAGAACCGTGAGATCATGACCTGAGCTGAAGTCAAGAGTTGGACGCTTAACCGACTGAACCACCCTATGCTAAGAATCTTTAAGAGGAGGGCACAGGGCATATATTGCCAATATATTTGATGATCAGAAATCTCTTGGAGGGGCGCCTGGGTGGCTCAGTCAGTTGAGCATCCAACTTTGGCTCAGGTCACAATCTCACATTCGTGGGTTCAAGCCCCTGCATCGGGCTCTGTGCTAACAGCTCAGAACCTGGTGCCTGCTTTGGGATTCTGTGTCTTCCTCTCTCTCTGCCCCTCTCGTGCTCATGCTCTCTTTCTTTCTCAAAAAATAAAATGAAAATGTTAAAAAAAAGAGAAAAATCTCTTGGAGGAACCCTCATTAATGTCATGTATATTACTAGGTAATATTCTTTATATATGTTTGCCTGCTCATACTAATGTTTATTTTGGAGAGGTTCTTTTGTTTGTTTCTGTTTTTGTTTTTATTATAGTAATGATTTGAACTATAAAATGTTTTGTATTAACCATAAAATAACATGGTATGAATAATGTCCTCACTTTTAAAAGAGGTGGTACTCATCAGTTGTTAGATGAATCATCAGTTGCTGTTGGATGCTCTGGAAACTGTATTTTTTTTTTTCTTTTCAAATTTTTATTTAAATTCTAATTAGTTGATATACAATGCAATGTTGGTTTCAGGAGTAGAATTCAGTGATTCATTACTTACATACACCATCCAGTGTTCATCATAACTAAGTGCCCTTCTTAATGCCCACCACCTATCTAGCTCACCCCCCACCAACCCCCCTCCATCAACCCTCAGTTTGTTCTCTATCAACAAAAATCTCTTATGGTTTATTTCCCTCTCTTCCTTTCCCCCTTCCCATATGTTTATCTGTTTTGTTTCTTAAATTCCACATACGACTGAAGTCATACAGTATTTGTCTTTTCCTGACTGACTTATTTTGCTTAGCATTATATACTCCAGCTTCATCCATGCTGTTGCAAATGGCAAGATTTCATTCTTTTTGATGGCTGAATAATATCCCATTGTTTATATATACCACCTCTTCTTTATCCATTCATCAGTCAGTGGACATTTGGGCTCTCTCCATAGTTTGGCTATTGTTGATAGTACTGCTGTAAGTATTGGGGTGCATATACTCCTCCAAATCTGTATTTTTGTATCCTTTGGATAAATACCTGGTAGTGCAATTGCTATGTCATAGGGTAGTTCTGTTTTTAACTTTTTGAGGAACCTCGATACTGTTTTGCAGAGCGGCTGCACCAGTTTGCATTCCCACCAACGGTGCAATAGAATTCCCCTTTCTCCACATCCTTACCAACCCCTGTTGTTTCTTGTGTTAATTTTAGTCATTCTGACAGGCATGAGGGGGTGTCTCATTGTAGTTTTGATTTGTATTTCCTTGATGATGAGTGATGTTGAGCATCTTTTCATGTGTCTGTTAGCCATCTGGATGTCTTCTTTGGAAAAGTGTCTATTCATGTCTTTTGCTCCTTTCTTCACTGGATTATTTTTTTTTTTTGAATGTTGAGTTTGATAAGTTCTTTATAGATTGTGGATACTAATCCTTTATCTGATATGTCGTTTGCAAATATCTTCTCCCATTCCGTTGGTTGTCTTTTAGTTTTGTTGATTTTTTTTTTCCTTCTCTGTGCAGAAGCTTTTTATCTTGATGAACTCCCAATAGTTCACTTTTGTCAACTATGTATTTCAAAATAGAAAAACAGTCAACTAGATTTTGGTGGAAGGCATTGTTCCTATCTCCTTTTGAATTTTTTAAAAAAAAAAATTTTTTTTTTAACGTTTATTTATTTTTGGGACAGAGAGAGACAGAGCATGAACGGGGGAGGGGCAGACAGAGAGGGAGACACAGAATCGGAAACAGGCTCCAGGCTCTGAGCCATCAGCCCAGAGCCTGACGCGGGGCTCGAACTCACGGACCGCGAGATCGTGACCTGGCTGAAGTCGGACGCTCAACCGACTGCGCCACCCAGGCGCCCCTCTCCTTTTGAATTTAAGTTAATAGTCAAGGTGTTCTCCATCAGTATTGTGCATTCTGGATTTTCCTTTTTTTTTTTTTTTTTGGTCTGTTATTTTCCTATTCTCACTTCCCATGATGCCATGTTAAATGTTTTTTAGAAGAGTAAAGTTTACTATCTCATTGTGCATAGAGTGTGGTTATAAAAGCTACTTCTCATGTAAATTTAAAGCTCTCATTTTTAGATACTTAACATAACAACACTTTTTCTAATTGGGTTTTCAGGAAACAGATGTGGTACCAGACACCAGGCTTTTGGACAAATTTAATCAGATTACACCTCAACTTTTTACACCACTAGATGAGACTGCCCCAAATCCACCACTGGAGACTTTGTATATCATTGACTTCTTTATTGCATTGGCAATTTGCAACACTGTAGTGGTTTCTGCTCCTAACCAACCACGACAAAAGGTAAAGTCTCTAATGCAAACAAGTATCACCTTCTAGAAGAGAACTTTGGGTTTAAATGTACTTGTATTGGCCTTGTTATGTAGATAATAATTAACACTATTACTAATGATAATAATAATAGCAGTTAACACACACCACTTAATCTGTGTTCCGGACATATGTTCTAAGTGATTTACTGGTATTAACATGTGCAATCCTCCGAACAACTTCCTAAGTTGGGTAATATTACTCCAATATTCCATTTTGCCATTGAGGTTAAGTAACTATCCTGGGGTCACAGAGCCAGTATGTGGGGGAAGCAGGATTTGAACCCATGAAATAGGACTCAGTGCTGCTCTACTATTTTGCCTCTAGAAGGATAGCTGATGAGAACGGTTCTTGTGGAATGTGGCTGTGCTCATTTTGCAGTTTCCTTACCCAATCAAAGCTTCTTTGAGGCTTCTGAGACCTCCAACGTCATATGCACTACATCAGGCAAAATTTAAAGTATTAGATTCATTATCATGTTTCACGATGGGGTACCTTTTTCATGTACCAGTTGGGTTAGTTCTAACTCAATTTAAAATCCAGCACATTTATAGTGTACCAAGATTCTGCAGTTCCCACAAAAGCTAGATTTAAAAGGCCTATTTGTAGCTTAGAATTTATGGAAAAATTCACTTTCAATTAAAAAGAAAAACTTGTTTTAAAGACTGGTGATTCACCACATGCTGTGCTGTGTTCCTCGTGCGAAGAACTCTCTTCCCTTTTGCACACACCCACTTAAATTCAGTTTGCAGCACAACCCAGTTACATTTTAATTTCCCATCAGATCATCTTTTTTTGGCAAATTCAGAGGTGGTCAACTTTACCATAAAAATAACTTATTTCCAATTAAGCTTTTATCAGAAAACTGTTTTTATAACGTTTTCAATTAAGAGAGTTGCTCTTTGGAAAGTGATTATGTACTTAGAGAATAAATTACTGGATATTTTTTCCTCCTCGTGTAACAGTTTTTCTCATGCATCTGTATCCAAAGTAGGCATCTTCTGGTGTTTTTTTGTTTGAAAATGTTGTTGCCTTATCCCCAAAGAATAGGATATGCTGTTGTCTGAAAGAAAATCTCTAGAGCTATAAAAGCCTAAGCTTTATGATATTTTGAGGTAATGATAGATCATGACTAATAAGTTAATCAGAATCTGTCGGGAATATGAAAACCTCATCTGTGGTTGTTTCTCTTCATTTCTGAGTTGCTGATAAGTCTGAAAATTGACCAGCATAGGTGTCTCCAACTATCCAAAGATTAATAATGTTTAGGAAAACACTTCCATACTTTGGGCTTTTCAGAATGAGAAAATTTTAGGGTTTAATTGGCCTTCATAATTAATATTAAACTCTAATCACTGATAAAAGTTGAGAGCTAGAAAAGGAAATAAGGCTACAAATTAGAAAAAAATATGTAATAGAAATTCACATTCACTGTGAATTTCTGCTAATAAGCTAATAATTTCTGCTGATAACACTTTAAGTGACTTTGTTCACTGGCCTTTTTAAAACAACAGAAAAAGTCATGGTAACAATCTTATAGAATCTGAAAAATAAAAGAGGAAAACAGCCCATTTTGTTAATCTTTTAGCTTTCTTTCAATGTTTTAAATGCATATTATCACTCATTTGTTCTTATGTTCATACAATTTTCATTTTTATGTTGTTCACATGAATTTTATATTTTAAATCTTTACCAATTTTACCCCATAGGCTTTATAAACTTTATTTTGTAACAACTGTATAACATTTCAGGAAGATTTTTCCGCTTTGCTATTTTTGAATACTTAATTCGCTTATAATTTTTAAATTGCTATTGCTAGGATGTACATAATAAAGATTATGGATCACCTATATTTTAAGTTATTCATTAGGAAAAATTGTTTTAATATGCCCACTGCTGGCAATATTGGCATTTTATATCTTTTGCTATTATTTGCCAAATTTATTTCTAAATGGTTATAGAAATTTTTAGTGCCATCAACGTTAGCACATCTTTTTCATTATGGCCATTTAAATTTTTGTTAATGTTTTCTGGGACAGTTTTTTTTTTTAATGTTTATTTATTTTGAGAGAGAGAGAGAGAGAACATGAGGAGGGAAGGGGCAGACAAAGACAGAGAGAGAATCCCAAGCAGGCTCTGTGCTGCCAGCATGAAGCCTGATGCGGGACTCAACCTCCCAAACCTTGAGATCATGACCTGGGCTGAAATCAAGAGTCGGACACTTAACCAACTGCGCCACCCAGGCACCCCTTTTCTGGGGCAGTTTTAAGTATGAAGAAGCAGGCTGCTAGTTATTTAAGGAGGGGTAATTCTTACCTGCTTTTTTCCTGGTTTGACTTCAACATGGTTATGAACTGCTTTTGACTATATGATGGAGACCCTCCCAAATTGTCTTCCCTAGATTGGACTCTCATCACTGAGTGGAATGCCTATCAAGTCCTTGGAAGAGATTAAAAACCTCTTCCAGAGATTGTCTGTGCGAAGATCAAGTTCGCCGTCACTTGCCAGTGGGAAAGAGCCATCTTCTGGGATCCCAAGTGCCTTTGTGAGCAGACTCTCTCTCTTTAGTCGGATGAAACTGGCTTCACCTGTGGAGGAAGAGGTCTCCCAAACTAGCAAGAGCCCTCGGGACTCTAGTAATTCTGCTCGCCCTACAGAGACTGAGAAACAGAACTGTGATGCAGGCCTCACCGATGGCAAGGTGGAATGCTCCCCTGGACAGCCGTTGGCCTCCAGCCTGTGTTATGAGGCTGAGAGCCCAGACGAAGCGGCCTTGGTGTATGCCGCCCGGGCTTACCAATGCACTTTACGGTCCCGGACACCAGAGCAGGTCATGGTGGACTTCGCTGCTTTGGGGCCATTAACGTTTCAACTCCTGCACATCCTGCCCTTCGACTCAGTAAGAAAAAGAATGTCTGTTGTTGTTCGACACCCCCTTTCCAACCAAGTCGTGGTATACACAAAGGGTGCAGATTCTGTAATCATGGAGTTGCTCTCTGTGGCTTCCCCGGGTGAGTTCATACAGAACTGAAAGCGGGGATATGAAGGGCTCAGAAATTCAAAGGCCACTCCAGATGGTTTTATAAAGACAAGCAAGTGGATATTTGAGGGATCAGCTGCACTTGGCAAAGTAGGGGAAGCTGCCTAGGATTTGGTGAGAAAGCATGTAAGTCTGGGGGCTATACAGACCTGGGTGCAGATCTGACCTATGTCTTGGTAAAGTTACCTACTACTCTGTGCCTAAGTGTTCAATAAATGGGGATTGTAGTACCTTTTTTGTAGGTTCCTCAGAGGTTTAATGACATGCCATATCCAGTATATGGAGAGCCTTTGTCCAGTGCCTACCAAATGGCAGGTGTTCAGTGAATGGCAGATAGCATTATTATAGTTACTGTTACTACCGTTATTGATGGTGTGGGAATGGTGTTTGTATTAAGTTCATGGTGCTTTTCCCCAGGGAGGAAGGAACAAGGGAAAGCTTTATTCTGAGGGTCCCTTTAATAAATGCACAGTTGGGACTCAAAACTACAAGGTCTTTTGTTTGTTGTGGGGTAAGCCACCATTGTTTGTAAAACTTTGTCTTTAATTGGGCAGCCTGGAGGGAATACTTGTGTTTTGTTAATTATTTCAGATGGAGCAAGTCTGGAAAAACAACAGATGATAATAAGAGAGAAAACCCAGAAACACTTGGACGACTATGCCAAACGAGGCCTACGCACGTTATGTATAGCGAAGAAGGTGAGGCTCTCAGGCGCATCTTCTTTATTCTTCCACCGTGTAGCCATCGTTTAATGGCGAGCATGTGTCAAACCCTGGTCTGGATAATTGGCAAAGCCCCTGGATCATGGGCTTTCTGTTCACAGCTTCTCCCTTCCATATGTATTGGCTGCTTGGAGTTTGTTCTCCAAAGTAGTGTTTTGCTTGGAGAACAAGCCACAAGGGTACCTAAAAGTTCTGTTCTCTGAGTTCTCATGTGCTGTGTTAGAAACCAGAGTATCGATTTCCGTGTGTCATTCTGGGCTCTAGCGAGTATGAAAGACAGGGATGTACAGGTAGATCAAAGTATCAGTGCATTAGTTGCCATCCATTATAATTTTTAAATACGAGGCTCTCCAGGAAGCCTGAATTGGAGATTGTAGCGAGCACCTAAGACAAATGTAGGGATCGCTCATTTCTGTAGAAATTTATAGTGCCATCAACGTTAGCACATCTTTCAAATTCTAGTTCTGACGAGCTGCATTAGGGAAGCTGGGATCCATTGCAGACTCTTAGTCATTATTTAGTCACCCAGCTGCATATAGAATCAAAAGCGTGCTCCACACAAAGTTGTAAGAAAAATGGAGAGTTTCAAGATGAAAGCAAAAGGAGAGAATGCTGCCTTTTCAAGTGGAATGATCCTGTCCCTGATAAAAATGCAGCCCAATAAATGTCAGATTTTCCTAAATCAGATTACCTTGTGAGTGAGAATAAGTAGATAGAGAAGTTGCCTCACTCCCTCCACCTCACGTTGCTTTTTGAGAACCAAAATGTGGATATCTCCCTCTATGGCAACCTGAAGAAAGAGGAAAATGTATCATTGGTTCCTTCTCCAGGAATTTCATTTAATATTTTTGGAAGAGTACTTCCTTGCTCCACTCATACAGCTCCCTCTCTCTTTTCACCTTTACAAATAACTAACTCCACAAACTAACCGTCAAAAGATATTAGCGGTGCTGTTGGCTATGTAATACCTCAAACTGAGCAGTCCTGACACCACTTTCTCAACTGCACCATTAGAATCTTTCTAGATTTGGGGCGCCTGGGTGGCGCAGTCGGTTAAGCGTCCGACTTCAGCCAGGTCACGATCTCGCGGTCCGGGAGTTCGAGCCCCACGTCAGGCTCTGGGCTGATGGCTCGGAGCCTGGAGCCAGTTTCCGATTCTGTGTCTCCCTCTCTCTCTGCCCCTCCCCCGTTCATGCTCTGTCTCTCTCTGTCCCAAAAATAAATAAACGTTGAAAAAAAAAAATTAAAAAAAAAAAAAAAAAAAGAATCTTTCTAGATTTAACTGCCACGTGGAGACCTCTTCCAACTGCGTACCCCCTGGGTTAATTAAAGAAATTAACCCACTCTCATCATGTATGATGCCTAGAATTTCCAAGAACTACTGAGCTATCGTGTCCATCCATTATCAGTGTTAAAGAAGTCTGACCATAGAGCTTGGGAAGGTTGTAACCAGGTGGTGTGAGAACCTGGCATAAGTATGTCTAGAGAGAGGAATACCGAAAACAGGTTGATGGCTTGGTATTCAGCTAGTGGTCAGTCCTGGTGGGATCCCACAAGATGATCTGGCCTGTCTCATAGCTCTTTTTACCCCCCTAGGTCATGAGTGACACTGAATACGCAGAGTGGCTGAGGAACCACTTTTTAGCAGAAACCAGCATTGACCACAGGGAAGAGTTACTCCTTGAATCTGCCATGAGGTTGGAGAACAAGCTAACTTTACTTGGTAGGTAGACTCTTGTGTTGTCTGAATGGAAAATTTTGAAAAACACTGGCTCTCTCTAAGTAAGTTATTCACCAGTGGTTTTTTCCCCCCTACTTTGATCTAATAGAGCACATAGTTCTGTCTACCGTGTCCAGTCTGATCTCTACCCGGTTTTCAATTCTTTTCATTCTGTTTTCCGCTGCAGTGAACTAGACTCCCATTTATGGTGGGATCAGGGTGGTCGTCCTTAAGAAGATCATTTAAAACCTTATCACTTTAACTTAGAATACCAAGTCAAATAAATATCCTGGTTCCCCCTGGTTCAAGAGGACTTCCAGCTTAAGTTTCTTGCCAGGCCTTGGATAAGGTACTTAATATGTGTTGTCTCTTTGAACCTTCACAACAAATCTCTAAATTATTTGGAGGAAACTTGGGGCACAGAGCAGCTCATTGACTTGTTCAAAGTCACACTAACAGCTGATAGAGCTGCGGAGAAACTCGGGTCTACCTAGCAACAGGGCCTGTGTGCTTTGTATGTACCTGCAACTGGACCAATGAAATTTTCTCTCTTCTCTTACTTCCTGATTGCTGGTAAAAGTTGCACAAACGACTCCTCTTGTCTCAGTCTGAGTTGTGCCTTGAAATCATCTGGGGCACTTTAAGATACTAGTGCAGGGCACCTGGGTGGTGCAATCGGTTAAGCATCCCACCTTGGCTCAGGTCATGATCTCAGTTTGTGAGTTTGAGCCCCCGTGTCAGGCTCTCTGCTGACAGCACAGTACCTGCTTCAGAGCCTCCCTCTCCTCTCTCTCTGCCCCTCACCCGCACTCATGCACTCTCTCTCTCTATCAAAAATAAATAAACATTTAAAAAAAGTTAAAAAAGGGCACCTGGGTGGCTCAGTTGGTTAAGTGTCCGACTTTGGCTCAGGTCATGATCTCACAGTTCATAGGTATGAGCCCCGCATTGGGCTCTATGCTGACAGCTCAGAACCTGGAACCTGCCTCAGATTCTGTGTCTCCCTCTCTCTGCCCCTCCCCACTAGCACTCTGTCTCTCTCTCTCTCAAAAATATATAAACATTAAGAAAAAATTTTTAATAAAAAAACCTGCATCCTATTCTCAGGGATTCTGATTCAGTTGGTCTGATGTGTGACTGGGACATTGGAATTTTCAAAAGATCCCCAAGGAATGCTGAGCCAGCCAAGGTTGAGAACCACTGTCTCCGAGTCTGGACATCTAGATTCTAATCTAAGTGCTAACATAGCAAGAGACCAGCATCGGAGTTCCACTCCTCTGGTTCAGAGAAAAACAATGATCCCACTTTGTGTCGAGTCACTAGAGTAATAGTGCTGTCCTACGTCATTTCTTTGTGACAGCATCAGTTGTATGGGTCTCCCTCTCCTTGTCTGAAATTCCAAACTCAAAAACGCTCTGTGGGTTTAGTGCCAGAACTCATTTGGCTATAAAAATCAGGTCTGGTCTGATAAACTTTTGTAAGTCTTTATTTTCCTAACTAGTGTGAACATTTGAAAGTTTTCCACAGAAATATTAATATGTTTGGTTATCAGATACTTCAAAATATGATAGATGCACTATATTACCTTCATAAAATATGAAAAAATTTGAATTCCAAAACTTACCTGGCCCCGGTTGTTTTAGCAAAAGGAATTATGGACTTCTAATATCTATTTTTAGTGCTGTTTCATAATATAAGCCACTTATTGGCAAGAACATTCTTTGAAAGCCTGTCCTTACCCTTGGGAGTGTCACAGAATTACAAAATCTTAGAGAAAGGTTGCATAAGTAACTGAAACAAGTCCCCCTCAATTTACGGAGAGGAAAGCTAGCCACAAGGAAAACAAGTAAGTTTAATAAGCTCATTGATTCCTAAGGCTTCCCTCCCAGAATATTACTTTGTATATGATTTTGGTCTGGGTCCACACTTCTTTGAATCTCTGGAAGCTGCTGGCACAGTTCGGGTAGTTCAGGATTGGGTTGACAAACAGATACAGTTCACTTATAGCCTAGGTGAGCTCCTACTGGCTTCAGTTTCTCACAGGCTCTGTTGCACTTTGGCTATCTTTTAGGTGCTACTGGCATTGAAGACCGTCTGCAGGAGGGAGTCCCCGAGTCTATAGAAGCCCTTCAAAAAGCCGGCATCAAGATCTGGATGCTGACAGGGGACAAGCAGGAGACAGCTGTCAACATAGCTTATGCATGCAAACTACTGGAGCCAGATGACAAGCTCTTTATCCTCAATACCCAGAGTAAAGTATGTGTAATGAGATTGAGTCTTTTTTTTTTTTTTTTCCATAGCCAAGGGAGCATTTGTGATTTGATGAATGGAAGGAGGAAAAAAAAACCAATAACCATTAGCTCCTTGATAATTACTTCTTCTATCCAGCAACCTAGCTTGTGCTTGGGAAGGTACCATAGTTCTTCTAAAGGCTTCATGGTTTAACATGATTCAAAGAAATTGTTGCTATAGAAAGTTGCCTTTTTATTTTCTATCTGCTTTCCCTTACCCCCCATTGGATTTCCAGGGATCTGATAAGATTTAGCCCATAATGAAAAACTATGTCAAATTCTTGGACAGGAATATACCTCTGTTTCAAGTTGAGGGGAAGTGATGATTTCTGTCAGAATTAGGTGAGTAAATTGGTATTTTTATGGTTAATTCCAAAAATAGACTCTTGGGATAATTATGCCCTCTAGTGGTAATTCTTAGATAGTACCGTTGAGAATGTCAAGTTTGTAGAACTGTTTTAAGGAAAGGGAAAATTTTTTTTTTCCTTAAGGAGTTTAAGAGGTTTGGATACAGCTTATTATTTTTTTTTTATAATTGTCCCTGCCCCATCTCCCATTAAATTCTAACACAAATTTCTAATGAGTTGAATGGGTTTTTTTTTTTGTTTTTAATTTTCCAGTATAGTAATAACCTCTGAGATTTGTGCATGCCGCTTAATTAGCTTGGAAAACCTTTCTCCCTCCTTCCTCAAAGTCAGACTTTATCAGTGGCATCCATACTCTGCCAGCAACCCGCCTCTCAGAAATCCTCTGGAGCTTCTCATCTGGATCACATCTTGGGGCTGTCACAGGCTGCCATGTTTGGTTAGCCATGTTATTATGGTCGGGCCTCAGTCAATACCTAACCAGATCATATATTTTAAGGAAAGAGAACTTTCCTTTTCAACACAGGGTGGGTTCTCCTTGGCAGTTGGCTGTGATCCAGAGACCCATAACCACAACCTCCAGCCAGCTCCTAGTACCAGCCAGGTCTGAGCACAAGAAAATTGTCATTAGTCATTTTGGTCACTAAAATGGATGTGCCCTAAGGCTGGTAAGACCCTGGTTCATTTACTTGGTCTTCCAGTGATCAGGTATGTGACCTTGTAGAGTTTTCTTCTGGACCTTTTCCCTAACCTGTGATGTGAGAGTAACATCTATTTCATAGGGTCATTGTAGGCATTAAATGAGAAAATATAAACTATAAATTAAACATGTAGTACCTGTCAGAAAGGGTTCAATTACCATTGAAAAGGAAGTCAGTTCTTTTTATTTGATTTCAACTTTGACATTTTTATGAGCAGTAAAATCCATAGGATCATAGAGCTTATTTGTAAATACACAATTATAGTTGAAGATATTTAAAGTTACCAATTCAAGAAGTCTTTATAGAGTATCCACTGTGGACTGTTCTAAATGCAAAAAATACATTTTTTTTTAAATTATCAAAAGCTGTTCCACCTATGTGAATTTTCCAGGTAATTAACAGAGCACAGTGAACACAATTTAGTTTTATGGTGACTCAAGTCCATCCATATAAAATGCCAGGCACATAGTAGGGGCTAAGTCACTATATTATTTTCATTTTTTTCCCCCATTCTCCTCTATCCATCAGGAGATGCTAAGAATTAAAAAAGAAAGATCACGGAACCTGGTTGGCCAGTTAGTGAAGAAATTGCTTCTGTGACATTCTAAGTGAGCCACCTGGAAACCAGTAGAATATCTGGTCATTTCTGTAGTGTAGTACTTCAGCTTTACAAATTTCTATCAACTCTTGTTCCTAAATCTGCAAGTTAGATTACAGTAAATGTCGCCACTTATAAACTTTACATAGTTTCCATTCTCATAAAAGTCCTGGGTCTGTTTTTTTGGGGGGGAAAGGTTAATATAACTATATATTGGATTCTTTATTGCCTTTTGATATATAAAGGCCTTTCAGGATTCAGCATTTAATTTTTAAGTTTTGTTTTTATTATTTCACTTATAATTTTTTCCTGAGATAGTAACTTTATTTTCATGCTGGTTAGAATCCATAGAAGGCTTTCTTATTCGTGATCTTACTGGACAGTTACAACAAGGACACAGATCAGGTAAAATTATCCTCATTTTTATAGCCTGAAACTCCAAAAGGTTGTGGTTTGTCTACTCACAGCTGATTACTTGTCAAGCATACATTTTGTATTGAATTACATATTATATAATCTATATCTATCTGTAGTTATTCTCATTATTCGTGGAGTTAAGTTCTATACAGTTGCTGCAAATGCTGTATTAGTGAATACTGAACCAAACGTAGTATTAGGTTGCCATAAGCCTCTGGTCACAACATTGTGTCAACCAATCAATATAGAACCTTGTTCCATGCGTGTTTCTGTTTAAAAAAAATTTATTGTATGTATTATAACATTGAATTTTTGGCCAATCACAACCTTCTAGTACATAGGACCCCTAGACAGCACTGTGCACTTCAGCAGCGCTATGCTTGGAGGCCATTTTAAACAGGGAAATTAACAAGAAGCACAAACATACAGAAAATGTGTCACCAAACAGTGAAAAGGACACTTATTTACAGTACAGGAGCTGACATAAGATAGAGCATCACCTTGTTCAGTTTCGGCTGGAGTCATATCACGTGACTCAAAAAATTTCTATCTGTGCATGTTTACCAATGACCATGAAAGCACTACAAGTATTGATTGTGGGATTACAGATAAATTTTAGCAAGTAGGTGAATTCACAGATATGGAATCTGCAAATAATGAAAATTGAGTGTATATATGTATTTCTATAACGAAAACGTAATTTATAGAACTAAATGCATGCTCAAATAAGAGGATAAAAATGTCTATAATCATTCTATAAACATAAAACTACAGATAATTTTTGTTCATATTTTAGAGGGCTTCTACTCAAGCCTGTATTCTGTGCACCCTGAGCATACAAGGACTGTCGTTATGTATCGTATAGTATTGTAATTGTATTTTTTCACTTAACAAATGCCATTAAGTATCATCTCATGTTAATAGACTCGCTGATTTTCAGTGACTCAAGGGTATGTTACCATCTGAATATATCGTTTTAATGTAACCAAACTCTAGAAGGTTTTTTAAAATAACTTTTTACTATTATATGTTGAGCCTATAAAGGGCATATTTGATTCACCTTTGTATACTTTTCCTCAGAAGCTTTTGACATGTATGGGATCAGAGTGACATGTATGGGACCTGTGAGTGAGGGGATCTCTTACGAATGAACTCTTTCAGTCTTTTTTTTTTTTCTTTTTCTTTCAGTCTTAATGTCTAAACTTAAATGCAGTGCTCGTGGATTTTGTTAGGCTCTGTCCTTAGTGGTCACTTGACACAATAATTTCTGGGTAATTTTATTGTCAGTCTTCTTGAGTAGAATCCATCCAATGAGTATTTATTGAGTGTCTGATGTGACCCTCTCTCAGGCATTGTGAAGGCTTCAAAAGTAAATTAAAAATGATATCTGTCTTCATGGTACTTCTTAACTATGTGGGGTGAAGAGAGTGGAGGGATGTGCACAGACCAAACGTGACAAGCACCACTGAAAACATCCCAACCAGAACATAAGCTCGATAAGGGCAGGGGTCTTCTTGTGCTCGTTGGCCAATCCCCAGTGCCTAGGATGTTTTCTAGTACAAAGTGGTTTCTCAATAAACCACTGTGAATGAATGAATGTTGAGTCCAAAAGAAGATAAAAATAGTAACTATTATTTTTTAAATTCTGTGTCATGCCTTACACTAGGAACTTTGCACACATTATTTCACTTCTTCTTGACAATGATGTTATAATGTGTAGACATTTGCATTTTCTGATGAGAAAGCTGAGAGGTTCAGAGAGGTTACATAATTTTCCTAATGTCAAGCAGATAGTAAATGGTAGAAAAAGACCAAAGAACTCTTGGGAGTCACTGTTTGAGAAGGTAAATTGTACAAATAAATAAATTCTCAGCTATTTTTAGTTGCAGAATTGGGGATGAGAGGTCTCTTCCATCCTATTAACTGATCTCCTCCCTCCTCCCCCCCCCCCCCCCGATCTCTGTGGAAAAGCTGGGAGGTCTTCAAAAGTAACGGGTTGAGGAAGTACCTGGGGTTGCCTTTATACAGCAGTTGCTAAAGAATGACAATGATAAATTTAGCTGGGTATGGCCACCAAGGGAGCCCTAAGGCCAAGTGTCTTTGCCTCTTGTTTCAAGGATGCCTGTGAGATGCTGATGAGCACAATTTTGAAGGAACTTCAGAAGAAGAATCCAGCCTGTCCAGAGCAAGCATTGTTAAGTGAGGGCTTACACCAGTCCCCAGCCACACAGGACTCAGGGCTGCGGGCTGGACTCATCATCAATGGGAAGACCCTGGAGTTCGCCCTGCAGGAGAGTCTGCAGAAGCAGTTCCTGGAGCTGACTGCCTGCTGTCAAGCTGTGGTCTGCTGCCGAGCCACCCCCCTGCAGAAAAGCGAGGTAGTGAAGTTGGTGCGCAACCATCTCCAGGTGATGACGCTGGCCATCGGTGAGTGGGGATGGAACCGGCCGCGTGCTCCTCACTTTCATGCCACGCTAGGGGCTGATCCTTCTGTTCCGTCCTTCCTTCTGTACTTCTGTCTACCCTTCTGTCTGTCTGTCCTTTCCCTCCCCCACTTTCTTTCTCCCTTTCCTCTCTGCTTCCTCCCTATCCTCCACTCCTTCCCTTCTTGCCTTCATCACCTTTTTGACCACTTGCTTCGAACCACATGGTAGGGATGTGATGTGGAGAACAACATAGTAGGACTTTGGGTTACATGTGAGATCCCCAAATCAACTAAGTTAAGGAGGGTAAATGTACTGAATCATAAAACTGAAAAATCTAGGGGTTCTACCTTCAGAAAAGTTAAATTTAGGGACATGAACAAATCATTTATTTATTCATTCAACAAATATTTATCGAGTGCCTTCTGTGTACCAGACATTTTTCTAGGCACTGGAGATAAAGGAGTATATAAATTGACAAAGTACTTTTTCCTAAGGAGCTTATATCCACTAGAAGGCATATAGTAAAAAATGAAACAAAACAAAAAAGCCATACATATATATCAGATAGTGACAAACTATTAAAAAAAATAAAGCAGAGACGTAGAGCACTAGGGGAGGGAGGGGGGCTGCTAGCTTAAATGTTTTTCAGAGACAATCTCTGAAGTTTGCAGGTGGGCAGAGACTTGAAGAGAATGATCAGGGAGCCATGGAGATCTGAGGGGAGAACATTCCTGGTGAGGGCAGTGAAAGTGAAGACTGTGGGCTAAATTTGGGGTGCCTCAAGACCCATGCAGGTTGAGCAAAGGGAAGAGTTTTCTAGGTGAGTGATGGGCAGAGAGGTGGCAGGTGGCCAAATCACGTAGGGTCCTGGAGGCCATTATACGTTTTTGGCTTGTATCTGAGGAGGTAGGGAGTCTTGGGAGAACTTTGAACAGAGAAGGAAAATGATCTGCTTTAAATTTAAGAGGATCACATGGCTACTGTGTTGAGAGTAACTGTTGGATGCAAGGACATAGGTAAAGAGGCTACTGGAATGGAGAGTTGGGAGGCTACTGGAATAATTCAGGCAATTCAGGTGGTGGTGGCTTGAGCCCAGATGAGACATGAAACAGGGTCAGCTAATAGACATGGTTTGGAAAAAGAGCTGGTGACACATGCTGATGAATTTCATGTGTTGTATGATAGAAGGCGTTAAAGGAAACAAGAAGATTTTTGTCTCTGAGAGCAGAGGGATGGAACCAGGAGGGCAGGGGAATCAGGAACTGGGACACACGCATCTGAAATTTGAACAGGTCCATAGAGATCTGAGCAGGGATGTGTCAGGTGGGCAGCTCGATAGGAAGTCTGGAATTTAGAAGTCTGGAATTTAGCAGTGAGGGATTGGCTGGAGATACAAACTGGGGAATTATAAGCCTAGATGATACTTAATGTCTGGCTAGTAGATGCGACCACCAAAATATGAGTATAAATGGAAGAGAGAAGCTGTGTGAGATTAAGCTCTGAGATACCGCAGTGTTCAGAAATGGCAAGATGAGGACTCAGCCATCTCTTGTAGCCTCTATTTTTACCTGGATTGCTTTCAGTCTCAGGTAGCTTCTCCCCTCAGCGTGCTTGCTGATACAGCTGCCAAAAATTCCTAGGTTTACATCCTATCCTGTTAGCAACCTGAGTGAAAAGATAGCAACTCTTTTCAAGTTGCTGGAGTAAAGAATCAGGATGAGAGTGGAATTTTGTTCAGCTGTCTTATTGAATGAACATATAAATGAATGAATTGTTCAAGCCCCTGGATCCAGATGTTCCTGAGGCTAGAACTTCTGGATATGTCAATTACATCATTGGAGTCAGGTGCCCATCTCTGAGCCAATCACCAAGGCCAGGAAACAGACGATGCTAATTGTCTAGACCTGGGTGAGTTGCTGTCCTACATCTGGGGTTTTCGGTTCATCCCTAATAAACCACATGGACTCAGAGTTCCCAAGCAAAATCAGGATACTGTTACCAGAAAACAGTGAATGATCAGTGGGCATTTGGGGACAACAAATGGTCATTACCAACAGGAATGTAATACTTCTCCTAAGAAGCTGCCAGTGTGTGGGGCGCCTGGGTGTCTCAGTCGGTTGAGCGTCCGACTTCGGCTCAGGTCATGATCTCACGGTCCGTGAGTTCGAGCCCCGAGTCAAGCTCTGTGCTGACAGCTCAGAGCCTGGAGCCTGTTTCAGATTCTGTGTCTCCCTCTCTCTCTGACCCTCCCCCCGTTCATGCTGTCTCTCCCTGTCTCAAAAATAAATAAACGTTAAAAAAAAATTTAAAAAAAAAGAAGCTGCCAGTGTGTTGGGGAGACCAAGAAATATGTAGCAGTCGTAATATCATATGATAGAGAAACGCAGGGTGGTGCCGGAGTCTAAGGAAGAGGCATCTGACCTAAAGGGAGGATGAGAAGGATCTCCCAGAGGAACTGACCTCTAAGCTGAGGGCAAGAGCAATTGAAATCCAGCCACGTGAGGTGGGGTGGTGAGGGCAGTGTTACAGGATACGGAAACTGCATGAGTGGTGGCTGGAAGGAGCCAATTTTCCAATATCTGGAAAATTGAAAGTAAAGTGAGTGGCACGGAAAAAGATAAGTCCAGAAAGGTTGCCTTAGCGGGAAGGATTTTTAAGGATTTTAAGTGTCGAATTTGGAATCCTTCCTCATGGCAGTGGGATGCCGCGCTTCATTTCTCTTTAACTGGCTTCCAGGTCATTTGCAGACCTAGGATCAACGTTGAAGGATTTGTTTGCTTGGGTGGTCGCTGTTGCTTTGCAAAAAGTCTGTATCTTTTCTTTACCCTTCATACGTTTCTCAGCTTTTCTTCTGTCTCCTGAAGGTGATGGTGCCAATGATGTCAGCATGATACAGGTGGCAGACATTGGGATGGGGATCTCCGGTCAAGAAGGCATGCAGGTGAGTGGACGCCATCCACCCATGTGCCACAGACTTCACCTGCCCACTCCAGGGCAACGTCTTTTCACAGTAAAATCTCTGTTGTAGAGTGAGGCTGGCTGTGGCTAGATCAGGAGTGGGAGGCAGGAAGACAGGGAGTTGGTCTCTGCATTCATTCATTATCTACTGTGTGGGTGTTGGGGTATTTTCCTGGGTAATTTTAACCATGTGGTTCCCTTGTTCAGTTTAAAACATATAGCTCATCGGGGCGCCTGGGTGGCTCAGTGGGTTAAACGTCCGACTTCAGCTCAGGTCATGATCTCGTGGCCTGTGAGTTTGAGCCTGTCGTCGGGCTCTGTGCTGACATCTTGGAGCCTGGAGCCTGCTTCGGATTCTGTGTCTCCCCGTCTCCCTGCCCCTCCCATGCTCATGCTCTGTCTTTCAATAATAAATAAATGTTAAAAAATTTTTTTTAAATATCGTTCATCTAGAACATAAAAATATATATATTTAGTCCTGCAACAGCTGTGTGACTTTTTTTTTAATTTTATTTTTTATTTTTTATTTTTTTTATTTTTTTTCAACGTTTTTATTTATTTTGGGGACAGAGAGAGACAGAGCATGAACGGGGGAGGGGCAGAGAGAGAGGGAGACACAGAATCGGAAACAGGCTCCAGGCTCTGAGCCATCAGCCCAGAGCCCGACGCGGGGCTCGAACTCCCGGACCGCGAGATCGTGACCTGGCTGAAGTCGGACGCTTAACCGACTGCGCCACCCAGGCGCCCCTTTTTTTTAATTTTAAAGATATTTTCTTATGGTTTTATTTTATTTTTTTAATTTAAATTCAAGTTAATCAGCATGCACTGTAGTCTTGGCCTCAAGAGTAGAACCCAGTGATTCGTCTTATATATGACACCCAGTGTGTATCCCCAAAATTGCCCTCCTTAATGCCCATCACCCCGTTAGCTTATCCCCCCCACTCACCTCCCCTCCAGCAACCCTTAGTTTATTCTAGCTGTGTGACTTTTGACACTGCTGAGAGCTACTAAGAATTTGAATAAAAGACCTACAGACCTAAAGAGGAAGGGAGGGAGATAATATTTGAGAATGAGGGAGGGGGGTGCTCTTTGTGTGTGTGTGTGTGTGTGTGTATGTGTGTGTGTGTACACGTGTGAATATTATATCGTGTTTTAGGCACAAAATTCAGATAAAAGCTTGTCCAAAGACTGCTTTTCATGTATAGAGCAAATGCTGTTAGAGAAAGATAGGATAGAGGCTTAGGGTTTCCAGAGAATTGTAAATTATGACATTCTCTCCAACAGTTGAGAAATTCAGTGATCTCTTTGCCTGGCACATTCTACATTGTTACATAGTGTCAAGACTACAATACTTTTAATATTCTTCCCAGTGAGGGAGAAGCAGATGCATATTGTGATGCATGGCATTCTTGCTACGGGAGCTGCTTTCCAGAAAAGTACATTTGCTGAAATTGGGTCGAGTGGTAACCAAAGAGAAGTCTTGTTTCATGTGACCAGACTGGAAAGCTGAATAGTAACTCCAGGCAGACCATCAAGTCTCTGTGTTCATGAGTTTTGTTTGTTTCGGTTTGGTTTGTCTTCGTCTGGTCTGCGTTTGGCTTCGTCTGGTCTGCGTGTAACGTTTAAACAACAGATCGGACCAGTTGGAGCCTGATGATGGTCAGGCTGTCATGCTGTGTCTGTTTTAACACATTTGATTGCTCAGGGTGGCATTCTCTCCCCCTTGTCTCTGCAGGCTGTGATGGCCAGTGATTTTGCCATTTCTCAGTTCAAGCATCTCAGCAAGCTCCTCCTTGTCCATGGGCACTGGTGCTATACACGGCTTTCCAACATGATTCTGTATTTTTTCTACAAGAACGTGGTACGTAGCTCCAGACAATCTGTCCCTTCCCCCTTTACACTTTCTTATTCTGCTAGCATAAGGGATGAGGAGGAAATGCCCCCACGTTAAGTGGCTCTGCTTGCTGATGTTTGGGGAGCAGCCAGGAGCACTCCTGCTGCCTTACCAGAAATAATCTGCGAATGTGCTCCGTTTCAGCTGCTGACAGCAAATTGCTAGCCTTGTCCGTCTGCTGGCGTTTTCTATTCCCTATGCTTCTAAATTCAATTAAGTCCTGTCTGGTTCATTTAAGACCTAATTTTTGACCTTCCATGAAAAGGTAGTGACAAGCAGAATTATGAAATGTTTAATGCCGTCTGTCAGTAGAGAATGAAAATGTTTGCTTCCATTTTACAGAAGATACCAAAAAATACCTGGGGTCCTCAAACCAATGTCCCATGTTGTATGTGGAAGACACAGGTGCCAGGGACAACCCAGTTATCGTGCCTTAGCCTGTAGCTGGCTAACACTCAGAAATGAAGAATTCTCTGGCAAACCTGTAAAATGTATTTGTGGTTGAGAGTTATTTGATGGCCAAGGAACTTAATTTTGATTATATAGTTCCTAAAGAGGCAGAATTTGATGAGAATCCGAGCTTCTGATCTTTGACATACCATTTAAATTTCAGTCTCCTCCTTTATAAGATCGTGGTGACCTCAGATTGCTTCGCTTCACTTAAGTTCCTTCCAGGCAGAGTGATTATGTAAATATGTCATGATTTTTAGACTAAATTTATTCCTAGCCTTCAAAAAGTCCATAGGCAGTGCATTAATAGTAAACATAAATTTACATCACTCTATTGAAATACCACCTTTAGGAAAAAAATAACTTCAGTAGGTCATTTTTCGGATACTCCAGATGTGTAATTTAGATCCATGTATCTGTGTGTGTGTGTCTGTCTGTCTGTTGGTCAGCAGAACATTTTTTTTTTTTCTTTTGTCCTGTAGCACAATTAGCTTTTTTAAAATTCTGGGACTTAATGCTCACTGACTTCTACGTTTTTTTTAAATACTTTTTTTTTTTTAATACTTCCCAAGTTTTTTTTTAAATACTTTTGCATTTTTTTTGCTCGGAGCTTGGAGCCTGCTTCGGGTTCTGTGTCTCCTTCGCTCTCTGCCCCTCCCCTGCTTGTGCTCTCACTCTGTGTCTCAAAAATAAATAAATGTAAAAAAAAAAAATTGTAATTACCTTTGCATTTTCCTACCTTCTCCTCTTGTGGTGCAGCTCCTCTTTCCCCATAAAGCCCAGATTAAACCCAAGGGTTAAGAAACACTACTGTCAGAAAGAGAGGTGACGTATATCTTCAGAGAGTGGGGCACTGTTTATTATTAGAGACTGTCACCAGGGAACAAAGACAGAACAGAGACAACAGAGACGGAAAGATGGCTTTCTGCTGTGGAACCCTTGATGGCCACTCCCACTGATAACCTCACAATTTATCTCTACCTCTTTTGTACCTAGCAAAACAGTGAATGCTTTGTAAACTACGGAGAAAAAGGCCCAGTACCAGAAGCCATTCAAGTAACGTATGTTTCTGAGACTGTGGTTCTTGGATCTGAGAAAACTTTTGAGATACTGATGAAGACTATGAATTCACTCCCCAAAACACATGCACCAAATTAATACATTTTCAGGAGCAGGGTGTGGTGTATGTCCATAGACCCTAGACTTAAGGATTATTCTAAGGATTGTGGCCCCTACCCTAAAGTATTCTAGTGTGTCTAGAATGCCAACAATAACATCTCAATATGTTTAAGGCACTCTACAGGTCATGGGCACTTTCTGAGTTGATCTTGATATCAAGCTTTGAGGTGGTATAATTCTCATTTTTCAGATGAGGAAACCAAAAATTCAGAGGGGTTGGGAAAATGGCTTAAAGTGAAAAGAGCAATATGAAGTGTCCTCAGGCCTTGAAGAGGACCCCTAAATCTCGGTCCAGTGCCCTTTCCTGTGGCCTGCCTTGCTTGAGGGCATGGAACTTTTGCCATAGTGGACTTTAGTTCATCTGAGAAAAATATTGGAGGAAACACCGTAGGATGTATGTGTCTCGCCTCTAGGGTGACGACCTGTCCTGATTTGCCAGGGGCTATCTCAATTTTAGCAGTGAGAGTCCCTGTCCTGGGAAACTCCTCAGTCCAAAACTAAGTGGGATGGTTGGCTACCCTGCTGGCACCACTAAACACATAATTTTAAACCATGAAAGCAAGAGAATGAATATTTGTTGTGTGCATGCTTCATACCAGGCACTGGGCTAGGGTCTCTTCGTGTAGAAGAGATTCCTCAGTTTGAAAACTGGCTCTGCTGCTTACCAGCCAGGTAACTCTGTGCAGATTCCTCAGCCTCTCTCTGCCTCAGTTTCCTCGTCCATAAAATAGAACACCGATAATTCCCAAGTTGTTAGGAAGCTTGAGCAAATCATTTGTAAAGCTCTTAGAACAGTGCTAGGACCACACAGTAAGTGGCATGTGTGTGTTCATGTGTGTATGTAAGTACGTGTGCGTGTGTATGTGTTTCACTTAAACATTTACCTAAAAGGGACGCCAAGGTAAGTTGTGGTCTTCCATTCTGTAAGTGAGGGAACTACACCGAGGGAGAGACGGAGATTACACAGCTAAAAATGGCAGCATGTGGCTGGTGCGGTGACGGCACACGTTGCTGTTTCTAAGATGCAAATGTCGCTCTTTGTGTCCGTAGGCCTATGTGAACCTCCTTTTCTGGTACCAGTTCTTTTGTGGATTTTCAGGAACATCCATGACTGACTACTGGGTTTTGATCTTGTTCAACCTCCTTTTCACTTCCGCTCCTCCTGTCATTTATGGTGTTTTGGAGAAAGATGTGTCTGCAGAGACCCTCATGCAACTGCCCGAACTTTACAAGAGTGGTCAGAAATCAGAGGTAGGTGCTAAAGCAAAAATGCTTGGACCAGCGCACATCCGTTGTCAAAGCCAGGGCATTTTCCAGTCAGCGCAGCTCAAATTTTGTGGTACATTCAGGACTACTTAAAACAATTTGAATTAGGGAGCGCCTGGGTGGCTCAGCCGGTTGAGCATCCAACTCTTGATTTTGGCTCATGTCATGATCTCACGGTTTGTGGGATCCAGGCCCACGTAAGGTTCTGTGCTGACAGCATGGAGCCTGCTTAGGATTCTCTCTCCCTCTCTCTCTGCCCCTCCCCCGATTGTGCACATGCCCGTGTGCTTTCTCTCTCTCTCTCTCTCTCTCTCTCTCTCTCTCTCAAGCGTTATTTAATGTTTAAATAAACATTAAAAAAAACCTATTTGGATTATATGGTTGTTTCAGAAGATCTCTGCTAACAGAGATAACAGGAAGATATTAAGTTACTTGCTTCTGAGATGAACAGAGGTAAAACTATGAAAAGCCTTAGGTACTTCTATGAAGAAATCTGGTGTTTAGACCTCACAGCTAATAATGTCTAGTATTTGTGGGGCGACTGGTGTCTCGGTTGGTTGAGTGGCCGACATTGACTCAGGTCATGATCTTGTGGTCCATGAGTTCGAGCCCCACGTCGGGCTCTGTGCTGTCAGCCTGAAGCCTGCTTTGGATTCTGTGTCTCCCTCTCTCTCTGCTCCTCCCCTGCTTGTGCTCTATCTCTCTCTCTGTCTCTCAAAAATAAATAAATGTTAAAAAAAAATTTTTTTTTTAAATAATGTCTAGTATTTGCTAAACCTCACTGTGCCATCTCTTGTGCAAACTACTGAACATTCCATCTCATTTATCTCCACAAAACATGTTGAGGGAGAACCTCAAAAATCTTGCAGCTGGACAAATGGCAGAGCCAGGATGTGACTCCTTCTTAGTCTGGTTCCAAAGCCAAAATCAAATTCTTCATGTTCTACTGTCATGCAAAATAGTGGCTTGTTCTGACTGGCTCCCTCTACTTAAAACCATGCCCTGCCTCTACTTAATTGATCTTCGTGCTGTCAGTCTACCGATGGATCATTTATGTATGTCCCCACTTTCCAGTCTTCTCTCACTGCCCTCATTGCCTCCCACCCAGAATATTGTGGTTGCTGATTAACTGGGCTAGCTGTCTCAGAACTCTTTTCTTTCTTTTTTCTTTTTTATTTTAGAGAGAGAGAGTGCATGAGCAGGGAAGAGGGGCGGAGGGAGAGAGAGAATCTTTTTTTTTTTTTTTAAGTGTATTTATTTATTTTGAGAGAGCACAAACTGGGGAGGGGCAGAGAGAGAGGGAGAGAGAGAATCCCAAGCAGGCTCCACACTGTCAGCGTGGAGCTCAGTGGCGGGGCTCGATCCCACTACCCTGGGATCATGACCTGAGCTTAGATCAAGAGTCGGGTGCTCAACCAACCAAGCCTCCCAGGCCCCCCAAAACTCTTTTCTTTCTAATTTCTCTTCTACAAAATTAATAGTAATTAATGTAGCACTTATGAACATTTTTGTAAATGCCTCCTATATGCCAGGCACTAAGTCCTTAATATACATAAATCTAACCTCAAAATGACCCTATAAGTAAGTGCTATCTTTATCCACACTGTAGGTGAGGAAGGTCAGGCACAAGAAGGTCCCTTCAGTAATCTGCCATGTCACAGTGTTCATGAGTGGTACAGGTGAACTCTGGATCTCTAGCCCTTCCTGTCCACCATTATGCTATGTGGCAGAAAGAACACTGATGCTGTCTTCAGTCCTTGGGTCACCCCCTGCCTCCACATGCTATTTAATGCCAAGAATCCAAAGTGCTTTCACAGGTGCATTGTCAGGATCACAGGGACTGAGGCTGGCCAGGAGCCTGTAGACACCTGTAAGTGGACAAAGCTGAGGGGTCCGTGTAGTCAGATAGTCTGTCTTGAAAGAAGACTCTGTTACTCAAGACTCTTTCAGTTGCAAGTGACAGAAACCAACTCGAACTGGCTTAATAAAAAAGGGAAGTTTATTGGCTTAATAAACTTTTGCATAGCTGCAAAATCCATAGGTAATGATGACAGAACACTGTTACTCTTAAAGCAACTCTAAATGTCCAGGTTAGGACTCACTGGCCTAGCTTGAGTCTCATGCCTTTTCGTTTTCTCCTTGACCAAGGCTGGGACAGTTATCATTTGTGAGGACAGAGCTGAATCACATGGACAGGATTGGAAAGAAGGGTGTCCTATAGAAGTACTGGACAGACAAAAATCAGACCCACCATAAGAAATCTCTGTGTTGTGCTTCACCTACTGTTCTAAAGACACTGACCCAGATCAGTTAAAAATAATGCTGAGTTTATGTTTAAATTCTGAGTGTTTAAATTCTGGTTCTGTGCTGTGTGACCGTGGTAAATTGTTTAACTTGCTTGCATTTCTGTTTCTTTATAGAGATGGTATGAGGATTGAGGAAGATAAAAAGTTCCATCCACATGAACCTCTCAGTATTGTTATTTTTACTCTCCCGAATTAACCAGAAATTTGAGGAAATCTCAAATGTAAAATATGTTTATTTTCCTCAGTCTAACTTTATCCTGACTTGAACTTCCTTTGCAGGCTGGGATGTAAGTTAATGTCCACAGGCTACCTGCAGTAGGCAACACAGAGAAGTCACACGTTCATCTTTCAGGGGAGAAGAAATCCTCATAATCCTTTAATACCATCCAATCCATTTGGATCAAGGAGCTAAATAGGGTTTTCCTAAAGGAATCCAGTCTGACTTAAAGTTGAAGGCCAGGATGCAGGAATGTATGGTTGATATTAATGAAGCTTGTCCTGTACCCCTTACCTAAATGAAATTCCAAGTCCATTGGGGAAAGAGAGTTGAGGGGGGAACGTTCAAAATTTTTGTAGCTGGCATTTTAAAAGCCCATTTGTACAGACTTTGGTTGGTTCTTACCCTTGGAAGAGTTGAGGTCATTGTTTCCTATTGTTGAACCCTGTTATCAATCCTTTGTACACATTGTTCTATTGAGTTGGCCAGTTTTATAATACATGGTAATAGCAAGAGGATTCCCAGCATGTGGCTATTGATAGAAGGTCATTGATTTCATTGAGTTTACCTTCCAGAGGAGTTGTCCTTTCTTTGAACTTGGTCTTCAAATGAATTCTGTTTTATGCTTGAGCCAGTTCCTGCCTTCAGCATCATGAAACATACTCTCCGAGGTTTCAGAATCTTCCCCTGAAGGAGATGATGTGGAGGGCTGTAGCAGAGGCTTCCCTTCCAAGAAACAATCATCTGTTAACCATCTCTCATCACCCACACAGTCATCTTTTCTGGCTTGGACTTCATGTCCACATTTTCCCTTTCGGTTTCCAAGAGATCCGATGAGTTCATCTCTTTAGCCTCTCATTCATCTTTTACCCTTCTCTACTTCCCAAGTTCCCTTACTCACGTAACTGCTGTGGAGTAATTGTGCTTTTACCTTATTTGAGCTAGGATTTTTGAGCAACTTCCATTCATCCAGAAGCATGAAGTTACATTTTAGCTTATCCCCAAATTGTTCTCTCTTGTCTAGTGGCATTTTGGTTGCCCCTTTGGTTCTGCTGCATTCTCTTCTATCATTTGATTGTGCTTCTGCTTAGATTTTATGGACATTTGGATGATGAAAGGCTGGTAAAATATCCTATCATTTTTAAGGAGGAAATAGTAAAAGACACACAAGGAAAAGGAACAGGACAGTGTAATAAAAGGAACAATAATAGTAATAAGATCAGAAACAATAAATCCTCATTGTTTTGATTTTCCGGAGGACAAAGAGATCCTTTTAAAAAAGGATAGATTTTAAAACTCTAAGTGTAGTCTATTGAAGAATAAAAGAGTGTATATGGAGAATTTGTGTATTTCTAAAACTTTGTTATTTAGAAGACATTGGTTATTTTCAAGGAAATTTCAGCCTTTTCGTATTTGGAAGGAAATGAGAATGAGAACATGTTAAGAAAAGAGAAGACTAGGGCAGGGATATAATACATGTGTTGCCATTTTTATCCATGGCAGACATCACTGATGGACCATAGCACTCTATTGTTCCTCCTGGGTCTGAATGCAGCCTCAGAATCGTTCTGCACACACATCAACATTCAGTCAGAGGTGGCTCTTGTTTCAAAAAGTGTTTTCAAGTAGAGATTAGTGTCTCTGCTTGAACTTTTTTGTTATAAGCTTTTGGTAAGAAGCAGTTTAACACATGCAAAACTATATAGGAATATTTTATTAATCCAGCAAATATTTACTGAGTACTTGATAGGTACCAGGTACTGTTTTAATCACTTGAATAAAAAAAAATCAAAGCCCCACTGTATGTAGTTTGCATTTTGTTGAATGACCCATTAGGTACACAAATATAGTTATTGCCAATGGTGATGAGAGATGTTTCTTGTTGGAGAAAAAGAGTGCGTGCACACACCCAAGCGGGAGAGGGAGAGAATCTTAAGCAGACTCTGTGCTAAGCACGGAGCCCACTGTGGGGCTTGCCCAAGGTTGATCAAAAGATATGAGTGACATGAGCTGAACAGAGTTCCTTTATGGATTTTTTTCACCTAGGAATTTATTCAACTGTCACACCTTATTTGTTCACCACTGTTTACAAATTCCCATGAAGGGAATATAGTCTTCTTAGAGAAGCAAAAGTAAGTATTGGCTTGTGTTGTTCCTTGACTTTGCTTTGACCCATTTTAATCTTGATCCCTCCGCAATATCTGTTTCCTTTTCAGGCATACTTACCCCTTACCTTCTGGATCACCTTGTTGGATGCCTTTTATCAAAGCCTGGTCTGCTTCTTTGTGCCTTATTATGTGAGTCCCCGTTCACTCAAAGAATATGCTATTAATGAATCAACAAGGCTTCTTTGTTGCCAGTATAAACACACAGGATGGATATATTAGGGTAGATTGCTCATATAATCAAGTTGATTATTAGCTGACTAAATTATAATGTCCCCCCGAAAATGTTAGATAATGGATTAAGTTTGGAGATAAGTACCTAGTTGACTCCTCTTGTGTCTCCTTTTTAGCCCTGTACTGCTTGATCAGTTTTGCAAATGACCTGAATAAAATTGAGAGTCCAGGCATATAATGAGATGAGTCAAAATCAGAAAGGCAAAGTCAGAATATGAGATTTATTATTAGTGCTGGGCTGATGATATTCATAGTATTAAATTTAAGTTCTTATTCATAGTCTCTTCAAAACTAAAAAACCTGTTTCACAGGTGAGGAATAGAAGAAACGTGACTAAGGAAAGAACGTGTAAAAATGAACTTTAAAATTTTGCCAGCACCAAGCACAAAACATGATGTAACTGCCCACCCATACACAGCCCTACCCAGAAGAAAACACTAGTTTGATCATAGATTGGTGTTAACAAAAAACACAGTGTTAAGAATGAGAAAGGTTATAGTCTCTAAGTTAACAACTTCTATTCTTTAGTTATTTATTTAAATAAAATGACTTGAATTTGCCCAGCTAGAATATTCCAGGTTTACGGCATTTCAAGGGAATACAGATAAGGCAATCTGAAGTGTAAAGCAGAGGAGAACAATTATGAAATGCCAGAAATTGTGAAATGTCAGAAAATAGTGTCATTCAAAGAATACTTTAAGGACTTGAGGACATATACGTAGGAGAGGAGGGGATATTTACTTAGCAGAGATATATACTCAAGATAGCCTTAATAGCTGCCTCAGAGGCTTGCAGCTCTGTTCAATGGGACATATTTCCTATATTTCTATACTTCAAAGAGCTGGGAGAGTAAGTACAAGGTTCTGGGAGGATGAATTATGACTCAGGATAAAGAGGCATTCCAACTGAAAAGTTCAGAGATTAGACGGCCTAGCTAAGAGTCAGTCTCTCTCTTCTGGAAATGTTCGAGTTTATCCTAAATGACCCGTTGTTGAAGAAGGGACCCATCCACAGTTGAGCTGTACAATAAAGGAATGGTATTCACACCACTGAATGTGACAACTCTCCTGCATCACCGCCTGTTGTCCTTTTTGTAGACCTACCAGGGCTCAGACATTGACATCTTTGCATTTGGAAACCCCCTGAACACAGCTGCTCTGTTCATCATTATCCTCCACCTGGTGATTGAAAGCAACAGTTTGGTGAGTGGTTTTCCTGCCTCTGAATTGGGCTGAAACTGTGCTTGGGGAAGTGTCTTCTATTAGCAGTGACCCTACTTAAACCCTTCATGCCTAGAAGACACATGTTAACAAGAGTAATGATTCCCAATAAGAGGGGTGATTCATGGCTACTCTTGTTGACTGTTGAGTGCCATTATGTTGAGCTCGATGTGTAGCCAGGGAAAGTGGGAGATACCTACCTGGTCCCCTTGGTGGTAGCCATGATGGATGGTTCATGGAGGCGTGAATCCGGCTGGAGAAATAATTGATGGCCAATACTCTTCAAGATGGCCAACATTATTAGATATTGCTGATGTCTTGCAACTCAACTAAAAAGAGGGGTTGTGCCATAATCCTGGTATACTGACTTTAGTAAGTGATGATTTTATCATAACAAAATTTCTCATGATACAGGAACATATTATCTTTCCTCCAGAATTTTTACTGTTCATTTAAATCTAGGTCTTTTTTATCTTATTTGCTGACTTAATGATAAAGTTAGGTCTCTTCATCAAAATGATTGTACTGTAGCTCTCTGCAGCAAAGCTAATGTGTAGGATTCAGATCATGAGAGCTTGGTTATAAACCTTCCTTTGCAGGTGAACATTCTACCCAACTCTGAAGAATAAACTGCCTCTGTGATTATTGATGCCAGTTCCTCATTTCCGTTGGCATCATCTTTGCTATAGTCTAAGCCACTATCATCTCTTCCTGGACTATTGTACAGCCTCCTTAGTCTTCCCACCAACCTCTACTCTTGACTCCTCTAGCCGTCCTCTGCAAAACAACCAGAATCATCCTTTTGGAACACAAACCATGTCTTGTTGCTGTCCTTTGGGTAAAACCCCTCAGTGATTTCCTACTGTACTTGGAATAAAATTGAAAAGCCCTAAGATGGCCTACAAGACTTCATGCAGTGATACCTCTCCTTTTCTCTCCAATCACATTTCCACTGGAAACACACTGTCCCTTTTCAGTGGCTCCGATACAGTGAGCTCCTTACCTTATCGGGTCCTTAGCATTCACCATACCTCCTGAGGGGAGTATTCTTATTCCCTTGGTTCCCCACACTTTTCCCAGCTCAAATATTATTTTGGGTCTCAGCAAAAATGCTGCATTCCCCAGGGGCCCTTCCCTAACCATCCATTGTCTCATGCCATCCGTTTGCTTTTATCCATGACCCTAATAATAATTTCTTACTATTCAGCAGTTACGTGATTGTCTGATTCATGTTTACCTTCTGCCTTAAACTATAATCTCTGTGAGGACAGAGTTCATATTTATTTTGTTGACCACTGTATACCAGAATCTAGGACAAGACTGGCATATCGTAGGTGCTTAAAAATATTTGAATAGATAAACAAATAATTAAATCACTAACCAGTATTTAGAGTGTTTTTACCACCCTGGTAGTGAATGCATTTCACACAGGAATAGCTGAATGAGGTTATAGTTGAAATGTTATGTGCAGTTATATTGTAAAATTATTTATAATAAATTCTAAAGTAGAGCTGAATATTTCTGGCATCACTTCCTTTGCTTACAACCTTCTATAATCAAACTGTACAAGCCCAAAGTATAGTAAAAGGTTAATATCTGAAAATACCAGGTAGGGAGACTAAAGGGAATTCTAGAACTAAAATATTTGGCATTGTTTTAGTATCTATTTGATTTCATTTTTAAACAATTTTGTAGGCACTCTTAGTTACTACCCAAGGGATTGTCATAGGTTCTAGCATTTATTAGCGTTTCAAAGGATCTAATGGATCAAGTGTGTCCGTTTGAGTTCACTGGTTATGAACAGCAACCTGAGCAAATAGAAAAGTTATTAAAAATATACTGAAGAACGATGATAAAATCAAACCAAACCATCCTGAGAAACGAGAGTGGCTCCAGACATCCAGGAAACAAACTAACGGACAAGATTGCTCTGCTCTGAATTGGCTATAGTCATTTTCTTTCTGCTCTTGCCTCACTGTGCTCCAAGTTTAGTCCCTGGTGACAGAATTCTGTTTCCTTAGCTTCAGTCCTAGACTTTGGCTAGAGGAGGGATATCGTGCCAAGACTGTGCACAATGTTGGGCTGAGAAGGAAGAAAGTGAAAGCCAGGCGCCAAGAAAAACAGTGTTTGCTATTCATATAGCAAATAGTGTCCTTTATAGGACGCATCATTAAACTTTTTTCTCATGCCAGGACGCTAGAGCTCACAGCCTCGGAGAGTCCCTTGTCAGTAAGAGTCAGCCATTGGGAGGGTGTGAAGCACCCTCATCTCATTGTCACCCCCCACCTCCCTGTTTTCACCCAGTGTCTCTTGACTCTAACTGTATCAACTTCTGTAAATGTGCCAACCATCAAGTTGCTGTCTCACTTGCCAAACGCACATCCTTAGGGAAAAAAATTCAGGCAGTAGCGTTCAGTGGGAAGGAAAGACATCTGAGAAAGAAAGACAAAAGATAACAAATAATTGCCTTAGAGGCATGATGACCATCAGGATGTAGCCAACACTTTCTGAGCAGTTTGTACATTTTACACAAAATGAGCAGTCTTTGCGATGCGTGTGAAGATGTCTACCTTGGGGAAATACTTTGCAGAATTAAGAGAGAAAAGGAGAAAATTACAGCCTTAGAAAATATTACTGAAGGCAGTGCTTCCCCGCAAAAGCATAACCTTTTCCACCATGGTATACACTATGATCTTAGGTGGTAGTATCCACTGCACTAAATAACACTGAATACCCCACTGTGGCAATTTCCCTTTGTAACAAAGGTCAGACTGTAGACTCGGCAGTTACGATAATACGTAATGGCGACATTGCATTTAAGGAAGTCATCTACTTGTTTTTCGAAATGAAGTTACTTAAATAGTAAGCCAGTTTAAGGGAAATACTAAGAGGGGCACCTGGATGGTTCAGTGGGTTAAGCCTCCGACCTCGGCTCAGTTCATGAGTTTGAGCCCTGCGTCGGCTCTGTGCTGATGAGGCGGAGCCTGCTTGGGATTCTCTGTCTCCCTCTGTCTCTGCCTCTACCCCACTCTCACTCTCTCTCTCAAAATAAATAAATAAACTTAAAAAAATATATATATATATTAAGAAAAATTCCAAGCTATCCACAGATACAAAGGTGGCTAGGTTACAGTGTGAAGAAAAAGATTTGTTTCTTGTTCATATGAAGTCAGCTGAGGTTCCAGATAGCTCTAGAGTACTTGTTCTCTGAGTGGGGGGCTGAGTGCCCTGGCTATGTCTTGTAGCTTTACCATCTGGAATTGTCCCCAAGAGGGGGATCTTCTTGATCAACATGGAAGGAAAGGAGACCGCATGGGAAATTGCACACCAGCTCTTCCATGCCTCTAACCTGGACATTTTGCATCTCTCTTCCATTCACATTTCATTGGTCAAAGCAGGATATATGGCCATACTTAATTTCAAGGGGATGAGGAAATGCAATCCTTCCACGTGCTTATGATGGGAAGAAATTCGAATATTGGTGAGGAACAGTAATGTCTGCCAGCCCTGTGAATGGGTAAAGTTTGAGGACTGAAGTATAACTTAATGAAGAAACAGACCAATTAGTGACTGTATTAAAAAGAGAGAGAGAGAAAGCGAGAATGCGACACCTTATGGTGCGTGGACAATATAAAATAGTCATCAGAATCAACCTGTTGGCATTTGACTTAGCTTTACAGAATTTCAACAGTGATATGAACTGTTCACGAAAGATGCTCTCATCTCTTTGGTATTTTGTGTTTTGTTCTCTAAGGTTTGTGAAGCTTATTCATTGCTCAGACATGTTGTCTCTTCAGCAGAACAGAGTGCATCGGGGTGCAAAACCCTGTCAGTGAGAGAGTGTTCATTTCCCCCGCTTTTCATGTCTTGCAGACCTGGATCCACATGCTGGTCATCGTTGGTAGTGTCTTGTCTTATTTTCTCTTTGCCTTGGCGTTTGGAGCCATGTGTGTGACTTGCAACCCGCCATCCAACCCCCACTGGATCATGCAGGAGCACATGCTGGATCCAGTGTTCTACTTGGTTTGTGTCCTCGCAACCTGCGTCGCCCTTCTGCCCAGGTATGGTGTCTTATCATCAAGAGAGTAAGTGAGATCACAGGCTGAGAATTCTTCAGGCAACTGCTGAGAATGGATGGCAGACCGTCCTGTTTACTAGTGGAGAGGTCAGCCTGTGTACTAGTTAAAACATTGATGTGTTAGCTCCTTTACCAGAGAACAAATATGGTTTAAGCGAACTGGAAGGGATAGGTCTCTCTCGTGGAAAATTCTGACTGGTTGACAGTCCCCAAAGATGGGGCAGCTTCACCCACAAGGTTATATGAGGATCCTTTCCTCTGTCCTTTTGTTCTGCCAACCCCCACGGGTGTTGCCCTTATCTGCATGATTGAAGGTGACTCACCCTCAGCCCATCCACCTCCCTGCCTGCAGAAGGGAGAAAGAGAGAAAATGGAGTGCGAGCAGCTTTCTTCTTCTTCCTTTTTTTTTTTTTTTTGATGCAGAAGTGACCCAGAAGTTGCTCATATCCCCTTAACTAGAACTTAAGTATCTGGACTCTGAGTGACTAAAATCTGAGTGTTTTTAAAAGGAAAAAGGGGAGAATGCATACTGAGGGACAGCATTGGTCTTTCTACAGCCTATAACTGCTGAAAACTTAATCTGAGTTAGTTACCTTTCCCATTTTAGTTTAAATGGAATTTCTAATAATGTACAGGATGGAACTGGCTAAGAAGTATACGTGGGTTTTTAATCTATAGCTCTTTCTCTTTATATTTTTATAAAATTTATCTGTTTAGCTGGAAACACTTTGCCAAATAGTTGTTCTACCTTTGTAAACATGGTGTGAGAGTCAAATGGTGATTTCAGATGATTCTTTAAGAGAGCTGACAAACTGACTCCCAGGCCAAATCTGACCCGCTGCCTGGTTTTAAAAGTAAATAAAGTTTCGTTGGAACATAGACATACTTATTTATGAGTTATCTATGGCTGATTTCGCACTACAGTAGCAGAGTCCAGTAGTTCCAACAGAGACCGTCTGGCTTGCAAAGCCTGAAATATTACTATCTGGCCCAGCGGAAGAAAGTTGGCCACCCCAAGTTTGTAACACCAATGTAAGACAGCATGAGCACAAACTCTGTTACTGATGGGCATTCCTTCTAGAAATGTGTAAGAAAAGCCCTCTTGAGTCCTTCTATGGTGTTTACAATTGTGTACTTGACAGTATTACTGCTCAACTGAGATGCTTCCATGCTACTCACTGTGATTATCAGCTTTCAGATCAAAAACTAACAAGGTGATTCCCACCAACAGTGCAAGAGGGTTCCCGTTTCTTCACATCCTCTCCAGCATCTATAATCTCCTGATCTGTTCATTTTAGCCACTCTGACTGGCGCCAGGTGCACTGTTGGTGGGAACGCAAACTGGTACAGCCACTCTGGAAAACAGTGTGGTGGTTCCTCAAAAAATTATAAATATATCTACCCTATAACCCAGCAATAGCACTGCTAGGAATTTACCCAAGGGATACAGGAGTGCTGATGCAGAGGGGCGCTTGTACCCCAGTGTTTATAGCAGCACTTTCAACAATAGCCAAATTATGGAAAGAGCCTAAATGTCCATCAACTGTCCATAAAGAAGATGTGGTTTATATATACAGTGGAATACTCTTTGGCAATGAGAAAGAATGAGAGAGAGAAAGAATGGCCATTTGTAGCAACATGGATGGAACTGGATAGTGTTGTGCTAAGTGAAATAAGTCAGGCAGGGAAAGATACCGTATGTTTTCACTTATATGTGGATCCTGAGAAACTTAACAGAGAACTATGGGGGAGGGGAAGGGGGGGAAAGTTACAAAGAGGGAAGGAGGCAAACCGTAAGAGACTCTAAAATGCTGAGAATAAACTGAGGGTCGATGGGGGGCGCGGGGGAGGGGAAAGTGGGTGATGGCCATTGAGGAAGGCACCTGTTGGGATGAGCACTGGGTGTTGTATGGAAACCAATTTGACAATAAATTTCATATAAAAAAATAAATAGAAGAAACAAAACAAAACTAAAATGAAAAAATAAATAAATAGAATAAAAACTAACAAGATGAGCTTGTAGAATTTACAAGGACACAATTCCTAAAAAGTTATAGCCCGAAAAGAAAAATCCTCCCAATTGTACCACTAAGAGTACAATTCTATCTGACATTGTCGTGGTAGGCTGAAAAAAGTGACCCCTAAAATATACCCATGCCCTAATCCCTGGAACCTGTGAATGTTGAGTTTTTTGCTTATGCAGATGTGATTAAGGATACTGAGATGGGGAGATTATCCTGTATCATCTGGGTGGGCCCTAAATGGGGAGATTATCCCGTATTATCTGGGTGGGCCCTAAATGCAATCGTAAGTATCCTTATGAGAGAGAGGCAGAGGACAATTTGACACAAGCAGTTATGAGAAAGCACTCCAGCCAGAGTGGCAGAGATTCCTTGGCTACAGGCTAAGGAATGCCAGCACTTATCAGAAGCTGGAAGAGACAAGGACTGGATTCCCCTCTAGAACCTTTATAAGTTGCATGGCCTTTCCTCCACCTAGATTTTGGTTCAGTGAACCAATGCCAGAATTTTTGGCCTCCAGCGGGTACATGGGTAGCTCAGTAGGTTAAGCATCCAACTTTTGATTTTGGCTCAGGTCAGGATCTCATGGTTCATGAGTTTGAGCCCTGAGTCAGGCTCAGTGCTGACAGCACGAAGCCTACTTGGGATTCTCTCTCCCTCTGTCTCTGCCCTCCCCAGTTGTGCTCTCTCTTTCAAAATAAATAAACTTAAAACAAAAACAAAAACTCTTGGCCTTCAGAACTGTGGGAAGAAAGTTTGGTCGTTCTAAGCCATCAAGTTGATGGTAATTTGTTACAACGGCCCTAGGAAACTAACAGACTTTGATATGGGGAAGATGGGTGTTGCTATCACAAATACCTAAACATGTGAAGGTGGCTTGGAAACTGGAGAATGGGCAGAGACTGGAAGAATTTAGAGGTACCTGATAGAAAAATGCTAGACTTCTTTAAACAGACTGTAGATAATCAGGGACATTAAAGTTCCTGCTGGTGGGGATTCAGAAGCAAGTGAGAAGCACGGGTTGAAAAAACCATATCATCTTAGAAAATACATAGACGGTCTTAAACAGAATGTTCCTAGAAATGTGGGTGTTAAAGGCACTGGTGAGGAGTTAGAAAGAAATGAGGAACATGGTATTGGAAGTTTGAGGGAAGGGGATCTTTGCAATGTAGTGGCAGAAAACGTACCCAAAGTGTGTTCTGTTATGTGGAAAAGAGAATTGATGAACTATGAACTTGGATATTTAGTGTTGAAGATTTGGCCTGGTTTCTGCATGCTGCTTTGAGTAAAATATGAGAGAAAATAGACTGAGGGAAGGCCTGTTAAACCCAGAGAAGCTAGATTTAGAAAATTCTCAGCCTATCCAGATTTTAAAAGTTGTTACAATTAAGAGATTGGCTTTGGGGAATATGCTCTAGAGAAAAGGGGAACTGTGGCCGGACAACCTTTTGCTGGTGCTGAAGAGATCAGGTCTGTGACTTCTGGATCCCTTCAGCCATCTTGACAGCCACCAGGAAAGGAGATGGGGTTATATAGGAAAGATCTGTGGAGGACCCTCAATTAATGGCATAACTCTGCATGACATATATATTGGAGACCCACAAGGTTTATGAGACTCCTGTACCAGCATAAACACTGCCAGCTTGGACTGAAAGGGACAAGTTTGTAGCAATGTGTCATAGTACTCACGGGAAACTAAGAGTTAGCATTTTTTGAATGCTTACTATGTGCCAACACTCTGTCTGCTTTCCATGTATTAACTTATCTAACAGCCTATGATCTAGCAGTGTCGGCACCTCTCCTGCTAAGATTTTATTTTTTTATTGATTTGACAAGCACTTTTAGGGCACTCACTGTTTTCCAAGTGCTTTTACAAATATCAACTTATTTAATATTGTTAGTGCCTCCATTTTATAGTTTGCTTATCTTTTCCTTTTACCTCAGGAAGACAAATGGCCACCAGACCCTTTTACTTTTTCTAATTGGTGACTATTTTTTGTGTCCCTGTGCTACATTTGAGGTGAATGTAACTCTGTGGTGCTTTTTGTAACCTAGGTTTGTGTACCGAGTTCTTCAGGGATCCCTATTTCCATCTCCAGTTCTAAGGGCGAAGCACTTTGACAGACTGACTCCAGAGGAGAGGACTAAAGCTCTCAAGAAGTGGGCAGAGGCTGGAAAGATGGGCCAAGTGACACCCAAGAATGCTGACCACTCAGACTCCAAGTCAGAGAAAAGAGCTAAGTCTGGCCCTGCTGACAGCTTTGCAATGATGTCAGCACCTTCTCGTCCTGTTGACCAGGGAGACTTCTCTGTCCATGAAACTGCTTTGGACTCAGACTACTGTGAAACCAAGGCCTCAGGGATGGCTGGGCCCCCAAAGGGTTAAAAAAAAAAAAAGCATTGTAGCCTCCTTGGAGTTGCAAGTATTCCCTCAGATTTGGAAGAGGGACCTTGAAGAGGCACCTCTATCAAGAATGAAATGGATTTTTCCCTAAGGGACATGAACATTCATTCTACTGTGCTTGGAAAAGCCAATGTGATGACCTTTATCATATGTTTGTAGATACATTTGTAAAAGGACTTGGAGTGTGACCTGAACAGAGTTTAGGGAAGTGAAATACTTAATTCAGAATCAAATGCTTTTATGAAACTTTTTGGACTTTGTAAAAGCTCTTTTATTGTCTTACAAGTGCAGACATTCTTAAGGGATTCCTTTGAGATGTATTTATTTAATTGGGAGATCTCCGATTCCAGGGAAGTGTTTTCAATGAGCAGACTCCAATCTGAATTGTTTTAAATGAAAAAAAGTAGTTTTCAGATCAGTTAGAACTCCAAAGAGAAAAAAATGTTACATATAAATGGTTCACTTCCAGAAAAAAAATTCAAAGAACCTTCTAATGACAGTGTACCTACAATAGGGTAATAGCTATACTATTTGAAATGGAGTTAGTGATTATTAGTAGCTTATTTCATGCAGGAAGGTGCCTTTGGTTGCCTGCAGATGTTAGGCATATCTTTCTGCTCATGTCAGTGTTCTCTTGAGGGGGAGTCTTCATTGGGAAAGGGCAGAGGGATGCCAGGGTTCCGTAGGAATGTGTTTCTCTCTCAGCTTTCAGTCAAAAGACAACCTTTTATGAGGTCTGCCTCTATGCAGCTGTTGTCAGTTGGGACACAGACCATAGGTAGGGGCAGACAGAATCAGCTGAGTCTCTAGCCTATTTGGCAATTTCTTGTATTCTAAAACTTACAATCGAAAGCCTGATCAAAATGAGACAATCAATTTCAAAACAGTCTTTCAGAGACCATTTGAGGGTTCATGGTCCTTACAGAATCCTACAAATTTCTCTGGTGTTACAACTTTTAAAAGTGATTTACTGTGAATTGGGACTGATACAGGTGGTTCTCAGAAGGATTTCATGAGGTTCTTAGAAAACTTCATTTTTTAAATATATTTTAGGACAGGAATGTCCATAGCAAGTTACTTGCTGTTGCAAATCATGTATGCTGGCTTTAGTTGGAACAAAGTCTAGTTTACCAAGTAAGCCCAGGTATTATAAGATCATCTATTCTTGTTGAGTTCTTTTTAAAATTCAGTATCTATTCATCTGAACATTGTCAGCCACTAGTCACCCAGAATCTCCTTCCTGAAATCTCCATGCTAATGTTCTCTGTCTGTATCAAGGTCTTATGACTATTAATCTGTTATTCTCAGGGCTTGATATTTTCCTGATACCTACTTTCCTGGTCTGACATTTTTTTTTTTATAACTGTCTGATGCTACTACAAATAGTCTTTTATACAGACTGATTTCTAGAACTTTCAAAATCCCACATGGAGGTTGCTTTCTGCTTTCTTAATGATTTTTTTAAAATTGTTTAATAAATAATTTGTACAAAAAACTGTCATCATTCCTGTAGATACCACTGAACCTAATAGTAATTGTTACCTGAGCTTAGAAGGAAGCTCTTAAAGCACACCTTTTACCAGAATATTGTAGTGACCTTTTCTTATATGGAAAAATCAGTAATGTCATAGCAGCTGGCATTCATTCTCTGAATATAAATAAAGGGTTAGAATGTAAAGAGAAAAGAATAAGCCAAGAAGACTAAGAAAAAAAGTTAAGTTTCCAGATGTCAAGTATCCGTACGTAAGAGTAGAAGAAACTCGAGTGTTCATGTTATGTGTCCGCAATCTCTTATCCACAATTCTAAAATCCCAAGAGGTCTGAAACGTGAGGGTTTTTTCATAAGTTAGGCACAAATTAAATGTACCAGACAGATGTAAAACTATTTATTCAGTATAATTATTCAGGTGTTTTGCTACAAAAATGTATAACTGGGTGCTAAACTGTATTGTATCTTTTAGATTCTGAAAAATTCAGGATTCTGTCACACAGCTAGCCCTCAGGCAAAAAAAGATTTGGGATCCATATGAAGCCCTTAACAGGCCTCATTTACAAGTGAGTAACCTTTACACAAAGTTACTGCATTTTGGTGTTCAATATATTTTCCCAAATTTGAGGGATCATTGTTCTTTATAGCCAGAAAAAAATGGTTAATAATGTATATTTTGAGGTATAATTTTATCCCAAAAGATTTATAAAAGAATTATTCCAGGCTCCCAAAATGTACTCTGTAGACATGAAAGATCCTTGGACTCTTACCAGGATTAAAGTTTTCTTTGGACGCTTAAGTAACCTGAGACTATTAGCAACCTTTCACTTCAAAAAGCCATCCGTTACCTAAAATAAAAGAGCACGTTCCTGTGAGAGGGAGTCCAAGACAGGTAAATTCAGGTTGGTAGGCGGCTGGGGCCAACAATTATGGTGGGAGACACAGTTTCCTGGGACTTTCCATCCATGTTCTATGTCCAATAAAAAAATAAAAAAAAAAAAAAAGGATTGTACCACTTTATTTGTATTGCAGGTTATTTAAAATAAGTACAACAGGTACACTTGACTGAACAGAAGTTGAACAAGGCTAAAAGTTATTACATTAAGTATGCACCTACAACTATAACAAAACTGACATAATGTTCTTAAACTTTCATACAATTGTGACTGCAGTTCCGTTGCTGGATTTCACATTCTGAGTAGGTTCACACAAACTAGAGACTAGGAGAGGAAGAACACGGAACGTGTCAAGACAACTTTTTGAAACTGAAATATGTGGGCACATAGAAAAGAGTAGAAAAATACATGTATAAAATAGCAGGTAGTGTCTGCTGAGGCAGTCCGGGTTGCTTGCTGGTGAAGGTTAGTAGGGAACCCTACTTGCTCAAAAGGCATTTGGATGTTGCAAAATGAACGCCTAACTAAATTACTTCCGTGTGAAAATCTATATTTTGGAGCTTTTTAGTGGGGAGAGATTGATGTGCATAAAGTGGCCTAGTGCTTAAAAGCAGTAAAAAAAATTTTGTTTTAATCAACAGGAGGAAATGGCAACAACACCAGATAGGAAACATGTTTCAAGGACAAAATGTGGTACTCCAGGCAAACTTTCACCGTGCTTTGAGATGTGGTTCTGCGACTCTATTGTTATGGGTGAACACAGGACAATTGGAAAATATGGAATTGGAGGTCGGGTGCAATTTAATTTTCCTCTTCCAAAATTGAATCTCTCCAGTCTAAAGCGAGTTCTCCTTTGGCAAGCTTTAATCTCCATTCATTGTCACACGGGCAAAACAAAATGTTTTCCACGAATATGCTTCTAGTTGTTAAAATCTCAGTCAGCCGATACACAATGAACAAACCCCAGCTCTGGAGAAGCTTTTGTGGAGACTTTTCTATAAAGCAACATCCTTGATTTGAGTTCAGAGCGTGCAGTCCTCTATGGGAGTGCTAATGTTGATGTCTGAAGAACTTTGTGTTCAAAATGTCCTTCCATTTCAGCTACCGCAGTGGATGCTACTTGTCTTTTATATCTGTCCGTCATAGGTTCTCAGAATTATGCAAACTTGAGAAGAATAACAGTAAATCATTTAAGCTTGTAAATTATCCTGGCTTTTTAATAAATCAAAAGCAAGTCTCCAGCATTAATATTGCAATTTGCCACCGTGCTCAAGAAACAAAAACCGGCAAAGATTAATCATCCTGGATCTCAAGGTCCTCTTTGTGACTGAAAGAGAATTTTCCATAACCTGCTCCCCTAGCACCTGTCATATTCCAGGGCTGATAAATTTTGTGCTAAGGTCAAGGTTAGGCCTGGCAAGAGAACAAAATCTGCTTTTCTTTGTTTTTGGTTTTTTTTTTTTTAAGACTTCATTAAACTTGAAATAAGAGAAAACTAAAGTTGAAAAAAAACTGAATAAAATTAGACCAAAACAAACATGAAAATTTGCAGTGCACTGCCGAGCATCCCGGTCCACGGAAAGTGCTTCTGTTCAGCTGTCTGCGGGAAGCACTCCACAGTCAAAAAGGCCATTTTCTTTGAATGTAGCTGGCAAAAGTCTCTGATCATCTTTGGGATTAGTTTAGGAGGAAGGTATGGATGTATATTTGTCTTTCAATCCACTCGACGAAGTAGGACACATTGCTATAAACCCCAGGCCCCAGGACTTTGGAAAAGCACACGGAGCCCCATGAGGTTAAACCAAATAATGTCCACCGTCCTCCAGGCCGCTCACAAACAAGTGGCCCGCCGCTGTCACCCTGTAATGAATAGCAGTGCACATTAGTCACTGGTATTTCGGAACCCTCATGGCGTCTGTGTTATCCTGAGGGTGCAATAAAGCCAAACCCAGCTTAACCAACTTCTTGGAAAGTTCTAACAAAGCTTTCATTGCCAACTGGTGGAGGGAGCGTGCTTTCGACCTACGCAAGTGGAACTTGCCCTTCCACTCTGATCTTGAAAAAAACGGAGGTGCCTTGGGAAAGGACTACATTCTTTTTTTTCCCCCAAGAAATCAGAAGATTTCTCAGTTATTTCCTGTGCTAAATTCAAATAGGTCATCATTTCTTTTTAAATGGGTGTATCAGAACTAATATTCTGCTAGTTTGATCTCATTCTTTAACTTTGAGTCATTTTATAAATGTGGAAAGTACCCAAATGGGACATTCAAAGATTTGATTTTCTCCACAAAGCATTACTAGAAAAATACTCCAGAATAACCCTATTTTCAAGATTCATGCTCCATTAATGTGTGCATTCAGTAAAAGACACTGACAACTTGCTTGATTTCTTAATAGTTTTTAGGACCGTTCCAATTAGTATGCTTGAATGGAAAACACCACATAAGAATTATTTCCGGCAAGGTATTTTGTGGATAGCTTGTATTCTCTTTCACGTGCGTGGGGATTTTCGTTCTTGACATCTAACTTCAGGTGTTGCAGTTCTTCTGCCCACATGTAATTAAGACACTATGACTTTATAAATGTTACTATTTGTTACATCTGAAAAGATCAGAGATTAAGTGCATTCCACACTGCCTCAAAAGAGAGGGATGGATACCTTGTAAAATAAGGAAGTAAGTGTGGAAATTCATAGTGGGAGTTTACCAATAATCCTTGCCCTGTAAAAATTTCAGACTTAGAATTACCTAGATGGTCTTCCCGCTCGGGTCATGTTGGAGAAAAACAGTAATTATGTTTATTGATGCCTCCTCTAAACCCTTGCCCTCGGATTAGCTCATTTAATCCTCATGAAACCCCTATGAGTTGACAATAATTATAATGTGCGTGTTGGAGGCAATGAGCCTGAAGCACAGGTGTGTAACGTGTGCGTTGGCAGAGTTAGCGTTAGACGCAGGCGTCCTGACACCATGACTCCAGCTCCATAACTACTTCTCAGAAGTGTCAGCAACCACTACTGCTATTGGAAATAGAGTTTTGACTGTGCTGTGGGCTTTTGTGGCAATGGCGATCCTTACGTTCCTAACTTAGCAATGCCGTAAGCCTGAATAGTAAGGATAGACCTTGCAAGAGGCTGAATAAACCGTTCTGCCTGGAAGCCTCATGGAGTTTTTTAAAGCAAAATTTACTAGAAAAATTTTATCAAATTCCACAATTGTTTTATCTCCCCTTAGGTAAAGGCAAGAGTAAAATGCTGACTTATTTAGGATAAGCTGTTTATTATGCCAGAGTGTTATTAAAGTTGGACGTGCCTACGTTGCCTCTAAAAAAGAAGCCTCTGCAGAGAAGAGAATGGAAAGGGGTACGCGGTAACTTGGGAATTCGGTATACTGAAAGATGCTGCCAATAAAATCAAATGTAACTAGCATTTCTAAAAAAAATGAGACGTGTACAGATCAGCATCTCTGTACTTTCAGATCAGGAATTTAGCCAAATAACTATTCAACATCTACTCTGCAAGATTCTGTGCTAGGGTATATGCAGACGAAGAAGGCATGATTTTTTTTTGTCCCAGAGAGGTCACAAGTCTGCTTGGGTACCAAGCATAACTCTACTTGAAAGCCAGGACTAAGGACCATGACGAAGGAGTCTTCAAAGGAGTGAGCGATTACTGCCAGCTGGAGAAGAACAAAAGTGCCTTCCCAAGATGTGGATTTTGAGTTAAGCGTCATGAGGCAAATAAACAAGTGTCAGGTGGAAAGCAAGAGAGGAGAAAGAAGCAATTCAAATACAAGGGATTATACAGCAAAAAGGCATAATTTGCTCTTTTTTGGTCCTCTTCCTTTTCATAATATTGGGCGTTAGGCCAAAGTTTATGTTTGGCTTCAGTATTGATCCCCATGATTTATTTCTAGACCTTAACAGAAGGGTCTAACAGCTTCCAATGTATGCTATGGATGTAATTGAGGAAGATAACGAGAGGTTCTGGTAAATAATCTTGCTCCAGACCTGGGGGAAAAGTAGCTTTTGATTATTTGTTTTGTTCTGTATGCTCCCTGGGGATGTATTATAGAGTATCTGGTATGCATTTAAGACACCCACAGTGTTGAACTCCTAGGACCTAGTTCCTACCAGGCGACATGATATGAACATGCCTATGCCTGTGCTTGGGCTTCAATTCTCTTTCAAAGAACACCTCCCTTCTTCTCCTTTAGCAATTACCAAGGGATGAAGAGGCACTAATTTGGGGTGGGTCTCCGAATGGTGTTGGGAACAGGGAGAAATGTATACACACTCATCACTGTTACCAGGAGAGTGTAGCGGTTGAGCACTTAGACCCTGAAGCTGGACTTCCTGAGTTCATATCCTCACTCTGTCACCTTCATGCTGGGTGATATGGGGTCAATTACTTAACCTCTCTGCTCCCTTGTCGTCTTGATTTGTAAAATAGCAAAAACAATGATAGTGCCCCAAGCGTTGATTGTGAGGATTAAATGAGTTATTAAAAAGCACTTGGAAGAGATACTGGAACACAACAAGCACCAACCAATAGATACTGATGCTAAAGGTACAATTCATTGAGTGAGTCGGACATCACACACAGATAGGTGAAAGGGCTTTCACATACATGGACGTGGGTAATCATCAAACACCCTGAATATTAGAATCAGCCCCATCTTATGAGAAAACTTTCTAGAGAAACTTCTCCAGGTCACTTTGTTCTTACAGGCAGAGATAGGACCCAACCCAAAACTTTCAGGTTGCACATTCTGTGTCCCAAGACCCACACCAAGCTGCCTTCCCAAACACTTTTTTTTTTTTGGCTTGGGAAATCAAACCTGGGCCTCTCGTATGAAGGTAGGAATTCTTCCACTGCTGCCCACCTCATTTGGACAATTCGTGGTCAGGAAGCAGATGAGACTGTGGCCTTGGTGAAACTCCAGAGGAGGTGCCTGCCTCCCTCTTTCCCATGACAACTAAAGAATCACCACTGGGCCATTTCCAGTCCCCTGATTTGCCTGTTTTGAAATAGGCCACTGAGAATGTCCTTTTGTTATGTCGTGTGAGTGGTAATGACATTGTTGATCTCTTGTCAATTCTAAAATGTGAGGGGCAATCTGATTTACTGAACAGCAGTGAAATAACAAAGGTCTTCCATAGCAGTTGCACTCTGTTGTAAACTTCTTTGAAGCAGAAAGAGAAATTCACAATCCAATTTACAACTGCACCGAAAATTGTAAGATACCAGGAATAAACTTAACCAGAGAGGTGAAAGACCTATACTCTGAAAACTATAAAACATTGATGAAAGAAATTGAAGATGACACAAAGAAATGGAAAGATGTTCCACGATCTTGGATTGAAAGAACAAATATTATTAAAATGTCCATACCACCTACAGCAGTCTACAGATTTAATGCAATCTCTATCAAAATACCAACAGCATTTTTCACAAAACCAGAACAAACAATCCTAAAATTTATATGGAACCACAAAAGACCTTGAATAACCAATGCAATTTTGAAAAAGAAAAACAAACCTGAAAGTTTCACAATTTCAGACTTCAAGTTATATTTCAAAGCTGTAGTGATCAAAACAGTATGGTCCTGGCACAAAAACAGACACATTTATCAATAGAACAGAATAGAAAACGCAGAAATAAACCCACAATTATATGGTCAATAAATCTTCAACAAAACAGGAAAGAATATCCAATGGGAAAAAGTCTCTTCAACAAATGGTGCTGGGAAAACTAGTCAGCATGTACATGCCCAGGCAGTAATGTTTCTGACATTGGCCACAGCAACATTTTTCTAGATATGTCTCTTGAGGGAAAGGAAATAAAAGCAAAAATAAAAATGAACTATTAGAGCCACATCAAAATAAAAAGCTTCTGCACAGCGAAGGAAACAATCAACAAAACTAAAAAACCGCCTATGGAATGGGAGAAGATATTTGCAAACGACAAATCCAATAAAGGGTTAGTATCCAAAATATATAAAGAACTGATACAACTCAACACCCACAACACAAATAACCCAATTGAAAAATAGGCAGAAGACATGAACAGACATTTTTCCAAAGAACACATCCAGATGGCCAACAGACACATGAAAAGATGTTCAACATCCTTCATCATCAGGAAAACACAAATCAAAACTACAGTGAGGATATTGAACCAGCCCTGCATCCCAGGTATAAATCCCACTTGGTTGTGGTGAATAATTCTTTTAATGTATTGTTGGATCTGGTTGGCTAGTATCTTGTTGAGGATTTTTGCATCCATGTTCACCAGGGAAATTGGTCTGTAGTTTTCCTTTTTAGTGGGGTTTTTGTCTGGTTTTGGAATCAAGGTAATGCTCGCTTCACAGAATAGTTTGGAAGTTTTCCTTCCATTTCTATTTTTTTGGAATAGCCTCAAAAGAATAGGTGTTAACTTTTCTTATGTCAATAAAAGAAAGGACAAGAAACACATGATCCTCTCAATAGATGCAGAGAAAGAATTTGACAAAATACAGCATCCTTTCTTGATAAAAACCCTCAAGAAAGTAGAGATGGTAGGCTCAAACTTCAAGATCATAAAAGCCATATATGAAAGACCCACTGCTAATATCATCATCAATGGGGAAACACTGAGAGCTTTCCTCTTATGGTCAGGAATACGACAAGAATGTCTACTATCACCACTGTTATTCAACATAGTATTGGAGTCTTAGCCTCAGCAATAAGACAACACAAAGGAATAAAAGGCATCCAAGTCAGCCAGGAGGAAGTCAAACTTTCACTCTTCGCAGATAACATGATACTCTATATAGAAAACCCAAAAGATTCCACCAAAAAACTGCTAGAACTGATCCATGAGTTCAGCAAAGTCACAGGATATGAAATCAGTGCACAGAAATCAGTACCATTCCTATACACCAATAATGAAGCAACAGAAAGAGAAATCACTGAATCGATTCCATTTACAATTGCACCAAAAACCATAAAATACCTAGGAATAAACATAAGCAAAGAGGCGAAAAACCTGTATACTGAAAATTATAGAAAGCTTATGAAAGAAGTTGAAGAAGACACAAAAAAAGGGAAAAAGATTCCATGCTCCTGATTGGAAGAACAAATATTGTTAAAATGTCGATACTACCCAAAGCAATCTACATATTCAATGCAATCCCTATCAAAATGACACCAGCATTCTGCACAGAGCTAGAACAAACAATCCTAAAATTTGTATGGACTCAGAAAAGATCCTGAATAGCCAAAGCAATCTTGAAAAAGAAAACCAAAGCAGGAGGCATCACAATCCCAGACTTTAAGCTATACTAGAAAGCTGTAATCATCAAGACAGTATGATACTGGCACAAGAACAGACACTCAGATCAATGGAACAGAATAGAGAACCCAGAAATTTACCCAAAAACCTACGGTCAACTAATCTTTGACAAAGCAGGGAAGAATATCCAATGGAATAAAGACAGTCTAGTCTCTTCAGCAAGTGGTGCTGGGAAAACTGGACAGCGACATGCAGAAAAATTAACCTGGACCACTTTCTTACACCATATACAAAAATAAACTCAAAATGGATGAAAGACCTAAACGTAAGACAGGAAGCCATCAAAATCCTAGAGGAGAAAGCAGGCAAAAACTTCTTTGACTCGCCCACAGCAACTTCTTAATACGTCTCCAGAGGCAAGGGAAAAAAAAGCAAAAATGAATTATTGGGACCTCATCAAAATAAAAAGCTTCTACACAGCAAAGGAAACAATCAGCAAAACTAAAAGGCAACTGATGGAATGGGAGATGACATATCAGGTAAAGGGTTAGTATCCAAAATCTATAAAGAACTTATTAAACTCAACCCCCCAAAAACAAATAATCCAGTGAAGAAATGGGCAAAAGACATGAATAGACACTTCTCCAAAGACATCCGGATGGCCAACCGACACATAAAAAATGCTCAACATCACTCATCATCAGGGGAATACAAATCAAAACCACAAAGTGATACCACCTCACACCAGTCAGAATGGAAAATATTAACAACTCAGGCAACAACAGGTGTTGGCGAGGATGTGGAGAAAGAGGATCTCTTTTGCGTTGTTGGTGGGAATGCAAACTGGTGCAGCCACTCTGGAAAACAGTATGGTGATTCCTCAAAAACTTAAAACAGAACTGCCCTACGACCCAGCAATTGAACTACTAGGTATATATTCAATGGATACAGGTGTGCTGTTTTGAAGAGGCACATGCACCCCTATGTTTATAGCAGCACTATCGACCATAGCCAAAGTATGGAAAGAGCCCAAATATCCATTGATAGATGAATGGATAAAGAAGATGTAGTATACACACACACACACACACACACACACACACACACACACACACACACAATGGAGTATTACTCGGCAATAAAAAAGAATGAAATCTTGCCATTTGCAACTACGTGGATGGGACTAGAGGGTTTCAATGTGAGCGAAATTAGAGAAAGACAAATATCATATGACTTCAATCATATGAGGAATTTAAGATACAAAACAGATGAACATAAGGGAAGGGAACAAAAATAATACAAAAATAGGGAGAAGGACAAAACATAAGACAAAACATTAAATATGGAGAACAAATAGAGGGTGGCTGGAGGGGTTGTGGGAGGGGGGATGGGCTAAATGCGTAAGAAGCATTAAGGAATCTATTCTTGAAATCACTGTTGCACTATATGCTAACTAACTTGGATGTAAATTTAAAAATTAATTAATTAATTAATTTTTTAAAAACTACAGGGGTGCCAGCATGGCTCAGTCGGTTAAACGTCTGACTTTGGCTCAGGTCATGATCTCACGGTTTGTGAGTTTGAGCCCCGCGTTGGGCTCTGTGCTGTCAGTTCGGAGCCTGGAGCCTGCTTTGGATTCTGTGTCTCCCTCTCTCTCTCTGGCCCTCCGCCGCTCACACTCTGCCTCTCAAAAAATGAATAAACATTAAAAAATTTTTTTAAAAACTACAACGAGGTATCACCTTACACCTGTCAGAATGGCTAAAATCAAAAACACAAGAAACGAGTTAGTGAGGATTGGAGAAAAAGGGACACTCTTGCACTATTGGTGGGAATGCAAACTGATGCAACCATTGTGGAAAGCAATATGGGGGTTCCTCAAAATGGTAAAAATAGAACTATCCTAAGTTCCAGTAATAGCACTACTGAGTATTTATCCAAAGAATAAAAAACACTAATTCAAAGGGATGCATTAACCCTGATGTTTATAACAGCATTATTTGCAATAGCCAAGTTGTGGAAGCAGTCCAAGTGTTCACTGATTGATGAATGGATAAAGAAGATATGGTATTTATCTTGGAATATGGATATCTTGGAATATGGAATATCATTCAGCCATAAAAAGCATGAAATCTTGCCTTTTGCAATGACCCGGATGGAGCAAGAGAGTATAATGCTAAGCAAGGTAACTCAGTCAGAGAAAGACAGATACCATATGATTTCACTCATATGTGAAATATAAGAAACAACACAAACAAAGGGGAAAAAAATACAAGTCAAGAAAGAGACTCTTAATTATAAAGAATAAACTGATGAGGGGAGGTGGGAAGGGGGATGGGTGAAATCAGTGGTGGAGATTAAGGAGTGCACATGTGATGAGCCCCGGGTGATGAATGGAATTGTTGAATCACTTGTACACTTGAAACTAGTATAACATTGTATGTTAACTATGCTGGAATTAAAATTTTAAAATGGAAAGAAAAAAAATAACTCTTTTGTCCTTCCCTGGTTTCTAGTTCAACATAATATTCAATGAATGTTTATTATATAGAAATAAAAACGCCTCCCTGTATTGCTAAGATAGCATGCTCAGGAAACTACTGCGACCAGGAATCCTGGGTGTCGAAAGCAATCAACTCAGGAGCAATCAACTCTTGAGACAAAGGTAGTTCTCTCACACAGCCTGGAAGGTGGGATGTGGTGTGTGCTTTAACGCCATCACCCTGATGGCTGAAAACATCCTTTGGTGCTCCTCTGCTGTGGGCAGGGAGGGGAGGTGGGGAGGGGCAGCCTGGTTGGAGCCATGATTACCACTAGCTCCTCACAGAACCTTGTTTGCGCTAGCTGCTGAGATGGGCCAGACAACTGCTTTTCTTCGTTTTGCCGACCCAGGGTGCTGTTCCCCATGCAGTAGATGAGAAAGCTGAGGGCAACCTGAGTGAAGGGCATGGAGGTAGTTAGGGGGATCACTCGGGTACTGGATAAAGTACATACTGTGAATAATTAAACATTTGGTAATAAGCAATCTTCAAAAAGCATTCCCAAAGGGCCACAAATGAATCATAACAAGTTTATATGGACCCATCGACATTACTGCTGAACTGAACCTCCTCAGTAACCAGAAAGCAATTTACCATGCACGAGTCGACTGTGCCGGACTCATAGCCGGCACATATCATCCGGGTGGTGATGGTCTTCATGTCAAAGTAGGACTGGCATTGCTCCAGAGAGATGATGCGGACTTCTCCCTCTTGCAGCTTAAAAGGCACTAGATTTTTTTAAAAAGAAGAAACACAATATATAAGAGGGTAAAATGACTCAAAGATGAGGCTAGCCATATATGAAATGATTACATCTGTATACCAAGAGAACCATAATCTTTACTTAAAGTGTCATCTCAAAGACAAGTCTTGTTTGGCGTCAGAATCTTCCAATTAGAAGTGTTGACAGCAATCATCTCATCAAACCCCTTTATTTTACCAATGGGAAAACTGAGGTACAGACTGGTCAAGTAACTTGCTTAGGTAACTTGGCTCGTGCTTCCCACCCTCCCTTAATATATCCTGCAACAAGAACAACAACTACTAAAATGAAAAGGGAAATAATCAAGCCAAAGCACTGCCCCCAGATGCGAGGCTGCTGGATCAGTGTCAGCGGAGCATGCCAGCCCCCTTCTGCTAAGGTACAGAACACCATCTGGTCTAACAGGGGAATGATTGCTCTATCTTAGGTTTACAGAATACGTCTCATCATGTACTGCCATAGCCATTACTGGAGGTAAGAACCTTTAATCCTAGAGGAGATGACAGGGAGATGTTGAAAGGGACAAAGCCATCCCTACTGTCAGCAGAGGGAACATGTGAATTCCATCTTGTTTCTACATTGTCACAGAATAATAACGGATTTCTTGGAGCATAATCTTTTGTTGTTTAGACCTTCTACCAAATTATACACATTGTTCTCCTTTTAGATAGTGATGGTAAAGCAGTGCCTATGTACAGGACAGCTTATAGGAAGAAAGAGTCATGTATGGGAAAAATCAGTGTGACGGGAACAGTTTCAATGAATTGTGCAAAGAATAGTGATAAGAACCATCACCAACATTTACTGGGTACAGGCCAGGACCTGATCTCAGCATTTTCTGGGCCTCTTGTCTTTAATCTTTGCAATAATCCTGTAAAATAGACAGTTGCTATTATTTTTTTCCATTTTAGAGTAAGCTAGAAAGTCAGGGTCAATCAAACCTTTCTAACTGAATTTGGACCCCTGGTCTTCATGCCATGCCATATATGTGGTCTGTGTGATGCTACATGATTGCTGTGAGTTTGATGTGGATATTGTGGAAACACAAGTAGACGCAATATAAAGCATATTCTGCTGCTATATCACATCACGGTACTAATTATAGCTTTGAAAAACCAAGAGCCACAGGGATCGTGACATCGTATGTCTGACACTGCCTTCAAAGGTCTTCCATGGGAGCTCTTCCGATGGCATTGACTCATTTCTATCGTTTGACTTTTTCTTTCTGTCCTCAAGTGATCACATAGAAAAGAAACTCAACTTAGCCCATAACTTTTCTGACTAAATTTTGAGGAGAAGAAAAAAACTGTCATTCAAATCGGCAGTTGCTAACATACATAACAGGATATCAATATACATCGCATTCCCGAGAGCCGTGCTGGTGTTCTTGATACAGTTGGGGTGGCCGGCCAGCACTTACTGTAAAGCAAATGCCTCACTGATTACATTCTTATTCTAAACTTTTAACAGGTCCAACAAAATGAGAGAATCCGTTATGGGGGCTGGGAGTAGGCAGTACCAATTGCTTAATTTTTGTGTTTTGTAGGTTTCAAGCATCTAGAGAGCCCAACTATTTTAATCAATTTAAACAGGCAAATGGCAAATCAGGTTTCCTTCTGGAAGGACTTACAGCTTGTTATGGATGTTGACAAGACCATGTCATAACAGAGAATTGGAAACGTGACCATGCAGCCTGACCGCAAGACTGAAACTGCCTGATCTCCAGAGAGGGGGCTCCCAGTGAGAGTGAGTTGGCCTGCAGAGTGCAAATCACCGGTAGAGACGGTCTGAAGCCAGGAAGATAAGCCTTATCTCACAGGGCATCCCCAGGGCATCGGCAGCGGCTCCCTGGAGAAAGAATCTGGGGTGCAGAGAAGGATTTTGGAGGCTGCATGTGAGCCTGGCAGGTTCAAGTACCATGAGGTGCTGACACCTCCATGTGCGTGGCAGGTGGGTGTGACACGTGCACCTGGTCTTTGCTATTTGTGGTTACGCTTTTAGAAGTGAAAATGGGAAACTGGTGCCAATGGCTGGGCGGTAATACAGTGTTTTCCAGGGACAAACTGAAAGGCAAGTGCTCCTGAGGACGGTGGCTTACTTTTGTTGCCCATATGCCCCCAGCCTGTGATGTAGCAGTATGTATCCGGTTCCAAGGACTGCTCCGTGCCGGGTAAGCAGACCGGCCGCACGTAGATGGTTTCATTGATGTCTTCGCTTAGCTCCACTATGCTGATGTCGTAGTCGACCACAGCTCGACTGTAGCGAGGGTGCAGGATGATGGTCCTCACCAGGCGCGTCTGCATAAATGTCGACGGGTGGTCTAGGTTGTTGATGCCAAAAACCACTTTCCAGACGGCAGCGCTCTCTCTCCTAAAATGATGAATTCAAGAGCTATTGGCTTAAACTCAAATTTACATTTTAAAATGTACATGCAAATTTTTTTTAAAAATTATTTTGAGGGGCGCCTGGGTGGCGCTGTCGGTTAAGCGTCCGACTTCAGCCAGGTCACGATCTCGCGGTCCGGGAGTTCGAGCCCCGCGTCAGGCTCTGGGCTGATGGCTCAGAGCCTGGAGCCTGTTTCCGATTCTGTGTCTCCCTCTCTCTCTGCCCCTCCCCATTCATGCTCTGTCTCTGTCCCAAAAATAAATAAACGTTGAAAAAAAAAATTTTAAAAAAATTATTTATTTTGAGAGAGAAAGAGAGAGAGAGAGAGTGAGGAGGGACAGGGAGAGAAGGAGAAAGATAGAATCCCAAGCAGGCTCCGTGCTGTCAGCACAGAGCCCGACATGGGGCTCGAACTCATGAACCTTGAGATCATGACCTGAGCTGAAACCAAGAGCCAGACGCTTAACGGACTGAGCCACCCAGATACCCCTAAAATGTACATGTGATTTTTAAAAATATTTTGTTTATGTAAATAATGGCTCTTTCCCTGCACCTCTATAATGGCCTGAGTTAATTTGTAAATAGGTATTCTTGTAGAAAGAAAAGCTCGTGTTTCTAGAATGGGGCTGTTTTGGAAAGCAAAATTTGTTCAATTTGGAAGGCAGCCAGGGTGGTTTCTTGCTTCAATGAGTGGGAGAAATAATAAAAAGACATGAAGAAGAAAGAGGAAATTCTGGGGCATGGAGAGTCCTGAAAGGTAAGTGAGTAAAGTGTTTTAAGGTGGGAGTTGACTAGAATAATCCCAGCAAGTGCTCAAAAACAATGCAGTCTTGTGAGCCTGACCACCGGAAGTTATGGTAACCTTTTTAAGCCTTTGGCTTGAAATTTTCAAAAGGTTCTTCCAAAAACTTGCCATGTCTTGGAGGCACTTGCTGCTTCTTGGAGGAATTTCTTAGTCTTGGCTTTTTATTCTCCTCCCTTTTTATTTTACCTCTTGTCTCCTCTTCTTCTCTGCTCTCAAGTCTATGTCAAAATGCCCCAGGGCTCTACTGTCAGTCTTCTTATTTCATACTCATCCCCTTGAAGATTTCATCTAGTCCAATGGTTTTAAATGCCACCAAATCCTGGTAACTCCCAAACATGTATCTCTAGCTCTCCCCTCCCCCATGAGCTACAAATTTGAATAGAGAATCATCTACTCAACACATTTGCTTGTATATTCAACAATAGCTAAGATTTTTTAGTGCTTACCACATTTTTGACAGTGTTCTAAGCATTCAGAATGCATTTTACAGGTATTTAGTACTTATAACCATGTGACACAGTTGAAACGTCTTTCTCTTATCTCAACATCCTCTGCATCAGCAAATCTTCACCATTTCACTTTCAAATATACCCTGAATCTTGATGTTTCTCCCTCTTCCACAATCTATCTTAATGTAACCACTGCCAAGTGCTTGGACCACTGCAATGGCCTCCCAAAAGAAGGCCCTTCTACCCTTAGCCCCCTGAGCTCATTCTCCTCATGGCAGCAGAGTGATCTTTTTAAAAACAACATTAGAGGGGCACCTGGGTGGCTTACTCAGTTAAGTGTCTCACTCTTGATTTGGGTTCTGGTCATGATCTCACAGTTCATGAGTTCAAGCCAGTGCAGGGATCACTTGGGGTTCTCTCTCTCTGCTCCTCCCCTGCTCTCTCTCACTCTCTCTCTCTAAAAATAAATAAATAAATATTTTAAAAAATTATATTGAGTCCATCTCATGCTCATAATTCTCCAGGGAAATTGAATCACACTGGAGACCTTGTAGACTTCTCCCCATGGCCCCTGAGCTGACTTGCTCCATTCCAACCCCAAGAACTTTCTAGTTTCAGACATGCTGAGGATATCCTCAACTCAGAGGCTCTTCCCTTTCTGTTCTCTCAGCTCCCATATGGTTCCCACCTTAACTCCTCTTCTTTGAGGTCTCAGCTCAAACACCACCTTCTCATAGCTGTCCTCCTTGGCCACCCAGTCTAAGCTCTATTCTGTCTCCATCACTCTCTACTCTTGACCCTGCTTTAATTTTTATCTCATTGGTATCAATGACATCAACACAGCTGTTTGTCTATCCTCTGCCTTGCACCCAGCATAGAAGTTCCATGAGGCCAGGGACTTGGTTGGTCTTATTCAGTGCTGTATTCACAGGCCCCATGAGCTAGTATGTAGCAGGTTCTCAACAAGTATTTGCTTAATGGTGGCTCAATGCACGTAAACACTAGTAAAAAACATTTACTAATGGCCATCTAGGCAAAGTCTATTCTTCGTCAACCCTTCCCCACCCTCTCTACCTTTCCCAGTCCCTCCTCCTCCAGAATAGGCCAGGAGCAGAGGAGTGGAGAGGACCACAGTGCTAGCAGAGCTTTCCTAGTGGACACCCCCTTACATGGTGTTAGCATAAGTGAGCCATGTCAACTGTCCCCACTTGGGAGCTTGCTCAACTAAAGCAGGTTGATTTGACCCACTAGAGAGTTGTTTTTCAATCCAGGCTGAACGCTGAATCATGTGGGGAACTCTTAAATACTGATTTTCTGGGCATCACCCCACATCAGTTGAAAGCTTTAGGCTAGGTGGGGCATGGGAATCAATATTTTTTTTTTTAATTTTTTTTCAACCTTTATTTATTTTTGGGACAGAGAGAGACAGAGCATGAACGGGGAAGGGGCAGAGAGAGAGGGAGACACAGAATCGGAAACAGGCTCCAGGCTCCGAGCCATCAGCCCAGAGCCCGACGCGGGGCTCGAACTCACAGACCGCGAGATCGTGACCTGGCTGAAGTCGGACGCTTAACCGACTGCGCCACCCAGGCGCCCCGGGAATCAATATTTTTAAGAGCTCTCAATGGACTCTCTGACAAAAACTCACCCACATTCCTTCTTTCCTTTGCATGCTTTTCTTTACTGTGTTTTCACGCATGGCAAAGATTCAAAGAGTTGGTATTTCAGGAGGGTTAGGAAAGAAGTGGCCAAGGTCAGCATTCAAACTGTTTACAGCTTTGCTGGATTCTTGGAGTACACTCTACTAAATGACTCTTCTAAAAACGTAGTCCATGAGTTCTATCCTTTTACCATTGTAAAGAAAAATAATTTTAGGCTATATGAACAGGAATTGATGTCATTCTTCGAATGCAGATATAGATATTAGCTATCAACATGTAGATAGGTATAGATATATAGATAGTTATAGACATATAGCACTCCTCCATGCCAAACATGGTGCTAGGGATTACAATAAGCAAGATATGATTCCTGCTCGACAAACTTCAGAATTGAGTGAAGATGAACAATTAAAGAAACAATCATAGTAAAATGTAGGAAGTGATACCTCATGAGCATTTCAAGATGATATTACAGAAGAATTATTTTTCATTAAAGAAGGCTATCACTCAAAGAATATGTCTTTCTTTCTCTTCCTCCCTCCCTCCCTTCCTTCCTCCTCTCCATCCTCCCTCCTTTCCTCCCTTCCCTCTCCCTCCCTCCTTACCTTCTTTTCTTCTTTCTTTCCTCCCTCCTTTTCTTCTTCCCTCTCTCCTTTCCTTTCCCCCTCTCCCTCCCTTCTTTCCTTCCTTCCTTCCTTCCTTCCTTCCTTCCTTCCTTCCCTCTCCCCACTTTTCTCTCTCCCTCCTTTCCTTCTTTCTCTTTCTCTCTCCTCCTTCCCCTCCCCTTCCTTTCCTCCCTTCTGTCCCTCTTTCACTTCCTCCCTTCCTTTCCTCCTTCCCTTGTTCCTTCCATTTTTCCATCCTACAGAAGTAAGTGCATGACCATTTGAGAAATTCAATATTCCTTTGAGATTCTATCATTTAAGGCATCTGAAATCAAGCAACAATTTATTTCAAATTTATGCTTAGTTAATAGCTCCTTGCCCTTGATTCAGAGCTACTAAATTTTGTTTATAACAAATACTCATCCATTTGCTTAAATCATAAGCAGTATTTCAAATAATTGAACACTGCAAATTATTTGTAACAAGATGAAGTAGCATCAATTTCAGACTTAATTACTGTATTGTGCTTAATATAATTCTAACAGTGAAAAGTAAAACTGCTAAATTTTATTAACCCGTATCTAGTAGTTTCTTGCTACATAAGTTACGGTCTTTTTGGCATTAACATCCACCAAAAACAAACAGAGTAACACAGGAAATTCACATAATTTTTGTAATCTGTGAGATATTGTTCTTTTTACTTTTTGTTATGAGTGTGATGGAAAAAAATAAAGTCTCTTTTAATGGCTTTTTTTTCCCCAAGGCTGGCAAAAACCAGGAAAATCACAAGCTGTTATTTGAAATGGACATGTGAAGTAAGGGAATTGTGTATAAATGGTAAATGGGCATATTAAACACATGCTGGAAAGAATGAGTCAGGAATAATAGCAGAGACAACCCCGTGTTGGTGGAAGCAAAAAGAGGAAAGAAAATTTAGAGTTTCATGAATGCCACGGGAGTCTAGTTTCAGTTCAAAATTACCCTGTGGAGAAACACATAAGAACAAGGAGGTTCACCTGGGCGGTTTAGTGAAGCGTTTGAATGACAAAAGAAAAAAAGCCAATTATAGAAGCTGAAAATCTTCAGCAAAAGGAGGATTTTTTTCAAACTGAGCTGTCAGACATCAAAGCATCAGTACAGAGAGCTGGTGCATCCTTAAAGAAGTTTCTGCAGAGACCCGTCATGTTCTGGGAGGGATGAAGCAGGCAGAGAGGAAGCCCAGTGAAAATCCACCAATCAAATGAAAATGGCAGATGGGGCACCTGGGTGGCTCAGTCGGTTAAGCTCCAACTCTTGATTTAGGCTCAGGTCAGGATCTCAGGGTCTTGAGACCTAGCCCCATGATGAGCCCCACACTGGGCTCTGTGCTGGGCATGGAGCCTGCTTAAGACTCTCTCTCTCTCTCTGTCTCTCTGTCTCTCTCTCCCCTCTCATTGCCCCTCCCCCAACCCATGCATGTGTGCACTCTCACTTTCTCTTAAAAAAATGGCTGAGGAAGACATTAAGAGACCCCTTTTCTCCTTTCATTCTTGCCCCAGATGTTATTTCCTTGTCTGAAATTCATATTTAAGGTCTAATTTGCTTCATGCCTATATGACTGCTTTAATAATGGATACACTCTACAGAGAACATTGAGATGATATGATTTTCACCTAGAATTCTTCAAACATCAGCTCTAGAGAGAAAGCCCAGCTTTGTACACATCTCAGATGACATTCAGGAAAATTTACACGAAATTGCAGGCACAATGTCTCTGGTCGTCAGAACTGGTCACTTTGGTTTATAATTTGCCACCCTGAATTCTAGTTTAGACACAAAAATGCCACATTTTTACTTAATTCAGCTAGCCAGCTTTAGAGATTTTCTAACTTCTTCTCTTAAGAGCACAAAATTTCCCTTTCTTTCACCCTTCTGATTTTGCTTTAATATCTTATATTTAATATTTACCATTTTAAGAAAAGAAAGCTAATATTTATAATTAACACCTGTGATAGAAGTCACCCTAGTTTTACAAGTCTTACTACAGAAATAGCACAGCTAAGTGGTGATTTTGGAGGTAGTTTGAAGGGGACCAAATTTGCACTAAGTAAAGAAATATCACACGATGGCATCATTGTTGTTCTACATATCTTACAAACCTCTTTTAATATTGTACTCTGTCCTTAGTATTTCTAAAGAATTCTCTGCAACACTCCTGGTAAACAGACTTTAGACTAGGGTGATCGCAGAGTGAATGTGTGAAGGGACTGGATACAGGTCATAAGTACAGTGTGTCAATCATAGGCTCTGTCTACCATCCACATCTCAGCTCCTGCTTATTGCTGTCATGTTGGAATGCTTGGTGTAACCTGACCTTTTATTTTTTTGAATGTTCAAGGGAAGCCAGAGTGCTGGATTCCTTTTATGGAATCCACAGTTTTAAATGCTGGCCAAACAACAGCAATACAATAGGCAAAAAAAAAAACCAAAACCCAACAACCTGGATTTTATTAGTGTAAGAGTTCTACTTTATAGCTTTCCAAGTATTTCTATACACAATGTTTCAAGCTATCTTCTTACCAACTACGAGATGTAAATAGGAATTCGAATTCCATTTTAGAGAAGAGAAAGCAGTGACTCACAGCAGATGAGTGACTCATCTAAAGTCACAGAGATAGTAAATGATGGTGATAGACCAGGATGCTGGTCCTTTAAACCCCTAGAGCACACCCTTTCTACCAAACTTCTCTGAAACAAAGAGAAAGATCTACAGGCATCTACATAGGAATCAGGTACTGGCCACAGGAAAGCATGTAACATGGTGGAGACTCACTGGTGAGATAGCAGGAAGATACCTTCTTTTTCCTGAACATATCATCCCGCCATGATGGGGAGCTAGCCACCAGCGGTAAAATTACAGAAGGTGAAAAATCCTGTTATCCCAGGGTCCGAAAAAGCAAGAGAAGGAGGCAGTCAGATACATATCATAGACATTCAAGAATCAGGTTTCAGAATGTTTTGGAAAAAAAAAGGCAGACATGATAGTGTGCCCTGGGACTCTTAAAGCAAGTATAACTCAGGAGACATGAGAGAATTAAAGCGCCAAATTCTGATGCGACTGTCACAAGTGACTGCAGTAAGAAAATGAAGAGTCATCTAAAAAGCAAATGTGACTGCACACGGATCCCAGAGCTTTGCAACTGGAAACTATCACAAAAGACTGGCATGAAAGCATAGTAACTACTGGAAAGTCTTTGTCATAGGCTGAGCAGTGGTTTGTTTAAGTAGGAAAAAAGTAGGAAAATAAAAATGGCTTCTCTGCAAAATAATGTGCAAGAACAAGGAAAGGGGAAAATTTCTGTCTGTGGCAAATAATATTACTAAAGAACTAAGACAAAACAGAACTACTGGAAGTTTCCTTTGCTTCCAGTTTCTCCATTCAAAGAGAATGTTCTTCAGACAATATGCAGAAGATTCATCTTTCCATTTGATAAAACATACAGGGGCTTAATACATTACAATGTTGAACAGATGTGTGGTCTAAGATTTGGGAGGACTCAGTGAGACGTCATTGACCTTCTGTGAGATATATTAACATTTCTAGTTCCACACAAGTTATAGTCCTAACTACTCAAACAATTGCATCTTTGAAACATCTAGAAGATGAGTGGCTGAAAGAAATGAAAACACAAGGATGAGGAAGACAGTTCAGGCCCTCATGGAGCTTTTATTCTACTTAAAGAATATATAAAGAAGTAAGATTATCTCAGGCACTTAAAAGTGACAAAATAGGAGAACTTGATAGATGACTGAAGGGGGTGGGGGTTCACTGTATCCAAGATGGTTAGGGAAGGCCTTTGACAGAGCCATACTTAAATAGAGACTTTAATAACCAGAAGGAGGTAGCTTTGTGGCTCTAACTGTGAAAACAGCAAGTTCAAGTGTCCTAAGGTGGATATGAGCTTGGAGGATTTCAGGGACACGAAGAAGGCTAGATGTCTGCAGCCCAGTGAACCATGGGAGTATAGGGGAAGATGTAGTCCAAGAAGTAGGACTAGATCTTGAAAGGCTATGATGAGAAGATTTTAGTCTTGCTACAATGGGAAGCCATTGTGAAATTTTAAGTAGGGGGAGCAACATGGTCTGATTTACATTTTAGAAAGATCACTATCTCACTGTGTGGATAATAGACAATAAGGGAACAAGAGAGCAGTCCAAAAGACCAGACAGGAAACTGTTTTAATTGTTGTTATGGATTGATTGTGTTTCTCTCTCAAATCCATATGTTGAAGTCCTAACCATGGGTACATCAGAATATGACCTTTTTGGAGATAAGGTCTTTACAGAGATAATCAAGTTAAAATGAGGTCATTAGGATGGGCCCTAATCCAATGACTGCTGCCGTTATAAAAAGGGGAAACTGTAGATAGGGATGCACACCAAGGGAACACTATGTGAAGACAAAGGCAGAGATTTGTGTGATGCTTCCACAAACCAAAGGATACCAGAGATTGACAGCAACCACCAAGATCTAGGTGAGAGGCATTCTCTCCCAGCCTTCAGAAAGGACCAACCCTTCTCATATCTTGATCTTGGACTTCTAGCCTTCAGCACTGTTAGACAATAAACATCTGTTGCTCAAACCACCCAGTTTATGGTATTTGGTTATGGCAGCCCTAGAAAACTAATACAATAGTGAAGACCTGCCATGATAATGACTTGGACTAGGAATATAGGGTGAAGATGGTGAGAAATGGTTGGGTTAGAGATATTTTGGAAGAAGATCCTACAGAAATTATTATTAGAGTAAATGTGAGAGGAATTAAGGATAATTCCTAGGTATGGTGAACCAATGGATCATGATGATTTTTACTGAGATGGGGTAAGTTTGTGAAGCACACAATTATTTGATCAGTGGGAGAGGCAAGAAATCAAGTTTTGTTTTGGCCTCGTAAAGCAGGATGTTTATTACATATTCAAATGGACATCTCATCTAAGCAGTTAGTTATACATGTTTAAAGTCAATGGGTAGTAGTGAGGGGTGGGAAGAATCTGGGCTGGGATGGAGATATATGTTTGGAAGTCATGAACAAATATGTGATATTCATATTTTATATTAAAATGTGATATTCAAAATGATATTCATGTCAATACTTGATCTTCATATTTGCTCACATATGAACACATATTTAAACCATATTATTAGATGAGCGTAGATGGATAAGAAAGCCAAAAATTGGGCCCTTGTCTTAGCTTGGGATGGTATAATAAATTACCGTAGACTGACTGACTTAAATAATACACATTTACTTCTCATAATTCTAAAGGCCAGAAGTCTGAGATCAAGGGGATAGCATGGTTAGCTCCTGGTGAAGACCCTCTTCCTACTTTATAGACAGCAGTCTTCTTGTAACCTCATATGGCAGAAAAAGGTGGCAAGCTCACTTTCTTTTCCTGTAAGGACATTATTCCTATTATGGGGCTTCTACTTTCATGATTTAATTATCTCCCAACAACCCCACCTCCTAACTTCATCTAATTAGTTTCAACATATGATTTTGGAGGGGAAACAAAGCCTGAGGTCCATAATAGCTCAGGAGCACTAAAGCACTCAGTGGCCTAAAAAAGGAAGAGATGGAAAAAGAGAAATAGGTAGGTCAGTGAAATAAGAGGAAAACAAGAACATTTTTGTTATTCTAAAATAAAAGTGAAGAAAGTATTTCAAGAAAGATGTAGTGATGAAATACTAGGGAGGGTTCCAATAAGTTGGAAACTGAAAAGTCACCATTGAATATGGCAAGATGGAAGTCATCAAAGACTTTGATAAGTGCCATTTTTGTGGTGACCCTGATGAGAGCTCGACCAGTGTGGGTTGAGGAGAAAATGAAAAGTGAAAAAGGGGAGATAGTGACTGTGCCGAAGTCTTTTAGGAGTTTTACTGTGAACAGTAGCCAAAATGGCCAGTAGTTGAAGAGAGATGGAAAGTCAAGAGAAGGGGGCTCAAGTTAGAGATATCAAGGCATGTTTGTCGAAGAGAATGACCCAGCAAAAAAAGGGAGAAACTGATGATACAAAACAGAAATGATGATTTTAAAAATAAAGTCTTGAAAAAGATGAAGGAGGACATGATTGTCTTAAACAGAAATAGACACATCTTCCACCATAACTCAGGGGAGAGTAGGGGATATGGCCATATTTACAGGCAATTTGGTGGGATTAAGGATGAGGCAAGGTGGACTATATGGCAGTGTCTGTTCTCTCCATGAAGCATGAGGTGAGACCAATGGAGGGTGAAGAGGATTTGGGGAGAGAGGAGAACATGTCAGATAGTTGTCTCTGAGGGTAGAAAAGTGATCTTACTATGGAAGTAGATTAGAAGTGTCCCACATTGTTAGATGCTCATTTGAGACTCATGATCACACATTTTATGTGAACTCAGCAGTTGGGCGTGTGATATTCTTCAGCAATGTGGTTAGCTGTTCAGGTGCAGATGCAGAGTACATAGTAGGTGGCACGACTAGAAGAAACAAGTAAGTAACTACAAAGCTTAAGAGAGGAGGAGCTCCCATTTTCAGTGAGCCCCAGAAACTATGAGGTTTGGCCCATATTTTAAGCCCACTTCTGACTACATCCTAGACCCAGATATTTTCCACTGGAGAGAGGAGGGGAGAGAATATCTCCATAGGAGGCAGCACAGTGGCAAGAATGGAGTCAGGTCCTTGTCACCAAGGACTTTTCAAAACTACACTTGCTTATTCTTCAGTGACCCTGGAAAACAGCACCCCAGGGGACATATGGATCCAAAATGGAGAATTTCTGCTTTACTGGGCACTATTACTGATGGGAGTGGATAAAATTCCTCAAGGGAATAGAACAGAAAAACAAACTGTGAATTACTGGCACAGTTCATAGGCACCTAGAGATAAAGAGGGAATCATGAGGACACAACATGATTTAACTTTTAATAAAAAGTCAGACCAAACCTCTCACTTCCTTTTCTGAGTGCAGGAACAGACTGTTAGATTAGGAGACCTGGGTGAGCACAGTGACTTTGTTCTATGGAGAATGAGAGAGGGAGCTCTCCAGAAGGATGTAGAAAGATGACAGAGTAATATTAAAAGTCTAGCTGACGTTGAATGTCAGGGATGGTGCTGATCTCCACTCTTGGGTAATGTCCCCCCTCAATTCCGAAAAGCAAGAATATTAGGATCAGAAGATGAGGTATTTGCATTGACTCAGTTTTGGACATATGCCTGGTCTGAATGGCAGGCAAATCCAGGGACAAAGACATTGAAAGTCTGGGTGAGAGGACTGAAGTGATTAGCCTGGCACACAAGGTTAACTGTGAAGAGGAGGGCATGAGAAGACTAGGGGACTGAAATCACTGGGGGACACGTGCAGACTAGCAGCCACAGTCCTGTTGGACAGAAGAGTTGGTTGGGTGAAATCACAGCATGGGTAACGTGGTGGGGTTAAGGGTTGTGGTCATCCAGTGAGGTGACCATTTTTTATGCACATTTCCTGGTGAGCAATTAGATGCTTCTGACAATTGCCACTTGTGTGCCAGCCTAGGAAGTCCAGCCTTAAGTCTTTCAGAGGCAAGAGAAGGCAAGAACAATGCATATGAAATTACTCCTGAAAGTCAAAGTCTTTCTTGTTCAGAACTGTTGAAGTTGAGTTGTTATTAGGGCATACGGGCCTTGGTCTGATCAGCTTAGTAACTCATGTTTTTAATTTTCATTTGGGATTTTTAAATACTTTTTCATAAAAGAGAAAAACAAACCTGTCTTTTTGGTTTTTTTCTTTCTACCAATATAATTTAAAAAGACAGGCTTGATAAGACCTACAGATGGATCATGCTGGGCCTTGCCAAAGTATGGGATCACAGTGTGAAGTAAAGCCCATTAATTGCAGCAGTTGATGACTCCAGCAGGGAATAGGGCTTACAATGAGACGTTCTCAAAGCTTGCCGGCCACTGGAGAGATTGTAAAATTGAATCAGTTATTAGCACATATTCAGGAGAAGGCTTATTTGAAGTTGGGCAATTTCTAGCTTTTTATGGACAGACCAGATCCCTCTTGACAGTTGTGTTAAGTCTAGTGTTCCATGAAATTTCACCAAGACCTTTGATATTATATCCATTTCCTTAATTGTAAACACATATTTCTTTTTGAATGCAAGGTTTCTTCTTAACTTTACAGAGCTGTCAATGACAGAGGAAGCTTGGATACCACATATGGAAATGACAAAAGTGGTTTATGAATCTGGTTTAGCTAGCACGTAAAGAGTACTGTTGGATTTGTTTAGGTGATCATCTTTTGATGAATGTAATCTTGCTAGTATCATCTTCTGCTTATCACGGAGCTATACACCAAAACTGGGAAAGGCATCTGGAAACATCTGGCCCCTTCCAAAGCAATAACATTGTAGTGTATTTTCCTGACATACTACACAGACTTTTCCAATTGCTTTGGGTCTTACACACTAAAAGTTCTCAAGAGGAAGTACTGGTTTGATTTTTTTTATATTTTCTTTTCCCCAAACAAGCAATCAACTGGAAATACACGTTTCCATTTTACAATTGTACTCTAATTACTCGTTTAAATGTCTGTCTCCTTACTAGGTTAGCACTTCAAGGAAGGAAACATGTATTCATCTCTGTAACCCCCATGTAGAGCTGAATATATATGCTGGGACTGTAGCCCGTAGCAACAAGGACCAGTAGGTGAGTAGCTGTGCTTGAGAAGGTGTATTGCAGTATTGCTAAAATGGTAGCAAAGTGGGACTAACCTGAACGTCCATCGACTAGGGGATAATGGAAAAAGTTATGGTAAATCTATATAATGGAATATCATTTAGGTTTGAAAAAGAGTGAGGGAGAGCCACGTCTATTAACCTAGAAAAAGAGTGAGGGAGAGCCACGTCTATTAACCTAGAAAAAGAGTGAGGGAGAGCCACGTCTATTAACCTAGAGGGAGGTCCATGATATATTATCAAATGAGAAAAACAACTTAACAAACAAAAGCACAGAGTATGATTCCAAATCGTAGAAGTAAACAGTGGCACCCTGCGAAAAGTCTATGTGTTCACAGCTGTGAAGGAACACTCCCTCGGCTATCACAGGGGTTACTGTGGAAGACGATGAGAAGGGAGAAGACAAAAATACAGCAAATCTGTAAAATACACAAAAATACACAAAATGTAAAGATACTCATGCGATACTGCAAAGGGAAAAGGTAGAATGCACGTTTTCAGCAGTAATTTTTTAAAAGAACAGTTGACCTTTATCAAGAGCTTACTGATCAATGTCAGGCATGGTTCTCAAGGCTTTGCATAAGACTATTTCACTTACTGCCCGCACCAGCCCTGTGAGGTAGGGACTATTATTTCCCTCATGTCATAAGTGAAGAAACTGTGGCCCAGAGAGGTTAATGAATTGACCCGTGACGACCCAGCAAGTGGCAATGCTAAGAAAAAATATGAATAAGCAAAAAAAAAAAAAAAAAAAAAGAGAGAGAGAGAGAAGAAATTGCATTTTTTTTTCTAGAAATTAAGCTGATCAAATGAAAAGAATCAATTTGGTCAGGTGATAGAACTATGAGTTATTTTGTCTTGAATATTTGCTATTATTTAATATTTAATTTTACTTTGGAGTAAAGTAAAATTATTAAAAATAAATAGAAAAAAGGTGTGGTGATTTTAAAACATGCCGTCAAATCTTCCTCCTACTGAGAGGAGAGTTCCTTGCTTCTTCCCTTTGGAGCTGAGCGGGGCTTGTGGGGTTTCCGACCAACCACAGAGGTGAGGTACCTGCCTCTTTGTGTGTTTTTGGAGGCTAGGTCAAAAAAGGCAACACACCTTCCTCCCAGCTCCCTTTCTGAGCAGCTGGTTCTGGGGGACCAGCCACCATGGTGTTGAGTCCCACATGGAGATAGATGTACTAAGGCCCCAGCCAACAGGCAGCATCGACTGCCTGCCTTCCGATGGTTCTAGCCCTCAGCCTTAGAATCTTTCAACCAAGGCCCCAGACATTGATGATCAGAGACAAACTGCGCTGGCTATGTCAGCTCCAAACGTCTGACCCCCAGAATTGGATTTTTTGTTTGTTTGTTGTTGTTACTGTTTGATTTGGGGTGTTTTTTTTTTTGTTCTTTTTGCTTTCTTTGTTTTTTTGTTTTTTTTTTGTTTTGTTTTGGTTTTTGTTTTTTTGGCTCCTAAAATACACAGTCGATAGAACAGGTGCAGTGATATTTGTCAATTTAGGGTAGGGTTCCCCTTTATCTTATTTTTCTAGTCCCTTCAGGCATCTTGTGATGATGAATTTTATATGCCAATGAAGTTAGGCCATGGTGCCCAAATATTTGGTGAAACATTGTTCTGGATGCTTTCGTGAAGGTATCTTGGGCAAGATTAACATTTAAATTGGTGGACTTTGAATAAAGCAGATTACCCTCCATAATATGATTATCCTCATCCCATAAACTGGAGACTTTAAGAGAACAAAGACGGGTCTCCCCTGAGCAAGAAGAAATTCAGCCAGCAGTCTGCCTTCGCATTCAAACTGAACCTCTCCTGAGACTCTAGGCTGCCAATCTACACCATTAGGTTTTGGACCCACCAGCACCCGCACAATCATATGACACAATTTCTTAAAATAATTTTACCCCTCCTCTCTCATTCTCTGAGAACCCTAATACACATATTGGGGGTACCTTTAACTCTGCTTCTCAAACTCCTCACAAATCCTTCCAGCTAACCTCACTATAGGAAACATAAATCCCCTCTGTTGAACTTCAGATGTAGTTGACGTATTTAAGGGGGCTGGAAAAGAGACTAATGCTAGCTGGAGAGCTAACTTTCTAAACCTCTTTCTTCCACTTCCCCCCTCTTTAAGGAAAAATCATAAACAATATGATTGCCAGTAAGTGATCAGCACATACATAGGATGACAACATCAAGGATAGGAAAATCTAAGCAGATCAAGGAAGTAAATCAACTGTGGCTTCTGCACTGAAGTGGCTTTGCAGAATTATATAAGACACTAAGAATGCCCAAGTGACAGAATGATCAGGTTGAGGCAAAGCCGAAGGATAGAGCTTACCCCTCAAAGCAGTGGGCAACCGTCAGGACCCACTTCTTGGCAATGAGGACACAGCCACAAATGTGTCCACTGGGGTCACTCTGCAGGGAACACTGCCATGGCCATCTTCCAGGACGACTCGTTCGACCCCCAAGGATCCTCTTGTTCATTCGGGCAGCAGGGCGGCGCCCACAGTCTACCAGGGAGAGGAAAGACAGCGGGTGATTCACCAACAAGCCCAGCTCCATGCTTGGATCTTTGCTGTTAAGTGCAAGTTATTGTTTTTGCCCTGAGCCAACCCAGTTAAGTTCGTATTCCATTGCTACACCACTAATTCTCTCACCTTGTTTAGTACACAGAAGAGAGATCTTACTTCCGCTATGACAAGGCTGCCTAGATTTGGAAACATAAAATGGCATAGTGTTAAGTCACATATTTATCACTCACTTCAAACACTTTACCACCGAAAAGCAAGACATAGGTTCTACTGTTCCCAGAGGTTGTATTCTTTGAGTAATGATTATCTGTACTGGTGCAGGAATTCTTGAGGCAGGGCTATTGTCAAATACCATCTTGGAAATGACGGCATATGGAGGATGTTTACTTTTTTTTTTTTTTAGTTTATTTAATATCATCATAATATATTTTCACATGTGTGGGAAAAGAAACTACTTTTAGCAAAGTCTCCCACATCATCTTGGTTGGTGGCACCACCCAGAATATTGACTCAGACCATAATTTTCTTTTTTTTTTCTTTTTTTTTAATATGAAATTTATTGTCAAATTGGTTTCCATAAAACACTCAGTGCTCATCCCAACAGGTGCCCTCCTCAATGCCCAACACCCAATTTCCCCTCCGTGCCACCCCCCTTCAGCCCTCAGTTTATTCTCAGTTTTTAAGAGTCTTATGTCAAACCATAATTTTCAAAGTAAGGAGAGGAAGGCAAGGGAATTGGGTGATTTCTTAGAATCTCTAGTGAGAAAGGAGCATGTCAGATTTTTATGCTTAGGGAGAGGGTGTGGATGTTCAAAACAAGTTGCAAACAGTTTAAAGAGATAAAATATTACTTCAGAAAGTTAGAGAACAGATAAAGGAATTGAATATTTAGACTGGAAAAGAATCATGAAGATACTTGTAATAATAAAATGTGGATCTAGGGCACCTGCCTGGGTGACTCAGTTGGTTGAACATCCAACTCGGTTTTGGCTCAGGTCATGATCTCACAGTTTCGTGGGTTCGAACCCCACATCAGGCTCTGTGCTGGCAGTGAGAAGCCTGCTTGGGGTTCTCTCTCTCCCTCTCTCTCTCTGGCTTTCTCTCTCTCTCTCTTTCTCTCAAAATAAGTAAACTTAAAATAAAATTTTAATGTGGATCTATGATTGGCTGACAAGAAGAAGGGGGTTAAATTTATTCCATGTAACTCTAGATGGCAGGATCAGAACCAGTCAGTAGAATTACAGGAATAATGGGTTCAGTAAAGAAAGACTTTTCTAAAAACCAGGGTTAACCTTTAAAGGTAAGAACATGGGCCATGTTTAAGCATCTATCAATGTGACTGCACAAGAGAATTCAATGTAGGGAATATTAAGTTTCAATCACAAAGTTTTCTTTCAACCATGAAGCATTTATTCACAGTATACATTTAAAAAAACAAAAGATACTTTGAGACTGTCAATGGGGTGCCTCGGTGGCTCAGTCAGTTAAGCAGTTAGGCTACTGACTCAGTTTTGACGGTTTTTGCTTTAGTATATATGATCTCATGGTTTCATAAGTTTAAGCCCCACATCGAGCTCTGTACTGGGGGCATGGAGCCTGTTTGGCATTCTCTCTCTCTCGCTCTCTCTCTGCCCCTCCCCCACTATGTCTCTGTCTCTTTCAAAACTAAATAAACTTTAAAAAATTAAAAAAAAAATACCGTGACATGCTTAGAATCCTAGACCTCTCAGAAAAAAAGAAGTATCCCTAAATATGCCATGTCCACATTCCCTTTTGAGGATCTGCTATATTTTCATTTCTTGGTAAATTTGCATGGGGATATGTGTAATTATTTGTATCAATGAGTTATATAATTCAGAAAACACATGTTTGCTTTTTGCCTTCCCACAACCTGAAGTCCTGTCTCCTACTTACTCTCTATCTTGTTATCTTTAATTTCTTTGTAGTATTTCCAAATATCTGAAATTTATTTTGTTTACTAGCTTATAGTTTCTCTGTCTACCTATACAATGTAGGTTTTTTAAGACCAGAGCAAGTGGACTTTCAAGGCTACTCGATTATAATTTCATTTTGTGTCAATTTTTCCCTCAGACTCTCCAAGTTTGATCAGTTCTCATCACTTCAATTCCCTCCTAACTAGTTCCATGTAGCATCTGTAGGATATTAGACATGAGAATTTACTTTGGATAGGAGTTGAAAAAGCTCCAAAATTAGAATCTAAGTTCCTCTTCCTTCACCATAATAGTTTCTGTAATCTTCATTAAAGAAAAATGTAATTAGCAAGAGAAAAGAATCTGTGTCTAGAAAGAAGAGATAAAGCAAAACAATGTTGAAATATGAAGGCCAATCACCATTCTATGGAAGTTCTTTATTGATGTGATACATTTGGATTATGCTAAATTAGAAACAGGAGAAAGCCCCTGATGATAGATTCCTGCTCCATAATCCACTCTACACAGCTCTTGTGAAGACTGTCTTACCCTTTTACCAGCAGTTCATGCAAAGTGGTCCCATTGAGGCTCTCCCAGTTGGAGTGTAACGTCAGCCACTCCTGGTCTTGCTCCTGTCCCTGTACCAATTTAGTCACAGATGGTTCTCTAATAGAAGGACAAATAACAATGGAATATTCAAAGCACAGTGATCTTTGACAGGCCATATCATTATTTAACACTCATTCTCTTTCAAAAAGAAACATTACAGGGGGGCCTGGGTGGCTCAGTTGGTTGACAGACCGACTTCGGCTCAGGTCATGATCTCATGGTTTGTGAGTTCGAGCCCCGCGTCGGGCTCTGTTCTGACAGCTCAGAGCCTGGAGCCTGCTTCTGATTCTGTGTCTCCTTGTCTCTCTGCCCCTCCCTCACTCATGCTCTGTCTCTCTCTGTCTCACAAATAAACATTAAAAATTTTTTTTAAAACAAACAAAAAAAACCCAAAAAGAAACATTACATTATAAGTCAATATTTCAAGAGTGGGGGGGGGGGTTGTATTAGAAATTTGGCATGGAATGTGATCAATAGAAGAGGAAGCTACTAAAAGTATATACTAAAGCAATAAAAATCTCAACTGTTACAGCTGTTTTAATCATGCTCTCCACTGACATGTACTTGAACTTTGTGAGGTGTTCGAATTCTAACGTATATGACATAAAAGTTCCAATATCTCAAAAACAAGAGCAACTTCGGGCAGGGATCAAAAAAAGCAAGATAAAATTTATCTGCCTGGGATTTTTTTCTCCTCTCTTCTTGCCCAATGTAATCCTGCAATGCAGCGATACCTTAAAATGAAGTAAATACAGTAAAAACTAAAGAAGTAAATAAGTAAATTGATTGCTATGTAATATCTATTCGGACAGCACAAAACTGTAATGATTTTTCTCAACATACTATAAAATCTTTATGCACCAAAAGTCAGGAAAAACTCTGGAAAATAGAAATGGGAGTTAAACACTATTATTTTCCTCTTTACCTGTCTTCTTAATCAACTTCTTTGAATCCTTTTCTGTGAATGTCTTATTCAATCATTCAAGTACGTATGGTGACACCACATCCAAGATTGAAAACCTTGGGTTTTCAATCCAAAGATTGAAAATTGGGGTTCAAAAGTATGCAGGTTTTATGTAAAATATTCTATTCTTCGTGAAATAATTGGCTCTTTTAGGCCATCCGTATTTGCCGAAAACCTTTGGCAGTTCCATCACCTGAAGCCCCAGGGTAGATGAGGTGGAGGAATGAATTTAGACAGGAGGAAGGAGGGCTGCTTCTAAACCTGGAAGGAAGATGATACTTTGCTGAAGTTGGAGGGGAGTAGAGACTTCAAATCAGATAGCCTCTATCTTTCTTTCCAAGTAAAAGGTGAGCTCCTCAGATGAAAGTTGGGGATGTCAGGGGCTCATGATGACAAGGAAAGTGACAGGTATATGGATTCGTTCCCCGGTGGAAGTGTTTGAAGAAACACATCAAAGATAACTGAGGACAATGGCAACGGCACTGAGGGTTCAAATGAACCTGGAAATCCTGAAATTGTGCCAGCATCAAGTCTTCATGCTTAGTGACTTTCTTTTCCAATAACAGATGGATGACACTTTTTGAAAAAAAGAGGGGGTGGTGTAGAGGGCACAAAAGGGAAGCAAAGTTCGGTTCAGTGGCATTGAAAGGGAAATGAACATTGCAGCTGATTATTATTTAAAAATTATTTCTAAAATTTTCACTTTATGAGATTTAACTAATCTCATCATAGAAAACAAAAGGAACAAAACCTTCCCCAAATCCTGTTACTTTTAAAAAAAGGGAAACCCTCTAAAGAGAACTGATGACAGAATAAGAGCCAAAGAAAAAAAACAAAACAGAGCCCTTAATAATGAATGGATTCTAATCACTGGATGTTAAAGCAAAGAGCATGCACCCTGACCACACTTTAAGAAGAGTTCCACCAGATTTAAATTTAGTTAGAAACTTGAATGAACTGTGAGGTCGTTGAAGAGTTCACAAAACCTACTGCAAAATGAGGGTTTTCCTTGTCCTTGACCAAAATGAGAGTATGGCTTTCTGTTAATCTCAGAAGTTGCGTATGTGGAGGCATAGTGAGAGGGAAACTTTCAATGTCAGACAGAGGTCACAAATACCACTGACAGTATTTCTCCTGATACCTGCATCCTGAGAATTATGTTCTGTGGCAGAACAACTTGGGAGCCTCCTAACTCCAGGCATTTTACTGGCCAAAAGACAAAGGAAGATAAGCATCAGATTAAATTTGTTGTTTAAGTCATTCTTTAGGCAGGTATTTATAAGGCAAAAGGGATTTGCACAGGGAGGTCTATTCAGCATAGGATTTGCACCGATGGTGGATAGAAAAATCATTGCAAAGGAAACTTCAGTCTTTCAATCTGCAAGGCAACTTCAGTTACCCTGAAAAAAGGTCTCCACAGAGCAAGGCACATGGGATGTTTCTGCATTTCATTCATTAATCTCCAACAAGAAAGGCAATTTAGTCTGAATCTCTCACTTACATCAAGTGGAAAATATAAGAAATTCATCATCAAGGAGAGGGGAATGTCATTACAAAAATTAGTTTCCCATGAAATTCTTAAATACTAGAATGCTTTTCATACACAAAAAACAAATCTTTCAGCCCCAGAAATGCCATTCTATGGCTCATTAAAAAAAATATCAGGAAATCCATATGGTTGTATTTCTGCCATCATACAGAATCTGAGCATCTGTGTGATTTCAATTTTTAAAATTTTTTCTTTAGATAATTTTGAAAATTAAAAAATACTTATACCTGGAAAACATAATACAAATTATACAGTGAAAAAATATTCTTCCCATTCCAGATGTATAGAAACAACCTCCATAAGTAGCATCTGAGAGTATCCTTGCCAAGCTTTAGCTGCAATTCATGTATATATACATAGATTTTTTTAGTCCATACACCTTGTTTTCTGTTGTATTTTTTTTTTAATCTACACACCTTGTTCTGTGTTGTACTGATGATATTTTTATTTAGTGATTTATCTTGGAAGGCTTTCCGTAAAAATAGTTAACGTTTGTCAACTGCACTATTTTATCTTCTTTAATCCTCTCAACAATGTTGGAAAGGAGGCATCATTATTCCCTTTTTCGGAGATGAAAAAATTCAGGTAAAAAGAGAGTAAGTACCTTGCCCAAGGTCACACAGTGACTAGATGGCAGAACTGGGATTTGAATCCCGGTGGTCTGATGACAGAACACCACTCCTAACACTTCGAACACCACGTGGTCCCTCTTCATTAACAACACATGCTGTGTTCTTTTTACAGCTGCAGAGTTTTACCATTATATGGATGTACATACATTTACTTACCCAGCCCACTATTAACCCACAGGTAGGCTGTTTCCAATTTTTTTTACAACAAAAAACAGCAGTTAACCCTTTTAACTGTTCACCTTTGCCTACATGCACAGTTTCCCAAAATAAAAATAATTTCCTAGATATAAAAGTATCAAATCAAAATGGAAATCTTTGCCTCACAGTATGGATTTTCCCTTCAAACACTAATGGCAATTTACATACTCATCAAGAATATATGTGTAAGGACTTTTTAACTTTTATAACTATGCACAAAGTGTAAATCATGCTATTAAAAGGTATCTGGAACTTAGCTGCTCAAATTTGGTTTGACAGTCGGTAGTGATTTTGACTTACCTTTTTCCATATTTTACCAAATTAAAGAAAGTCAGTTGGGTAGACAGCGAAAGAGCAAAACCCATTTTACTAGTAATTAGGCATCAAAGTCACTGTATCCTAAGAAAGTGTGTGCAGGGAATATAATCAACCCTGAATGTTTCTATAGCAGCCATGAAATCATATACAGAGAAAGAAAATAAGGGACAATCTAATCCAGTGCCCTCATTTGACAGCCTGACAGTCTGAGAAAACTGAGACACAGATACAGACCCATCCCAAACATTCGTGGGGGCCAAACATTTGTGAGTAAGGGTACAAATGGAGGCCCACATAAGATATGTCTACATATTTAGATGTTATAAATCAAATTCACAAGTTGTTAAAGAACATGTCTTCTATCTTCCCTTTTTTTTTCCCCCAAGATTTTATTTAAATTCAAGTTAGTGAACATATAGTGTAGTATTAGTTTCAGGAATAGAATTTAATGAGTCGTCGTTTACATATAACACCCAGTGCTCATCACAAGTGCCCTCCATAATGCCCATCCCCCATTTAGCCTCACTCTCCTCCCCTCCAGCAACCCTCGGTTTGTTCTCTATATTTAAGAGTTTCTTATGGTTTGCCTCCCTCTCTGTTTTTTACCTTATTTTACTTTTCCTTCCCTTCCCCTGTGTTCACCTGTTTCTATCTTGCCGTCTTGACCAACGTATCTTTTAGGCTCGGAATATAGGATTTTGGCCTCTTTGGAACAGTGGTTTCAAACCTTGGCATTCATCATCACCTGGAGGACCCGTTACAACAAAGCTTGCTGGCCCCACTCCCAGATTCCCTGATTCAGTAAGTCTGAGATGGGGCCGCAAAGGCTACCCTTCTAACAAGATCCCAGGTGATGCGGCCGCCGCTGGTCTGGGACCACACTTTGAAGACATTGCTTCAGATAGCAGACCAGGCTCCAGGTGGGCAAGACAGATTCCTTGCCCCATGGGGTGAGGCATGGCTGGGGAGGAAGGCCGGAGTGTTCACTCTAAATCAGGGTTTCTTATCCTCGGCACTGTTGACATTTTAGACCAGATAATTACTCACTATGCGGAGTCGTCTGGTGCTCTTTAGGATGTTTAGTGTCATCCCTGGCTTCTACCCACGAGATGCTAGTAGCCACCCCTGGACTGACAATTAAAAGGGTCTTACAGACGTTTCCAAATGCTGCTTGAGGGGCAAAGTTAAGCCTGGTGGAGAACCACTGCTCTAAATCATGGAGCCCAGGGCCAGGGCCCTCTGCTCTGGGTCGAGGGGCAGTACTGCACAGAAAAGCAAAAGGATTTCCAAATTTGCTTCTTGAATTGTGTGGCCATAAGACATATATATATTTAAAAATGTATAATTCTTCCTCTGCCCCCAAAATGAGAAGATAGAACTTCTCCAGAATTCTAAAACATCTTGACATTCTGAAAGGAATGACACATGGATGCATTTCAAGGCTTAGGTGAGCAACCAGATCTCTAGATAGTCGGACCTGTCCTCCCACGCTGAAGACACCCAGTGTTCAGTAATAAGGCATTCAATGCTTGTGTTATCCTTATGTTGGGGTTGCTTACTTAAACAATGAAGGTCAGCACAAATTCCCAGAAACCAAGGGCTTCTTCACTTTTGGCAGCAAGAGAACAGGGGAGGAATTACCTAGAAAGGTTACACATTTCAGTAGCAGGGCAAAGTTTGTTCTCTTGTGGCTACTGCTGGGGAAAAATAATCTGAGTTTTCATCTTCAATACTAACAGTTGGTCTTGAAATATAAATGTCTAGTGTAGTAGACAAAATACGTTATTTGCTCTTCTAAATATCCTGTTCAGAACTTGGAACGTCTCCACTAAACATTTAGCTCTCTGAATTCAGGAATATTTTCATGAACACTGTCACATTATTATCTCTGTTTGGTTTCTATAGACTAGACATGTTATTAAAAAATTAGGGGCGCCTGGGTGGCGCAGTCGGTTGAGCGTCCGACTTCAGCCAGGTCACGATCTCGCGGTCCGGGAGTTCGAGCCCCGCGTCAGGCTCTGGGCTGACGGCTCAGAGCCTGGAGCCTGTTTCCGATTCTGTGTCTCCTTCTCTCTCTGCCCCTCCCCCGTTCATGCTCTGTCTCTCTCTGTCCCAAAAATAAATAAACGTTGAAAAAAAAATTAGTTAAATTATTTTGTCAAATAGAAAGATGACCTGGAAATTCTGACAAGAAAGCATAATAGGTTTAAAACAAAGCAGGAATGAGTATCACTATAGAGTCATTTGTCTGGTAAGTTAGCTCAGCTTATGCTTTATACAGGAAAACTTCCCCCTGGTAGTAATGTTTAAAGGACAGCATAAAGTCTGAGTTAATTTTTCCAGTAAACTCAGTATTTCTAAAAATATTTTTGTTGAAATCCTAACTGAAGACATATCATTTTATTCATTGGTCTGTCTCAGAGGTAGAGTATAAGAACTGTATGAGGCAATGAGCTATAGGTCCAAGTGACAAAAACTATCCCCAAGCAGAGAGGAGAATGTTATGAATTTAAATTAAATCACAGTATTGATATTTCATAAAATTTAAACATCAATAAAACTAGGTATTTAATCCATATTTATCTAAAATTATAACATGAAGTAAAATATAAGTTTATAAGATATAACTATTAACTATACATTATTCTAACATAAGTTAGAAAATAAAATTAATATCGAATGCCTGGGTGGCTCAGATTCTCTCTCTCTCTCTCTGCCCCTTCCTTGCTCTTGCATGTGTGTGCACTCTCTAAGTTAAGTTAAATTAAATTAATTTTAAAAAGTATTGTTGAAAATAAACATGTCATTAAAAGTGAAACCATCAACCAATCATAAAAATTTTTAATTAAAATGTCATTTGATCGTTTTTAAAATTCAATCTTATGAAGCAAACGGAGTACATGGGGTCAAGTGGTAAGTACACTTTTGAGCAAAAGTGTCTGCCTCTTTCAGAATGCACACTAGCCCAGGGCACTTGCATGGCTCAGTTGGTTAAGCATCCAACTTTGGCTCAGGTCATGATCTCACAGCTTGTGAGTTTGAGTCCTGTGTCAGGCTCTGTGCTGACAGCCTGGAGCCTCCTTCAGATTTTGTGCCCATCTCTCTCTGCCCCTCTCTGGCTCATGCACTCTCTCTCTTTCTCTCTCAGATATAAATAAACATTAAAAAAATAAATTATTTAGAAAGAAAGAATCTACACTATCCAACTCTTTCCTTCGGTCCTTTGGTCTATTTTATGTGCAGAAAATTCCATGGCTTTTTTGATAACTTGCAGAAAACCTTTGGAAAATTTTTTACACTCTTTTTAAGAAACAGATTCAACATTTTATTGAGAGTGGCTTGAGTTTAGTTTCAAAGAAAGTGTTTCCTCTTTGTCTTCACTTTTCAGTTGATCAATATAAAAGCAGAGATTACCAATTTCAACTACAATACGCCATTTTTTTGTTCCACTAATTCAGAAAGACTGTGAGCCAGAGTAGGATTAATTTTTCTAACAGAAGTCTTGCTTTGTCAAGTGCCTGTTTCTTCCTCCTCTTGAAAACTATAGAAGTATAGAAAATACCTCTTTATTCAATTAAGACAGACTATGTCTCTGGATAGAAGATAAAATAATACAAACTTTAGGGATTTAAGTATATATATATATATACACACACACACACACATACACTGAGGTTTTTATATGTATATTATATATACATATTTATTTTATATATACATATTATATATACATATATACATGTGTGTATAAGTGTACACTTACATATGTATATGTATATATATACATATATATTAAGTATATATATGTACATATTTTTTTTTCATGTATATATTCAGTTACTAGTTTTACACAAACAAACAAACAAACAAAAAACCTCAGGATTTTAGCCCCTAAAATACCACTGGAATATCTGAGTATGAAAACCTAGAAATGTAATCAATTTCTAAGGAGATGTGGATGGTCTTCAGAAAAGTGGGTGCCAGAGAACCAAGAGCCCTCAGGACCCTCTACCTCTCATCTACCCTCTTCTGTGAGAAGAAGCAGGAGGTGATGTGAGGGTGGCTTTATTGTCTCCATGTGACTTTCCACAAACCAGAGGACAGCTTGCCTGCTCTTCTAAACTCAAATTCATTCATCTTCGTGAACAAAAAGGAAAGAAGTCTCTTCTAGCTCAACCAAAACAAATCTGGTTGAAGAACTTTAAGTATCCCAAATCCAATCACTGTGACCTAGAAGTGAAGTCCTTTGATTGGTTCAGCTTGGGTTAGGTCCCTCCCCCTCAACCAGTCACTGAGGCCAAGAAGAGTGGTTCATGTACAAAATGGCAGCTCCCATTTGGATCCCAAGGATAGAATGAGAAGTGAAGCAAGTCCCCAAAAGGAAGGGATACAGGGAAGCAACTTAATAAATGTCTGCTACAAGTGATTTTAATTGAAATTTTTTACTTAAAAGATGATTATGCCTCAGAGTCAAGATTCTACATGTTTCTTTGTTACTGTTTAGAAGAGGTAGGAAGGATAAAAACTCGGGTAGAAATTAGATTTGACTTATGTTCATAAATGAAATACTGGGTTACTCCGTAAGTGTTCAAGCTGATAATGTTGTAAGGTGAATTGGATCTCAGGAGGAACATTATCCTGGCAGAATTAAACAAATGACGCAGTCAGATGGACAAAGGCTAAACCTGATGACTATGGGGTTAATAAGGTGTAATGCGAATGGAGACAACACAAGGGTGTTGTATTTAGACGCAGTCCCTTCCTCAAGGGGCTATTATTTTAGTTAGAGAAACAAATAACAAACATGTTAAAAATAATTTCTAATACTGTGCTTTGAAGAAAGCAAAATAAGCAGAGAGTGACTTGGTGTGGGTGAAAGCTGCTTCAACTAGGGTTGCTAAGGAAGGCCTTTCTAAGTGTTTGATGTACGGCTAAGACGACATGAATGATGAGAGGGAGGTGACCACAGAAAGGTCTACAGATCAGCATTCCAAGCAGGAAGAACAATGAGGGCAAAAGCCCCTGAGGTTGAAATGGGTTTGCAGTTTGAACATCAGTAATAAGGTCATCGTGTCTAAAGTTCACGGACACGCGGAGAATGCTAGAAAAGAGGGAGGGAGGGGCCATTGTCTTACAGGCCAGAGTAAGAATTGGATTTTGAGCCCAAACTATATAAATAATAAGAAAAGACTAGTGGGTTTGCCATGCAGATAATGTCATTGCTGACTGTCAGTCTTGTCTTGGAGGTAAAAGCCGGTCAAACTGCAGTAAGTTTGAAAGACACTATGAAAAAGATAACAGATCTAAAGTTAGTCATCACCAGGAGTCTTCTGGTAAAAGTTCCAAAATGAGTAAGCTGCCAGATAAGGACTTCTAACAGAAAGAATACAGGCCTCTTTGGTCAATTATTGATGGATTATCTTAAATCACGTTCTTAACTTCCCAGAACTCACTCATATTTATGTCCAATGGCAATGCTATATTCATTATGATGACTGGGGAATCCAAGTCCCCCAGAGACATTATGGAGATGCATTTTTTCCATTCTAGAATCTTCTGGCTCACATCAGCCCTGGTATTTTTGGCTAAAAGCTGAGTCTTGACAGTACTTAATTCTGGAGAACCATCTGTTGGTTTTAAAAATCAGGATATGAGTCCATTCTCCACTGATAAACTCTTCACCACAAAATGGAATGTAAGAGAGTAAAAAACAATCTGATTAATTCAGAATTTCACATAGTTCCATTCTAATTAATAACAGCGAATTTCTCTATACCACTGAGAAGTTTCCTTTTAAGTTCATAAAATATTCATTAACTCTACCAACACAGTTTGAGATTCAGTTTGCTAGATTTTTTTTTTAACGTTTATTTATTTTTGAGACAGAGAGAGACAGAGCATGAATGGGGGAGGGTCACAGAGAGAGAGAGGGAGACACAGAATCTGAAACAGGCTCCAGGCTCTGAGCTGTCAGCACAGAGCCCGACGCGGGGCTCGAACTCACGGACCGGGAGATCATGACCTGAGCCGAAGTCGGCCGCTCAACCGACTGAGCCACCCAGGCACCCTGAGATTCAGTTTTCTAACAAATATCTAAATTCTTGGTAGAGCCTGCTGTTGGCGATCATACAGCAATGCTTTCAGGACAACTGATAGACTTCCCTTGCTTTGTTTATTAAAGCCTCATACCCAGTAGTCTCATGGAAGAACTTAAAAAAACACTTTTACTTCCTTTAGGATACAGCACTTCTTCGTGAAATTATTCCTCATCCTCACTCCAGAATAACACGTTCCAGGGAACGATACACTCACACTCTGGACTATCTGATTTTCTTCTCACCCAGGCAGTCACTTAACCAGCTTCTTGGAAATGTGTAGGATTGAATTCCCTGTGCCCAAGCTACGTGCCTGCCAGAAAAACCGTGAAGCTGCTGTGTGAAAGAAAACAACTTTTTATGGATGTGCTTCAGCTAACTTCTACTCAGAATATGCCTACCGTCTACTTATTACTATAAGTGGCTTTTTGAAAACCGAAAAGCACTTTCATTGTTGTCCTGCATGCATGATGAATTTTCTCCACTGCTGCACCTCCTCACTACTATCTACTTAAAAATCCCACAATGGGGGCGTCTAGGTGGCTCAATCAGTTAAGTGGCTGATTCTTGATTTTGGCTCAGGTTTGTGAGATCCAGCCCTGTGTCAGGCTCCACGCTGACAGCATAGAGTCTGCTTGGGATTCTCTCTCTCCCTCTCTCTCTGCTCCTCCCCTGCTCACACTTGCTCGCTCTCTCTCTCAAAATAAATAAATCGACTTTTAAAAAAATGCCACAATGATAAGATCATTAGGTGGTATGGTACTAAGACTTGCACCAAAAATCCTGAAGGGAGCAATACTAAAAGGGATTTATGTTTAAGAAACTGGTTGGCCACATCAATCGGGTCACGTTTATTGATTAACTGGATGTACAGAGGATCTACTCCCCACGAGGCCCTTTGCCTTTGCTTGGACTTGCATCCCGGCACCATATTTTTCTGTGACCTAGCAAAGTTCCTTGATCTAAGCCTCAGTTTCCTCATACGTAAAGTAGAAATAATAATGCTATGTCTACTGCGAGATTATAGTGTGGATAAATTGGGTTGATATATATCAAGGACTCAGAGCAGCCTGGCACACAATGAAAATTAGCCATTACTATTTTGTATAACCTTTCTGGGAAATAAGATAAAGAATAAAAAAATAAAAGTAAAATGGTATGGCATTGTAGAATTAAGAGGGAAATTGTGTAATACCAATTCTTATGTACCACAGAAAGTATAGAGAGGAAAAAAAGACATGCAGATGAGAAAGTCTTCACAGATGTCATGGGGCTTGAGTGAGGCCCTGAGAATTTGCAGAGGAAATGTATGGACATTTCTGGACAAAGACACAGAAGCAGGAAAGAATGTGCCCGTGGAACACGGATAAAAAAGTCAGTCTTGAAAGAGAAGGAGCGTATAAAGGGGTCCAAAGTTAAAGACAGATGAAATAGTTTATGGTGAGTCCACTAATTGGGGAAAATAGTCCAAACGTTTTGGTTAAAAAAAAAAAAATATGTGAAACGAAAGATTTTTCCAGAGAAATTATTTATTTCTACCTTCATCTATTCAGTCTTCTATAACAAATTACCATAGCCTGGGTGGCTTGCAAACAACAGAAATTTATTTTCCACAGTTCTGGAAGTTGAGAAATCCAAGACCAAGGTCTTGGCAGATTTGGTGTCTGGTAAATACCCACTTCCTTGTTTATAATAAGATGGCCATCTTCTTGCTGGGTCATCACATGGTGGAAGGGGTGAAAGAGCTCTCTGGGGTTTCTTTTACAAGGACACTAATTCCATTCATGTGGGCTCCACTCTCATGACCCAAACACTTCCCAAAGGCCCCACCTCCTAATACCATTACACTTGACATTAGGAATTAACATATGAATTTGGAGGAACACAAACATTCAACAGCAATTGAACATGATGTTCCTACTATGGCAGGTAGGTCCCTATTAATAATTTATCCACGGGATACCGAGTGCTTCCCAGGAAATGGAGGCACCAAACATTTCCTAATCCTACTTCCACCACCAACCACTACTCACATTTCTATGCTCCTCTTTACAACAAAATCCCTCCAAAAAGTTCTTTTGAAAAAAAAAATTAATGTTTATTTATTTCTGAGACAGAGAGAGACAGAGCATGAGTGGGGGAGGGGCAGAGAGAGAGGGGACACAGAATCTGAAGCAGGCTCCAGGCTCTGAGCTGTCAGCACAGAGCCCGACGCGGGGCTCGAACTCACAAACCGAGAGATCATGACCTGAGCCGAAGCCGGACGCTCAACCGGCTGAGACACCCAGGTGGCCCCTTCCAAAAAGTTCTATACTATCTTTTATTTCTCTCCTTTCACTATCTTACGTTTTTGCCCCACCCACTCCGCTAAAACTACTCATGCCAATGACATGCACATTGCTGAAACCAAAAGTCAGTTTTCAGCCCTCATTTTACTTGACTTCTCAGCAACTTTTAACACAAATGACCGTTGCTTCTGCCTTGATACACTTTCTTCCCTTGGTTTCCAGGATATCACATCCTACCCCTGGGTTGTCCTCTCTCATCTCCTTTGGCTTTACTACTTCTCTTCTCCCACCCTCTTAATGTTAGGGCTCAGCTATTGGTCTTATCTTCTCTATCTAAACTCGCTCTTGGGGCAGCAGGGTGGCTCAGTCAGGTAAGCATCAGACTTCAGGTCAGGTCATGATCTCGCTATTTGTGACTTTGAGGCCTGCATCAGGCTCTGTGCTGACAGCTCAGAGCCTGGAACCTGCTTCGGGTTCTGTGTCTCCTTCTCTCTCTCTGCCCCTCCCCCACTCACGCTCTCTCTCTCTCTCTATCAAAAATAAGTATGCATTAAGAAAAATTAAAAAATAAATACATAAATTCACTCTCTTGATTATGTCACCAGTCCCATAAATTTATACTGTCTGTATCCAGGTGACTTTCAAATATATAGCTCTAGCTCAAACATCTCTAATAAACTCCAGACTTGAGGGGCACCTGGATGGCTCAGTCAGGTAAGCATTAAACTTCAGCTGAGATCATGATCTCATGGTTCGTGAGTTACAGAGCTCCGTATTGGACTCTGTGCTGTCAGCACAGAACCTGCTTTGGATCCTCTGTCTCCCTCTCTCTCTCTCTCTGCCCCTCCCCAGTCTGCATTCTCTCTCTCACTCTCAAAAGTAAGTAAAACTTAAAAACAAAGAAACAAACAAACAAACAAAAACTTCAGATGGCTTTCCAGGGGAATTCTACCAAACATTTAAGGAAGAGTTAACACCTATTCTGTTCCAAAAGATAGAAATGGAAGGAAAACTTCTAAACTCTTTCCATGAAGCCAGCATTACCTTGATTCCAAAACCAGACAGAGACCCCAAGTGGGATTTATACCTGGGATGCAGGGCTGGTTCAATATCTGCAAAACAATTAACATGGTTTATCACATCAATAAAAGAAAGTACAAGAACCATATGATCCTCCAATAGATGCAGAGAAAGCATTTGACAAAATACAGCATCGTTTCTTGATAAAGACCCTCAAGAAAGTGGGGATAGAAGGAGCATACCTCGAGATCATAAAAGCCAAATATGAACGACCCAACACTAATATCATCCTCAATGGGGAAAAACTGAGAGCTTTCCCCGTAAGGTCAGGAACAAGACAGGGATGTCCATTCTCGCCACTGTTATTCAACATACTATTGGAAGTCTTACCCTCTGCAATCAGACAACACAAAGAAATAAAAGGCATTCAAATCGGCCAGGAGGAGGTCAAATTGTCACTCTTCGCAGATGACGTGATATTCTACACGGAAAACCCAAAAGATTCCACCAAAAAACTGTTAGAACTGGTTCATGAATTCATCACAGTTATAGGATATAAAATCAATGCACAGAAATCCATTGCATTCCTATTCACCAACAATGAAGCAACAGAAAGAGAAATCAAGGAATCGATCCCATTTACAATTGCACCAAAAACCATAAAATACCTAGGAATAAACATAAGCAAAGAGGTGAAAACTCTATACACTGAAAACTATAGAAAGCATATGAAAGAAATTGAAGAAGACACACACAAAAAAAGGAAAAAAAGATTCCATGATCCTGAATAGGAAGAATATTTTAGGTAAAACTTAAATATTGTTAAAATGTCGATACTACCCAAAACAATCTACATATTCAATGCAATCCCTATCAAAGTAACACCAGAATTCTGCACAGAGTTAGAACAAATAATCCTAAAATTTGTATGGACCCAGAAAAGACCCTGAATAGCCAAAGCAATCTTGAAAAAGAAAACCAAAGCAGGAGGCATCACAATCCCGGACTTCAAGCTATACTAGAAAGCTGTAATCATCAAGACAGTATGGTACTGGCACAAGAAGAGACACTCAGATCAATGGAACAGAATAGAGAACCCAGAAATGGACCCACAAACCTAATCTTTGACAAAGATTAATCTAATCTTTGACAAAGCAAGGAAGAATATCCAATGGAATAAAGACAGTCTCTTCAGCAAGTGGTACTGGGAAAACTGGACAGCAACATGCAGAAAAATTAACCTGGACCACTTTCTTACACCATACACAAAAATAAACTCAAAATGGATGAAAGACCTGAATGTAAGACAGGAAGCGATGAAAATCCTAGAGGAGAAAGCAGGCAAAACTTCTTTGATCTTGGCCACAGCAACATCTTACTCAACATGTCTCCGGGGGCAAGGGAAACAAAAGCAAAAATGAACTACTGGGACCTCATCAAAATAAAAAGCTTCTGCACAGCGAAGAAAACAATCAGCAAAACTAAAAGGCAACTGACAGAACAGGAGAAGATATTTGCAAACGACATATCAGATAACGGGTTAGTATCCAAAATCTATAAAGAACTTATCAGATTCAACCCCCAAAATACAAATAATCCAGTGAAGAAATGGGCAAAAGACATGAATAGACACTTCTCCAGAGAAGGCATCCAGATGGCCAACCAACACATTAAAATGCTCAACATCACTCATCATCAGGGAAATATAAATCAAAACCACAATGAGATACCACCTTACACCTGTCAGAATGGCTAACATTAACAATTCAGGCAACAACAGATGTTGGCAAGGATGTGGAGAAAGAGGATCTCTTTTGCATTGTTGGTGGGAATGCAAGCTGGTGCAGCCACTCTGGAAAATAGTATGATGGTTCCTCAAAAACATAAAATAGAACTACCCTACAACCCAGCAATTGCACTACTAGGTATTTATCCAAGGGATACAGGTGTGGGGTTTCAAAGGGACATATGCACCCCAATGTTTATAGCAGCACTATCAACAATAGCCAAGGTATGGAAAGAACCCCAATGTCCATCGATGGATAAATGGGTAAAGAAGATGTGGTGTATATATATATATATGTATACATATATGTGTATATATACATATATATATATATATATACACACAATGGAGTATTACTCAGCAATCAAAAAGAATGAAATCTTGCCATTTGCAACCACATGGATGGAACTGGAGGGTATTATGCTAAGCGAAATTAGTCAGAGAAAGACAAATATCATATGACTTCACTCATATGAGGACTTTAAGAGACAAAACAGATGAACATGAGGGAAGGGAAACAAAAATAGTATAAAAACAAGGAGGGGGACAAAACATAAGAGACTCTTAAATATGGAGAACAAACTGAGGGTTATTGGAGGAGTTGTGGGAGGGGGGATGGGCTAAATGGGTAAGGGGCACTAAGGAATCTACTCTTGAAATCATTGTTGCACTATATGCTAACTAATTTGGATGCAAATTTTTTTAAAAAATTTAAAAAGCAACTTTAAACTCCAGACTAGAGTCCATTTGGCTAATAGGCATCCCAAATTTCACAAGATCACAGAACTGATCTTTCTCCCCAGACCTGCTCCATCTACAGTCTTCCCCATCTCAGTTTACCACAATACTATCTTTACAGTTGCTTGAGTCAAAAAAAAAAACCTTTCAGTCATTCGTGACTCTTCTCAATCTCCAATCAATATCCAATCTGTCAGGGAGTCCTGTTGGCTCCACTTTTTAAAATATATCCAGGATTAAATCACTTATCGCCATGTTCTCTGCTACCATTCTGATCTGAGCCACCCAAATGTCTTACTTGGATGACTTCAGTGGCCTCCTAACTAGTCTTCCTGCTTCTACTCTTGCCTTCCTACAGCATATTCTCAATAACAACCAGAGTGATACCTTTTAGTCAGAAAATGGCTAAAATAAAGAGTAAATAATAACAGGTATTGACACGGGTATGGAGAAATTGGAACCCTCATTCAGTGCTGGGAAAAGTATAATGTGGTGCAGCCCTTTTGGAAGACAGTTTGGCAGTTCTTCAAAAAATTAAAAATCTGACCTAGCAATTTTAGTCCTGAGTCTACACCCAGGAGAAACTAAAAACATACATTCACACAAAACTTGTACATCAATGTTCTTAGCAACATTTTCATAAGAGTCAGAAAAATGGAAACAACCCAAATATCCATCAATTGAGGAATGGATAATCAAAGTGTAGATATGTCTACACAATGGAATATTAGTCAGCCATAGATAGGAATGAAGCACTGATACATATTATAAAACATAGATAAACCTTGAAAACATTATGCCAAGTGAAAGAGACCAGACAAAAAAAGGCATATATTAGATGATTCTGTTTTTATGAAACGTGCACAATGGGCAAGTCTCTAGAAGCAGAAAGTCGTGTTTGTCAGGGGTTTAGGGAGGAGAAACGGGGAATGACTGTTAGAGGCATGGGGTTTCTTTTCCAAGTGATGAAATGTTTAGGAATCAGTGGTGATGACTGCACAATATTGTGAATATATTAAAAATGACTGAATTGTACACTTTTAAAGAGTGAATTTTATGGTATATGAATTATATTGTATATTTTTAAAAAAGACCATAAGGATTCAAGCTTCTTTTCCATGGTTTCCTTGTACAGGACCAGCAGCCTGGGCTGAATCTACTACCACACAGGATTTAGTCTTGTCTTTGAGCTTCGCGAGTTTCATGGAAGTCAATCAATAAGGAAACCATCCTTATGTGACAAATGGAATCTGAAGTTAGAAGATTTTCCCTGGAAGTACACTTCCGGGGAAAATTTCGATATAAATCCTTTTATCAGCGACTCTCAGGTAATACAATTGAGGCTATCTTTGTGGTTTAGCCCAAAATAAAGAAATATTCTTTGGAAGCCTGGTGCTTCTATTGACCAACTCTAAAACATTAGGACACAAAATCAAACTTCAACCAATCCCACATAGGAATTTTTGTCAAAGTAGAATAGCCTATTTCCAGATGATCTGGTTTTATATAAAGTTTATGAAGCCAAGGGACACCGAGAATCACATTCTCTTAGACCAACTTTCTCAAATACCAGATGTCTGAACTGAACATTTGGCAAGTATTAGAGGGCAGTCTAAATTCTGATTTGTATTGTTGATTAAATAAATGTCCATATGTTTCTAATACTGGGCATGTAGGTAGCAAAGTCAATATACTGTCATGAGAATTAGGGGCTGATTTATATCCTTGTCTAATCAAATAATCATCATACTTCCAGGCTGGGGTGAACTCATGATATCTGCAGATGGGCGTAAAAAGTTGTACAGATTCAGCAAAGAACTCTCAATCTTCTCATTTGGGCAAGCACTTAGTTGAGAGCTGAGCATTTGTGCTGTTAGACATGGAAGGTGTAATTTGCATCTGAAAAACTCCAAGTGTAGGTTTTTTAATCAACTGCCTCTATCATGAAAGTATTTCAATAGAAGCCCCGCAAAACATGTAATTCGGTCTAGACTTACATTTTGATAAACTAACTCCAACCTGTACCCTCCCTGCATTTGGAGTTAAAGTATATTAGTTTGGGACACTACACTACAACGCTTTTCTCTATAAATGTTTACTGAATGACTAAATGAATGACTTAAATGTATATTATAATATCAAGACAATGATAGAGTTGAATATTTTTCTTATATACTTCTAATAGGTATGCCAGGTGCTATGCTGTACATGAACCATTCTCAGATGACAAAGAGTCTGGAAGTTTTTTCCAACAACTTTATGTTCTAGGTTGTTTCCTTATGTGTCTTCCCCACTACATGGTAAGCTCTTTGATGATATTTTCACCCCTGCATCCTCCACATAATGCCTACTCTAGTTCAAGGCCCATAAGCAGATTCTCAAAACAACAACAACAACAACAACAACAACAAAACAAAACAAAACAAAAACCCAATAGGAAAGACATACTGAATAGAACTAATTGGGGTTGTGCTTTAAGTTTCAAGTTTCTGGGTGTAAAGCATGTTTGAAGGTATAAAGACAGACCTACTCCATTCCAGAAGCTTAAAGAGGACAGCTATAATGTTTTCCCTTCCTTTGGCAGCTGGAGTGTAGGTCAATGACTAATCATGGCCAGACAGACCTTTCTGTAGGGACTTTGAATCTAGAGGAAATGACTCAGATGCAGGGTTACTTAGAGTTTGAGGCATCAGTGGCAGAACTGTGAATTCACAGTACAGCTGCGACTCACCAGAGACAGTGGGAACGGAGCAGATTCCTAAGTAGCCCATTCCTACTGTAGGAATCAATGGCCTCTTCTTGCCCATTATCTTCATTCCTGCCCCAGCCTGGCTCTCCAGACTTCTGTCAATTCACGATCTACCCAAGAAAACTGAAGAGTTCTCTTGACGGCAATCAGAAAGTACAAAAATACTAAGGTTACCCTTCCTACTCATTTCCTTCAAAGACTTATCACTACTTACCCATTAACTCACTCAAATAATGCTTATGGTTTTCCAGCCACACTGCTCTCTCAGACTTTCCTAGCCTTTCTGTGAAATAAAGGTATGTTTAAAAAAAATCTAAATGTCTTTTTCCATTTTAAATATCTAATATATTGAAATAACATTTTCCCACTATTTTAAGGAAATGAAGAAAGTAGCGTAAGAAATTAAAAAAAAAAATCCAATATGCATATAATAGCCAAAGATGGCAACCACCAAAATGTGCCTCGTTGGATGAACAGATTTAAAAATGTGGTGTATCCACGCAATGTAATATTTTTTCAGCCATAAACAGCAATGAAATGCTGGTCCATAGTTGTATAAAAACACTATGCTAAGTGAAAGAAGCCAGATAATGGAGATGGTTGCATAGCATTGTGAATACACTAAATGCCACTGAATTTACCCTTTAAAATGGTTAAGATGGTGAGTTATGTTATATGTATCTCATCAAAACAAAAAACGAAAATACAATATACAAAAAAATTAGAAGAGATATCAAAGAGAATATTTAAAACAAGATCCCTTCTGTTTATAATAGAGCAGGGTGGCCTGTCGGAAGAATTTTTCGGCTGGCAAAATCTTTGCGGTTGCGACTTTTCCTCAGAACTCTCAACAGAGTTATCGATCATTATGTTAATCCAGTTTTCATATTAAGAAATAACCTATGTTTTGGTGAGAGGAAAATAAAGCTCATTCAAAAGGCTTTTCACTTAACTCTGATCACAGTCACATACCATTTCATTTAGATATCCGTAAGGATGTTGTGAAAATGAAGTATAATTTAATGGATCTTGATGGATATAATTTTTCCGCTCTGGCAAAGTTGAAAGTTCTTTCTTACATAGTAGCATCAGTTACTCAACTTTCCAAAGATGTAAGACTTTACATGGGGAAAATAGGCTGAAGATACTGGGATTTATGTCACTCTTCAAACTGAGATAACAAAAATGCGCTGCTAGTTTCTATCCCATAATTCATAGCTCATTATTGAAAAATTGTTTCAAGTTTGTTCAGTGGAATCCTGGGAAATGACATTTACTCAATTTTTTATTCTAGAATTTTAAAATTTGTTTGTCTTTTATTTCCATCATTTCCACACTTCCCCCCAAATCTCACATACAGCAGGGGTAAAAAAATATATATGTGAATACATATCCTCACATATACATCTAAGACCCTCAGTTATTGCTTTCCATCCCCAACAGAACTGAAAAAGAAAACCCCACAACATAGCAAGTATCCAACTTTCAAAGTATAGGTTTCAGTCTATTTGTATCAAAGCCAGAGTTAGTGTCTTTTCATTCTACTAAGGAGCCAAAATGGCAAATTATTTCCTGATTTACGTTTCCTAATTACTACTGAGGGTAAAGTGAAATGCCGTCAACTTTAAGTTCTATTTCTCAACTTATTAAAAAATGTGTGTTGCTTAAAAAGAAATTTTCAGTACCTCTTGGGAGAAAAACCTCAATATTTCCCCATCCAGGTTGCTTGGAGGAAACCGTCTTAATGCTTTTGCAAACACTCAAAGTGTTTCCTTTCAGAAGTTGTTAAAATACAATTACTGCATTTACATGTAGCGAGAGGCTTCATCAAAGTGGCTTTTCACCGCAGCCTCTTCAGAGCAGGTGCCTGTCATTAAATATGGTTCTCTCACCTGATTCATTTCCCATGCTCTGGAGGGCTCTATGTGAGAGCACTAACTCACTCTGCATTCATAAGGAAGATGTTATTGCCAATTCCACGAAGCCTTCTGAGAAACTCATCAGTGCTACAAACTACTGACCTTACCCTAAACCCATCTGCTTGCAGGCTAGCTGACTCAACGTCTCCTGCCAGCCATCCGCACACACGTGGTGTTCTTTGGCAGATCTGTGAGCCGTCAGGAATGAGGAGGAGCTCACATTTTTAGAGAGGGTCACTGCAGAGAAAAAAAGAAAGGGAAAACCCTAATTAGAAACATTTCTGCTCAGGAAACCAAAGGCTAACTTAACATGCTTTTGCTTTGCTTGCGTTTGTGTTTCATTGTTTTAATTAAGAACCACTTGATGAGTGCTTGCCCTGTGCTTAGCACTGCTCTCAGTGTTGTGGAAGACTGCAAAAAGTGAATTAGAAATGTTCTCTGCCCTCCAGGAACCACAGGCTCTAGTGAAAGACATGGGCAGTTCTTAACTTTTCTTTACGACTTACAAGATGACCAGAGGCAGCACTCAAATCCCTTGAGTTTATCCCCCTTGAGTTTATCCAGTGATTTGCACAGCTATCAGGGGTTAGTTGTCACTTTGTTCATTTCATTTCCTTTCAAGAGAGTATGTGAGAAGGCAAGGGTAGGCAAGCGATGTTAAGTTAGGACTAATTTGGTATATGCTCTAATTCCTATTTTACAATAGAGCATCCTCTCTACTTCCTATGCCATAGATTACTTGTGAAACACTGTGCAATTAATCACAGCACAAATGATGATCATGGTGTGGCCAGATGATGCAAAGGACTGAAATAAGAGCTCAGTGAATGGAAGGATGATGAGTATGGAACAACAGAATTAATCAAACCCAAGATTACAAACTGCAACACTGGATACTGGTGGGAGATGCCTTTAGGTCCTGTCCATGTAAGGAGCTAGGTAGATATCTATTTCCTTTGGATCTAGAGCAAGAGCACAGGAAAGACGGAAGACCCGCTTTTTTAAAAATAATCAATAATAATTTATTTCAAAACTTTGAATATAGTTTGTTGGATTTTCCATTAGCATTTTACATTTTTTTCTCTTTATTTTCCTCCAAGATTTTATTTAAATTCAACTTAGTTAACATACAGTGTGGTATTAGTTTTAGGAGTAGAATCTAGTGATTCATCACTTACATGCAACACTCAGTGCTCATCACAAGAAGCACCCTCCTTAATGCCCATCACCCACTTAGCCCATCCCCCCACCACCTCCCCTCCATCAGCCCTCAGTGTGTTCTCTATCATTAAGTCTCTTATGGTTTGTCTCCCTCTCTGTTTTTATAGTATTTTAATTTTCCGTCCCTTCCCCTGTGTTCATCTGTTTTGTTCCTTCAACTCCACATGAGTGAAATCATACGATATTTGTCTTTTCCTAACTGACTTATTTCACTTAGCGTAACACATTCTAGCTCCATCCACTTTGTTGCAAACGGCAAGATTTCATTCTTTCTGATTGCCAAGTAATACTCCATTGTATATACATACCAGCTCTTCTTTATCCATTCATCGGTCAATGGACATTTGGGCTTTTTCTATAATTTGGCTATTATTGATAAAGCTGCTATAAACATCGGGTGCCTGTGCCCCGCTGAATCAGTACTTTTGTATCCTTTGGATAAATACCTAGTAGTGCAATTGCTGTATCATAGGGTAGTTCTATTTTTAACTTTTTGAAGAACCTCCATATTGTTTTCCAGAGTGGCTGCACCAGTCTGCATTCCTACCAACCAGTGTTAAGAGGGTTCCCCTTTCTCCGCATCCTTGTCAACATCTGTTGTTTCCTGAGTTGTTAATTTTAGCCATTCTGACAGGTGTAAGGTAGTATCTCATAGTTTTGATTTGTATTTCCCGGATGATGAGTGATGTTGAGCATTTTTTCATGTGCCTTAGCCATTTGTATGTATTCTTTGGAGAAATGTCTATTCATGTGGAAGACCCACTCTAATACCCTATTCCAGGAGGTGTCCGTGATATCAGAATGACAGAATATTAATAATTGTTGAAGCTGGGTGATAATAAAGAGTCTAAAAATTGTATTCTAGCAGCTATATGGTCATAACAATTTAAACCCAGATGTTTTTACATATAATATGGACATTTCAAATAACAAAATAACTTAGGGGGAAATGTTCTGTGTGTTGGAAATAACATCTCTGAATCACTACTGCCAGCTGTTATCATAGTAAAACAAAACAGATGAAATTGGTCAGTAAATTCTGTGAAGTCACTTAGGACTTATTAAGCTTAAATAGCTGATAGGTGTTCCAGTGAGTGGCCAATGGCAGAAACACACAGCTCACCACAGTCCCACTCATCAGAACTGTCCAAGCAGTCGGCTTCACCATCGCACCAGCGCTCACGGGACACACACTCATGATTCGCGCATTCGAGTTCATCGTCTTGGCAAAATGCTGGCATGGGGAACAAGAAGCGAGACGATGGAAACATTAAACAAGTGTGATCATCATTCACATGCACATTATCATCTGTCAGCAAGAGCAGGGAAGGAAGAAAAGCTGCGGGTCCCTGAGGCCTCCAAACAGGTTTCAGGACAGAATAACTGAATTGGTAAAAACTCCTATCACAGATGCCAATCCATGCAAATAGCGAGCATTTAAATGATACTACCATCTCCAAGTCACTAAATTGTCTAGTTCTGACACCAGGATTGGAAAAGTGGTACCCAGAGCAGCAGAACTTCCAAAGATTGAGAGAACAGCGTTAAAATCTGCTGTGGCATGAGGCCAGCACTGGGGATGAGCAGAATGAAGTGACCACAAGATGGAAACCAGCTCTGTCCACATACATGGATAATGTTTATTCTTTAAAAATCTCTACTATTAAATGACTCCCTGAATCACATACTAATTCTGCTGGTTTTTTTTTTTTTTTTTAATTTTTTTTTTTCAACGTTTATTTATTTTTGGGACAGAGAGAGACAGAGCATGAACGGGGGAGGGGCAGAGAGAGAGGGAGACACAGAATCAGAAACAGGCTCCAGGCTCTGAGCCATCAGCCCAGAGCCCGACGCGGGGCTCGAACTCACGGACCGCGAGATCGTGACCTGGCTGAAGTCGGACGCTCAACCGACTGCGCCACCCAGGCGCCCCTCTGCTGGGTTTTTAAATCATAGTGACACTCCTTGATTGCCCGCCTGCCTAACATCCATTTCCTTTCTTCCTCCTTTTTTAAGGGAACCTGATTCTGTTCAGCTTCCCACAGCTCCAGAAGATCCTGACTAGTGTAAGTGGGACATTGCATTTTCTAGCTACAACTATTTTTTTTCTGAGTATAGTTACTAGCCCAATGGAAAAGATGGGACCCAAGATCAGAGTTCTGGCCTACCATTTCTTGGGTTGTGCTTTCCAAGATAGTTCTTACCCAAACCCTGCTGGCCAGATCATGCATCCCAACCTGGGACAGGGGCAGCCTGAAGGAAACAGCACTTTTTCTAATTGGTTTTCACTAAGGGGTGCTTCTTTTTGCAATCCAGCTATTTAGGTGGTATCTTTTCTAATTCACACAAAGACCCCTGAATGCTAGCTGGAACCTTGTTCAAAGTTGGCCAATCTGAGTGAACGCTTAAGTGATATTCCAGAGATGAGGGCAAGGTCATCATCACTCCTTCTCACTGGATATGATCAAGAAAGCATGGCATCTCAGTTGCTCTTGGCAGCCATCTTTTGACTCTCGCAGATCTAGTCTGAAGTCAAGCTGAACTTAAAGAATCTAAGAAGAGGTGCTGAACTCCAACATCTAGCCTCAAGAATCCTTCCTGTACTTGACTTTGAAAATGATAATACAAGACAGTGATACATATGATATAAAATAAAATAAAATAAAATAAAATAAAATAAAATAAAATAAAATAAAGTCTTCACTGTTTAAGTCAGCCTGAGCTGGGCTTTCTGTTACTAGTAGATAAAATATCTTGAGAGATCATTTTTTTCTGGTTCTAAAACTAGTGGCCATTCATTTAGAAAATGTAGAAAAGACAGAAAAGCAAAAACACTTAATAATCCCACCACCTAGAGATAAGAACTGTAAACTGTTTCTTGTGACTTTCTGATCTTTTCCTATATGTGGGTATCAGCACTTTAAAAATTCACGACAATAGTGCACATAATACTTTATGTTTTGTTTTATTTGCCTAATGACATGTAATGAACCCAGGAGAAATTATTCTTTCCATTTGATTTTCCAAATGCATATTATTGCATTTTAGGGTTGTATTTTCTGTCCCCTTTTTTTATATAGTTGGATAAAATTATAATTTTTCCATATGATAAATAATACTAGAATAATATCACTGTGCATATAATTTACACGTTATGTTCTTGCATATATTTTTATAAGTGGAGATTTGTTCGTAAGATCTGAACATACTAAAAGCTTTTGATACATATTTCCAAATTTCTAGATTATATTCAAAATTAGAGGTAATCAGTGTTTAACATATAAAAAGTTGTGTTGGTCAATTCAAGGTAAGCACTTACAACAGTTTTTCTCATCCATGGCATCAGGGCAGTCTGGGAACCCATCACAGATAACTGTGTGCTTCAAACATTGTTTATTGGATGGACATTCCCAAAGATCTCTCTCTTTACAACCTGAAGACAGAAGAAAAGGTTATTTGCAATAGATGTGGAGATAAAAATACTGATGGATTTGATGAAGCAACGTAGAAAAATTATAGCACAAAGTCATGATTTCTTTCTTCTTAAAAAGTCTTGACTTCTGGGGGTGCCTGGGTGGCTCAGTCAGTTAAGTGTCTGACTCTTGATTTTGGCTCAGGTCATGATCTCACGGTTCGTGAGATGGAGCCCCACGTCAGGCTCTGCGCTGGCAGCATGGAGCCTGCTTGGGATTCTCTCTCTCCCTCTCTCTCTGCCCCTCCCCCACTCACATGCTCATTCTCTCTCTCCTCTCTTTCTCAAAATAAATAAATAAACATTTTTTAAAAAGGCTTGGCTTGACTTCTGTATACCATGAAAACTGTAATTTTTAGAGCAGAAATATTCGATAATCTCCATGCTGCAATATAAATAGGACAGCTTTCCTAAGAGAAGATCAAAAGTGACATATGGGAAAAGGGGGAAAAAATGGAAAAACAGCTATACACTGACACTCATCTTTAGCTGTTCTTTTTGCCTTTGGAGTCCATTTGCCAATGCATTAGACTCAACTATTAAATGATAACTTATGCTTTAAGTAAATATGCTAACACCTAGTGATTTAGATGCATATTATCTTAAAAATGTAATTTCAGTCAACAAATAGAAAGGCCATCTGTGTGTTTAGTAAGAGGCACCTCCTATGCCAAATAGCAACAAAATTAATTTATTTTTATTTTTTAAAATTTTTAATGTTTATTTATTTATTCATTTATTTTAAATATATGAAATTTATTGTCAAATTGCTTTCCATACAACACCCAGTGCTCATCTCAAAAGATGCCCTCTTCAATACCTATCACCCACCCTCCCCTCCCTCCCACCCCCCATCAACCCTCAGTTTGTTCTCAGTTTTTAACAGTCTCTTATGCTTTGGCTCTCTCCCACTCTAACCTCTTTTTTTTTTTTTCCTTCCCCTCCCCCATGGGTTCCTGTTAAGTTTCTCAGGATCCACATAAGAGTGAAACTATATAGTATCTGTCTTTCTCTGTATGGCTTATTTCACTTAGCATCACACTCTCCATTTCCGTCCATGTTGCTACAAAGGGCCATATTTCATTCTTTCTCATTGCCACATAGTACTCCATTGTGTATGTAAACCACAATTTCTTTATCCATTCATCAGTCCAACAAAATTCATTTAAAAGCCAGGTACAAAAGCTGTTACTTCAGTAACATAGTCTAAGAGATCTAAGGATGCCAACTTCATCAATTAATAGGAGAGATGAACGTAATTTGCACAAGATCAGGACCATAAGCTTGAACTGTAATTTGCCTATTTAATAGCAAGAACTTGCAATGAACTTAAAAAATGCCATTTGCATCAAAGGCAGTGCGTTTCATACATCTGCTGAAACATGCCAAGAGTCTAATGCATTCTTGTCACTCCAGTGGGATCCATGGTCCTTACTAGGCTGCTAGGTGCACGAAGGAGGAGTCCACATGCTGTTCATCTTTGGCTTCCCGCGGCCCCCACATGTCACAATAGCCCTTGGCAGGCCTTCAACACATGTGCGTTTTAAATGATGGGGGTTGGGAGGGAGGAGAGGGTGGGTGATGGGCACTGAGGAGGGCACCTGATGGGATGAGCACTGGGTGTTGTATGGAAACCAATTTGACAGTAAATTTCATATTAAAATAAATAAACAAACAAACAAATGTAGGGAACAGAAAGTCTCTTCACTTCCCAGGAAAAGATCATTTAGTTTAAGGTGAGTGAAATGCAAAGCAGTGATCAAATAAGGACTTTCTTAAAAGAGACTATTTCCTGTTTGACCTACTACAAATAATTCAGAGAAATTTTGTGGGTGATTGACTCAGCTTTCTTGGAATCCGTTATAAGAAAAAAAAATCTGCTCTTATCAAAATTTTCATTGAAAACAGTTACCAAAATAAGTCACTAGAAGAGAAATTTTTATTATGAGCTACAATTAGATTTAAAGTGTTTCACCATTCAAAACTCTAGGAAATGAACAGTGAGGGTGTTTCACTAGCGGTACATCTGGAACAGTCTTAGGCCCAGAGATGTCTATTCTAGGAACTCATGGGTATATTATGGAGTTTCAGCTAGCAGAGGATACAGACATCATCTGGAGTGTTCTGACAATAACAGTCTCATCAGTCTCATTACAAACGTCACCACTTGCCAGCAGAGGATGAGAGAAAACAGTATGAGCCTTTCTGATTATTCACAAGGTACCCTTCCTAAAAGTCCGGAGAATGTGGACTTTTGGAATGGGCCATGAACGACCACAGAAGTAGATTTTCTGGGACATCCATAAGGCCTGAATTCTTAACAGTAATAATAATAATAATGATAGAATTCATTATCCACTACATATACACATTATAAATATTCGGTTTTTTTTAAATATTCAGCGCTCAAATTTCTTTCTTTCTTTCTTTCTTTCTTTCTTTCTTTCTTTCTTTCTTTTTCTTTCCTATTCTTTTTTAGAGAGAGAGAGAGCTCAAGAAGGGCAGAGAAAGAGAGAGAAAGAGAGAGCAAATCTCAAGCAGGCTCCATGCTCAGCAGGGAGCCCGACACGGGGCTCAATTCCATGACTCTGGGATCATGACCTGAGCTGAAATCAAGAGTCGGATGCTGAACCAATCGAGCGACCCAGGCTTCCCAGTTTTATTTCTCATAATAACACCACAATATTAGTATGTCAGGTGATGATCATTGTTTTATAAGTGAGAAAAATGACATTTAGAGAAAATAAACCAACTGTTCCAAATCACAGCCTTACAGAGAAAGATCCAGTTGGGATCTAGGTGCAAGTCTTTAGCTGCAGTCCTCTGTAAAATGAGAATGTACCATACACATAAGGGGTAGAAAGCAATTTGAGTCCTACCTCTAATTTCACTAGTTGTGTGACTTTGGATAGGTTACTTAACCTCTCTGAACCTCAGTTTCAATATCTATAAAATAGTAATAATAATGCCTGCTACATAGGGTTGCTATACAGATTAAAGGAGTATGAGCATTATCCTCTGTATCGTCTCTTTTCTCATAGAAGTTTGTGTGGCCTAATACCTCTTTTGTGGAGTTATGATGAGCATAAATGAAGTAGGATGAACAGGTCAAGACATTAGTCACATGGAAGATAGTATTCTTATTTTGCAAAGAAACCACTCTTTTTAAAGTGATGTTTTTGGTGTAATTATGTTTTAAATATATGCTTTAAAATGAAGAGTGTGCCTCCACTAAAAATTAAAGACATTATGGGGGTGCCTGGGTGACTCAGTCGGTTAAGCATCGGACTTCAGCTCAGGTCATGATCTCATGGTTTGTGGGTTCGAGTCCAGTGCTGGGCTCTGTGCTGATAGCTCAGAGCCTGGAGCCTGCTTCGGATTCTGTGTCCCGTCTCTCTCTGCCCCTCCCCTGCTCATGCTCTGTCTCTCTTTCTCTCTCAAAAACAAATGAGCATTTAAAAAATTTAAAAAATATATAGACAGATATGGATGGAGTGGGATGTTTAATGGAGTTTCAGGTCATGAAACCAAATAATTGTTTATGTCAGAATGATCACCACCACCACAGACATCATGACAACACCCACTCCTGGAGGCCATGGTGTATGGCTAAAGTAACCAAGCCATCCCAGCTTACCCAAGACCTCCTGTTCTGAGCACTAACTGTCCCTCAGTCCAAAAACCTCCCCTGGTCCCAGGCAAACCAGATGCTTCTTTGCCCTACGTGTGCTAAGTTTGCGCTGTGTCGTTTGCTTACTCTAGCTTTCGTCTTCACAAAGACTCTGTGAAGCAGCAGGCTTCCCTGCCAGAGGCAGGTCCCACCTGAACTGAGGCACCGTTGGTTTTTTGGTCTCTCTACCGAAAACGTTGTCATCATCGATAAAGGCAGCAAACCACCTTAAAGTGGATGCTTCTTGTATTGGAAGGATCTCCCAGGCAAATATAAGATGAGTAGGTGGGCTCATTAGGTCTGCTAAGTTGAACTGTAAGAAGTAAAACCTAACATCAGGGAGGGCCGCCTGGGTGGCTCAGTTAGTTAAGTGTCCCACTTGGTCTCAGGTCATAATCTCACAGTTCGTGGGTCTGGGCCCCACATCAGACTCTGGGTTGACAGCTCAGAGACTGGAGCTCGCTTCGGATTCTGAGTGTCTCTCCCTCCCCGTTCGCACTCTCTCTCTCTCTCTCAAAAATAAATAATCATAAAAATTTTTTATTTTTTAAAAAGAAGAGGCAGTTGAATCTGGGTCCTGGAGCTGCTGGGGCTGGGACAGTCTGGATGCAGCCATGTTGGGCTGGCATCGGAAACTGCAGCGGTGAGGCTCAAGGTCCCTACAGAGCATGCAACGCTGGGATATGGAGCACTGGGAGATGGAACCCTGGGATATGGAACCCTGGGAGATGGAACCCTGGGAGATGGAACCCTGGGAGATGCAACCCTGGGAGATGGAACCCTGGGAGATTCAACACTGGGAGATGGAACTCTGGGAGATGGAACCCTGGGAGATGGAACCCTGCGAAATGGAACCCTGGGAGATGCAACACTGGGAGATGCAACCCTGGGAGATGGAACCCTGGGAGATGAAATCGTGGGAGATGGAACTCTGGGAGATGGAACCCTGGGAGATGCAACCCTGGGAGATGCAACCCTGGGAGATGGAACCCTGGGAGATGGAACCCTGGGAGATCCAACCCTGGGAGATGGAACCCTGGGAGATGCAACCCTGGGAGATGCAACTCTGGGAGATGGAACCCTGGGAGATGCAACCCTGGGAGATGGAACCCTGGGAGATGGAACCCTGGGAGATGGAACCCTGGGAAATGGAACTCCAATCTCAAGGACCAGCGGCAGCACCTGTAGAACAGCAACACCAGCACAAACCATAGGGCTCATGGTTCCTCAGCAGCTCCTCCCAACTCCTCCCCGATTTAGGGGTGACATCCCCATGTCACCTTCTTCAACATATGCTGGCTTAGGACCCTCTGAGGAGGCAGGATGGGGGAATGGAAAGAAAGGCTTTAAACTGCAGTCTGGGGGCCCCCTTCCATGACTCATCCTGGAGGGAGATGGGGACATCTGCCTCCAGGTAAGTCTACCTCCAGGATGAGACAGCTCCCTGCTGCTGGTGTTTACGATGCGAACCAGCGGCTCTGCCCAGCTCGCGCTTCGGACATGACATGCCAGCCTCATCTCCTCTGCCATAAACAAGACCTTGGTCCGTCTGAAACAAGACCAAGCAAGACAGGACTCCTCCCCTCCAGGGAAATCCCCCGGGTGACCTTTGAGTTGCCCCCTGGATATGCTAGCACCATGGCAGATGGTTGCTTGGTTATTGCCTTCTGAGGAATGAATAAAGGCACAGAATAAACATTCCAAGCTCTGGAGGATAAAGTGGGCGTTCTCTACGTTTTGCAGGTGAGGAAACTGAGGCCCAGAGAAATTAAGTGACTGGCCAAAAGTCACATAGTCTCTAGGTGCTGAGCTGGAATTTAAATTTCACTCTTATGTGGAGCCTGAGAAATTTAACAGAAGACCATGGGGGAGGGGAAGAAAAAAAAAAGGGGGTTAGAGAGGGAGGGAACCAAAGCATACGAGACTCTTAAAAACTGAGAATAAACTGAGGGTTGATGGGGGGGGGTGGGACGGAGGGGAGGGTGGGTGATGCGTATTGAGGAGGGCACCTGTTGGGTGAGCACTGGGTGTTGTATGGGAACAACATAAATTTCATATTAATAAAAAAAATCCAAGTCTAGGTCTACACAGAGCACCCCTGAAATTTTAGGCTGCCTGTCCAAGATGCCAAATGAAATAAATAGCTAAACAGTGAACCAAGTAGCAAAATATCAAAAGAGAAAGCCATTTGTGAGTATCCAACATGATACGGACATAGTGACTCGAACTCTGTTTCGGCCAGTTACAGAGCACAGTCGGGGTCATCTGCAAGCAAAGAGAAAGAGAGGCCTGGAGACTACTATTTGCTAAAAATGCCACGCAAGCCATTCTCTTTGAGAAGTCATAGAAATACTATTAAAGAATCCAAATGGATAGGAAAATAGGTCTTTTGGAAAACTTTAAAAATCAAGCTGTACACCCCACAAATATCAGAGTCAGAGGCTTTGATTGCAGCACAAAGGGGTTTTGATCCCAAGAAAAAGATTATATTTGAAGATTTTATTTTATTTGAGCCCAGTGATTTTTTTTTTTAAGATTTCTTTAAAGGTTTATTCATTTTTCAGAGCCAGAACATGAGGTGGGGAGGGGCAGAGAGAGAGGGAGACACAGAATCTGAAGCAGGCTCCAGGCTCTGAGCTGTCAACACGGCCCGACACAGGGCTTGAACCCACAGACCGTGAGATCATGAACTGAGCTAAAGTCACATGCCTAACCGACTGAGCCACCCAGGCGCCCCATTGAGCCCAGTGATTTTCAATCACTTGAAGATAAACAGGAAGGCACTTAATGACACCTGAGTATTTGTATTGTCGTCAGTCTTTCTGCATATGGTGTATATCCTTATACACGGAACAGCGATCAATTAGTAATCGTGATGCTGTATTTATGTCATAAAGGGTTTTATGTCTACAGTATACATAATGAAACTGTCTTAGCCGTATTCCCATTTAACTGCCCCATTGAGAAGACATGCTGCCCCCATCACAAACCAGGTAACACCTGACTCCTGCTGGTTGGTAGCCCAGCCAAAGCATGGACATAGGCTTAGCAAACTCTAACCTCAGTCTCACGAACTCAAATCTATGCATGAAGGCAAAACCCAGAAATGCAATCCATTGTTATTTCCCTCAGTTCTCTTTTATGCCATTCCTGTTCATTTCTTTGCCCAGATCATCACGTTTTTCTTCATGGCTTAGATATCAGTGCTTGGAAAATGTTATGCTGAAAATCAATTTATTTCAAGTTGCTAGTTTAACAGACAGTTCCGTCCACATGGCGGACAGTGTTTTCACAGTGTTTCACAGTGTTTTCAACGGTTGTTTACATTAATAATTACACAACCAAAACAAACTTTAACGGGGCGTCTGGGTGGCTCAGTCGATTGAGCGTGAGACTTGGGCTCAGGCCATGATCTCCTGGTCTGTGAGCTCGAGCCCCGCATCGGGCTCTGGTCTGACAGCTCAGAGCCCGGAGCCTGCTTCGGATTCTGTGTCTCCCTGTCTCTCTGCCCCTCCCCCACTCATGCTCTGTCTCTCTCTGTCAAAAAATAAACAAACATTAAAAAAATTTTTTTTGAAAAAAAAAACTATAACAAAAATTTACCACCAGAGCAGATGATACTTCAGAGCAACACTGGTCGTTGCTAAATTCTAACGCATGTACAGGTACCCCCCCTTTTTCGAAAGTTCACATCACACCACTTCGCTTTTAGGAAAAGATCTACATTAGCAACTGTTTTTACTGACCCCGAGCAATCTGAAGAGGATTGTGCCTTTCACAAGAAACAGCGGAAAGGAAAACAGGAAAACAGCTTCAGCGAGTGAAAAAGGAAAAGAGCTTCAGCATTGGTTTTGCCGCCAGGCTTTACGCAGGCAGCGTGCAGGCCGAGCAGCGAGTAGCGCCCCCCAGCTCCTTCCCCGGGAACTACACTCAGCCTCTCAGCGTCAAGACACGGAAGCTTTAATGTTTCTCTCTCTGCTTTGTCCTGATTTATTTTGTATACCCACTAGCAAGATGTGTGGTGGGTATTAGAAAGCCTAAGGGAGGATATTTTTAGGCTCTGGGAATACTCAAAATTTTTTTCTACATAAATTAATGGCAATTGCTTCTTCACTTCACACAATTTTGGCTTAGGAAAGTTTTTATAGGAATGCTGTACTTCCGGATCGCAGGGGAAGTCTGTATTTTAAAAGCATAGTTATAAATGGTGTGCTTCGGCTACCATGTTTTCCTCCTGCGGATTTGCCAAAGAAACACAAAATAAATTTCCAACGCGTCAATTATTTTGTAAATAAATAAATCCTGTTTTGAGAGGAAAACCCTACAGTGTTTTTAGAAGTTCTGGAGGATCCGCAGTGTGTGCCAGTGAATGGTTAATTGTCACATTATTCAGTAAAGCCCAAGCCATTAAGTGCGTTAAGCTTCACAATGGACAGAATAAATCAAAACCGCCTGAAGCTTGAGGTGAAACCCGGCTTCACTGGGGCTGGTGTTTGCATTGCTGGATGGTGACATGCATGGCCATGGAACCAGAGGGCCAGACTGAGAAGATGAGAAATGGAAGCTGGGTGGTAGTCCTTCATCGGGCCCTCCTCCACAGGACTTCTTTATTTCATCTTAAGTGTCTTATTCTCTCAGAGTAACGGACATGCCCATTCAAGTGTGTACATACATCCCAAAGGGAAATAAATATATGGAAAATTTCTGTCATTGGTCACTTTGAAAAACTTAGTAAGAGCTTTCTCATAACTAACTACTGTTGGAGCAATTAATGTAAATCCGAATGTATTAATTTCTCTCCCATTTTTAACTTTCCTTACCTAGAGCTCTCAGTAGTGCCATCAATATATTGAGTGCTGATAGAGATTCGACAACAGATTGTATCATTCTGGTGTGAATTGACTGCCTTTAATTGAGTGAATAAAGTTTTGATAAAAACTCCTTGCTAAACTAGAAACCTGGCATTTTAGGGTCATTTAAACCCTACAGAGCTTTGAATTTCTTTTTGCAAAACATATTCTAGGACTCAGACCATTTAAAACTAAGTTTTTACATTTCTCAAATATTTAGTCCCCTACTGATACATTTAGTCCCCTACTTAGATTTAGGTCGAGCCACCCCAGTAGAGTGCCATGTAACCTCTTTAAGTCATCAAAGCTAATCTAGTTTAAATTGCATCTCATAATACCATAACACACTGAAGTCATAGTTTAGCAAACAAATCCAATAGATTCTCGACAAATGACTTATATAAGGGATATTCAATGAGTTTGGATTTATTTCTCCACATAAAGACCACAAACAAGCAAACAACAGTAGCTTCTCTCTAAGAGAATTACCCCTGGTCATTGGATCATCATCCTGACAGCCCTAATTATCTAGAAGATGCACTTGTCCATATTTATAACAACTGATAGGATTTCAGTTTATTGCTTGTGACATTTGTCTAGACCAGAAGGACAACGTCTACTACAGAAAATTCATTTTGGGAAGCCAGGCAATAGTTCGTATTTCAAAGGCCAAAAGAATAAAATGAATTCAAAAGATGTATTGCCTCGTGTGGTTTAGTGACAGAAAGTGTCAATTCATTCTTAAGCAGAACAAGGTAAATAATCATAGCCAAACTATTCTTTGGATAGCCTTTCAATCATTTTTGCTTTATTCTAGAATATTGCTTAGTAAAGAGTATTGCCCGCTTTCTATTGCCTGATACATTCTGAGGTTACAAGTACAGAGGTTTGCAGGGAAATAAAATGGGAATTAGCTTCACTCAAATTACCATTGGCATTTCTGGCCTTTCCACTGGTGATTTTGGAACTCCACGAAGAAACGTCAGAAAGAGTTTTATCCTTTGCCGACAGAGACAAAATCAGAGAGGGCATGGAAACGAATTCCAATTAAATTTGAACGTTGGAGCCTGAACTCTGTCTGTGTACCTTAGATGCCTCTTTAGCAACATGGAAATCATATGCAAAGACACTGTTATTCTGACTTTTAAACAGAGGACAACTGCTTTAACGTTTCTAATCATAAAAATAATCCCTTGCATTTGTGAAGTGCTTCTCCTTTTACTAGGGACATATATCAGCAAGGTCATAAACGGAAGTATAATTTAGGGAACATCAATAGAGTTAACAGGAAAAATACCTACTGAGTCATACCTTGCCATTTGGTAATATTAAAAGTAAATGCATTAGCATTCGATCCTTATCCCTGCCCATGACTATCAGAACAGCTCACATTTTTAAATACAGGCCTTTATCCTAGCCAGGCATTAACGTATATTCCAGAAAAGTGTCATCTCACACGCATACCGCAGTTTTCTTCATCACTGTCATCGTCACAGTCAGCCTGGCCATCACACCTTCTAGAAGCCAGAACACACCGTCCAGAGCCACACTTGAAGTGACTAGGTGAGCATTCTGTTAAAAACAATAAGCCACTTTATTGTCGCTGGACAGAAAACCTGGAAGCATCAACTGATCTATCGATTTACGGGTGGGCTATTGCCAAGGAGCTATTCCTGAAGAGAAGATGGTCTTCCACAAAGCTGAGCCAACCAAAGGTAGCTTGGCTTTCTCTGCTTGCTGATGGGGATCTTTTTCCTTCACCCTTGGCATCGTCTCTCCCATCAGTTGTTTAGTGTCTTTATGCTTTCCAGCAATTAACTACCTTCCCGAATGGACAACCATGTCCATTCCACGGATTGTCAGAGCCTGAAATAGCCCATGGAGCCAATGCTTCTAATGACACCTTGATGTGTCCAACTGTTTCCAGTTCTAATCCTTCCACCAGGTGGGCAGGTCCCGGATTCCCTTTCTCTACCTGATGATCCTATGTTGCCAAGGTCTCTAAAAACTTTAAAGTAACCAAGGCTCGATGTTCACCACTACCTACAGGAACCCTAGTATAAAAGCCGCCTATAATGGGCTCTGTGAGTTGAGTATGATTAAGATAAATACCTGGAATATTACATACATCTCTGCAATTTGTTTTTAAAATGAAGACAACGTTTAACAGATCAGCACCACATTCTTCAACGAATCAAGTTCATAGACTCACTCACCCATGCCGCCTGATCGACAACTAAATAAAACACAGCAAGAACAATAACAACCGGGAAACTCAAGAAGGGAGCTGATCTATTCGTCCATGTTAGATACCCGGCGGTAATTGATTTAAAAATTAACCTTCCACATCTTCATCAGGCATTAGGCAAGTTTGGTTGTCTGAATTTTCCTCTGGAAATTGACTGCAATCTGTGTCTTCAGGCCACTGCAGGCCCACGATCCCAAGAACAGACTCACAGTGTTCTTTGGAGTGCTCACACAGTGCTCTGAAAGAGAAAGAAAGAGTAAACATGAGTAACAGAAATAGCTACGTCTGAAATGGTATGTCAGGAATATACATAGGGTTCTAATTCTGCACGAGTGTGGGTCTATGTGTGTATCTGGTGTGTGTATATACCAGTATAGATGCACAGATACGTAACAGATATTTGGGAAAACAAAAAGAGTAATACCTCCACAAGGAAAATGCATGCCAGCAACACAATTTCACCAAAAGAAACTTCGTTGCAGAAATAGAAATAAAAGTTTGCTGTGTGTGTTTTTATTGAAATGTATTTCACATATAACATGATGTATATTTAAGGTGTAAAACATGTTGATTTGATAACATTTATATACTACAATGTGATGATAGAACCTCTATCACATCACATAATTACCATTTCTCTTTAGTGGTTGAAAAATTAAGATCCAGATTCTTAGGAAGCTTGATGATTATAATACAATACTGTTGTCTATATTCGCTATATTGTGCATAAGATCTCCAGGATCTATATATCAACTAGTCGCAAGTTTACGTGCTTGAACAGCATCCAGAACACAGATACCCTTCTGTTCTCTCTTCTGTCTTCCAAGAAGACACATTCTCCAATGCTTTTATTCCAAGTCAGGAAGTTCCCAGCATCGGTTTGGAGAGTCGGCCACCAAGGGTCATGGCATCTATACCGTACCCTCAACCGCAGAGTTCTCTCCCTCTGGCGAACAGCCATGGGAGCCATTCCATGTGCCAGCTTGGCTTACCCAAGGCACTGTCATCATCACTTCAACTTGGATCAGTGGTGTTGACAAGTTTGGCACCTCCCCCCAAACCCATCTACACTGAGCTCAAGTTGGCTAAAATAAAATGTGTTCATTTCTTTTTGAAAGAAAACATACACTAAGCATTGTGCTAGGTGCTTCCATTTGTGTTATCACATTTGTACAAAGCATATATATATATGTGTATATATATATATATTTTTTCTTCTTTTGAGAGGGGGGGAGAGAGAGAGAGAGAGAGCACGTGTGTGCCAGTGGGGGAGGGGCAGAGGGAGAGGAAGAGAATCCTAAGCAGCCTCCACGCCCAGTGCCGAACCCTTCTCAGGACTCAGTCTCACAACCATGATCGTGACCTGAGCCAAAATCAAGAGTCCGATGCCCAACCTACTGAGCCACCCAGGCGCCCCTGTACAAAGTGAGGTATCAGCCTGTCTCACAGGAGATTTCTTTACTTCCAGTGGGGGAAGAATGGTCTTGCCTCACTACATTACCAAGAAATGAGTTACATAATTAAAAAAGAAAAAGAAACATAACCAAAGAAGTTTCAGGCAAATTTTTTATTTCCTTTCCAATGTATTATTTATTTTCAGAAGTTTTCAACTTTAAACTATTAATTTCAACAAAGGTCTTGGTCTCTCCCTCAATAAAATGGGGCAGGCCTTCTAGAAGGGTCAGCTCCAGTCTGGCCAGAAACTGGTAGGGAAAGGTTGACAATAGAATGGGGTAAAATTTCAGAGAAAACTCTGTCTACATTTACTCTTGCACAAGCAAGGCAGAGCATAATTTAATGCTGGTTTAGCCTCAGAATTTGGGGCAACAACAGAGCCATGGCATTTCCACATTAGTTTTGCAAAAATGGGAAATTCAATAGTGTCCAATAACCCTCTGTTAGACTGGAGAGTGTTATTGTAGATTTATAAAAAATGTATATGACTTAATTGCTGCGATTTTAAATTAGCCATAGGATACCTAATTACATGGAACATTGTCTAGTGCCTGACTCTACCACTTCCTACTTTTTCCATAAAATGGAAATAACACAAGAATACATTAAAATAAAACAACAGTAGTGCAATAAGACAATACAATCAAAATAAGACAATGCAGCCACAGGCAGCAGCCTTGATGGTAGGGCCCTCTCTCAGGACATTTTGAGAAGGAGACAGCAGAAGTACCCTAACATATTTAACATGTTGTAAGGACTCGAAAATGTTAAGTTTTTCAGGCTCAAAAGATTTTTTTAAGAATTAAAATGTTAATTTTTAATATTTAGTATTTTTCATATTTATTCATTTTTGAGAGAGAGAGGGAGACAGAGGGTGCGTGGAGGTGGGGCAGAGAGAGAGGGAGACATGGAATCTGAAGCAGGCTCCAGGCTCCGAGCTGTCAGCACAGAGCCTGATGGGGTGGGGGTGGGGCTCAAATCTACAAATCCTAAGATCATGACCTGAGCGGAAGTCCTGACACTTCACCGATGAGCCACCCAGGTCCCCTTTAAAGACTTTTTTTAATGTTTACTTTGGAAAGAGAGAGAGAGAAGGAGTGCATGCATGCGTAGAAGGGGAGGGGTAGAGAGAGAGGGGGACAGAGGATCCCAAACAGGCTCTGCACTGACAGCAAAGAGCCTGATGAGGGACTGGAACCCACGAATGGTGAGATCATGATCTGAGCCAAGGTCAGACGCTGAACTGACTGAGCCACCCAGGCGCCCCTTAAAATTTTATTTTTTAATTATGAGTCAGGGGGCGCCTGGGTGGCTCAGTCAGTTAGGCGTCTGACCTTGGCTCAGGTCATGATCACATAGTTCATGGGTTCGAGCCCCGCATCAGGCTGACTGCTGTCAGTCAGTCAGTGCAGAGCCTGGAGCCTGCTTCCGACTCTATGTCTCCCTCTCTCTGCCCCTCCCCTACTCGCTCTCTCTCTCAGAAATAAATAAACGTTAAAAAATTTTTTCATGAAATTTTAAGATCAATAAACAAGATTGGCAAAAGCAACGTTGCTTCATGAACATATCAGTATATTATTCTTGAACGAATATAAAAAAATCTTACGAACAAATAACCAAAATGCAAAAGTCATTTTGAAAGCCACTGAAAATGACAGATGTACTTGTAGATACGAGAAACAGAACGAAAGTGTCTGAAGAAAGTTCACTAAAATGTTGATTGAATAACATTTCAGTCTCATCTTGGGCGTTTTAATATGAAACATAAGCCCTGAAATTATAAATCATATGTGCATGTTAATTTGTTCCAGAGAATACTGCATTAGGGACATTTTTTATACATATGAAAAGAAAATCAAGGCAAACATTTTTAACGTATCATCAGAAGTGATTATTCACTATCCTTGACCTTGCTTAGAAAAAGTGGAATAAAATTGAGAAATAAATTTTTCACATAAAATGGGTAGACGTTTTATTAGCGATACTTTAAAAGGCATTTTCCAGAAGTTTCCAGAATTATGTCTGCACAAGGCAACATTAACTTTTACTCTGGTTATCTAGTTCCCCAACTCATTTTGAAATTTTATTGCTTCCTGTCCTCTATAGATGCCCCCTCCTTGTCATCGCTTGATATTGGGTATTTAACTTATTGTTTTCCCATCTGTCCACTATATTGATATCACTGCTTTTTCTTAAAGCTCTAAGCGACTTCTGATCCCAGCATAGAGCTTCCGTAGTTACCACTCACATTTGGACAAGCACATCTGTATATTCACCCCTGATGGAAAACAGTGTGAGGAGTGCAGTGGCCCGCCTGTGTGACCACCTCTTGGAAGGGCGCCATCTCTGACAACGTCACAACCTACGGCACAGGACAGGAACTGCCTGCCACCAGACAGTAGTGTTCCTCTCCTGCCATCAGAGCTGGTGTTCATCAGATCTGCCAGTCAGAAGGTGCCACCCTGATGCACGTTCATTTCCTCTCCCAACGACCCTACCCAACAACCTACTCTCTTGATTTCACAGACAGGAGTAGAAGAGCCAACGCTGAGAGAGGGGGGAATCCGTCCCCGGCCACGGGGCAGCGAAGGAGAGCCAGGACGTGGCCCAGACAGTGGACTGCAGAGTAGTGCTCTTACCCCGAAGTGGGGTATCGCTCGTTCTCAATCCAAGCCGCAAGCTTGAAATTCTGCCCCTTATTTCATCCCAGCAAGCAGGAAAACGTCAGCAACGTGCGTCCCTTGTCCAACCTTCAGGCCACTCCTTATGTAATGTCCCTAACTTTTTTTTTTTAATTTTTATTTATTTTTGAGAGAGAGAGAGTGCAAGCAGGGGAGGGGCAGAGAGAGGAACGGAGGATCCGAAGCAGGCTCTGCCATGATAGCAGTGAGCCCGACGTGAGGCTTGAACTCACAAATCGCGAGATCATCATGTTCCACTGACTGTGCCATCCGGGTGCCCCTATGTCTCTAACTTTTGAGTGCTATCGGGAGGCCGCATTTTGCTTATTTACTTTTAATGTAACTTATTGTCAAGTTAGCTAACATACAGTGCACACACTGTGCTCTTGGTTTCGGGGGTAGATTCCCGTGATTCATCACTTATATACAACACCCAATGCTCATCCCAACAAGTACCCTCCTCAATGCCCATCACCCATTCTCCCCACTCCCTTAGCACCTCCCCCCAATCAACCCTCAAGTTTGTTCTCTGTATTTAAGAGTCTCTGATGGTCTGCCTCCCTCACACTCTGTTTGTAACTATTTTTCCCCCTTTCCCTCCCCCATGGTCTTCTTTTCAGTTTCTCAAGTTCCACATATGAGTGAAAACTTTTGATATCTGTCTTTCTCCAACTGACTTATTTCACTTAGCATAATACTCTCCAGTTCCACCCACATTGTTGCAAATGGCCAGATTTCATTCTTTCTCATTGCCAAATAGTATTCCCTTGAATACATAAACCACATCTACTTTATCCATTCATCAGTTGATGAACACTTGGGCTCTTTCCATGATTTGGCTATTGTTGCAAATGCTGCTGTAAACATTGGGGTACATGTGAGGAGGCAGCATTTTATTTTATTTTATTTTATTTTCTTAAATGTTTATTTATTTTTGAGAGAGACACAGAGCACAAGCAGGGGAGGGGCAGAGAGAGAGGGAGACACAGAATCCGAAGCAGGCTCCAGGCTCCGAGCTGCCAGCACAGAGCCCAACGTGGGCCTCAAACCCACTGACCGCGAGATCATGACCTGAGCCAAAGTTGGACGCTTGACTGACTGAGCCACCCAGGCGCCCTAGGAGGCAGCATTTTAAATACATCCACGTTGCCAGAGAAAGAGGCAGATACACTCCATCTTCCGTTAACTCACATTTTAGAACACTTCTTGATCCACCAAAATGAAACGTGGATGATCTTATTGGATTAAAGTCTGTGAACTACTATCAAAGGTAGTTCATGCCTCCGCTGTGTGGTACTTCAGCAGTTACTTCTTACTCAAATATTCATTTTAGAATTCCTACTTCTTTACCATTTAAATGTATAATTTGTTAAATACAGAGCTCCTTAGCAACATGGACTTTGTCTAAACTCAAACTTAGTCTTTGCTCCCTTGGTTCTCCCTGAGGGGAAGTGAGGGTGCTTGGGGGAGACCCCACTGTGTTACCTGCAAGGTGGAATACGCTGGCTTGTGTTCACATCACACTTTGGTACCAAGATGGTGCAAGCAAAGAACATGAGGTATTTGTAACAGTTGGTTTGAACAAGTGCAGGGAAAAGAGAGGACTCCCAGCTGATGGAGGCTTCTTTTTGAGTCCTGTGGCCAAGGTAATTTGGATAATTTGTATGGTTGTAGGGCAAATTCATGCAGAGTTCCAACGTAATTGGTTCACATTGACCTAACAAGAAAACAAAACACACATATAGGTATGTATCTATATATCTATGTCTACATCTATACCTATAGTAAATTTCATATGTAAAACAATTTCTTAAAAACTTACAAAATTGAAATATATCTTACCTTCTTTAAAAAAAAAACCAAGACTGGAATGCAAACAGTATATAACTTGCATCAAAAGGTAAATCATTTGGTTGAAGAACTTCCAAACCAGGAATCATTTCTGTATAGGCAGCTGCTAGCACAGTGCCCAGTATGCATGTCATAGAAAGTCTTTTTTCATTTTTCCCTTGGCTCAATCTATCTGAAGGTGACGCTCTTTTTTTTTTAATTTTTTTTAACGTTTATTTATTTTTGAGACAGAGAGAGACAGAGCATGAACGGGGGAGGGTCAGAGAGAGGAAGACACAGAATCCGAAACAGGCTCCAGGCTCTGAGCTGTCAGCACAAAGCCTGACGTGGGGCTCGAACTCATGGACCACGAGATCATGACCTGAGCCGAAATCGGCCGCTTAACCGACTGAGCCACCCTGGCGCCCCAAGGTGACATTCTTTTAGGTTTCCTTTTACCCATTTTGTCTTCTGATTTATTACTTCCTTTTTTGTTTTGTCTTTAAGTAGATTTCATGACCAGTGCAGAGCCTTACGTGGGGCTTGAACTCATGACCCTGAGATTCCAAACCTGAACTGGGATCTGTAAGATCAAGACTTGAGCTGAGATCAAGCGTTGGACACTTAACCAACTGAGCCACCCAGGACCAAAGTGTAATGCTGTAAAGTTGGCATGAGAATGAATACAGGGTGGAGAGAAGAGAAAGACACAGAGGAGGTGTGGGGCTGGTTCAGTTTATCATGTCCATTGATTTATAAAGAGGGGTAACATTAAATATTTGGATTTCATATTACAAAAAATGAATATTCCTCATAACAATAAAAACAATGCAAGATGTGCAAACAAAAAGTTCATGGTCTCCCTGCCCTCCTTCCTCTCACTGACCCTCAAAGCCAACAGACTGGGTTTGAGCCTTCCATGCCTTTCACTGGCTCGTACAAGCAGTTACATACAAGCATTTACATACAGGCATTTACATACAGCATTTACATACATGCATTTACATACAAGCATTTACATAGAAGCATTTACACACATAGAAAGAGGTTGCTTGCTTGCTTCTGCCAGAGTGGAATTATACCATTCCTATGATTCCTCAATTCACTTTTGTTGCTTAATTATTAATCATGACCATCATATAAGTCAGTAGATGCGACTCGAACCATATTTTTCCTAATTTCTTTAGTGTAATTTTACAAAAATGGGATGACTCACATGAATTTTTGATGCAGTCTTTTTCTTTTCTTGTGTAAACCTTTCTAGCTTTTCCTCTACCGCCCTATCAAGTTTTAACTTTTTATTGGTATATTTTATTATATGACTAGCAGACCTATCACATGGATATTTTTTTCTTTTCTGTATGTGGAAACTATATCGCTAATGATTTGAGATGAGATAGAAGCTTTCGGTGTTTCCGAGCCAAGGAAGATGAAAGGGTGAAGTTGTGATCATACATTATTCTGGAGATCTCTACTGAACGTGGTAAGGGCAACCGAATCTTGTTAAGGAATTCTCCATACAGTGCTAAGCAATATAAACTCTCAAAATATCTATCAACCTCACGTTCTATGATTTACAGCATCAATAAGCTTTTTTATCTTAAGGATTATTCACTCTCACTAGTTTGATTTCTGACAGCCACTAGAGAGCAGTCGTGTCACAAACGTGAAGACGTTTAATCCTGCAGGACTGTTTTCAATGCGAGTTTGATGCCGTGCTCATTAGCACATTTTCCTGAACATAGATGAGATTTAATAAATATCTGTTGAAAAAAAAATTGATCCTAACTGAGTCTTAATGATATCCCACTTTTCAAAGTCTGAAAACATGTTTGTTAAATTCAACCTAAAGAGGGGATTGTTAACTAAATGAGGTTACATCCTTGCCACGATGAAGCCATTGGAAATCGTGTATTTTTTTAATGTTTATTTTTGAGAGAGAGAGAGACAGAGTGGGGGCGGGGAGGGGCAGACACACAATCTGAAGCAGCCTCCAGGCTCTGAGCTGTCAGCACAGAGCCTGATGCAGGGCTCAAACTCACGAACTGAGATCGTGACTTGAGTGAAGTGAACCGCGTAACTGACTGAGCCACCGAGGCGCCCATGGAAATCATGTATTAAATGGTCATTTACATGAGAAAAACGGCACTTTCAACGTCTACTGGCATATACAATATTCTAAGATTCATCTTTGCCTCAAACTCTATATTTATTTTTATCATTATTTTAGTGGTTTGATGAGTTTTATAAGGTGAACATCCGTGTACCTACCACCCAAATCAAGAAATTGAACTTTGCCAGACATCCCAGATGACCCTCCATATACCCTATCTTCTATCAAGCTTCTCCTTTCTCCGCAGAGTAGCAACTGAGTTCATAGTTGTCACCTTAGTCTTCTTACAGTTTTATTACCTAAGTGTGCACTTCACCCTAAATACTAGAGTTAAGCCTTGCTCATTTTTTAAAACTTGTTTTGTCTTCCCCTCCATCCTTTAATTTTGTTCAAATTTTTTAAATATTTTTTTTTTTATTTTGAGAGAAGAGAGTGTGCACTGGTGAGCAGGGAAGGGGCAGAGGAAGGAAAGAGAGAGAGAGAGAGAGAGAGAGAGAGAGAGAGAGAGAATCCCAAGCAGGCTCCATGCTCAGCACAGGATGAGATCACAACTCTGAGATCACAACCTGAGCTGAAATCAAGAGTCAGATGCTTAATCGACTGACCCATCTGGACGCCCATCCTTTATTTTTAATTAAAGTTTAACTATGGAAGAACCCAGAGATTTGAACTGTAGAGTGTCCCAGAGTTTGACTTTGCTGACTACTCAGTCCTGGTGAAGTTAAATATATTCCTCTGCTACTCTTATTTCCAGAACATGGGCAGCTGAATGCAGAGGGCTGATCAGGCTTCATCCCTTAGGTAAGGCTATAGATGCTATGGTGTTCTTTCATCAGAAGGCAAAGTATAACTGATTTCTCTCTTTTTGTGACGTCAGCAGCTGTAGATGCTCAATGCCTTGACCCATTAATTCACTGATTAATGTTGCCAAATAGTAACCAATCAGTGTCACTATATGGTAATATTCTAATTTAATCATTTAGTTTTCACTCATTAGTTGAGAATACTTTTAGAAAGAGACCATTCCTCTCATCTACCATTTGCTCCCAAGGACTAAAGTCCTTAACCCTTATGGTGTTTGGTTCCTTTACCACATCCCTATACTATCTGTTCCTTCCAACTGGAGATTGCAAGGAGAGGACAGTAAATTGGGAGGTCAGTAGGAAGCTATGTAAAGAACAAAGCGGTCCATTGCTTCTTCAGCATTGGAGGGGAAAAAAGGCATGAGTAAACATGTAGAAGTAACAGTTGATGGAACACTATGGGGAACCTGAGAGTCCCTGGGCTATGACAGTCATACCTGGCTTCATACAGCCATGGTGCTCATGGGCACAGAGAGTGGGAGGAAGGACACATGCCCAGGAGCTGCTCTTTCCACAGGGTTCCCCGGCTGCCTGGATTGCACACCACCACGTGGAAGTGAGGATTAGTATCCCACACCCTGCTCCTACCCCCTAAGGAAGAATGTGTCTGTATTTTGCCTCAAGGAGGTATTAAAGGTTTGGGATTGTGAGTGGATGTGGGAATACTGTGATACTTCAAGCCTCTCAGTAAACAATATCATCAGAGATGTGGGTTTTAGGGTTTTTTTTTAACTGTAGGTATTTCTGGGAGTCTGAGATAAGCCATGGACTTCTCCACTGAAAACTTTGAAAACTATGAAGACTTTTTTATATTCAGTTTCAGGGATGTCCCATACCCTTGCAGCCTAGCCATGGACAAACCACTAAGCTAATAATTCTCAACCTTGGCTGCCTATTGGAGTCACCAGGAAATTTAAAAAATACTGATGCCCGGGTCCCAGTTAGTATATCTTCAGAGACCATTAGTAAGTTATATATTATGGGATAGCAAGAACAAGTGTCTTCAAAGAACCAGAATCCCAGCAACTCCAGTAACAGGCTGACTCCATCAGACAGAATATCCACATTCTTCAAACTCATACTTCCATTAGTATGGAGCTAGAGAAAGACAGTGCTGTGTAGTTGTGCCTCAGAATCTAGGTAACTATAGTCTCTCTAGCGGTAAAGATCTTCAAATAACTAATCACATATGCAAATGCATGACGTTTTCTGAGAGAAGATGCTCCTCGACCAACTTTACAGACATCATGAAGCTCTTTGAAAAATGAGAAAAAAAACATCTTTACTTTCAATTGGAAGTTAGGGATATAAACTATTTTTAATAACAGAGAAGGAGTGAGGGACCAATGACCAGCCCAGTGCCTGGAACTCAGAAGAGGGGATGATCAAATGTCTGCTGAATATATATGGAAGAAGCTGGCGAGAATATTTGTGGTGAGTGAAGAAGCTGATGAGACCGTGAAGTGCTAAGGACATTGTTTGTATTTAAGGAACATGAAGAGAAGGGTGCCTGGGTGACTCAGTGAGTTAAGCGTCCCTTGATTTTAATTCTGGTCACGATCTCACAGTTCATAGGATCAAGCCCCACCTCAGGCTTCACACTAAGGCTTCAGCACAGAGCCTGCTTGGGATTCTCTCTCTCCCTTTTTCTCTCTGCTCCTCCCCCGCACTTGCTCTCTCTCTCTCTCTCAAAAAAATAATAAATAAGCATCCAAAAAAGACCATAAAGATAAAACTCACACAGTATACCTGAGTGGAAAGATGGCACTATGTTCTCCCATACTGAAAAGTTGTCTCCAGGAAGGCAGAAATCATGTCGCCCTTCTTCACCATTAAAGTGCCTGGTGCCCATCCCAGAGCCTGGAACATTGTCTGCACGCTATAAATACCAGTAGGCTATGAGCCAGAGTTATCTAGTGCCCTTCTTTCCACTTCTCTTTTTGACAGGTGTAACATATTTTTAAATTTTATATTTTGACACATTTCAAAAATGGAGAAAATAGGACAACATACGCTCAATTCCTCCCCGCCCAAATTTGACACAGGCTCACAGTGCCCTTTCAACTTTTTTTTGAATCTAACACAAAGTGCCATTCCATGTCGGACAACCCCCAAAACCAATAATAAACACATATCTTTGAGATGACACTGTCATTGTTTAAAATTACTTACACCAAGGTAAAGGTGTAGTAAAGAAACAATCCTGAAAAAGTTCCAGAGCAGATTGGGAGATAAAGCAACGTGAAATGGACCCAGCACATACAGATACAGATACAGATACAGATACAGATACAGATACATACATGCATATGAACACACACTTATTTACATCAGTTTAGAGTGAGGAAAATGGCAGTATGTCTTAATGGTTACATTAATATCTATCTCTCTCTCTGTCCCAAAAATAAATAAACGTTGAAAAAAAAAATTTAAAAAAAAAAAATTTAATATCTATCTCAACCGTTCTCTCATATGGAAATGGAAATGGAAAAGGCTTGGGGATTGTGCTTTTCCCCAAACAGGTATTAAGTGCTCATGAAAATAAACAAAAACTCCTCAGTCTGGGTTTTTCACTGGCTGCCTCCCTCACATCCCTGTGGGTACAGGAGCAGCCCCTATAAGCTCTACAGTGACGCAGAAAGGTCACTGCGTAAAACTAGAACCTGAACTTTTCGGCCTTTCATCTGGGAGATAACCTTTATACTTTCTTGTAAACGAACAGCTGACAGACCTGCTTCTAAACCTCAAGCCCCAAGCTGAAGATGAGGCCACAAGTTGATTATAAAAAGTGAAAAAAGCAGAATATGAAAGCGGAGCCCACAAATAAGAGTTCATTACTAGAAATCAGAGTCTTTTGGGGTGTTCTGATTCATTTTCAATTTCCCACGAGAGTCTATACAGCCGTCTGCAATCCCTGCCCCTTCTCTCTTCCCCAGGAGTTCCCTCTCCTGAAAGCTTCTTTTGAGAAAGCCACCTGTTTCCACCATTCGGCACCAAAGCAAATTTACATAACAGCCTCAAGATCATTACAGGCCAGCAAAGTTCCCGGAAAGGTGAGAATACATCTTATTAGGAGAACAGACCCGCCACGGTTTTAGGTGGCTGTTTAGATGAACTTCACATTCCCTTCTTGGATAAAGTTTCTATTTTTGAAGCTGTGCTTTCAAACGGACGAAAGATAGCATCTGCCCATAGATGGAGCCAAGAACGTAATACATAGGAGCTGATGTTGAATCGAAAATAATGGTAATGATATTAAGCAAGGTGGATTTATAGGCCGTTCACAATGACACATTTGTTTCTGATTTAAGTTAACTAAGACCATTTTGTTTCTTTTCCGCTACCACATGCAACCTTTAAAAAAGAAATATGTATATAAATGTACACACACACACACACACACACACTTGGAGGGATTCCAGATTTCAACATTTTAATGTCAATTCAGAAGAAAACAGCCAAAGGCACATCCTGACATGATGATCGCATTTGTCAGCTGCTGTACTCACTACAGTTATTTAGACTGTTGTTCAGGTCACAAAGGGAGCTACCGCCACATGAATCAAGGCAGGAATTGTAGAGGCATCTTTGGTCGCCTTCTTGACATGGAGTCTGACCTACAGAGGGGGGGAAAAGGCACATTTGCTTTCATCATCTGTAAAGTCCTGACACGGGGATAGAAAGTATCAAGAACGTCTGGTGGAGCGGAGGAATGACACAACTTTAATTCCCTTCCAATTTCTCCAAAAATATTGAACACATGTTAAATATGTAACTTCTGGATTAATTGTCCTGGCAACTAAATACAACACTGTTACTCCAAAAAGGATTCTGTAGGAATGAAGAAATAAGAGGCAACCTAGCCTACAAAACAGGTGGTTGTTACTTTTAACGGGGGGAAAAGGTGTTTTATGTTTACATGGGTGAATAAACTTGATTACAGAATAAAATTTAGATGGTTGGAGAGAAAGTCCAAGATAATGATCTTGGAATTTTGAGTGTCAAATGATATTATTTTAAGGACTCATTTGCACCCAACTCTATTCTTCCCTGTAAGGAAAATGCTTTCCCTAAAAATAAATAGGGCATCAACACCAATACAGTAAGGATACTTTATCATGGTGCAAATCTTATGCAGCTGCTATCCATATTTTCTGTATGTCCTTGGAAAGTATCACTGGCCTAGCTATGATGACCTGAGCATTGGGTTTCTTGTTTCCAAATGAAATGAAAGCAGTAACATCAGCCTAATGGCTTTTCCTTAAGGTTTGCAGAAAGGAAACTGCTTTTCCCATTGATTTCCTGGTCATTTGTAGGTTAAATGGATAGGGTAATAAATTACTACCCATTCTCTCTCTACCTCTTGCTCATTATGGTCAGTTACTTTCATATATGTCATCTAGAATCTAGAAAATCTTGCAAGGCATTTTTAAGTATAAATAACAGTATATGTGTACATAAAATCATTCTTATCTATAATTCTCAGATAATGTTTATTATATTGGACTCCTTCCTTCCCATTAATGTGCAACAGTATATATCACAGCCTTCAAAGAAAACAGATACCACTCCTTTTTTTTTTTTTTTTAATATCATCAGGGTCAAACCACTTTTGCAAGGTAAGCCAGGCTAATATCAATGCATCCAGTCTCTTAAAGAATTTTAATAAGACAACCTGCATTCATTATTTCAGCTGATATTGAGCGTCTGCTATGTGACAAGCTTAGGTGACAGGCTAGGCATGAGGCATTAAAAAATAAAAGAAGTGAAATGGCTTATACTCCGCCTAAGCATGTGGCCATGAACAGAACCTTACACACACAGCTAAGCCGTGTGATCACTGTGTATGTAAGGTATATGTAAGGCAGTAGAAGCAAACCAGGACAATAAGGAGAGAGCTTCTCAAAGGAGTTTTTAAGGCAGGTGGGTTAAGTTGGCATAAGAAGGTAGAATGGGGTGGGGCGCCTGGGTGGCTCAGTCGGTTAAGCGTCCGACTTCGGCTCAGGTCATGATCTCACAGTTCAATTCGTGAGTTTGAGCTCTATATCGGGCTCTGTGCTGACAGCTCGGAGCCTGGAGCCTGCTTCGGATTCTGTGTCTCTGTCTCTCTCTGCCCCTCCCCCACTTGCGCGCATGCTCGCTCTCTCTCTCTCTCTCTCAAAAATAAATAAAAATTTAAAAATAAAAAATAAATAAAAGAAAGAAGGTAGAATGGTTTCCCAAGCAGAAAGCAGAAGACACAAAGGCTGGAGTGGGGAGGGCACAGGTTGGCATCACTGGAGCTTCGGGGAGACTAGACAACAGGGCTGAGAAGGGAGCCCGAGGGCTGTAGAGGCCTGAATCTTGAATGGGGCCCAAAGGCCTGAGCGGCTTCTACTTCCCTCCCCAGTCTTCCTAGCAGAGCCGGCCTGGGATACTGGTGACAACATTCTGGAGTAGCACCTTCCCCCTTCACTCCTGGCTCTAATCATAGTGGCCTTCTCCTGGCATCTACATATATGCCTTGTTCCTCTCCTCCCTGGGACCTTCGGACAAGCGGATCCCCGTGTCCAAAGTGCTTTCTCCAGTCCCACCTTACTTCATTAAGTCAGCTCCACTCATTCCTCACATCTTAGCTCCAACGTCTCTTCCTCAGGGAAACTTCCCTAAGGCCCTGTCCCAGCGCATGCATCCCATATACAGCACAAAGCTCCCTGAACTTTCCCTCCTGGCCCATGTCACTCCATGGTAGACACTGACTTACACAATTGTTTGTGTCATGCCAGTCTTCCCCAGGGGCCTGCAGACTCCATGACCTATTTCGCCTGCCACCAGATTCCCAGTGGTTGACCACATATTAGCACCACAATATACATGTATTAAGTCAGATTCATTAGATTAAGTAATATGAAGATGGTAAAAATGTTACTTTTGATCCACTGTATTGCATGACTTTCTTACATCTCACATATGCTAGGAAATAGTTTATAAATCTTGCCATTGCATAGTAAAGAATCCAAAATTGTCTCAAAGACAGATGAATTATGTCGAAAGAAAGAACAATTTGATCCAAAGGGAGGTGCTTGGCTGATATGCACATCATAACTCATGGCTAGAAAAGAATCTGCTTCTGAATGCTAAAATTGGTAAAATGAAGTACTCGTTATCTGATTTCTTAGGTACTACATCTGTGATTAAAAGTACCTCTTTTTAGGCCTGGAATGCTTTTTCATTGAAGTTATTCTAAGGATCAATATTCATTATGACAAAATTAATTTAGCTACATGTGACCAACCTCATTGGCCAATTTGTGATATACGCAGCCCAAGACATGTTTTAACACAACAGTCGTGTGATAATAATAGCTCATGTTTATTGAGTGTTCACGATGTGCCAGCCCTCTGAGTAGGTATTACTCTGAGTTTACAGGCACAGAGGCTGAGACACAACAGAGTTCAGTTACCAGCCCGAAGTCACCTACAGCCACATTCTTTTTTTTTTTTTTTTTTTAAGTAGGCTTCACACCCAGAATGGAGCCCAATGCAGGGCTTGAACTCACGACCCTCAGAACAAGACCTGAGTCCCCCAGAGCTGAGATCAAGAGTCAGATGCTCAACTGACTGAGCCACCCAGGCATCCCATCCAGCAGCCACATTGTTAATGACTAGGCTATGCCGGTGAGTGGCAAGGTCACTTACAAACAAATGTAGTGATTTTTAAGTCAAGGGCTCTTCTTTTCTGACAGAAATAGACACAGTTTAAAAACCAACTTATTTGATTTTCTTTTCGAGTTTCACAGAAGACATCAGTGACCCTTTTCAAGTGTAGTTGAGTATGTTACTTGTTAATGTGAGGTATGGAACTGCTTCTCTGTGATCGATCACTGAATTCTACTCCTGAAAACAATATTACACTATATGTTAATTAACTAGAATTTAAATAACGACTCGAAATAAAAAAATAAATGAAAATAAAATGACACGGCAGGGCACACAAAAAAAGAGAGAGAAACTGTTTCTCCGCACATAGTTATTTTAGAAGGCAATCACATTTTTTATTTGTTTGTTTGTTTTTACTTATTTATTTTTGAGATAGGGAAAGAGAGAAAATCTCAAGCAGGCTTGGAACTGTCAGCACAGAACCCAACATGGGGCTCAATCTTGTGAACCACGAGATCGTAAATCTCAGCGGAAATCAAGAGTTGGGCGCTTAACCAACTGAGCCACCGAGGCACCCGGGGAGGCTGTCACGTTTGATTTCAGAAGCCAGCTCCTCCTAATTGTAACCTAATGTAATTTAACAGAATACTACAGACTCAACTTTTCTTTGATCATCGTGTTGACTTTCCCCATAAGACAGATCACTGAATCTCCCATGCTGTCTAAGTGTTCAACCTCCACCGTCTATCCTGAGGGAGGACTGTTCAGTGCAAGATGCTGGGGAATTATACTGACCACAAGGAAGGGTTTTATGGCCAGCCAGTGCTGTGAGCCATGCTGAGCCGGGCAATCTGGAATTGTTTATGTGGAAATCCTACATAAGCATTAGGTAACTCCCAACTCTTTGCTCCGTTCCCAGGGAAAAGTCCGCGGGTGAGGAATGCTCTCACACTTACTGTCGCCGCAGTTCTCCTCGTCAGAGCCGTCCCTGCAGTCCTCGTCTCCATCACACTGGAAAGAGCTAGGGATACACTGTCCGCTCCTGCACTCCATCAGACCCTGGCTGTGACAAGCTGCGGAGGCCAGAATAATATTCGCTGCACTGATTTGTACTTCTGTCTGCGGATCGTAGATAGGATTCCCGCTTATCTGGCATTACCAAGAAATGAAACGTTCTATCTGCATGTTCCACATAAATGAACGAATGTGTCATTAATTTGTTTCATTCCACGTGTTTTGGGAATGGAAAGTTTTCTTTTGAGGCTCTCTCTTGCCGTGTGAAATAGCACTTACTAAAAACTAACGTTTTCTTGATAAGGGCAGGGTGAGAAATTGTCTTAAGGATGATAGTAACTTTATTACAAATATAAAAGCTATAATTTATTAAAGGCTTAGCAGATGGCAATAACTGTGCTAGCAGTATTATGTATCTAATCTCAGATCCTCATAACAGACTTGCAAAGTAGATATTATCAACCTTGTATAGAATAAGGAAACTAAAGTCTAGAGAGGTTAGCGTCCGCCTCAGAGCCACAAGGCTGTTAAAAGCTGGTGCCGGAATGTGAAGGCAAGCTTCTCTGACTCAAAGCCCAAACATTTCATTTTATTCCAATCTCACCTAATGGGCCAACGAAGTGACGTATGTGAAAGAATTTGCATAGTACCCCGCACATAATAAACGCCTTATTTCAAAACTGCTTATAACATCTGACGTTTGATAGGGATGGTCTAGTGGCTACTAACCTTCCAGTTCCTGAAGGCTGTCTAAATTCTATCCCTATTGTCTTTTCGAGCATCAGAAACCCATTCATGGAACCTCAGCCTTCACTGAGTTACTGTCTAATATTAAAGCTCCATATGCTTGAACTGAGGCTGAACACCAGAATCGGTAGACCTGAGTACCATGTCCTTGCTTTCCCAGGATCCATCGAGATATTGTCCACTCTGTTTGACTATGTCCACCAGCAAGGACTCAGTTCCAAGTCAATTCAGGGAAAGGGAAAGCTGGGTATTGCATTTGTTAATTAATTTAGATGGCTTTTCTTCTGTCAAAATAAAACCCATATGACCCATATTTCTATTTTTGCCTCAAATTATAGGCAAATTAAATATTCAATCTTATATGTATCCATTTGCCTATTTTTATTAGACAGCAAAAGATGGAATAAAAACTTTAATTGGTTTGAACATGCACCAAATGCATCATATTAACTCCTTCAGGTCAATACTATTCTCGTTTAACATCTAGCTTCTACTATTCCAGACTGTCTACTCACCCAGAAACACAACAGCCCGTAAAGTTGTAGTTATTATCATGTGCTCTATGTAACCCTAGGAACACTGAAGGCTTTCTTCTCTCTGGCAATCCTCTCCATGTTCTCCCACAAATAGTGACTGAGAGCATGTTTGGAGGTTCCTTCAGGGAAGCTTAGTCACTCAAACATAGCTTGCAGAAAAGGAGTCCCCCGGTCTTTGGGAAGAACATCCTCTTTGACAAAGTTACAGATGCAGAAAGGAGATGCGTGGCCAGTGAGACAGAAAGCAGACACCGGCCTGGCCAGAGCAGCCAAATTAAGCTTGGAGTTCTGGGGAGACACATGTGGAAGCCAGATACGTGACACTGTTATTGCCATCACACCGCTCAATTATTATCTTCATAGATTAGAAGCAAAGTACAGCGATCTTCCCTTCGAGTGCTGGACACTATATTTGTCTAAACAGGCAGAAAGGAAAAAATCAGCAAATGGAAATCCGCAGGGCACTTACAGCAATTGACCTCGTCGGACTTATCCACACAGTCATGGTCACCGTCACAAACCCACTCTATTGCAATGCAGCGCCCATCTCCACAGCGATGCTCCTTTGTGGGATTACAATCTGGAGGAAACAAAAACTCAGGGGGATGTAGAGAACCAGCACGACAAAGACTTAGAGCTGAATGACTCATGATTCCAGCTGAAGAGAGTCTGTTCCAATTGTTCAGATACCTTCAATGCTTTCTCTATGGTGGCTCCGGCACAATTAAAATGCCACCTCCTACCCAAGCATGTGACCCACTGGCCACCATCACTGTCTGTTTTTCAAATGAGTAACAACCGGGCAGCTTTCTCAGGACCCATGGGTTGTTCCTGTGTTTGTTTTGTTGTTGTTTTCTTTCCTTACGAAAAATTTTTATTTTTACGTTGGCTAACATAAACAGACCTGTGATGCGGGTTTCACAATGTAGATAGCTGATTTGATTTGTGAGGACTCTACCATGTATCTAAGAATTGTAACCTACCTCTCTCTGATAAATTGGGAAGGCAAAAATCTCCTGTCATCTTTCCTGATGCTAAGCTTAGGCTTTTTATTAAACTATCTTAATATATAATTCATATTGGAAAAAAAACTCCTGGGTAAGAAATGCAGAATATTTATATTTTTTTCATGATCCTTCTTAGCCTAGATTTAACCTCTTCCCTAAACTATACATTCCTGAAGAAAAAAAAGAGAGGGAATTAAGTCAAGTTTCTTCTCACAGAGAGCAGACTCTGTGGGATTCCTTACCATGAGATGTGGAAAAGCCTTAATATAAGTAACCACTTAACAGATGTGTGTGGATTCGTGGATAACAGATTCAATAACGAGGAACAATTATGAGTATCCACTGAGAGAGTACCACTGTCGTTGCCAGACTCATGGAGCAACCATGGATCTGAAAGGTCATATTGCAGCAATAAAGTAAGGTATAGTATATGGAAGATGAAGTGCTGAGAAAAGAAGAAAGACACAATAGATGGGATACATGTGCAGAAACCAGAAGAAGCACCACGTGCTCAGCTTGCTAATAATGATGGGCAAGTGGGGCAAAGACTGGTCTAAGGGAAAGTTGTAATTATTACCGTTACAGAGGCGCAAAGTCACCCTAAGAGCACAAACTTCATGATATCCTACTATCTTCAGAGGAATTATGTTGAGTGGTTACGACCATTCTTTTTCACACAGTAACTATATTCCCTGGTCCTCTCCATTGACCTGTCCAACTACTCAAGCCCTCCACCCCATCCCCCACCTACCCCCCCCCGTTTTCTCCAGTTATCTCACTGTAAAAGGAGGGTTTGGATTACGTCATCTATAAGACCTTTCCCAACTGTAAATTCTATGATGTACACACAACAATACATCTGTCTGTGAAGTTTTGCTCAAGAGCTCAAAGTCTAAATATGGGCCACTGGCCCTAACCAGAAAAGAAATACAACACTTTCGGGGTGCCTGGGTGGCGCAGTCGGTTAAGCGTCCGACTTCAGCCAGGTCATGATCTCACGGTCCGTGAGTTCGAGCCCCGCGTCGGGCTCTGGGCTGATGGCTCAGAGCCTGGAGCCTGTTTCCGATTCTGTGTCTCCCTCTCTCTCTGCCCCTCCCCCGTTCATGCTCTGTCTCTCTCTGTCCCAAAAATAAATAAACGTTGAAAAAAAAATTTTAAAAAAAAGAAATACAACACTTTCAAGGAGAAAATTTTAACATATTAACAACCGTTACCCATCTTTCCACTCTACTTCTTAAGCACTTCGTTATTGTGACTTTAAGAAATATTACATTGACACATAAGACATGACTGAGACGAGTAATTGAGAAAAACCTCCTCTTTCTAACAATAAGGAAACCAGCCATTTTGCAAGTTAAGCTGCTAATCACGTGAACAAACAATGAGCTACGAATTCTGGACTATGCACATCTGTCATTTTAAATGAAAACCTTCAGGGAAACAATACTACTTACCACAGTTCTGCTCCTCACTCAGGTCCCCACAGTCATCATATCCATCACACACAAGGCTATAATTAAGGCACTTGCCCGTGTGACAGTGAAACAAATCCTCACTGCAATCTGTATATAAGAGAAGCCGCTGATATGTCATCAGAGCAGAACAGGATGTTATAGGATATTCATTTAACAAAAGCATATCACGGGAGAGAAATTATAATGGTAACCAGGTCCACATCTACTGTTTTACCAGTGAGGGGACTGTGATGCAGAGACATCCAAGGTCTTGTTCAAGATCACTTACCAAGTTCTGCAGAGTGAGGACTAGAACCTTCTGGCTCCCAAACCAATGCTTCTAACACTTTCTGAAAGTCTTTATCTGCGATCCACTTTATGTTACCTGAAAGCTCTTTTATAGTCAAATACGAGCACAGACACTCTCAACTCAACAAAGTTCCTAATGAAATTCATGTTCATGCAGAATGAATGACTTTTAATACAGGCTGAGTAGTTATTTCCTTAAAACATCTCCTTTAAAATGAAAGTCTAGGGGCACTTGGGTGGCACAGTTGGTGGAGTGTCCAACTCTAGATTCAGCTCAGGTCATGATCTCATGGTTTGTCAGATCAAATTCCATGTCAGGCTCTGCACTGACAGCACAGAGCCTGCTTGGGATTCTCTCTCTCTCTCTCTCTCTCTCTCTCTCTCTCTGCCTCTCCCCACTTGCACTCTCTCTCTCTCAAACTAACTAAACTCTAAAAAATAAAATAAAATGAAAGTCTAGTTTTGTCCGTGATAAGCATGAACAGAATGGAGAGAAAATGTTATTTAGATTATAAGGTTGTTATTTTCACACACACAGTATCATTTAAGTCAACTCAGTGTTTCATAACATGACCCTCAAATAATCAGTACTGGACTAGATTATGGTGACAAGATAAGATTAAGTGCTACGTAACCTCCGGAAGCTTAAAGTTTAATGTTGAAATAAGTAATATGGAAGGACTTGGACTTGGTCCTTGTACTAGATCTTGTACTTGGGTGAACCAGATACTTGGGCACCCTGGTTCTGCCATCTACTACTAGCTGTGAGAACTTGAATAACTGGAGTGGTTAAAGTCTGTGAATCTGTAAACTGATTTATGAAACTAGGATAATATCAATTACTTAATAGGGTTTAAGGAAGAGATTAATAAATATGTGTAATGTAAATCAGTATGTGTAAGATGTCAGTACAATTCAATGCAAAAATAATACTCTTCAACAAATGGTGTTGGGCCAATTGCAAAATTGAAGTCTAGCTTTTCCCTCAAACCGTATACAAAAACTGTCTCAAAGTGGATCACAGACCTCAGTGTAAGAGCTAAAATCATGAAGTTTCTAGAAAAAAAAAAAAACACAGGAAACAATCTTTTTGACCTTGGAAGAATTCTTAGGTATAACAACAAAAGCACAAGCCATTACAAAAATAATAATAACAAATGGACTTCATTAAAGGCTTGTGCTTCAAAAGATGCTACTCAGAAAATGAAAAGACAAACCACATACTGGAATAAGTAGTTGCAAGTCATGTATCAGATAAAGGACTTACATCCAGAATATATATAGAACTTCTAGATTCGATAATAAGACAACCCAATTTCAAATACGTGAAAGAATTGAATAGAAAATCTTCACAAAAGACATACGAAGGAGACATAAAAAAAGTGCCCAATATAATTAGTCATTAGGGAAAGGCAAATTAAAACCACAATAAGCTACCATTACATATCCCCTAAGATGGTAATTAATAATAATAACAATAACAATAAACAGAAAATACCAAGTATTGGCAAGGATTTTGAGAAACTGAAGCTCTCATATATACTTGCTGGGGATGTAAAATAATAATGCTACATTAGAAAGCAGTACGGCAGCTTTTCATAAAGTTAACTATAAACCTTATCATATGATTCATGATTTCCATCCTTAGAAATCTACCCAAGAAAAATGAAACATACATCCACACAAAGACTTGTATGCAAATGTCTGTGGCAGCATTATTTATAATAGCCAAAGACTAGAAACCAAACGCTCACCAGCTGGTGAATGAATACTCAAAATATAGAATACTCAAATGATGAAATACTATCCAGCAATTAAAAATATCATACTATTGATACATGTGACAGTACAGATGAATCTCAAAACCATTATGCTAAATAAAAGAATTCAGATACAAAGACTACATATTGTATGACCCATTTATGAAATTCCCAGAAAAAGAAAACTTACAGAGACAGAGATCAGAGCAGTGGTTACCTGTGGCTGAAGGGGTGGGAATGGGGACTGACTACAAATAGGTGGGAGGGAAATCTGAGGGGAGATGAAGAAGTTCTAGAAGTGGATTGTGGTGGTGGTCACACAACTCCATAAATTTACTAAAAATCAATGGGATACCATAGGGTATGGAAATTGTACCTCAATAAAGTTATAAAAATGTTTTAAATCAATATGTGTTAAGAAGCCTGCATTTAATAGAAATGAGATTTCTTAAAAGTATTTTCTCTTATTTAAAGTGAATTACGTTCAAAATACAGATTCTTTTTTTAAATTTGTTTAAATGTTTATTTATTTTTGAGAGAGAGAGAGAGAGAGAGACACAGACTGTGAGTGGGAGAGGGGCAGAGAGAGAGGGAGACACAGATTTTGAAGCAGGCTCCAGGCTCTGAGCTGTCAGCACAGAGCCCTGCGCCAGGCTCAAACTCACAGACCATGACACCATGACCTGAGCTGAAGTCGGACGCTTAACCCACTGAGCCACCCGGTGCCCCCAAAATACAGATTCTTAAAGCTGGAGAGGGATCATGGAAGACAGGATCTCAGCAGAGTGGATGGGATGAAAGTTTCAGCATGATTCAAGCAGAAGGAATAGCAAGAACAAAGGGGACACGTTTGAGGACAAGTCTACTTGGCTGATGAAGACCAAGAATCTAATTGTCTCCTAAATTCTACCTGATTGCTTCTCCTCAAGCATAAGTCTGCATCTCACACGACTGGCGATGAGTACCTCTTCACTGTAAACATCCCAGACTCTATAATAATTCCTTACCAAAATTCTTGGGCATGGATCAGTTAAACTGTTGACCACTTGTTATACTTGTTACATGAATTATAAGTTTCTATTTCACGAAGCGTTCTTTGAAGAAGCTACTTACATACTTGTAGGGTCATATCGTTTAAAAAATGTAATGTTCCTTAGGGACCATCTATCTGTTCAGTGCCTACATTAAGAGGGTGCATATGTGGACAACACACACACGTGTCTACATACATGCTCCCACTTCTACACACACAGAACTCTGGAAGTGCTTTTTATTTATTTTGCCCAGGCTGAATAAGTTTAATAACAAGGATGACCATCATAAAGGAAAATAATTAAAAAGAGGTCCCAGTTTTCACCTGACAGGACTATTTCCTCCCATTCAGCAGAGGGCGCTAAATCCCCACCCTGCACTCCATGCTGCCTGTAACCACTGCCTACATGCTGAGTCAAGAAAGGTTACAAACTTTGATTCTCCTGCCCACTCTGCAAAGTTAGGGAATTTGTGCATCAAAATATATACATTTCCTTGGGAAATTTGAAAAAAATCTTTCTTATTATTGTTTTGTTTTTGTTTTTGTTTTTAATCTAAATTACTCTTGTAGCAGGTTTTGAATCAGTATGCTAGAATCAGCAATAACCAGGGGCCTCAATTTGACCATCGCGCAAAAGTATTTGCATTCCCCAGAGGAGGGAGTGGGGTGGACAGGGTGACATATTTTAAAGGATATGAGTTAATTTTCTTTTTTTTTAAGCAGTACATTTCACTTTTTTTTTTTTTTTGATGGTAAGACTGGGGAATCAAATACTTCTTTTAGAATCTGATTAACCTTGGAACACGCCAAAAATTTCCAATGATTCATGCATCCCTTCTGTGAGGCCCATTCTAAAAACGTTGAATATTAAAACACCTTGCTGTAGATATTTTTTTAAATTAATGCTGTCATCTATTAAATTGTTTCATAAAAATAAACATTTATTTCATAAATGGAGATGACTCCAGCATTTTTTTTTTAATTCCTCATTATTCACACAGGTGCAGATTGAACTTTCCACTGTTACCACTTCCTTGGTTAGAAGCCATTTTCAGAGGATAGATACAAAATGAGCTGCATTTGGAAAACAACTTGTTACCTCCCTGAAGTCTGCGTGATTAGTAAACACACAGAACCTTAACCAGAGGCGCTGCGCAGCCAGAAATGCATAGCAAACAGCAAAGATCACAGTGCCTCCTTTTATTGGAATAAATGTTTATTTGGACTGAAAAGAGATGCCAGCACCATTTAGGGCCAACAAATCAAAATTTTCAAAAGCTTCTTGCTATGATTTTCTTGCTCAATACAAGCATAACTTTCCATAACCTAAGGTAGATGTTTTTCTAGATACAGATTTTTTTCTTTAATGAGCACCTGATACAAAATGTTACTTCTGCAGTTCTTCCATGTTGCTATTTATTTCCGTTTGGCATCTTACCCTAGTAACTTTCATCCCTCAAAATTATCATTAAATTAAAGGAGAAAACTAAGGAACAGAAAAGTTTTTATCAAGAGCTTCATTCACTTTTCTCAATCTCTACAAGTCTATGAACATAATTGTGTTGCCTCAATTCAAGATTCAAGTATGGATGCCCAATTTCCACCCAGAGGCGCCCTCATTTTGAGACGACCAGAGAGGTTAAATAGTTTGCCTGCAGTTGCCCAGCTCATTACGGTTACCCAGGTTTCTTGACTCCTGGGGTTTCTGACTATTGGTTTTTAGCTCTCAAGGAGGACTTCTCAATAGCAGTACTATTGACAAATTGGGAGTGGGTAATTCCTTGATTGTGGGGACGATCCTGTGCATTGTAGGATGCTGACCAGCATCTCTGGCCTCTACCTACTAAATGCCAGTAGCACCTCCTCCAAACTCCATACTCGTGAGTATGTCTCCAAACATTGCAAAATGTCCCCTCAGAAGGAGGAGGTGGGGGCAAAACTGCCCTCTCTTGAGAATCACTGAACTAGATTTTCCAAACATCACCTGTGTCCAAGGCCTGGTTTCAATCCCATCTTTTCATCAGCTTTCTCCACACTAATCTTACTCCTAATGATCTTGCCCTTGTCATATAGTCATAGAACCTACGGCCCCTGCCTTTTTGTTTGCACCAGTCTTCTTTCCCTTTGTGACATCTCTTCTACTGTATTGCTCTAAAGTACCATATTCAATGATCTCCGTATTCATGTTACTCTTCTGATTAGACTCAAAGACTCCTGAAGAAAGAAACCATGTCTTAACGGTCTTTATACCTCGTGGGTGTCTACAACATGCTTCGCACATGGCAGGAATTCAAGACTATTCAATACTCTTACTGATTTGTATAATCAGATTGCTACTAAACCGAAGCGAATTTTCCAGACATCTGAAGCTTCCTCCTTCAGTGTACAGAGTAATATTTTCCTTTTTATTATTTTGATGGAAACAGTTCTAGTATGTACTTGCATCCCTGCCTTTTAGGAAACAGAATATGGTCAATGTGGTCATTGTTGGTGATTCAGAAACATCATATGGAACACCAGTTTTTCTTTTGTGCTTCTTTTCTAAAATAGTTTCACGTGGTGCTGGTTTTAAAGTTGGGGTGGATGTTTTCATGTTTCTGTATCCTCTTCAATGTACCCCCCTGACCTTTATGAGCTGCCTTCATGGCTTCCGGTGACCATCCTTTACAGCTTGGAGGTGAGAGGTGGTGGGCAGAGGTGGAGGTGAGCTGGCGTGGGGAGCAAAGATGTGGTGAATAAAAACGCAATAACCACAATAGCAACCAGAAGTCCTATCACTCTTGAAAGGGTTATAGCAGGCCAGACAGACAATGGGCTATGTGCTTTCTAGCCAAGGATTCAGCATTCTGCACAATAGTTCTAGAGATAGTTACTGTTAATGTTTCCATCTCACTGATGAGGGCACTGAGGTCCAGAGAGATTGAGTGACTTCCCCAAGTTCACAGAAGCAGGAAATGGCAAAGCAGAGATAGGAACCCAGGCAGCCTGACTCCAGAACGTCCACCACGAGTAATCACTACACGTTGTGATCATTAGTGTAATTAATTTTACTTAGAATAAGTAGTTAACACAGCATAATTAGCGTATAGTATAATTAGTATAGCTTAGAGTATAATTATACTAAAATATAAGTCAACCAATTTTACTCTAAATTCCGAGCAAATGATTTCCAAAGGTATTTGACGGTGATTGTAGGTGGCATAAAGTGTGTGGACTTTGTGGCCGCTATTTTCCTTGTGACAACCGTTTTTCTTGAAGCTTTCTTATTCATTTGCTAAGCACTAGTTATCTACCAGACACTGTTCTAGAGCTGGTTATACAATCAAAAGATTATAGAATGTGAGCAACAAAAGAGACACCAGACACCCTCTAGTCCAGTGGTTTCATATCTGGCTGTATATTAGAGTTACCCTGGAAGTTTTGCAAAGGTCTGCTGGGCTCCTCCTCCAGACCCACTGGATTAGGATCCCTGCAGGTGGGGCTTCTTGCACTGCTAAAGTGCAGCCAGCCTCAGTGACAAAGAAACCCAGGAACAGAGAGGTAGGTAGCCTGCCTAAAGTCACAGAGTTAGACATTTCTTTTTAAAAATTTTTTTTTCAACGTTTATTTATTTTTGGGACAGAGAGAGACAGAGCATGAACGGGGGAGGGGCAGAGAGAGAGGGAGACACAGAATCGGAAACAGGCTCCAGGCTCTGAGCCATCAGCCCAGAGCCTGACGCGGGGCTCGAACTCCCGGACCGCGAGATCGTGACCTGGCTGAAGTCGGACGCTTAACCGACTGCGCCACCCAGGCGCCCCAGAGTTAGAAATTTCTAAAAGAAAACTTTCCTTAATTTTTGAAAATATTTTCACTACCCCACTAAAATTATTCCAGGTGGTTGGCAATCCATTCATTCTACAAATACTTAGGAAGAGACTGAAGGACATGACAAAATTAGTTAGTGGAGAAAGTCCGTAAGCAGTCCCAGATACCTGGCACGCCGATGTAATAGACAATCATCACCCAAAGTATAATGGAGCATCCAAAATAAACATTTTCCTGTCATATAGGTGATCAGAATATAATTGTTCACCAAGTCTGAACTTACACGGACAAGAGCAAGTGAAAGGCAGCACACTTTGGGAAAAACAACAATTAGATTTGGACCCATTCAAGGCTGGATTCAGACACATAGATCAATGGAACAGGATAGACAGCCCAGAAATAAACCCACGCTTATATGGTCAATTACTCCACAACAAAGGAGGCAAGCATTTATAATGGAGAGACAGTCTCTTCAATAAATGGTATTGAGAACACTGGACAGCCACATGCAAAAGAATGAAACAGGACCACTTTCTTACACCATACACAAAAATGAACTCAAAATGGATGAAAGACCTAAATGTGAGACCTGAAACCGCAAAACTCCTAAAAAAAAAATACCCGCAGTTATGCCTTGGACATCAGCCTTAGCAACACATTTATGGATAGGTCTCCCCAGGCAAAAGAAACAAAAGCAAAAATAAACTGTTGGGATGTCACCAAATAAAAAGCTTTTGCACAGTGAAGGAAACCATCAACAAAACAAGAAGGCAACCTATGGAATGGGAGAAGATATTTGCAAATGACATAGCCAATAAAGAGCTAGTATATAAAATATATAAAGAACTCATACAACTCCATACCAAAAACCCCAAATAATCTGAATAAAAATTGGGTAAAGGACCTGAAGAGACATTTTTCCAAAGAAGACATACAGATGGCCAACAGACACATAAGATGCCCACATCACTCATCATCAGGGAAATGCAAATCAAAACCACATTGAGATATCACCTCACACCTGTCAGAATAGCTGGTTCCTAAAAGACAAGAAACAACAAGTGTTAGCGAAGACGTGGAGAAAAAGGAAACCTTGTGCCCTGTTGATGGGAATGTAAATTGGTTCAACTACTGTGGAAAACAGTATGGAGGTTCCTCAAAAAAATTAAAAATAGGAATATCATATGATCCAGTAATTCTACTACTGGGTATTTACTCCCCCCAAAATGAAAACACTAATTCAAAAAGATATGTGCACCCCTATGCTTACTGCAGTATTATTTACAATAGCCAAGATGTGGAGGCAACCTAAGCGTCCATTGATAGATGAATGGATAAAAAAGGATGTGGGGTGTGTGTGTGTGTGTGTGTGTGTGTGTGTGTGTATAATGGAATATTTGGGGCCATAAAAAAGAATGAGATCTTGCCATTTGTGACAACATGGGCAGACCTTGAGGGTATTATGCTAAGTGAAATAAGTCAGAGAAGGACAAATGTCATTATGGTTTCATGTATACATGGAATCTAGAACACAAACCAAAACAGAAACAGACTCATAAATACGAAGTAAAACCTGATGATTGCCAGAGGGGAGGGGACTGGGGGGATGGGTGAAATAAGGGAAGGGGATTAAGAGATACAAACTTCCAGTTATAAAATAAATCAGTCATGGGGATGAAAAGTACAACACAGGAAATGTGGTCAATAATATTGTAAGGTAACACATGGTGACTACACTTGTGATAAGCACTGAGTACCGTACAGAATTGTTGAATTACTATGTTGTACACCTAAAACTAATATGACATTTGTGTATCAACTACACTTCAATAAAAACAAACAAATAGTAGAGAACCAGGTTCAAATTTAGCACTTTGAACAAGTGGCAAATTTGTTCATCACTGTCAACCTCAGCACTGCATCTGGACAAAAAGGGATAATGCCTCCTCTGCTAAAAATGCAATCACATCATGTAAATAAATGCTACCAGCATAGTTGATTAGCATAGAGGAGGAGTCCTCCTCCTCCTATACCTGCCTGCGCCCTGGGAACCGGCATATCTTTCTGCTCATTCATTAGGAATGCCCAGCCAAACCGTCTTCTCCCTTCAGGAGTATGCAGGCTGCATTCACGCTCTGATTTGCATCCATGCCCTATTTCAGACTTAGCACTCCTCCGTCACCACAGGGTGGTGGACAGCGGGAGGGTGGCACCCTCAGTGAATGCACTGAAATGCCACAAGCACTGAAGGTTAAAACTCAGAATCAAATGTCCTCGTGAGTCCGGAAACAACTACACGCAAAAGCTTTCAATGTCTAACTAAGCATTTTCATAGACAAATATTCTGAAGGGATGTATTTTATTTCCTCAACTGACCAAGCCACATGGGTTTTGAAGTATGCTCATGAGGAAAGCCCATATCTTCCTTCATAAACTTTCAGTTCCTAGGACATTGCTATATACCTTATAGAATAGTAATACCTTCCTTGTTCAGTCACTGACTGGAAAATTCGCTCCTTCAAAATCAATTGCAACCAATGCAGCAGAAAGCTCTTACTGTTTTAAGTGCAATGCTCACTGCAGTGGAGGAACAGAATGATGGGCCAGTGTGAGCCCACACCGGGAGTAGAGGCACATGCAGAATTTTAATAATGCCCACATGGGCCGCATTGGGAGATAAGGAAAAGATTCCACCACAATTTCCATAATTTCCATAATTCTATTGAATCATTTTAAATTCCCTACTGTGGGCACTCTATAAAATATTGCCTTCTAATTCTACAGCAGTACTCCCTAATGTAAGTATACATCCTGTGAAAATGTTTTTCATGTAAAATCACGTGCCACAGGTTTTTCTGAACAGGTAATTCCAAAATATAAAACCAAATGTCATAGTGAAAATATTTCCAAAATATGGGTGGCATATCTGAAGTTCCATAGGATGCTAGATATTACACAAAATAAATAAAAGAATGCATGAAAAATAAAGAAATAAAAGTGGGGGTATAAATGAACAAATAATTTTGAGAAAATACGAAGCTAAGCAAAATTAATAAGTATTTATTTATTTACTTATTTATTTAATGTTTATTATTTTTGAGAGAAAGAGAGAGACAGGAGCACAATCTGAGCTGTCAGCACAGAGCCCAACGCAGGGCTCAAAACCACGAACCATGAGATCATGACTTGAGCCAAAGTCGGGCGCTCAACTAACTGAGCCACCCAGGCACCCCAGTAAGTCTTTTTTTTAACTGCATTTCTCAGATCTTGCAATGTGTATGTGTTGCAACTCTCTAAAAAGTAGATTTGGCAGAATGTCTCAAATTTATTTTTTTTTTTTCTCATGCAGTTTTCAAGACTGAGGAACTACGGAACATGAGTTAGGGAAACGCTGACCTGAAATATTATCATAATATACTGCCTTCAACACTTATGATAAATAAGCATCCTAATCCTTCAGAGAAACAAAAGGTGGTCCACCTGGCAAAGAGACCACAAGAACCTCTCAATTAAGGTCAACAGTGATGAGCTCTCATACAGCCTTGGCAACTCCTACAGGGAGTAAAACACAGCTTTTCCCGTGGTAACTTTTGCTGGTCGTATAACCATTAAAAAGCAATTAGAACACTACATATGGTTCTGCTTTGGATGCAAATCCTACAATGTATTATTGAGATGAATTTTTCTTTTTCATCTGTTGCATAAGTGCAAAACAACTTGAAAGTTGGAATGTGTGTGTGTGTGTGTGTGTGTGTGTGTATATGTAGGACGAGAATGTTTATGTCCTCTCAAAATGTGTATGTTAAAGCCTTAACCCCCAAATAACTGTATTTGGAGACAGAACCTGTAAGAAGGTGATAACGCTTAGATGTGGCTATAAAAGTGGGGCCCTAATCTAAGTACCCTTATAAGAGGATGAGGCACCAGAGCCCTCTCTCTCTCTCTCTCTCTCTCTCTCACCCTCTCCCATCTTCTCCCCCTCCCTCTCTGCCTCCAAAGAGGTCACGTGAGCACATAGGAAGCTGGAAGCTGCCTGTAAGCCAAGAGAACTGTCACCAGACACTGAACTTGGTTGGCCTTGATCTTAGACTCTCCAGCCTCCAGAACTGGGAGAGAATAAATTTCTCCTATTGAAACCATGAAGTCTGCAGTATTTTGAACGGCAGCCCAAGCAGACTACTACAATATTAGACAAGCCACCCAGCAATCGAGTCAAAACAAGCAATCAAATCAATAGCCAACAAACTGACGATGTTTATGGCTGAATCTATCAATGCATGGATTCAAAACAGTTAACACCATGGTCTCTCGCCAGGTTTCGAGAAAACCTAAACAAGAGGTTTTGCATCTGCTGGACCTGGAATGTTAAGCATCACAAGGGTGAAAATTTTCCCTATTAAAAACGTCCTTTTCCAAAAAGCTGACCTTTATAGCTCATTAAACTTTAAAAACAAAAACAAAATCCTCCCCCAAACAAAATAAACAAAAAAGCCTTCTTGCAATTTTGAGCACTTGAGGCAACACGACGCCCCAGTCCTTGAGCAGCTCCATTGCGGCCTCCGGCTCCTGCCCTGCTAAGGGCATCAGGCCTTTGAAAGGCGCGCAAACCCCGTACCCGTTGGCTCACTTTAGAAAGGCAAACTAGCAGTGGTCTACGCAAGGGCCGGTGGTCGGCAGGCTCTGACAATGCAATGGCTGTGGTCTGTAGGCGCCTGACTAGGACCCGGCCGCCCGCACAACCCCCAGGGCCCCGCGCCTACTGCAATGCTCCTCATCGCTCCAGTCGTTACAGTCGTTGTGGCCGTTGCACTGCAGCTTCCGGGGCACGCAGTGCCCGCTGGCGCACAGAAAGCTCTCGCCCCCTCCGCACAGCGCTGAAATACAAGGGTGGGAACACAGCGTCAGAAGGGTTTTCCCAGCAAAAGTGGGAGAAATGAAGAACAGAGGGAAAACCTTCCCTTGCTCTCCAACGGATTTGTGTCCACATTCCCTCACCGGGTTTCCTTTGGCCCTCTAGAACATGAATGGTGAAATTGCCTGGGAATAATACAAACAGTGTTTGCCTGAGAAACGCAAAAGAAAACTCAGCACTAGGCTTGCGGGGTGAGAGGTCTCCGTGTTCAGAGCACAAGAGGGTAGGTAGCCTTATCAATTGCACGATTTATGTGGGGAAAATACCAGATGTGAATATTTTTCTTAATAACTGCAAATTATTTAAAAATGAAGTGCTGTTAGTTGAACAAACATTAAAAAAAAAAAAAAAAACCAAGAAACAAACACGCAAACAAACAAAAACCCCCAACCCTCTCCTTCTAAATTGCTGCACCAAGCGTCTGGGTGGCTCAGCCGATTGTCTGACTTCGGCTCAGGTCATGAACTCAACGTTGGTGAGTTGAAGGTCTGTGCTGACAGCTCAGAGCCTGGAGGCTGCTTGGGATTCTGGGTCTCCCTCTCTCAATGCCCCTCTTCCACTCACGCTCCACCTTCCTTTCTCTCTCCCTCTCTCAAAAATAAATAAACATTAAAAAAAATTAAAATGCTACACAATGCTGCACAGTAAAGTTACAGTAAAAAGAGTCCATCGTTGTGTGCTTGAACCAGGCCTAGAGACACCCTGATCTGTAGTGAAATATATTTACTTGCCTTAAAAGGATGTCAGTTGACTATATCAGAGTCTATTTTGGCATAAGGAATGTGAAACACGACCTAATGATTTTTTCATTCTTTTCTTCAGCATAGTTACATTTTAATATTTTTGCTTAGTATTATGGTACTCTTTTTTTTAATCAATATTCAATTGCTTCAAAATTACAGTAGACAAGTGTAAGACAAAAAGCTAGAGAGATTTTTTTTAAGGAAAATCATTAACAAAAGGCAAAATCAGTTCCTTTTCAAAATAAAATGGGTGTTAAAATAGGCTTAAATATTTGGTAATGTGCATCAAATGCCTTTCAAATGTGCATGACCTTTCACCAAGCGCCTTATTTCTTGGACTTCATACAAAGGAAATCATTATAAATAAGTGCAAGTTTTTATTTTTAAGGCTATTTGTACAATCATGATTTATAATGAGGAAATGATAGAAAAGAACTATGCAATAGTAGGAGGCTGGTTAAATAAATTTTGTTACCTTCATAATAAGAAATACTGTTAGAGCCATTGAAAAGTATACTGCAGAAAATACTTGATGTCTTAGGACAAAGTTCAAGATAATTTAAGTGGAAAAACACTGGTACGGAAAAAAAGCATAATATAATTTGGCCTAGAAAGAAGTAAATCAATGGTTACTGTGATTATCCCTAGTATTGGGATTAAAAGCAATTTTTATTTTCTTCATTTTATTTTCCTCTGTATTTTACAAATGTTCTTATAATGATGGTGTCTGTTTTTATTCAAGTATAATTGACACATAACGTTATATTAGTTTCAGGTGCACGGCATAATAATTCAATGTTTGTATACACAGCCAAATGATCACTTCAGTCATTCTAGTTACCATCCATCACCAGTGAAAGTTACAGATTTTTTTTCTTGTGATGGGAACTTTTAAGATTTACTCTCTTGGCAACTTACAAATATGCACCATAATGTTATTGACTACTGTATATTTCATCCCCATGACTTATTTATTTTGTAACTAAGTTTGTACCTCTTGACCCCCATTTGCTCCCATTTCATTCACACCCAACCTCCCTCCCCTCTAGAAACCATCATTCTGTTTCTGTATCTCCATGTTTTGTTTTGTCTTCTTTGTTCCTTTGTTTTGTTTTTTAGATTCCACACATAATTGAGATCATATGGTATTTGTCTTTCTCTGTCCAACTTATTTCAGTTGGCATAATACCTCCAAGGTCCACCCATCTTGTTACAAATGGCAAAATGTCATTCTTTTTTCCTTTGGCTGAGTAGTATTCCTTTGTGTATGTGTATATCACACTTTCTTTATCCTTTCATCTATCAATAGAAACTTAGGCTGTTTACATATCTTGGTTTGTGTAAATAATGCTCAATGAATATAGGGATGCATATATCTTTTCAATTTAATGTTTTCCTTTTCTTCAGATAAATATCCAGAAGTGGAATTACTACATCAGTGTGGTAGCTCTATTTTAATTTTTTGAGGAACCTCCATATTATTTTCCATAGTGGCTGCACCGATTTACATTTGCACCAACAGTGCATGAAGGTTCTCTTTTCTCCATATCCTTGTCAGCATTTGCTATTCCTTGTCTTTTTGATAATAACCATTCAAACAGCTGGGAAGCAATATCTCATAGTGCTTTTGATTTGCATTTCCTTGATGATCAGTGGTGTTGAGCATCTTTTCATGTGCTTGTTGGCCAACTGTATGTCTTCTTTGGAAAAAATGTCTGTTCAGATCCTCTGCCCAATTTTTAAATCAGGTTGTGTTTTGTTGTTGTTTTGCTATAGAGTTGTATGAGTTCTTCATATATTTTGGATATTGATCCCTTATCAGTTACATCATTTGCAAATATCTTCTCCCATTAGTAGCTTGCCTTTCATTTTGTTGATGGTTTCCTTTGCTGTGCAGAAGGTTTTTAGTTCCAAGTAGTCCCAATTGTTTATTTTTGCTTTTGTTTTTGGAATTTGATTCAAATATTCATCACTAAGACCGATGTCAAGGAGCTTGCCACCTATGTTTTCTCCTATAAATTTTATGGTTTCAGGTCTCACATTCAAGTCTTTAATCCATTTTGAGTTTATTTTTGTGTATGGTGTAAGAGAGTAGTCCAGTTTCATTCTTGAGCATATGGCTGTCCAGTTTTCCCAACACCATTTTTTAAAGAGTGTGTCCTTTCCCCGTTGTATATTCTTGTCTCCTTTGCTGTAAATTAATTGACCATATACGCACGGGTTTATTTCTGGACTCTCTATTCCTTTCCATGGATCCATGTGTCTGTTTTTATGCCTACACCGTACTGTTTTGATTACTATAGCTTTATAATATAGTTTGAAACCAGGGAGCATTATACCTCCAGTTTCATTCTCTTTCTTCAAGATTGCTTTTGCTATTCAGGATCTTTTGTGGTTTATACGAATTTTAGGATTGTTTTATTTCTGTGAAAAATGTCATGGATTTTTGCATCTATGTTCATTAGAGATATTGGCCTATTGCTTTCCTTTGGTTTCTTCTCTTTTTCTTTTCTTTTCTTTTTCTTTTTCTTTTTCTTTTTCTTTTTCTTTTTCTTTTTCTTTTTCTTTTTCTTTTCTTCCTTTCTTATGATGTCCTAGTCTGGTTTTGGTTTCAGGGTAATGCTGGCCTTGTAAAATGAGCTTTGAAGTGTCCTTTCTTCTTCAATTTTTTGGAAGAGTCTGAAAAGGATATATATAAAATCTTCAAATGTGGGGTAGAATTCACCAGTGAAGCCATCTGATCCTGGACTTCTGTTTGTTCTTGGTAGGTTTTTGAGTACTGATTAATCTCCTTACCAGTAATTGGTCTATTCAGCCTTTTTATTTCTTCATTATTCAATCTTGAAAGATTATATGTTTCTAGGAATTTATCCATTTCTTCTAGGTTATCCAATTTTCTGGCACAGAATTGTTCATAGTTTCTCAAGATGTTTTATATTTCTGTGGTATCAGTTGTAACTTCTCTTCTTCCATTTCTTATTTTATTTATTTGAGCCCTCTCTCTTTTTTTCTTGGTGAGCGTAAAGATTTTTCAATGTTGCTTATCTTCTCAAAGATCAAGTTCTTGGTTACAAGCTCAAATTACTTAGTTACTATTATCTTTTCAGTCTCTATTTCATTTACTTCTGCGTTGATCTTTGTTATTTCCTTACTTCTACTAACTTTGAGCTTTGCTTCTTTGTCTTTTTCTAGTTCTTTAGGTATAAGGTTAGATTGCTATTTGGGATTTTTCTTGTTGCTTGTGGTAGGCCCACATTGCTATGAACCTCCCTCTTAGAAACTACTTTTATTACATCTCAAAGATTTGTATTTCCATTTTTATTGTCTCAAGGTATTTTTTGATTTCTCCTTTGATCTTGTCATTGACTCATTATATATTTATGTATATATTTATGTGGAGTTATTTAACCTCCACATATTTGTGACCTTTCCAGTTTTCTTCTTTGATTCCTAGTTTCATACTGTTGTGGTCAGAAAAGATGCTTGATATGATTTCAGTCTTCTATAATTTATGAAGACCTGTTTTGGGGCCTAACATATAATCTATCCTGGAGAATGTTCCATGTGCATTTGAGAAGAATGTGTATTTTTTTGCTTTTGGATAAAATGTGCTGTAAATATCTATTAAGTCCATCTGGTCTAATATATCATTTAAGACCAATGTTTTTTTATTGATTTTTTTGTCTAGATAATCTATCCATTGATGTAAATGGGGTATTAAAGGCCTCTACTATTTTGTATTCCTGTCAATTTTTCCCTTTAGGTCTGTTAATATTTGCTTTATATATTTAGGTACTCCTATGTTACATGCATAATATTTACAAAAATTATTATCCTCTCATTGGATCGACCCCTTTATCATTATATAATGCCCTTCTTTGCCTTTTATTACAGTGTTTGTTTTAAAGTCTATTTTGTTGCGTATAAACATAGCTACCCCAGCTTTCTTTCAGGTTCTGTTTGCATGGAACATCTTTTTCCATATCTTCACCTGCAGTCTTTGAGTGCCATTACATCTGAAGTGAGTCTCTTGTAGGTACAAAAAAATGGATTTTATTATAATTTTTTTTAATCCAGCCACTCCATGTTTTTTGGTGGGAGAATTTAGTCAATTTACATTTATTTTTTTTTTAATCTTCAGTGATACTTTATTTTTTTTAACTATAAATGATATATTTGGGGGTATTTTTAGTTATTTATAAATGTTAGCATGCCAGTAAAGAAAAGTTAGAGTAGTAGCAAAACTAAAAGGCAACCGACAGAATGGGAGAAGATATTTGCAAATGACATATCAGATAAAGGGTTAGTATCCAAAATCTAAGAACTTTGTTTGATAAAAGAACTTATCAAACTCAACACCCAAAAAACAAATAATCCCGTGAAGAAATGGGCAAAAGACATGAATAGACACTTCTCCAGAGAAGACCTCCAGATGGCCAACCGACACATGAAAAAATGCTCAACATCACTCATCATCAGGGAAATACAAATCAAAACCACCATGAGATACCACCTTACACCTGTCAGAATGGCTCACATTAACAACTCAGGCAACAACAGATGTTGGCAAGGACGCGGAGAAAGAGGATCTCTTTTGCACTGTTGGTGGGAATGCAAGCTGGTGCAGCCACTCTGGAAAACAGTATGGAGGTTCCTCAAAAAACTAAAAATAGAACTACCCTACAACCCAGCAATTGCACTACTAGGCAGCTATCCATGGAATACAGATGTGCTGTTTCGAAGGGACACATGCACCCCCATGTTTATAGCAGCACTATCAACAATAGCCAAAGTATGGAAAGGACCTAAATGTCCATCGATGGATGAATGGATAAAGAAGATGTGGTATACACACACACACACACACACACACACACACACACAATGGAGTATTACTCAGCAATCAAAAAGAATGAAATCTTGCCATTTGCAACTACGTGAATGGAACTGGAGGGTATTATGCTAAGTGAAATTAGTCAAAGAAAGACAAATATCATATGACTTCACTCATATGAAGACTTTAAGAGACAAAGCAGATGAACATAAAGGAAGGGAAACAAAAATAATATAAAAACAGGGAGGGGGACAAAACAGAAGAGACTCATAAACCGGAGAACAAACTGAGGGGTACTGGAATGGTTGTGAGAGGGGGGATGGGCTAAATGGGTAAGGGACATTAAGGAATCTACTCCTGAAATCATTGTTGCACTATATGCTGGCTAATTTGGATTGTAAATTAAAAAAATAAAAAACAAAAAGTTACAGTAGTAATGTCATTCTTTAAAAAAAAACTATTTGGCAATAAGTTTGACCAATCATAAAGAAATTATATGATCAATTAACCCCTTCTGGAACTCTATCCAAAGGAATCCACAACCTTCAACTTGATTAACTGTTAAAGGTAAAATCATGCTATACCTTAAGTGTGCCATACATTTAAAATGGTTTGATAATGACTGGCCCCAGGCTATTTCTTAAGCATCATCTCTGACCATACCTTCCCTGCCTCCTGCTTTCTGCCCTGACAATAATGAATTGGTTACTTGGGTTTTTTCAATGCATTGTGCTGTTTGTTTACACTTACTGTGTTTGTTCAAGCTGTACCTTATGACTGAATTCTACCCACTTCCCCCAGAAAACCTTCCTTGTAGGCCCTCTGCATATTTTTGGCACAATCACAATAACTCTTAAGTATTATCCAATTAAGTTGAAGTATTAAACTCTTAAGTATTATCCAATTTCTGTCCCTATTCTCCCCACATAAAACACAAACAATAACTGAAGCAAATACCACTGAGATAGTATCTCAAAGCTGTCTGCTGTCTCATTCTCTCACTTGGACATTGTTGACGGTCTCTCATCAAAGCTCTCTACTTGGCTTCTGACACTGCTGATCTTCTCCCACCTCCTCTCTTGGCTCCTCCTCCAATTCTCTAACTGGATGCATTTCTTAAGGCTCAGTCCAATTGGTTATTTCTGTAGTGAATTAATATTACAGGTGAATCACCAAGAATAATTTGTAAGCTAGGATCCCAAATCCTCCAGGAGGTAAGATTGGCAGGAAAGGGGTCCTACAAAAGAAATGTAAAATTCGTCTAATCTTTATTTATTTTTGAGAGAGAGAGAGAGAGAGAGAGAGCGTGAACAGGGGAGGAACAGAGAAAGAAGGAGACACAGAATCCAAAGCAGGCTCCAGGCTCTGAGCTGTCAGCACAGAGCCTGACGTGGGGCTCGAACCCACGAGCTGAGAGATCATGACCTGAGCCGAAGTTGAACGCTTAACCGACCGAGCCACCCAGGAGCCCCATGTTAGACAGTATTTTTAAAAGATTTTCTTTTCTCATTATCAAAGTAACATGCTCAGCATAAATTAGAAATATACATGTATAGGAGCATTCAAAAGAAAAACCTTCCATCATACCACCCAGAGAAAATCCCAGTTAAAATGGATTACTTTTGGGGCACCTGGGTGGCGCAGTCGGTTAAGCGTCCGACTTCAGCCAGGTCACGATCTCGCGGTCCGGGAGTTCGAGCCCCGCGTCAGGCTCCGGGCTGATGGCTCAGAGCCTGGAGCCTGTTTCCGATTCTGTGTCTCCCTCTCTCTCTGCCCCTCCCCCGTTCATGCTCTGTCTCTCTCTGTCCCAAAAATAAATAAACATTGAAAAAAAATTTTTTTAAATAAATAAATAAATAAAATGGATTACGTTTCCTTCAGGATTTCTTACATACCTCCTATGTCAGTCTTATCATCCATGCTGATTAAGAAGTAGTTAAGAGCACAGACTCTGGAGCCAGACTGCCTGAGTTTGTGTCCTAACTCCATCACTTCCTAACTATGTGGCCTTGGGCAAACTCTTTAACCTCTGTTTCAGTTTCTTCATCTGTAAAATGGGGACAATACTATATTCTTGTTTATAAAGAATTGAAAATATTTATAGCATACTTAAGAGAGTGCCTGGCACAAAATCAATATTATATAATTACTGGTATTATTTTGAAAGCTAACCATTTTTATATATTACTAATAAAATTACAGGTGAGTTACTTAAAAGCAATAAAATAATAGTTATGAATAATGCTCATGTATATTAAGAAAAAAAAAAACTCCCTCTGATTTTGAAATTTAGGTGAGAGATTAGTAATCTAGAACCAGGAACATACAGACAGACCTTCTAACCCTCTAGAGGCTACTACCTAGAAATCAGTGTTCCAATCTGAAGTTTTTTAAAAGTATGTTTTCACTTTTATTTTTTTAATATTTATTTTTGAGAAAGAGAGAGCACTAGTGGGGGAGACAGAGAGAGAGGGGGAGAGAGAACCCCAAGCAGGCTCTGTGCTGTCAGCCCAGAGCCCCATAAAGGGCTCGATCCCACAAACCAGGAGATCATGACATGAGTTGGTTGAGTCAGACACTCAACCAACTAAGCCACCCAGGGGCTCCTAAAAGTATGTTTTTAAACTGGTTAAGGGCAGAAAGATCTAGAAAGACACATTCCACCTTTAATTAAGCTAAGGAGACAATTACTTGAGCTACTTACCAAGAATGTTAAGTAAACAGATTTTAGTTGATCTTTCCTGGAGTTTATAAGGAATATATACTTTACATTGTATATTCTTAGTTCATCTTTTATGATGAGTATTTGTTCTTTAACGGTAGTTACGTCATGGTTTTCACCATATGAGCTACAGGACATTTGGTGAAGCAGATTTAGAAACCAGAAATAAGTACATTCTAAGACATTCTTCCAGAAGGATACCAACTCCGTTGATTCTCGTTATGCATTCACATTGGGAACCAATCAGTTTGTCGATTTTGTCATCCTGTTGTTCCTGTATGCTGTGCACCACATGAAGCGGGTCCCGGTCTGTTTCTGACAGGATAATATTAATCTTATTTTCCTAAGGGAGCACCCAGCATATCTTGAAGATCAGAAAGAAAGCTTCACTCGATGTTGCTGTGTTGACAGGATGACATTTATTCCTTGGGGTGCAGCATACAGAGCATCACGACGGGACATCTCACTTGTGAGGGAAAGGTCGGCCACTGCCAACCTGCAGCACAGTGCTCCTAGAACCAGTGCACAGGGTCACAGCTTTGACTGGAGACACCAAGGTCCTTCTTACCTCAAGAGCAAGACCATGAGATAGTTTAAAGTGACTTTTGATTCACACAATCATGGCTGCCAAGGCAACAGACACATCCACCGTGCACAACTGTCCCATTCCAGCATGTGGGAGCCGAGGCTTCCCCAGTGACAAAATTTCAGTCTTCTGATAAAATGTCTGCTCTTAGAAAGAACAGCCACCACCTGCATCAAATCCCCCTGACTACAATTCAGACTAATCCACGTTTGTTCTTCATCACCAGTCCTAGTAGAAGTGACAGAAACACGCACAATTCCTTTCACTGCAGAAATGACTTTGGCCGGTCCGTGGGTGCAGTTAACACTGAATTCTACCCTGTACATTCCCCTCGTGGGGTAGTTGGGAGCTTTGGAAGGATGTATGGGCCTGGAGGTGCAAACTCCAAGCCCTTAAGCCAACTGGCTGCTGACTTCTTGAGGCGCGGCATCCTGGGCTGTGTGAGGAGAATAAATATGGACGGTTTCCCAGAGCCAGGAGCACCAGGCATTCCTTCCAGGTTTTCCAGGTTATGTGCTTCAAGGGTCAGAAAATAGGCGGATGGTAGGAGAGAGTGAGACCTGCCTTCTTCTGCAGCGCCTCCTGCATCAAGTTATTGGTAAGGAAGAGTGTGTTCACAGTGTGTTGTGGGATTGGTTCCACCATAATCCAACAGTGTCCCAACTTTCAGCAAGTGAGAGGGATGCAAAGTTATTCAAGGAGGAAAGCAGAGCCTTCAAATCCATGAAGGAATGGGGATTTGCAGATCAGGGAACGGACAAGCCGGACTATTGTGGGAATGAGGTGTACACGAGATGATAACATACAGAGATCAGGGAACACGGAGTCCCTCTCATTTCAGTCCCACGTCAGACCTTTTCCAGGACCGTGAAGAGACCAGGCATGGCCAGAAGCTCCTGAGTCAGGACCCCTGCCCTACTCATGCCCTATGCTCTTGTGGGACAAACCAGTTTTCTGCCCCATCTCCTCGTCTGCCTCCTTTCGCAGCAGCACCTCCCACAGCCACCACAACATGAGTCCTAGTCCATTTACATTTAAAGTAATTATTAGGTAGGTACTTACTGCCATTCGGTTCATTGCCTCCTGGCTGCTTTCTAGTTCTTTGTTCCTTCTTCTCTTGCTCTCTTCCCTTATGGTTTGATGAGTTTGTTTTTTGGGGGTTTTTTTTAGATATGGATTTTTTTTTTGGAATTAAGGTCTTTTATTTGTTTTTTAAAAATCTTTTATTCAATTTATTTAAACGAACACAGACAAAAACCAGTATTTACCCATTTCTTCCACCTCCCCCTAGACTCTGCCTCTTGCAAACACCAATCTGTTCTCTGTGTCCATGAGTTTGGTGTTTTGTTTTGCTTTTGTTTGTTTTTAAGATTCCACCTATAAGAGGGATCATGTGGTATTTGTCTTTCTTTGACTTTTCCCTTGGCATAATGCCTTTGAGGTCCATATATGTTGTCACAAATGGTAAAATTTCCTTTTTTTAATGGTTCTTTTTTAATGGTTCAGTAATATTCCATTATGTGTACACACACACACACACACATATATGCACACACATATGTATATACCATTCATCCATTGATGGACACTTTGGTTGTTTCCATATCTTGACTATTATAAACGATGCTGCAATGAATGTGGGAATGCATATATAATTTTGAATTAGTGTTTCCCTTTTCTTCAGATAAACTCCCAGAACTGGAATTACTAGACCACATGGTAGCTCTACTTTTAATTTTTTGAGGAAAGTCCATTCTGTTTTCCATAGGGGTTGAGGCACCAATTCCACTTCTACCCACAGTGTACAAGGTTCTCTTTTTGCCACACCCTCACCAACAGTTGTTGTCTTTCTTTTTTATTTCTTGTCTTTTTGATAATAGCCATTCTAACAGAGGTGGGGTGGTATCTCATTGTGCTTTTGATTTGCATTTCCCTGATTGTCAGTGATGTTGAGCATCGTTTCAGTTATCTTTTGGCCATCTGCATGTCTTTGGAAAAATGTCTATTCAGATCTCCTATCCATTTTAATTAATTATTTAATTATTATTTTAATTCCAGTATAGTTTACATGCGGTTAATTATTTTATATGTATTAATTATTTATATTAATTAATTATATTACCTTCAGATATAATATAATGATTCGACAATTCTGTACATTACTCAGTGCTCATCATGATAAGTGTACTCTTAATCCCCATTGCCTATTTCACCCATCCTCCCACCGGCCTCCTCTCTGGCAACCACCAATTCAGTCCCCATATTACAGAGTCTGGTTTTTTGTTTGTCTCTTTTTTTCTTTGTTCATTTGTTTTGTTTCTTAATTTCCACATATAAATGAACGCATATGGTATCTGTCTTTGTCTGACTTATTTCACTTAGCATTATACTCTGTAGATCCATCCATGTTGTTGCAAACGGCAAGATTTCATTCTTTATTATGGCTGAGTAATATTCAATTGTGTATGTATATACTTCATCTTTTGTATCCATTCATCTGCTGATGGACACTTCGGTTGCTTCCATATCTTGGTTTTTACAACTAATGCTGCAGTAAACATAAGGGTGCATATATCTAGCCTGCCAAGAACTGTCTCTCCAATAGTTACAATCCTGTGGTACCCAGAAATACCCCCCCTCGCCACCAGAGCCAGGTGATTAAGGAGCATCCCCTATGCGGACTATGTGCACTTGCTGGCTTTAGCAACGCAGTGGGAGAGTGCAGGACGGGATCGTGCCCACTTCCTTTCACGGGACTAAGAGCTTTGGGCTGGGGCATACCATTGGCTTTCATGATGTCTGACTTTTTTAATCAGAAAAGAAAAAAGCTGAGTTTTTCACGAGTTTTCAATTCAGAGTAACAGTAAATAAACGCAACCCTTGAAAACTTCTGTCTCTCTTTGTCTCTGTCCCTCCACAAAAGATAGTGTGATCATTCGTGTGGTCAGTTGCCTGCTTGCTGTCACTGCTCCCAGAACGGTATATTCCTTGATGAGATGAACTTTGTTGACTAACTAAAGAGAACTAGGAAATAACAGAATATTTTAACTCAGAATTAGAAATACAGAAAAGTATCTCTTAAGAGAGTGGCTGGCACTCAGAAGGTTCTTAGTTAATATATGATGAGAAAAAGTCACCTCAATCTCAATGAAGCACAGTATATTACCAAAAAAGCAAAGAAAAAAAATGCAATTACTTAATTATTTTCCAATGGTATCAAGGAAATCAGAATTTTGATTTGCTGAACATTAATTACCATTTGATTGATTTAAGTTTCTTATGATATTACTTTGCATATAATCGTCAAAAGATCAGCAACAAATGTCTGGTTTTCCTTTACATGCTACCATTTCAGTATCAATACAAATTACATCTATGGACCTCAACTACTAAAATATGAAACATGTTTATATTTTGAATAGTCTTAGAGGACTCAGCACGGGACTGCGTTCCTATACCTACAAACACAGACTTCTAAAAGGTACACAGGAAACCAGATATAAAAGGAGAACCCAAAACACTAAGATTTTACTGGCCGGTCTATACAATATCCTCTCTCTAGGGTTAAGAGAACATTTTCAAGGCATAAGTGTTTATCCTATTGTTGGGATTGTTTCTGTGTTATATTAGAGACTGCAGAAATTCCATCTGTCTGCATTTCAGCAGCTGCAATGTTTCAGAAGAATTATTGCATTCCCCACCTTAGGGCTCCGATGATTCCTCCAGAAATGTAGCTGAAAGTTCACCCGTAAATAGCTCCTAACATCTAGATTTCATCGTTAAGACCCTAAATATTTTACTCCAGTAAAGCCATCTCTTGTGTATGGTTATATCAAATCTGGATCAAATTTAAAACATAGCATTGCTTGCATTGTTTTGATTATTGATATCCCCCTGTCTTGGCTGATTCAGCAGACACTGACTTCTTTTGTGTGGTTCCACAGTGGGAGGTGTGATTGCCCTTGGTTTTACATTGTAAGTTGTTTGTTTATTCTTATTCTTTCTTTAGAAGTTCACAGTTTCATTAATCAATACTATTTTTGTAAACTCAGAATAACTTTTGTTTATTTTCTGTTTGATTTCTCCTTAACTTGTATTCAGCACTTCCACTTCTGGTGTGTAAAACTCTTCAACTAGCAAAGTACTTCAAACACATCTTCTTTGGAATTTCCAAGCAGCCTCATAAAGTAGACAGGCAGGCATTCTATTCACCTTCCTTAGGGGAAACGGTGATTTACAAATACAGAAATTGGAGTGTCATGTGGTTAAGACAACAATTGCCCAAAGTCATATAGCCAGGTAGACACAGAATCATGAGGTCTGAGCTTCAGGCTCAGTCCTCCATACCACACACGCGCCTGGTTTCTTGTCCAGAGCAGTTGTGTGGTCACCTTATTTGTGGTCAGTTCAAAGACATCAGTTCCAAGTAAAAGTTCAAGTATGTCTTTATTTTTCTATCTAAACAAAAGATAAATGTCTGCCCTTCAGGTGATTGGGACCAGGTGAGATGACATTCCATCTCAGCTCTGGGTTTTTTAGAGAACACCCTGAGAGAGCTCGTAACAAATCTGTGTCGAAATTTTTCAGCCATAAATTTCACTTTCTTATACCAATTATCTTCATTCAAATAACCTTTTGACTTAGCCCTTAAGGTGAAAAAGAAAGATCCCATGAGGAGAAGTCATGCTATACAATCTTGACATGCTATACAATCATCTATGATTCTAAGAGGTGCATGTTGGACTTTAAATCAATGGCAAATTGATCAACAGAAGATTCGTTTGTTAATCAGTTACTGGATGTTTACTATGTGCTAGGCATTATTCTAGCATCTAGGGACACAGCAGTGAAGAAAACAAAAATAATCCCCTACCTTTGGTAGCATATATTCTACTGATGGTCATCTGATAAAAATAATTTTACCAAGTAAAGGTACTTCACCACCAAAGTTGATTTCCATTTAGACACCTGGCAACTGATTAATATTAATGCAATAATAGCAGCATACAAAGGAATATTGCCTAAGACACTAGTTTACATGTCCAGATGATGGGGATAATTATGAACCACCTGATTTCAGAATTCTCTGGATACTGAAGAGTATATACCCATGAAGATGATCAACTCCTCAGTATTTTGGTCTCTGATAACAGCCTGCTGAAATAACATCCATATCCTGAAATGACCTTTAGATTTTCTAGAGCCGCTTCCAGGTTTCTCAGTTTGCTCTGCTAGTGTATTATGGGAGGCATTTATATTGGCAAATGCTCTCAATACTTTGATTGTTAATTTTTGGAGTCCTTTTCGGAAACTACCTACCAATCACTGACTGTATAATGTCCTCATTCACTCAGTCTTTGAGCCTTTGTATAAAGTCTGAAGCTCAGGTTCAACTCAACGTCTGAAAAGAAAGCTGACCTGGCAGAGACTCTTATCACCTGAGCCTGTACTGAGAGCCTGTTAGCCCTTCATACTACATGGTTCTTGAAATTAAGTTACTGTCAACCTCTATCGCTCTTACCTTTTGCGAGAGTATTTGACTAGACGAAAAAGAACATGTCTAATCTTTTAGCAGCTGATACAAGAATTCCTCTTGTGGAGAGAACTGTATCTTTGGGTAGATAAAAGGATTGAGGTGAAAGATAAAAGATGAGAAAGGAGAAAGAAAATCTAAGGATATGCTCAAGTGAGTCAACTCGTTCTTACCCAGCTTTCCACGCCATACTCACTAGCACACCCTTCTTTTTGTTGAACATTAACATGGGTAGGTATGCATGGGTATCAGAGAGCTCTGTGTATGAACGAGTAAAGCATCCCCATGGGGAAAGAGAAGAGCCAGTGCTATGCCTCACTAAAAGCTGACATTTAAGTAACAATTTCAAAGAGGTGAAGGAATTAACCAACTTTCAGGGGAAGATTTCAGCAGAAGGAGGTCTCAGTGCAAAGACTCTCAGGCAGGAGCATGTCTGGCGGGGTGTGGGGTATGGGGAAAGCAAAGAAACCCGTGTGGCCACAGTAGAGCAAGTGGTGGAGAATGTAGCAAGACAGGAAGGACAGTAGAGGGGAGGGGTCAACTACCTAGGGCTTTGCAAAGACTTAAAATAAAAGTAAAGTCATTACAAGGTTTCAGTAAAATGTGGTATGATCTGACCTATGTTTACAAGGATCTCTTCCTGTGGTGTTGGAAATACTCTAGAGGGGCAAAGAAACCAGTGGGAACTAGTGTTAGGAGCCTATCGGAGCTGTCCAGAAAGAGTGATGGCGGCTTCATGGGGGCAGCAGTGAGGGTGCCGAGACCTGACTGGATGCTAGATGTGTTTTCAAAGTAGAGCCAGGAGGGTTTTCTGGCCCACACAATGAGAATTGTGAGGAAAAGACAAGAGCCAATGAGGACTTCAAGTTTCCCGCCAGCCAGAAGACTGGAATTGCCATCTCCTGAGGTGGAGAAGCCTACTGGAGGAGCAAGACTGTGGGGAAAAAAGATCAAGAGTTGCATTTTGGACTTGTTGCATCTGACATATACAGTGGGCACCCAAGTAGAGATATTAAGTAGACAACTGGATATGTAAGGTCAACGCCTGGGAAAGAAGATAGGAGTAAAATACAAATAGGAACAATATTAATATTAATGTGTGAGTTGTCAGCATATCGATTTGACACCACTGTGCCCAGATGAGATTTTGGCAATGTGAGGTCAGTGGGGACTCTAATAAGAGCAGTTTATCAATGGAGTTCGAAGGACAAAAGTCTATGTTTAAGAGAGAATAAAAGAGGAGGAAGTAGCTCAGAAAGGCAGGACAACTTTGCTGCTGCAGAAGCGAATAAATGGGTGGTAGATATCAAAGGAAGTGGGGTGTTTTTTTAAGGCATTTTCAAGTGATTTTGTATGAGTATGTTCTTTGTGGGGAGCAGAGTGGTACTCAGTTTTGCCTACCGGTTGGCATGAATCAAATAAACAATGATCAGTCTTGAAGATAGAGGGGGCTGGGGATGAAGAATCACCAACATCAGGAATATATTTACCATCCAAACATGAAGCCAGTCTTATTCTGTCTCTCTCTCTAATCCTATCACTAAAATGCAGCTTCCTCAGGAAAAGTATCTGTCTTCCAAGGTGAGAAATGCTCTCATTCTCTTCTTTACCTTCTTGCACATCTACTAGGCCTCTATTAAACATGGTGCACCATGCTAATCACTTCTAATAGTGCTGATGCTCAAAACCATCAGAACTACAGCCTGCTTTAAAAAAGACTGTTTTATGATTCCCATAATTTATATTAGCAGAAGGTATTTGTTTGTTTATTGTCTCCCTCTCTCTCCCTTCTAGAATGTAAGCTCCGTGAGAGAAAGCACTGTATCAGTTTCTCTCATTCCTGAGTCTAGGATAGAATTAAATAGTTGTTAAATAATTAAGTAAAGACAGAGCGTAAGGTGCCTAGCAGAACTAAACGATCATTCCTTTGGGGGGAGATGTTCAAAGGCAATACATATGTTACAACTTTCTTCTTTTAATTGGCAGGGAAATAAGGTGCTGATGAAATGTTAAAAATCCCTCTGTGTTAGTGTGGCATACTCACTCAAACCTGCTGGCAAGCCGGCCTTCTGAGGAGCATTTGCTTGTGTGGGAGGACAATGGGTATAAAGGACACTTCTACCTAAAATAATCTTCCCCGCTGGCCTGTGGAGATGTGTCTACCACTCCCCCCAAACCTACACCCACACTACTCATTCCTTAGGTTAAAATGAATGGTGGTTTTCCGATGAACTCTAGGAGACCAAGGGAAGGGGCTCTGGGGCCACATCGTGGGTTGGAGGGGTGTCTCCAGTCCCCTCCCCACTTTAGCCAGGGAGTGCCACAAATTTCGCTTTACAAATTGTCCGCTTTACAAATTTCGGTCCGTGGAAAATTTCCTTTGAAAATGGGGTTTTGCTGCCCAAACAAGTTTGACGACCCTTCACCCTGAAGATTTTAAGTGTTTACTTAAAGTCTCAGAGAGATTACACTTTAATTACACTTTTTTGGGAGGGCTATGAATACTTAGTTCTGAATTTAATTACAGGCTGTTGTGCTTCTCCTTATATCTAGACTTGGAAGAATGAGCTATCGGACGAGTAGCTTTCGAGGTGGGAGCAGGAGAGTTCAGGGAAGTTTCATGACTTGAGAAGTGACGATGAGAAGTAGACACGGAAGGAAGCGCCAGGAGCTCAGAAGTGGGTGTGGACCTAACTCTGTCACACTACAGTATGAGAAACGCCACATCGCTTTATTTTTCTGAATGAAATGAACGCATCCTTCCCCACTCAAAAAGGTGAAAAGAAATCTTATTCAGACATGTGTTTCAGGGATTTCAGCCTTCGTAGGGCGCTGTGAGGATCCAAGGGGCTTACATGGTACCTGGAAGAACCGAGGAAGGGACTCTGGTTTTCAGTTGCTCAGAGAATTGCTGAGGGACTCGTGGTTCTATGCCCTTAAGGTTTGTACTGAATAGACTACTCCACTATGTCTGATCCATCCCAGGGTGCAGTGTCATGGTCCCCAGAGTCAAGCTTTCTAGGCTGCCCCACACAGCCACTCTGTGGGATCCTGAGGATGTCTGAGATCCTGCCTCTTTCCCTGCTACGTGAGGGACATGGCAAAACTCAGCCCCCTTCTGAGCCTTGGGTAATGTCTCCTACATCCCCTGCTCCACTTTTACACCTCCAAACATTCCCCCCGCCCTGTGCCACCCCACTCTGGGTGATGCCACACGATCTCTGCTCAGTCCTTCCCTCCCCAGAGCTGGTCTCTCTCTTCTGAAAATGCAGAGCTGGTAACACAGATCCTGTTTGTTTTCTTTTTTTTTTTTTTTATGTTTATTTTTGAGAGAGAGAGAGAGACAGACAGAGCATGAGTTGGGGAGGGGCAGAGAGAGAGGAGGACACAGAATCTGAAACAGGCTCCAGGCTCTTGAGCACAGAGCCCGACGCGGGGCTCGAACCCACGGACCGTGGGATCATGACCTGAGCCGAAGACAGACGCTCAACTGACTGAGCCACCCAGGCGCCCCCTGTTTGTTTTCTTAGTAGATTGCTCTATTACACAGATATTTTGTTCATGACCAAGGGAGCAAAGCACTCTGTTACCAGCTTTTAACATACAGATCTTTGTTCCAAAGCAGAATATGGTAAGTGGTCAGTAAATGCCATTGAATAAATGCACTTAGGGACTTCTTAACTTAGATAGTCTAACAGCAGAAGTACCATGGTGACTTTCTCTTTTATTTTCTGTGGTGCTCCTACACCTGCTGCCGAGACCAGGTCAAACGAGTTCCCTTACACAGTGCAACTCGTTAGTTGCAAGTCCCTCAGCGACTGGTATATAACATGTTTCAATTAGTGAGAAACTATCATTGTCAAATAAATGGCCAAAGAAAATCCAAAACAACTCCCAATTAAATGTCCTCAAGATTAAGTTACTTCTTGACTCATTTTTCTCTCTCTCTCTCTCTCTGAAATAAAGCTATGCTTTGATTCGATGGAAACTTTGCCATCTGGCCTTCAGCTTAAAATCCTGAAAATAAGAACTAAGTATATGTATCGCCTGCCAGCATGATGGAGGGAGGATCTATCATTCTATAGGAAAACGAGTCATTGTGAAATTATCTAAAAATCATTAGCAGGAAACAAAAATAGTTCTGTGACTGGTGGCACTCTGATAGAAGAGAGAATATAGAGTTTGGAGAGCAGTTCCAGGTCAGCATTCAATGTCTCAAGTAAAATCGCAGTATAAAATAGAGTTAGACAAAATCCAGCTCAGATTTTAAATCTAATTAGACAGAGGAGAAGGTAGAGACAGAGCAGGAGAAAACGGAGGACGTTGGCTTTACGATCAGAGACTGACAGAAATAGACTGCCAAGCAGAAGTCTAAACAAACCTTAAAAAAAAAAAATGTATTCATTCCACATTGCAGAAGGAAGGAAGGGAGGGAGGAAAGAAGGGAAAACTTCCAAACAGGAATTGTCCAGTTAAAAGGATGTACTAATCTACTACCCCAAGCTTCAGTGTCTAAAAGTCCCAAATAGGGGCGCCTGGGTGGCGCAGTCGGTTGGGCGTCCGACTTCAGCCAGGTCACGATCTCGCGGTCCGTGAGTTCGAGCCCCGCGTCGGGCTCTGGGCTGATGGCTCGGAGCCTGGGGCCTGTTTCCGATTCTGTGTCTCCCTCTCTCTCTGCCCCTCCCCCGTTCATGCTCTGTCTCTCTCTGTCCCAAAAATAAATAAAAACGTTGAGAAAAAAAAATTAAGAAAAAAAATAAAAGTCCCAAATAGAACCCTAAAACAATTTTATCAAAAACCACTGGAAAATAAGATGCCTACAATGATTGTGTTATTTATCATTCCCTGCATGTAAGTGCAATAACGTAACTTCAGCTTTCTAGAGAACGCGGACAATTTAGAAACTATATGCCTAAGCCAGTCTACCCTCTTGACAAGGCAGGTAGAGATTCCTACTCAAACGTTTAGGTTTTACAGAGGGGGGAGGGGTGCTACTTTCTGAGTTTGCTTTAAGAAATAAACAGTTTATTTTCCAAACAAGAATGATCATTTCATGGTGCTTTAGAACATTTTTGAGATTTTCTCCAAACGTAAGTCTGTCTCATATGACATTTTGCAATTATTGATTATGAATCATGAAATGAAAATGATGGAACAATATGTACATTACATTGACAAATTTCAACGTTTTTTTTTTTTGTTTTTTTTTTATTTTATTTTTGGGACAGAGAGAGACAGAGCATGAACGGGCGAGGGGCAGAGAGAGAGGGAGACACAGAATCGGAAACAGGCTCCAGGCTCTGAGCCATCAGCCCAGAGCCCGACGCGGGGCTCGAACTCACGGACCGCGAGATCGTGACCTGGCTGAAGTCGGACGCTTAACCGACTGCGCCACCCAGGCGCCCCTACATTGACAAATTTCAAATAAATGTAGGGTGTTTTTTAGAAAAGAATTGGATGTCTGCATATAAATCTAGGAGAACTAAAAGAGATACATATTATTTGGAAAGAAAGTAACAGTCTCTTGCATTCACAGGGTAGTATCTGAAAAATTATACATACTAGCATTTTTCCTGACCTTTATTACATGTGAAAGTTGGTCACAACACCTATGGAAAGACTTAAGAGAAAGATAAACAGACAAAAAATAATAATAAGCTTGAAGAGCTATTCCATGTTATTTTTCTTACTTGTTAAGCTATACAAATTGGACTGATTTCATTTTATAAGTTAATAGTTCATGGATTTAATTTTCAACTCACCCAAACTTATTTTTAATCCTGGTTTCTTTTACTTCAGCTCATTTTATGTGTTTTATATAATGACAATCTAAAAGCTGGAATAAATTGCTTATGATGCAATACTATTGTGGCCTGAGACCCAGACATAGAATAGACACATATATTTAGAATTTACTCTAAGAACTTAGAGGAAACGTCTTTCAAGAAGAGATAACAGTTCTATCTTATTGTCTAAAAATTCACCTCAAATCCCATTTAGATGGCTTTGTATCATTTTCCCACCTACTCCCTATTGTTAATTATTATAATTTACAGTATCCCAAAGTACTCTCATCTTTAAAAAGTCACTAATCTTCAGGATACTGTAGGATCTCACTTATCTTCCACATCAGATAGCCAGTACTGAGTGCTGAGATTCTCAAGCCCTCAATTAGAGCTCTGCCCCAGACCTTCTCCAATCTCCTTCCTCTTAACAGATGGCAACAAACCCCACTCACTGGCCCTCGCACAGTAGCCCGTGGAGACAGCACACATTCCATTGCTTAGGTCAGGGCAGGGGTGGGAAAGCCTAGACACTTCCAGTTATCCGACCCTTCAAGCTTAAACCACCCCACAATGATCAGGAAACTTCAATCCTAAATGGTATCGTGATTAGAAGAAAATAAATTAATGGTTAGTTTAAAACACTCACTCTAATAACCATACTGATAGTGACTGGATCTAGAGGCCAGAAAAGTAACTATTCACGATAATGAACCTGATATGCAAATAAAAGTAATCGTGGAGAAAAAGTATGAACTTGGATTTAAATTAAGCGATTCATGCTAGTTTGGGTGACTTATGTAACCTCTCTGAGCTTCAGTTTCCTTATCTGAATCCTACCTGCTTTGGTATGGCCTTTAAGAACATAGATCAGTAATGGATAGAAAGCACCTGGAATGACCAGCATGCTCTGTTTACTAAGGTTGCGAAATGCGTAACTCACTTCCGAAAGATGGTCATCACCGAGTGTCGAAAAATGCCTTGCGCTTCAAGGGTTAACCTGTGAGTAACTAGAGGGTCCCCTTTCCCAACTTTAAAGGGATATAGCACTGCCTCCTTGGAGCTGGGAGGTGGGGGCACTGGATTCTTTGTAACAACCAAGATAACTGGAAAAGAGCCTGCTTCTGAAGAGATGACACACACAGGAACCAATATAACAGCATCTAGGGATAGAATTCCTAACTTTTCTTTGGCTCAGAGACAGAAAAGGAAGTCAATTGCTCCAGGAAAGTTGACTTTGACTGTTAAAGCATTTGTGTTCTGCTAGATGATTTACATACTGGTGGAACACAGAGGTCCCTGAGTTCTCTCTCCCACTGCATGCCTTTCACAGCACAGCCACATAAAATTTCTCCTAGTATCCCTAGTTACCAGGATTGTATATTGCAAAGCCACACAGACTAAACCTAACACAGAAAAAAAAAAAAAATCAACCTTGCCTAAAACTAAATATAAGCACCATTTAATTAACTTGCATTCCAGAGTCGTAGCTGCTAGTGCACTGAGACTAGAAGATTGGGTACACAGCACCCAAGGGCTCAGAGGGATGGGGGAAAAATAAAACCTGTTTTTTTTTTTCAACATTTTCATAGGATTCACATGTTGCTTTGTACAGGTAAACAGGAAGAATGTCTCTGTGAACAAGGTATAGTGATCCAATCGGAATGAGCCAAGGAAAGGAAGAGGTGAGAGGTTGGAATGAGTCTGCAGTTTCAGGAAAGCCATACAGGGACTAGAAATGGATGGCAAATAATTTGTCATTAAGATCGGCCCTGAGTCAAATAGGAAAAGCTCTATGTTATCCCTGAGAGGAGGAAAGACCTTAGAGCAGATAATGGAAAGTCACAAACTACGTGTCTATCACTATAAACTCTCAACACCGCAGTCTGAGCAGTAATGTAGTCTCATCTAGAAATATTCAACTGATCAATCTGATGTGCTTAAATTAATCCTGGGAAACTTTATGCCACAGGGATCAGCTAACGGTAGATGGGTTGGGGGACCGAGCTGAGCAAGGGGGTGAATACCGTTGGAAAAAGGTCCATTTGCTGCCACTTGCCAAAAGGGTAGGGAATGTGCAGTTTCCAAGCAGGCATACTCAGCACACAGGCTCTGGGCAGTGCTACAGGGAAGTCTGCCCGAGACCCCCACTATGCGAGAGGTTGTAAGGATGCACAGGGAATTCTAGCTGGGAGATGGCTCTTTTCCAATGGGCACCCTTGCTTGTGTCTTTAACCAGGTAAATGTGATATCATGAAATCCCACTTCTGCCAATTATTTTTTCTATTGGTTTTCTTCCTTGTTGATTTATTGGAGCCCTTTTTGTTCCATTTTTTCTTTGTTTTTAAAAAGCTTTTAAATGTTCATTTATTTTGAGAGAGAGAGCATGAGCAGGGGAGGAGCAGAAAAAGGGAGGGAGAGAAAAAGAATCCTAAGTAGGCTCCAGAGCCTGACGTGGGGCTCGAACTCCCAACTGTAAGATCATGACCTGAGCCGAAATCAAGAAGTGGACACTTAACTGACTGAACCACCCAGGAGCCCCTATTTGCCTTTTAAATTCATAGTCCCTTGAGCTATACAAATGTTTCACAGGTGAAGCCAAAAATCTTTATAAAATGTATGTATTTGTAAACCATATCTATATGCATCACAGAACGGAAACTCTAGGAGGGCAGTAATTTTTGTCTGATTCCTGCTATGCCATGGGTCATGGAAAAGTGATGGACACACAGGTGGGCTGAATAAATGTGGTATTCAACTCAGAGCCTTTTCTAAAGCAAATGGAAAACATCCCGGCCAAATCAAGAGACGTTTTGGGGTCAAAATATGCCAAAAATAGGCCATAGAGATAGAAAATCCAGGTTAGCTTTCCTAATAGTCAAAACTGATTTTGACACGGTCATAGGGGGTGGGCTACAGGCTGACTGACTTCTGTTCAAATAAGAAAGCTTCCCATATTGTTGAAATGGTCAAAATACAAAATATGTAGCCTGGTCTGTATTTAACAGAATAGGAGAAAGGAACTCTTGAGTCGCTTTCCAGATTTAAGTGTCAGCCAAACACCAAGGGGAATAAATCCGGCCGGTACCTTCCTTAACACCAACCACCAGAGGGAGACCCCACCACCAAGCAAACTACAGAGCCTGCCCTATGCTTGGGAGAAGTGGCCAGGTGTGTGAAAGTATTTGAAAACAACAGTCTTTTATGGGTTCTCAGCATTTCTATTAAACATCAAATCACAGTGTAATTTTGCATTTTAACTACAGACGCCAAAAATACGGAAGCCTCGTAGACCTGTGCATATGGAACACTAACACGTACTTTGTGCATTTGTTTTGGAATTGACATTTTCCATTCTCATAACAACCAAGAACTTTAGAGATCCAGTTTTGACTCCGACGGTTTTCTTTCAAATGGCTTTGTATACATTTTTAGGATTGTAATCTATCCATAATACGATTTTTATGGAACTGAAACGGATTTTTTAGCAGGCGATCTCATTACAAGATAATCAATCTCATTACAAATGCCTGTTAGAACGTCTCACCGCGGCATCCAGATCGAAATGAAACTTCGCAGCTGTAGCAAAGTTCTTCTGAAATGTTAGCATCATCAGCTCCAACCCCTCTGCTCTAAGAACTCTGAAGAAAAACTGCCAATTTTACTCAGCAAATACCCTCCTAAGAAACTTTTGTGACAGCCATTCCAGAGCTGTTTACAAGTAGACAGAAAACGAGGCCAAATGTTTATGAAAGTTGGCTTGATTCGAAGGGCTCCTGGGAGGTCTCTCTCCCTAAAATATTTCCCAACTGAAATTCTTCAGTTTGGATTTCACTCATTTAACATAAGCCAAAAGTCCTCAATTAAAAGGCAGTTCCTTGGGACTCATTTATTCAACCACCAAGAATTCCACGAGGCTGTCTGCAGAAGGCATAGTGCAGGACATGGCAAAAATCATAAGGCCTTGCAGAGACCATAAAAGATGAAGGCAATATCAGTGACTAGTACCTCTGGAGATAGTACTTTATATATTTATCTTGTGTATTTATTTTTCTTTAAGAGATATTGGAAACTTAACATGAAATACAGGAAACGGTGGAATCTAAAGATTGTGACTCCATCAAGGACATACCTGGGTAAGAGCCCTAGAGGACCAAGAGTCAAATGGGATCTTCAGGAGCCAAAGATGTCAGGGAGGGGAGTAGCAGTGAATGACACGGGAATAGATGAGGAAGAAAGTCTTTTGCCTTGCTGAAAACTCCGTCCAGGATCAGACCCCCATGACTTTGTTTAAACTAACACTTACCAAGAACTTTCTATTTACCAGGCAAGGTCTTAAAGGATTTACCTTCATTTTTCCTTAGAACACAGCCATGATGGTGATAACCTCATTTATCAGAGGATGAAACCAAGGCTTGGAAAAGTTAGGAAATTTCCCCCATAACACAGCTAATAAGTAGCACAGCTCCTCACTAAAACCCACGCAGTCTGACTCAGGAGCCTGTACCCTTAATATAAACACTCAAGGGTGCTGTGTTAGTTTTCTATTACAGTCATCAACAATGATCACAAACTGGGTGGCTTAAAACAATGGAAATGTATTCTCCCACTGGTCTGCAGGTCGAAGTCTGACATAGGTCTCATTGGGCTAGGATCAAAGTGCCAGCAGGCTGTCTTTCTTTTGGGAGGTTCTTAGGGGAGAATGATGCCTTCCCTTTCCATCTTCTGGTGGCTGCCCCCATTCCTTGGCTTGTGGCCCCTTCATCCATAAGGAAAGCCAGCCACATAGCATCTCTTTGCTCTTGTGTGTGCTTCACATCTCTTTGTCTGACTCTTCTCTTCTGCCTCTCTCTTCAACTGTTAAGGACTCCTGTGATTACAATGGGGCCGCCCACATAATCCAGAAGAATCTCCCTGTTTTAAGGTCAGATGGGTAGAACCCTTACTTCCATTCTTCAACTTTAATTCCCTGTCGCCACGTAACCTAACATCTTCACAGGTTCCAGGGATTAGGATATGGACCTCTTTGGGGAGCCATTATTCGGCCTACCACAGATGCCTTAACATCTTACTCTATTTGTGTGCCCCGTACATATGAACAGCCACCTGCAAATGACTGGCTCAAACAGATGTGCCTTCTGTCCCACCTGCTGACTGCCCTCCTCTTCCTCCTTCCCATTCCCTGTGTCAGAGATGCCCTGGTCTGGAATCTCTAGTCTCAGTCCTTGACTCCAGCCTGATTCAGTCAATTCTAGTGTAAGAGGAGCCCAGGGTAGCAGGCATCTTGGCTGCACAAAATCACTAGGTGGATAATTGCTGTTTGATTCTATTCCTGTAATAAGAGTGTTCGAAAGACTCAGGGATGATACTCTAAAATGTAAATGAATCTTCTATCGGGCTTTGGTGCAACCAAGAGCTATATCTGTGCTTTTGTAGCCATCAGTTACATGTGTTTCTTACTTTCTGAGTAGCCAAGCGCCAAGCAAAAGGCCTGAGGAGGAGCATGGCCTTGACTCTTCTCACGGTTTCATTCATCATTAGTAACCAAAATCCTTTAAAACCTGCAAAAGAACTATACGTAGCAGGCATAGAAAAGGCAGAAAAGAAAGCTGAGCAGATAAACTAGTCCCCCAACCTGTACAAACTACATAATGTGCAGGGCCCAGTGGAAACTGAAGACACAGAGGCCCTTGCAGGGAAAAAAAAAGTGCTTCAAGGACACTAAAATACATATTTTCCTTTAAAAATACTTTATTACTTATAAAACATAATATCAATAATAGTGATATATGAAGAACAACATAAACTTACAAATAGCACAAAACATATTTTTGTGTCATAATTTAATATGATACAATAAATAACAAAACACTATTGGGGCGCCTGGGTGGCTCAGTCGGTTAAGCATCCGACTTCAGCTCAGGTCATGATCTCATGGTTTGTGGGTTCGAGCCCTGCATCGGACTCTGTACTGACAGCTCAGAGCCTGGAGCCTGCTTTGGATTCTGGGTCTCCCTTGCTCTCTGCCCCTCCCCGCCTCGCACTCTATCTCTCTCTCTGTCTCAAAAAAAAAATAAACAAACATTAAAAAAAATTTTTTTTAAATAGCAATACCCTATTAATGTGATTTTTCTGGCTCACTTTCCTGCAAATTCATGTATTAATTTAATGTTTAGCAACATTATTTTTAGTCTACATAAATGAAAATAGATTCAGTAAGTAGCTCAACAAAAAAGCAAGATTGCAAATGATTTTTGTTCGTTCTTAATTTTGACAAGAATCTTTGGTGCAAATTTTACTCTTTCTGTTTGCAGTATTTATAGGCTGTGACAACATTAGGATAGATGTCTGATAAACCGTTCGGAAATACAAATTTTAGCATATCTAGAGCTGATGATTCTCCAGGAGCAATTTTAATAAAAAGATTTAACTCTTCATATGAATCAGTTTCATGGAAGTCTGAATTTTATTTTAAATGTAAATTTATACAATGATATTTTGATGATTCTTCTGATATTCCCTGTAAATTGTGGAGATCATAAAAGAAATCAAAAAGGGCTTTAAAATGTATATACAATTCAAAATGCCTGTTTATACATTCTATAGCCGTATTGCCAATTTTATGTAAAATTCTCATTTTCAGTTATCTTCCTTGTTAACAAATGGTTCATCCAAAGTTCATATGAAAATAGTGTTCTTTTCCAATGACAATAGTTAAATGTGATTTCTATTTCTAAGCCTGTGGATATGTATTTTGCAATGTTTCAGCATTCAAAACCAAGGATTTTTAAATCCTTGAAGAATCCTAATAACTCTGATTAATGCTTTATTGCAATGTTCATGTGTACGCTTTTATTGTGTGATAATTTACTTACAAAGCCGGCTGCCCAAGCACCAGAAGTTTCCGTCTCAAGGTTCAGGCTGTAGAGTTAATATTTGTGCAGATGCCCCAGGGACAGGCTCCAGGGACAGTCAGCCCGGCTGACCTCCCACAGGTTCTTGGGTGGAGCCCCTCTTCTAGCCCAGGGCCAAGGCTACCACTACACCCTCAAAACCTGCTTTGTTGTGTTTCTGTTGTTGTGGCTGCATCATGGCCACCAATGGGGACCCAGGTCCTGACCCGCCACCTCCAGATGATCCTCAGGCATATGCATGTGCTTTGAGGCACCAGGCCAATTGCTCAGCACCCACACCGTTCACTCACCATGCCTGTTGGCATATGCCCACATGTGCACACACTACTACCTAGCATATCTCTGCCACTCACACACCTGCTCCATTGTCCCATCCAACCTCATCACAAAGCACAAGTATAAATATAAAGTTATTAGCAATTTCAAGACGGTGACAGCATAGCCTAAAACCAAGCCTGGAACCCTTCTGACCTTAGGGTCCTGTGCCACTCACTGCACAGATCACCAGCCATGAAACCAGCCCTGCCTTCAGCCTTCCAAGGGAAAAAGAAAGGCAGGAGGTGAAATGGAGATGAAAATCTGCAACGAGTTCTTCCAAGAAGTTACAATGGCAAGGGGCCCAGCGTCCCACTCACCCCAAAACCTACCCTGTGTTACTCCCTGTATCCAACCTCTACCCACATCTCTTCTGCCACAGGCACCAAATTCAATCCCGCCAGAGTTCCTGTCTAGACGTGGGTACCACCACCGGGATATGGCAAAGACTGCTGGTTGTTCATCCTAAAACACCTCCACCTTTGTTGTAGTAATGGAGTTTGAGGTGCCCCTATGGCTGATCAGCTAAAGACTACATATCTTAGCTCATTTGTGGCTCAGTGTGGTCATGTTACTAAGTTCTCAGCAATATATTATAAGCAGATGATTCTTCTATTTTGCAGGCTTAAACGTGACTGGCTGCCATGTGCTTCCTCTCTTTGCCTTCCCATAAGATGGAACACAGCTACATGGCTCAGCCAGCTTCAATCACTCAGATAAGGACCATAATCTAGGAACTGGAGAAGCAAAAAAAAAAAAAAAAAAAAAAGAAAAAGAAAAAAAAAGAAAGAAAACTGGATGGACCTCAAGTCTTTGGATGAGTTCACAGAGGAAATGTGAGCTTACAAACTGGAAAATTCATCTTGGTTCTACTGCTTAACAGAGAAACAAAGTGTTGTTTCCTTTAAGCCACTGTATTTCAAGATCTCTTTTGTTACAGCAGGTTAGTTTTTCTATAACTGACATGAACGGTTTGAATCTGGGGGGGTTTCGTTCCCACTGTCCATAAGGAAGATCTGAGAATAAAGCCAAGTCTCTTGTAATAAATATAGGATCCAAGGAAGAAGGTGGGCCCACTGCATCCCAATGAGGACTCAGGGCGTACCTTCCCACACAGACATTCATTTACACATGTTGGCTATGAGTCCAATAGACTTCGTAATCCAGTTCAAGCTAGAGATGTACCCACAACAGAGCTTCTATGAGAAAATACCTTTCATGTTTGAAACAACTAATCTGTAAGTATATCTTTGAAATATAGCCCATTTATTGGCCGAAGACTGCCAGTAATTCTGTATCTGCCTTATAGTGAAGATTAATGGACATATTACATGCAAACCATTATGCATAGTATCTGCCTTCAAATGAGCTTTTAACATATTTAGTGGACTATTACTGACATTATTAAATCAATATCATAATATAGGCAGCAAGGAAAGGAGGAATTTACTCTAAGGAAGTATAGTGCCTCAGGCTTTTGGTATGACCCTCACAGTCAGAGGTATGAGGGATGAATGATTTAAATATTTCCAGATCTCTTAACTTCCACAAGTAATTCTAGCGCATTTTCCCCAAACTAAATAGCATCAAATATTACCTCAAAAAATGTTTGAGGTTTTAAAACATTTCCCAAAGTAGACAATTAGAAATGATGGGTTAGAAAATCAACATGGCCGGAAATGCCTACACGTCAGGAAGAAGAAACCAAGAACTGAATACAAGAGAGAAACATAAAAGGAAGGGCCACCATCCACTCCCCCCACCTCTGCAAGAGCCTGCCAGTAGAAGAAATGTTTACCTTCTGCAAATTCACTTTACAATCAATAATACTCAATGGATCAAAGCAAGATGGTTTTTAGAAACCAAAGTCTCTACTTTGGAAAAAATGAAAACAATAAAAGGAAAACAATAAGACCTTCTTTAGAGCCATAGGGAATAAAAAGAGGTAGTGGGAACATGTAAGACTGAATGAGGTGTGGAGAAAATCTGGTAATACACGAAACTGAAGAGTCAGACTTTTAATTACTTCTCTCTAGAGCCCTGTTTTCAGAGTGTGAACACTGACTAAGGCAATAACAAAGAGCAGAAAAGTGAGATGAAATCGGTGAAAATCTGGAGAAAGATTTCTCAAATACTCGGGACTCGGCAGTATTTTGTTTGCTGAGCACTTTGAAGGAAGGAAATATTCCACATAGTGAGAAATTCAAATAACTGAAGCGTTATCTATTTGAGATTCCTAATATCCTTCAACATTGTATTAAAGTTTCATGAAATAGAGCACTCTTTCTCCACCTTCTTAAATCGAGTGTGCTAATTTTAAACATTTCCCTGCTGCTCCAGGGTCTTTGCGATGAGAAGCAAAAATTTTTCAGTGCCCCTGGGAGTTTCCTGTGGTAAATTTGTCCCTAGACTAAGCTGCCAAGGATTGCCACCTGCTTTAGGCTCTTGCCATTTAGGATTAATCCTTCTTACATTATCCATAGTCTCCACCATCACCATCTCTACTAAAGATAACCCGCACCTGTGGTTTTACCCATCTCTGATTCCAATTGGTTTGCCATTAATTATAGAGGTTTGGGAAACAAACAAACAAAAAGCAAGTTTTTATATTTGTTCAAAAGTAAAAGTGAATAAGGGCGCCTGGGTGGCTCAGTTAAGCGTCTGACTTCGGCTCAGGTCATGATCTCATGGTTCACGACTTCAAGCCCTACATTGGGCTCTTTGCTGACAGCTCAGAGCCTGGAGCCTGCTTTGGATTCTCTGTCTCCCTCTCCCTCTTGCCCCTCCCCCACTCATGCTGTCTCTCTCTCTCTCTCTCTCTCTCTCTCTCTCCCTCAAAATAAACATTTTTTTTTTAAAGTAAAAGTGAACAGGCTATAAAAGAGGACCTTGGGAAATACTTTTAGTGGTTAAAAGAGACCATCTTTTCAGTTAATCTAATCTGTTTTTTTACTTTTTAATTATTGATTGTGTTCTGAATAATTTTTAAAGTAAATTAATTTTTAAAGTAAAAGTGAACAGGCTATAAAAGAGGACCTTGGGAAATACTTTTAGTGGTTAAAAGAGACCATCTTTTCAGTTAATCTAATCTTGTTTTTTTACTTTTTAATTATTGATTGTGTTCTGAATAATTTAAGTGGCAACCCCTGGATAAATGAGATACTACCATTTATGCAAATGACAATAACAATAGAGGAGGCATATGAAAAGAGACCGTGGAAAGGGCAGGGAGCTTCACCATGAGAACTGAGTTCAAGTCCTGGCTCTGCCTCTTACAGCTGTGGGAACATTCACATCCACTCTAGACAGGCATTTTATTTTTATTTTTTATTTTTTTAAATTTTTTTTTAATGTTTATTTATTTTTGAGAGAGAGAGAGAGACAAAGTGTGAGTGGGGGAGGTGCAGAGAGGGAGGAAGACACACAGAATCTGAAGCAGGCTCCAGGCTCCGAGCTGTCAGCACAGAGCCCGATGCGGGGCTCGAACTCACGAACCGTGAGATCATGACCTGAGCCGAAGTCGGATGCTCAACCAACTACCCAGGCACCCCTAGACAGGCGTTTTAAAGATTAAAAGAGATAAAGTAAAATGCCCACCTTCATACTTGGCACATATGGAGCTCATATAGGCAAGCTATATTATTATTTTTAAATCATTGAATACGTATGGAAATTTGGATGTGTGTCTAATATGCTCAAGAAGGATTGTAAAAAACCCAAAAATCTGTAAGAAAAAAATCAACTTCAAGTTACTTTAAGTAAAATAGTGTTAATCAGATTTCTGAAAATTTCAAGCAGAAAGACTGGCGATCATACAGTTCTGCCTGCCCAATCTATGAATGAGGAAACATAGGCCGGAGAATCAACATCAGTGGACTAATGAGAATGTAGAGACAGGACTGGAATCCGGTTTTCTCATGTCCTTTCCAACGCTCTTAAGCACATATGAATTAATCTAGAATAGAGGTTGGCAAACTTTTTCTACAAAGGGGCAGATAGCAAATTAAAAAAAATTTTTTTTAATGTTTATTTACTTTTGAGAGACAGAGGGAGGGAGGGAGGTGCGAGTTGGGGAGGGTCAGAGAGAGGGAGACACAGAATCTGAAACAGGATCCAGGTTCTGAGCTATCAGCACAGAGCCCCATGCAGGGCTCGAACTTACAGACTGTGAGATCATGACCTGAGCTGAAGTCAGATGCTTAACCAACTGAGCTACCCAGGCGCCCCCAGATAGTAAATTTTTTACACTTTGCAGTGATATAGTCTCTGTTGTAAACTATATTCAACTATGCCATTGTGCAGCAAAAGCAGTCATAGGGAATGCATAAATGAATGGGCATGGCTGTGTTTCAGTAAAAGTTTATTTACAAAACAGGCTACAGGCTCTAGTTGGCTTCATGGGCTGTCGTTTGCTGACCCTGATCTTGAACAAGATGGCAGACTCTAGCTAAATGAAAATGATCAATATAATTTCAAATCAACAAACCTATTGTCAATACAGTAAAAAACTGAATAACAGTAACAGAACTCAGGAGAGTGATTATATATATTTTAAATGTTGCCAGTGTGACATTTTTAAATGATGTTGGGTAAGGATTAATCCTGGCCTCAAGACCATTATATTCTTTGGTAATATTGAGAAAATGCAAGAAAACAACTCTGAGAAAGCAGAGGATTCTTAAGAGAATTGGAATTCTAAATTATCTTGGCTAAATAAGAATGGCGAAGAGAACTAAAATATTAGTATGCATTAAGTGATACAACTTACTTAATTAAAATAACTAAAATGCAAGGCATCAGGGGTTTTGTGTAAGCAAAGTATTCTAACCTAAAGAAATAAGTAAAGAGTGCTATCAAAATCTACTAGTTACCACAAACTGAAAACACATCACCCTCTCACCAAGGGAGCATCCTTCATATCAGAATCAATGAGTCTGATCACGGAACCATGAATAATCTCCCCGCAACAAAAACATGCCCAAAGTGCATTTGGCCTGTGTCAGGAGCCCTTGATGATACTGGTGCAATGATCATAATCTTCATGATATTCTCCAGACACACAAAGAGAGATTTCATGGAAGAAAGTGCCCAAATGCCTTTTCTTCTCCATGAAGGATTAATGCAGAAAAAAGGAGGAAGAGGAGGAGGAGGAGGAGGAGGAGGAGGAGGAGGAGGAAGAGGAGGAAAAGGAGGGGAAGGGGGAGGGGAAAGGGGAGGGGAAGGGGGAGGGGAAGGAGGAGGAAAAGAGGAAAAAGCTTCTTTTTCCTGCAATCTGAGGCAGGGACAAATTTCCTCTTCCTAACAAATATGACAGATTGGGATGAGTTTGCCAAGGAACACTTCAAATTTCCTCTAGGGAGCTTTTGAGAGAATTCGAAACTTTGCATCTGTTTGGCATGAGGTACCCTCCCTGAAGAGAAAGGAAAGAAGTACAAGACTTTTCAACATCTGAATTTTAAGAGAACTATACAAATTGTCATTTGACATACTCAATTGAACTAAACGTAGTACTCTATTTTCCCTAATGTTTATGTTGCTCCCTAGTAGTAAATTGGTTGTTTAAAAAGCACATCTACCCTTGGAGGCACTAAAAAGTAACCCAATGATATATGATGAGAATGAGGTTCATTACTTTGTGCCAACTTGCTCCCAACATCTGTTCAGTTTATACAATGACTCATTCAGCGTATTCAGGGCTTAGTGCAAACAACCATCATCTTCCAATATTTGATTTACCCTTGGGCTTTCACACACCTCAACTTTGGTTTCACTGCATGCCTTTGGAAGCAGAAAGGCACAAAATGAAGCTCTATCAATGAACGAGAGATCGGGTTATAAATGATTATAACTATTTAAGTTGTATGGATACGTCTGCAACTCAAAGGGCTATGAGTCAACATGATGATGTTATAGCCAAAAAGCATTGAGACACCTTTGCTCTCTGTCCGAAACACGATCAGAGCTGTTACTTGAGTACTGTAGTTCACTGTCATTTCCTACCTTTTTCTTTAGATAGCAAAGAAAAATGTTTTTAATAGATGAAGGATCACACTCCATCACAATGTGAAATCACACAGAACAAATAGTAGTTTTCATATATATACATAAAATACATAAAATACTCTCTACTCATATGTGTTCACTTGCAATGCAATTATAATTTATAGCCAAAAACCTCAGTTTTTCCATATAGATGATAGGCATTTTATTTTTGTGCATCAACTAAAAAAATTAAGACGGCTTCAACTAACACAAATGTTGACGCTTTACAAATATTACTAAAAAGCGAATGAAAATTAAGCCCCTTTCACACTTGTTAAAAAGTACATGCGAACTGAAAGAATACTGTGTTGGAAAAAATGCAGAAGGAATATATTCATTATGGTGTAAGGTATGGAGATGCTCGTTAGTTGTAGCTGACATTGTATACAAAATTCCTACAGAAATAATACTCTGAAAATCGGAACTAAAGGGTATTTTTAAGAAACTGTCAAGACCAAAAAGATGCCTGCCCCCTGGAACAAGAAAAGTTGCGTTTGATTTGCTTAACGGAAAAGTAATGTTTTGTGTAGCAACTCGGACATCTCAGAACTGTGGATTCTCCGCATTTATTTTCCATCGTAATGTCCTTCAGAGTTTTTCACAACAACAATGGATCTAACAGACGACTCAGGCATGCAAAACCAGTATATACTCAATTTTACCAGTTGGTAAAAAATGTTTTTTCTCACCCACAGCTTTGACCAGGTCACCCCTCCCAGCCAGTGGCCTCGCTATTGTTCTCCTTATCAAATGCAGACTCCTCATTCTTAGCTTCAAAGGCCCCCTCCAGTTTTCCCAGCCTTCATTTCCTCTCTAACCAGCCTGTATTCTTCCAGCCAAGAAATCCTTCATTCAGCTCTTTCATTCACTGACCCCAATCCTTCCCCCCGACCTCTCACACGTCCACGCTCTGCACCCTCAACTCTCACCACTTTCAACAACCTGCCTCTCCCCCAAAATGTGATTAAGCCTAAACTTGATAGGTTAAATGACCTAAGCTTTTGTTTGCTTGTTTTTCTTTTTAAAATCTGACAACATTGGCCCTATACACAAGAGATTCTTAAATGGGACCGGGACACCAGTAACAAATTTCTGGTGTTTTAGTTATTCACGTTCAATCTGTTAGAGGCATGACACAGAATAAAAAATAAAGCAGCTGCATTACATTTAAATATAGGGAAAAAAGAGACACTCTATTACATGACTGCTGGATATAGGAACTTCAGCTGATACAGCTTCGGGGACCCTGCCAGGCCTGGAAGAAACTGGAAAGGTTAGCCACTAGCTGAGAGAGGAACAAAGGCATGGATAGCCTCATATCGCACCATGAAAGTGACAAGCTGAGAAGGAGGGACAGAGACAGGATACTGAAGGGGGAACTAGGCAGCAGAAGAGCACGGCATCCCAAGTAGGAATGAAAATAGACCGCAATCCAGCCTGCCAGGCAGAACTGCCTTTGGGCATCTGATCGGGCCAAATGCCAACAGGGACACACATTAGTGACCTGAATCACTATCTCCTTAGCCTTAGTTTCTGAAAGTTCATTCCCTTTTCTGCAATAAACATGACTACGAGCTTGCTTCTTTTGTTGCTCCTAATACTCACCCCAATGAGATTCTCTAGTTGCGATGCAAACGGTTGGATTAATTTAGTACCCCTTAAATTAGTATTCTTTTTTTCATTGCTGAAAGCCCCTTCATTCGCTCTCTCATTCAAAAAGGCACTGAGTATCAAGGTTATTCTGTCAGGAAATATCCTAAAGTGATAAGCTTCCGTTTCCTCACTTGTAAAATAAGGATGATATTATGTACCCAGTACACTGTATAGAAAATTAAATGAAACAGAATGTAAAAAGCACTTAACACAAGTGGCACCCAGCACGCATGCAATCAAAGTAACTTATCATTACCGTTGTTGCTGTTATTGTTATTATTGCTCTAAGGACCTTGTTTTTAGCTGTCGCCTAACTTGAGCTAAAAACCAATAGAAACTCATTTTTAAGCAAAACAATGTTTATTTATATACATTTTTTATCTTCTCACAGAATACAATGAGTCACATCTTTTTCCAATTTTCCCGAGTCCCAGTGCCTCCATCCCAATCCTCCTGGGTCCAGCAGGGCACCAGCCTGTTTCATAATCAACTGGGGGAAACACACGAGAGAGGAAGGAGAAATACCGGAATAGAAGATTTAGTATTCCTTAGTCTGTGATACAGTCAAGAGATGAGTCGGTGAGCCATTTCCCACAACTCCGGTGGGTCTCAGAGGGGGACAGATATCAAAACTGCTTTTGCAAGCTGCCCTTTACATGTCCTGAACTTTCGAGCTCATTCCTCTTTGTCTCCTTTGCACTTCACCTTCACCCTCTATGAGCTCATCCACTTTGCTTTCAGCCCGGTATCTATACAGACAACTCCCAAGCTCTTGTTGCCCTGTTCAAACCTGTCTCCTGAGCTTCAGGTACCTACACCCAACTGATACGATCTGGAAAGTCACAGCCCAAATGGTTCTTTCCTCCTAAACTGTTCTCTTCCCTGTGGTTTCTACTGTGGCCAGTGGTACAACCACCACCCTCCATCTTCTCCCAACCGAACACCTTCCGTCTTTTCCTCTCCCACGAGAATCATCAAATTCTCCAATGTGTGAGTCCTTCGGAACAGGGACTTTGTTTTGTATGCTCCTGAATCCCCAGTGGCCGAAACAACCCCAGTGACAATAGGCACTCCATACACATTTGCTGTATGCATGAATGGCCCGTAGCTGCTTTTCCATACCTGCTGAAGGAAGGAGTGAATGCGTTTCTTTAAGCTGGGTTCTCAAAAAACAAGAACATAAAAATAATTCCCTTTTACTTAAATCTTTCTAATAATTCGTTCATTTAAACACGGCTGTTAAATCATATGAAACAATTTTGTTTTCTATCAGAACAAGATACTATTTGTTTTGTTATAATGTTCAAATGTTAATCCTCTGGCTGTTGAGTTTCCCGGATAAGCAAGACATTTTCTAGTCTTCAGATTTTGTCTTATAAAAATCTGTAAAAATCCTCTATTCAAAAGTTATACTTAGCAGGGAGTCTTCTGAAATCCAAACTGAGAAAATTGGAAACAGCTTAACAACCCCAAAGAATAATATTTCATAAAATCCTATGGAGTAAAAAGCCAGATCCTGTGGGGCCACTGGCTGTGTGTATTGGGCAATCTCAGAAAACATTAACTCTTTCGAACACTCTAGATGCTACTTAGTGGACAGAAGTAACTTGTCAAGTGTTCCCCAAGATTTTTGAGTGAAGATCTTTTCCTATTTCATCTAAAACGTCATACCCATTTGAACTGATTTTAGTAGGACAAGGTTCTGAACGATACATGTTGCTTTATTGCTAGAAGTATGTGGCCTTGCATTTTACTTTGTCAAGTGTCCAGTCAGATCAATTTGCATTGCCTGCTTCATAAAAATAGCAAAAATGTGCTACAAATCACAGAAATAAATAAAAGGTCAGTACATTCATGTCTGCATCTGCATTCGACTTGCAAAATAAGGAGACTTCATGAGATAAAAATATGTCAAGACTCTTATTTTTATCACTACTATTCTATACCGGGCAGATCTGAACATTACATGTTTTCTACAATTATAAGACTGCCAGCAGGCAGACTTATTTTCAGTGCAAAGCCTTAGCCTAAATTAAGCCACGCATTTCTGACATCTTGTCCGAAGAGATTGAAAGCAAAACTCCAAACTTGTTACCCAGTCAACATCAACAGTTCTAAGCTAAATGGCCACTTTTTTTGTCCCATGTTGAGATTTATTTGAACTACAAACCATGAAAAAAAAAAAAAAGGAACATTCTCATGAAGAAGAAAAGAAGCCAACTGGAGTATGTGCAGGTGACCGCTGCTTGCGTATCTAATCACAAAATATAAGGCAAATGAACAGTACTTGGTGTATATATATAAAACCATGTGCTGTATACATATACATAGAAATTTCCTTATGCAACATGAACTTTTTGTATGGAATAAACCCCTCCCTTCCTTTGTGGGCCTAATGCCATAGTTCTAATCTTTAATCCATTCTAATTAAGTGCTTCCAATGAATGATTTTTAAATAAGTAGTCTTTGCACACAGAAATCACCATTTGGAGCTAATTTTGAAGGTCATTAAGTTAAATATACACAGAAATCTTCTTTCCTCCTTTTAAAATGTGTGTGTTTCGTTTACAACAGTGATATACTAGATCTGTGAGCTCTACCCGGCCCGGGTTCAAATGGGTTCAAATCACAGCTTGCGTCGTCCTAGCTCGATAACCTTGAGCAAATGATAGAATCTAAGTATCTGTCCTCTCATCTACAAAAGGAGAAGTGTCTCAGTCAGTTTTGGCTGTAGCAACAATACCATAGACTGGGTGGTAACACAAAACATTCATTTCTCACAGTTCTGAAGGCTGGAAGTCTAAAGTCGGGGTGCTAGCATGGTCTAGTTCTTGGTGAGGGCTCTCTTCCTGGTTATGTCCTCACATGGCCTTCCTTGATACATACCACAGACAGCAAGCTCCAGTCTCTTTTCTTATCCCATCATGGGACTCTACCCTCATGGAAACCTAATTACCTCCCAAAGGCTCTATATCCTAATACCATTCCTTTGGGAGTTCAGGTTCCAACATATGAATTTTTGGGGAGACACAATATATAGCCCCAAATGGGAAGAACTGCTATGATACAGTGCATCTGTGAGCAGTAAATAAGATAGTATCTCTAAACGCCTGGCATGGCATTTAGTATATAACAAATGTTCAGCAAGTGTTATATATTATTATTATTATACTATTGTTGAAACTATTATTTGGATTAAAAAGTTCTTCTGCATTTTTTTTTCCAGTTCTGTAATTGCCTTACCCACATTCACCAGAGAAGAACTTAAACTAAAAGTCATTGATCTTCCCTTCTGCAAATCTCTAGCCAAAGTAACGCTCGCACGGACTAGCACCACCAGCCTCTAACATGTAGCTATCCGTCCTCACAGTTAGTCAGCATTTTTCTGTTCTTAATATTTATCCCATGTATTAATGTAATCACTTGTGTACGTGCCTATGAGTTTCTGTCATGTGTGATTCATTTTGACACCGTATGTGCCCGTTTTCAACTTTATCACTAAAGAAATAGAACTGGGATCAAAGCCAAGTCTGAAGGATTCCACAGTAGCCCTGGGCATAAGCAAAGATTTTCCAAGGCTACACACAGGTAGAAATAGTTTTAAAGGAATCCATGCCCTCTTTTTTATAACTGCCCTACTTAATTGCCCTACCTGTCCAAGGCTGGAGTTGTCAGTTTTCCCTTCCCCATCTCATGAAGTCTCTTTTTTTTTAATTGACAAAATAAAGACATGTCTCTTATCCATTCCAAACCTGCTCCAGTGCCTCATCGTGAGGTGCAAAATATCTGAAATTCCAAACATGTAGACATTTCAAAATACCTTCAGTTTAGCTATCTTGCATCCTCATTCCCCAAATGTCAGATAATATATTGTTCCCAGGGAAACCCCTTGAAGGGCAAAGTCAAAAGAGCACCGACAAAAAACACAGAAGGACAGGGAACTCATTTCATTACAACAAACTTGAGTCCAGCCATTGGGTTTTGTCTGACGGACTGTCCTCCTAAATATATACACTAAAATTAAAAGTGCAAATGAGGTTAGACGCTACCAGTTCCAGTTAAGATGGCATAAGAATACTTCATCTTATCTCCTCCTTTGGTTACAACTAAAAATCACAAACAAAACACATAAAGCAACTATCTATGGGATCTGAAAAGTTAAGAATAGCAGGCAGCTTGGGAAGGGATATCAAGACTTAAAAAAGAGTAATACAAATATCAAATCATTATATTGTACACCTGAAACTAGCACAATGTTATGCCAATTGTACCTCATTCATTTAAAAAAAGAAAAAGACTAATTAGGAAGTGAGTTTTCTGGCATTTTCCTTTTTCACCCATATTTCCCAACATAGAGTCTGGGCAGCAAAATCATAGAACTGAGCTACAGGCATGGCCAGTAGAACCTCTCTCCCTGGTCAGAGGGATGGGAGGGAGGAATCCTGCAAAACAAAGAGTGGGGAGGCAATCCTCCAAGCTGTTTTCTCTCTTGACCCTCCTCTAGAGGGAGGTCTAAGTTCTGGAGCTGTACTCACACAACAATGGGAACAGCTATGGGCTGGGCTGCCTGTTTGCCCTGGAGGAGGATATGACAGTGAAAGATGCTGAAACTACAGCTTTGTGGACACAAAGGACCAGGAAGAAGAGTCCCTGGGAGTCAGAGAGTTTGGAGAGATCACAGAGAGAAGAGAGCTTGAGGAGAAAATCCCATAGAATTGTGTATTGAGTCCTGGACTTAGCCCCCAGAGATACATGCATGAAAATCACTTGAAACAGAATACAAGTCTTTGAGAACTGAACTACAATGTATTCCATGGCCCAACAGTCACTGGGAGGCGAATATGTGTGGAGGATCCAAGTAACACCACAAAATCTTTGAAAAGTTAAGCTGACACATTGGAACTAAAGACCACAGAAAGTATATTGGGACTTGTGACCTAAACCCAACTGGCTCAGTTGACTATAAAGAAAAACAAATACACAAAAATTAACATTATCCAGAGATTTTTAACAGGACCCAGAATTTCATAATATATTCGAAACACCCAGGATGTAATCCAAAATTAGTTGACATACCAAGAAGCAGGACACTTTCAGCAACCCCCAGGTGAAAAGATAATCAGTAGACACAATTCGTGAGAAGACCTAGATACCGGAATTATTTGTCAGGCCTTTGCAGCAGCTATTACACCCATGCTCCATGAAGTAAGGGTGAACAAATTTGAAATGAATGGAAGGGTAGAAATTCTCAGTAGAGAAACAGCAGTTATAAGAATCAAATGGAAATTTTAGAATTAAAAAATAGGATAATTTTTTTAAAAGGCTACTGAATGGAAGCATGACGATGACAATGAAAAGAATCAATGAGCTTGAATATAGATTAATAGGCATTGCCCAACTTGAACAATAGAGAGAAAAAAGATTAAAAAGAATGAACATAACTTCAGGGACCTATTAGATACTATAAAAAGGTCTAATGCTGATGTCATTAAAATCCAAGAAAAGAAAGAAGAATGAGATTTTTACAAAAAATTATTTAAAAATTAATGACTCAACTTCTGAAATCCAGTGAAGACTATAAATTTAGACTTGAGCTCAGCACAACCCAAACAGGACTAACTCAAGGAAAATCATATATGTACACAAAATACTCAAACAAATAGGGTTTATTCTGGGAATGCAAGACTAGCTCTACATTGAAAAAGTAATAAATGTAAACTCCACATTAACAAACTAAAAAAATACCCCACATAATCATGCCAACATATGTGGGAAAACATTTGATAGAATTCTACATCTTTCACGACAACTCTTCAGGAAACCAGGAGGAGAGATTCAGTTTAAGGAATTATCTGATTATGTCAGCCCTGCCAAAAATATCCTACCTTTCTTGAAGTCAACTGTGGCATATAACATAACTAATCACAGGAGTGACCATCTCATTATACTCAGATTTCATACCCACATTCAAAAATAGGGAGATTATATACCAGAAGACTAGAATCTTGGAGACCATCTCAGAATTCTGTTTACCATAATAAGCAATGAACAGTATGAAGCCAATATTCTTAAAACAGTACCTTGCACAATAGCTCTAAAAACATCTAACAAAATATGTGCAAGATATATAAATGAAAATTATAAAATGCTGATAAAAGAACCATGGCAGACCTAATAAATGGAGAGATAAACAGAGTTCATTGTTTGAAAGATTCATTATGTTTAAGATATCATACTGGTATCTCCCTAAATTGATCTAGAGCTTTAACATAATTCCAGTCAAAATCTTTGAAGGAGTTTTGACAAGCTGATTTTAAAACTCACATAGAAAGGCAAAGTACTAGAGCAGAAAAATAAATTTGGAGCAAGAACACAGTTGAAAAACTCATACTACCATATGTTAAGACAACATAAAGATATCATAATCAAGACAGAGTGTTTTTGGTTTGGGGATAGACACAAAGATCAATGGAACAAAATAGAGTCCAGAAATAGACTTACATGAATATGGTCAATTACTTTTTAACAAAGTTGCAAAAGCAATTCAATCTTCTCAGCAAATGGTCCTAGAAAATTGGACATCCATGTGCAAAAAGAAAAAAATACTACTTGACCTATACTTTATGCAAAAATTAACTCACTATAAATAATAATAAAATGAAAACTAAAAAAGTCTTGGGAGACATTATAGAGAAAATCTGTGTGTGTGAATAAGGCAAAGAGTTCTTATAGGACACCAAAGTATGTTCCATGCAAGGAAAAATTAATAAATTAGATGTCATCAAAATTAAAAACATTTGCTCTGTGAAAGCCAATGTGAAGAAAATAATAAGACAAGTTACGGACTGGGAGAAACTATTTCCAAATCACATATTTCACAAAGGACTTGCACCAGAATACATAAAGGAGTCTCAAATAAGACATCACACAATGTAAGGGAAAAAATGGGCAAAAGATATGAACAGACACTTCACCAAAGTAGATATACTGACAGCAAATATGTTAAAAGATGCTTATCATTAGTCATTAGGCAAATGCAAATTAAAACTGCAATGAGATACTGCTACACCCTTATTGGAATGACTAACACAAAAAAACAACACAATTCAACCTGGCAATACCAAATACTGATGAGCTTGTGAAGCAACTTGAACTCATATACATTGTTGAGGGAGAAGCCAAATAACATAGCCATTCTGGAAAACAGTTTGGCAGTTTCTGAAAAAGCAACACATACATTTACCAATCTAGGTATTTATTCTAGAGAAATTTGCTTACAAATCCTATAATCAAATGTTTAGCAATAATTTTCATAACTACCAAAAACTGGAAACAAAAAATGACTTTCAACAAATGAATGAATAAGCAGATTGGGGTACATCCATAAAATGAAATACTATTAAAAAGTAAAATGAAAAAAATTGATCCATGTAACAACATGGATGAATCTTAAAGGTATTATGCTAAGTGAAATAAGTCAGTCTCAAAAGATAATGAAGCACAGTATTCTATTGTGGGAAAAGCATGACTGTAGGTTTGGAGAGCAGATCATCGGTTTCCAGAGGTTTGAGGTGGGAATGTAGATTTGACTACAAAGAGTAATATGAGGATATATTTGGGGGGATGGAACTGTTTTATCCTGATTGTGTTGGTGGTTATACAAATCTATGCGTGTGTTAAAACTCATAGAACTATACACAAGGGGGAAAAAGTGAATATTGTATAACTTAATAAGTAAAAGAAATAAATAACAGAAAGATTCTTATTATGGGAACACATATCGACACACTAATATAAACTGAAAAATAAAGTCAGCCTCTTTCTGTCAAAAAGTAACTCTAATTTGGCCAGTTAACTTAACATTGGAAAGTGACTTTACCAGTAAGGTAAATTCTCTATAAACTGAAGGAATCAAATCAATGGCTCCAAAGTTTTAAAACATATATTTAAAGCACACAATAATATGATAAGTTATTGATTGATTGATTGATTGATTGATTTAAATTCAATTTAGTTAACATACAGTGTAGTATTGGTTTCAGGGGTACAACCCATTGATTCATTACTTACACATAACACCCAGTGCTCATCCCAACAAGTGCCCTCCTTAATGCCCATCACCATTTAGCCCATCCCCCACCCACCTCCCATCATATCAAAAATACTGTGTCATTGGGATGCCTAGGTGGCTTAGTGGGTTAAGCGTCCGACTTCAGCTCAGGTCATGATCTCGTGGTTTCTGAGTTGAAGCCCCACATGGGGCTTTGCACTGACAGTGTGAAGCCTGCCTGGGATTCTCTCTTTCCCACCCCCTCTCTCTGCCCCTCCCCTCCCCCCAAATAAATAAACTTAAAAAAATAATAATTAATTGAAATTAACAATACATCTGTTTTCCAAATTCTTTCTGAGTACACAGGATTAAATAAAGTGCCTCTAAGTGAAAAAGCCATACGTCGACCATTGATAAAACCTGGTAAAGGTCTAGGAAATTAAGATCATGAAGACTCTACTGATGGAATAACAAATTCAGATGCAAGTACAGTTCTTTCCAACTCTGTGCTTTCAAAAATGGAAGGAGAATCTAATAAAGTTGTCATATAATCATTAGAAATAATTTTTAATGATAGGTTATTATAATGTGGATTTTGACATTAAACTGGGAAGTTGTTCAAATAACTGAATGCCATTACTCTAATAAAATTCTTTCTATTCCCTGTACTTAATTATGTGAATAAGTTCTAAAGCACAATCATCTAGAAGAAAAAATACAGGAACGGAATATATCACAAACTCTGTTACACTGTACACAAACCAGTTTTAAAAGAAAACCAACCATTCCTCTAACACATCAAGAGAGGAATCTCCAGGGGCACCTGTGTGGCTCAGTCAGTTAAGCATCAGACTCTTGATTTTGGTCATGGTCATGGGATCCGGTCATGGGATCTCACAGTCATGGAGTCAAGTCCCATGTCAGACTCCACACTAAGTGTGGAGACCGCTGAAGATTCTCTCTCTCTCTGCCTCTACCCCACTCGTGCTTTCTCTCTCTCAAAATACGTAAATAAATAAACATTTTTTTAAAAAGAGATGAACCTCCAGCAAATGTCACATTTAGTAATTACAAAAGCTTGTAATAGATTTAAATCATAATTTCTATGATAAATTAATCAAAAAAGAAGTTGTTGACACTCGGAATCTCATGACTGAGGGAAACTGTTTCGAAGTAATACAGGGTTTAGTTCTAGAGATGTATGGTAGTGTGATAGAAAATAATTCACAGCATTCAAAGAGATTACACTAGAATGAAATTCTGTTGAAGGAAAATAGAAATAAGAGTTCAGGGAGAAAGAGAATCAATGTAATGTCCATTGACTGTGAAGAGAAGAGCTTGTAATTTTTGAATGGTTGGTGAAACCCCCTCACTATGGCATTTAAATTCCTTTGGACACATTTAAAAAAGGAATACAATGGTTTCATTGTAAAATGTCAATTATTGTGATATATTTTAAATTATACTCTTTGCCAACTACATTCATGATTCAAAATTTTTAGACAGTAACTTCAAATTGTGCAAGGGGTGTATCGTTTTTCAAAATCCTTTCAGGGTTCCACAGGCAAAAATATTTAGAAGACCACAGCTTTAAAACACTGTCTTACACTGCCTCCTCAATTAAAATTTAGCTCATGGGGTGCCTGGTTGGCTCAGTCGGTTTAAACGTCCAACTTCGGCTCAGGTCAGATATCAGGGTTTGTGGGTTCGAGCCCCATGTCGGGCTCTGTGCTGACAGCTCAGAGCCTGGAGCCTGCTTGGGATTCTGTGTCTCCCTCTCTCTCTGCCCCTCCCCCATTCACACTCTGTCTCTGTCTCTCCCTCAAAAATAAATAAACATTAAGCAAAAAAGAATTCAGCTCATTTTGTTTCAATGGGTGCAGGGCTTCAGACACAAAATAAACATACAGATTGAACAGATGAAAAGGGAGACTGCAATTACTTCCCAACTGCTGAGCTCAATGGAATTGAGGTTATGAAGATGGCAGTGCTATTTGGCATAATGAAATTGCAATTTCAAAAGAGATTCACAGATTTTGATGTGCTGATCCCGAATCACACATTAGTTTCAGCGGGCGGCCTAGAGTTCAGACACTTGGATGGCTGAGTTACTAGGCAATTACTACATCATTCTAGTTCAATTTCAAGGAGAACTGATTGAGCTTAAGAAACTATATCCACCAAAAAGACATTAACAGGTATCCCTTCTTGGGAATTTTTGAAGACAAATACAAAACTTAGAACTAAGCTAACATTTTAATCATGTGAAGGGAAAAAAAAATCCCAGCAATTTCTTTCAGCTACCTGGTTCTGTTATGATTAAATTGACCACCCTTGGGGGATATAAAGCTGAATTTAGAATTAAAATAAAGGATGCTTTGAATGGTTCAGGGTGTGACAGAGGGGCATTCTTGTTGCAGTGATCAAAGTGATTACTGACCAGAAACGCTTAGAGGTATGTACTTATATATGTTGAAAACATCAGACCTTTCCTTTGTAGCTAAACATTTCTGTATTTGATCATAATCTGTAAATCCACAGATGGGGATTTCTGATTGTGAGGCACGATACTGAACAAAATGTGGATGCCCTTGGTCTTGAGCCACTGAACAAAATAATACAGGGCTCAGTCTGTGCTCTTGGGCTTCTGAGTCATCAACCTCTAAGCCGTGAGACCAACTTGTAGAGAGAGTAAGAAGAACGAAATGCAAGTGAGGGCAGGCACCTCCTTATTTCTGTTTGAGGAACCACTGTGCTGCCTCGAGCAAAGCAGTGTTTGGCAGAGAACAGAAACCTAATCTCAAATGATCTATAAACAAAAATTACTGAGCCCAAAGAGAACAGGTAGTATTTAGGCTCAATGAGAAGTCTATTTTGTTTGGCACTGCTTCTTCTGGCTGGGTATGTGGCATAGAGAAATCGAAACGAGACTGTGGTTCTCACAGAAAAACAGTGGGAACACACCAGATGAGCATTTCTTACAGTTCAATAGATAGAAAGAAGTTGTTAGGGACTTTAAATAATTTAAAACAAAAACAAAAACCTTCAAGGTTCAATTCATAGCAGAATGAAATTCAAGTTGATCATGAATTTTATTAAGAATTCTTCCATGTCCTTGAGTCTCTCACTACCCCAATGACAAGGATAATAATAGCTGTTACTGGTATAGCTTCTCTTTCGTACCTTGTCTTTGGCTATTCACCCTAATGGTCTTACAGACAAGTGTTTAAAAGAACGGGGAGGAGATATCTGGGGGAACAGCATGGCAGGCAGATAGAACAGAATATCTAGAACCTAAGAAGCAAAAAGGAAAGTATTAAGAGAGGCGTCAGGGGGGTAAGACAGCCAGATAATGTAGGGCCGGATGTATGTTGCTCTGAGAAGCACTAGTTATATTGAATTCTGTGTGACTGGTGCTCCCCTGGAGTTGTCCAATGCAATACTGACGGGTGGCCCTGAAGGTTGTAAGGATGGTGGCTCTTAAACTGAATGAGATGGGAAACCTTTAGAAAGCTTGGAGAGTAGAGAGGTGAACATTTAAGTGGCAAAAAAGAACATTTTGTTTCTGTGTGGAAAATAGGAAACAGGAGCAAAGGAAGGAAGCAAAGAACTAATAAGGAGTTGGAAGGAGAGTCCAGGAACAAGTTGAAGTGGCTTGGGTCAAGTGGTGGTTATGGAGGTGGTGAGCACTGGTTGGATTATGTATATATTTTGACAACAGAGCCAATGGAATTTGCTGATAGATCAGCTATGGTATGAGAGAGAGAGAATAGGGTCAAGGATGACCTAAAATTTTTGGCTGGAGCAACTGGAATAGAAAAATTGTTATTTATTAAGATGGGGGAAGCTGGGAGAGGAGCAGGTGTGGGGGCAACATCAGATCAGTTTTGTATGTGCTATGTTTAACATGCCTTTCAGACACTCAAGTGGAAACAAATAGAAGGCTGTGTGTGTGTGTGTGTGTGTGTATGTGTACGAGAGAGAGAGAGAATGAGAGAGAGTCCTAAATATGCATGCAGTCCCAAAGTTCAGAGAAGATTCAGGCTTGAGACTCACATTGGTAGTTTGTGCATGAAGCCACAGCCCGAATCAGATCACTAAAACAGGAAAGATCCAAAGACTAAGCTGTAGGGCACTCCAATGTTTAGAGGTGATAGAAATGAGGAGACACATCAGAGGAGGCTGAAAATAAGTGGCTTCTCCCTGGAATCCAAGGGAAGAGAGATTATCAGGGAGGAGGGAGTAATTAAATGTGGCAAATGCTGCAGGAGGTCAAGTCAGAAGAGAACTGAGAACTTTCCATGGGATTTAGCAACATGGATGAAAATCCCTGGAGACATGGAGAAAAGTAGCTTTGTTTGATAAATGGAAGCGAGGACATTGGAATATGAGTATGAAGCTTGGGGACGTAGAATAAAATTTGGGGTGAAATATAGATTTAAGAGTCATCAGTACTTACATGGCCACAAGCAAGAGATTTCCTAGAGGAAACATACAGAATGTTAAGGAAAGAAGGTTGAGAGTAGAATCCGATAAATGCCAAAATGTAAGGAGTCTGTAGAGGAAAAGGAAAGAGTTCAGAGAGTGGCCTGTGTGGTGGGAAGCAGATCAAACAGAGCATCGGTATAGAAATCAAAGGCAAAGAGAGTGCTACAAATGGAGAAGTCAATGGGACAAAAGCCTTCCCAGGCTTTTTGTGGGGCACAGGCAAATTGTATACATCCTCCCCCACTATCCCTTGTCTCTGCCATTACAAGACATAATACTTATAGTAGATACTATCAGTTTCCAAAGCTAAAGCAAGTAAGTGCACACTCCAGCCACCTCACTCCTCTAGTGGAATACTTCTGAGCCATATGTTGTACACTATTGCCCAGATTTTCCCAAGAGATTAAGCTCTCCAGTTGCCCACTAGGGTAGCTGGTTTAATAATTTACTTTTGTTGGCCATCTTCCCTTCCCTAAATCACATCTACCCTCCCTCACTGTCCCATGCCTCTCTCAAATACACCATTTATGCTCCAACTCTTGTCTCAGGCTCTGCTTCTGTGCTTAGATTCTATTTCTCCACTGGTCTATAAGCTTTTTTAAAAGTGTGCAGGTAATCTTTCCTTTTCCAGTTCCTGGCAAACTGCCTGGCATACAGAATATACTTCTAAATATCTGTTTAATTGAAGCATTCATATTTGCATAGGGTGTTATGGTTGGCAGAATTCTTTCAGATACATTCTCTCCTTTTGCCCATAAAACAGTTATACCACCCAGATGTATAATAATAAGTATTCCTATTAAAACGGGAGGAGGGGCACCTGGGTGGCTCAGTCAGTTGAGCATCCAGCTCCTGGTTTCAGCTCAGGTCATGATCTCACCATTTGTGAGTTCAAGCCCCATGTCGGGCTCTGTGCTGACAGTGCAGAGCCTGCTTGGGATTCTCTCTCTCTCTCTCTCTCTCTCTCTGCTCTTCCTATGCTCTTTCTCTCTCTCAAAATAAGTAAATAAACTTAAAAATCAATGGTGAGAAAAGAGGGGATAAAAGAGTTTAAGAAACTTTCTCAAACCCACATAATTCGTAAGTAGATAGTCAGGACTTGAACACCATTCTTCAGACCTAAGTTTGGTGCCTTTAAAAGAAACATCTACATATGAAAGAAAGAAAATGTTTCCTTAGTTTAAATTTGAATAATTTAAAACTGTAAATGTAGGAAAATTTGAAGTTCTAAGAAAACCCCATTTTGTTTGACTATTCAATTGTAACAAAAAGTTCCTGGCTAGCTCTTAGTAACTTCATGACGCTACCTATAATCAAACTTTTGCCAGTGTCTCTGGCAAAACACTGACACTAAGTACCTCAGAGAAACAGTATTGCATTATTTATCCCAGATGAATCCACATGTCAACAGGAGAAATCCAGAGTGTGAGTTTTACCAAGATCCCAAAACTACCCTTTTGCTGCTACTGGGCTGAAATGGTTGCTCTCAGGGACCAGAGCTAAAAAAGGCAAATAAGAGAGGAGGAAAAGGAAAAGGACAAGGAAAAAAATAAATAGCTGAAGTTCTTTCATGGCCGGGGAGATTTCTCTAGACCTACAGAAATACCATTTAAAAAAGCCTTTTCATATGTGATCACAGAGAAGGTAGAGTAAAGGATTAGTCAGAAAGCTCAGAATGATTGATGGGCCTTGACCTTTAGCCCCTGAGTTCTCACAACTCAACTACGGAAACGCACACAAGTGTTTATTTTGAAACCTCTGAAGAACACTTCCCACGGCGTTGTCATTTAGCACATGACTTACTTTACAGGATGTAGCATGGCTAAAAGACAGAAAGGACGAGACAACCGTGTATCCTTCTATATGACAACAAAATATCTTCAGTGTTGACTGAAGGATGCTAAAATAAGAATGAAATTCACAGAGCTGTGCCTTGGGAAAAGCAGCTGTTACAAGTCATGGGTTTCGGTTCAATTCAGTCTGAAAAGACATTCAGAAAGCTCCTGTGAGTAGGGGGCTGTAACAGGGGGTAGTGCTCAAGGATTAATAATTGAATCTCGGGATAGTCCCATGATGGTGGACTACTGGGAAGATGATAGGGCGGGCGGAGGGGGGGGGGCGCTAGATTTAAAATAACCTTGAAACGATATCCCTGACCCTTTGTTTCCTAATTAATTAAATGAAGATGATAATACCTCAGAGATCTACTCTGGAAGCAAGTGAGCTAACAGCTATGAAGGCATTCTGGAAAGGAGAACGGGGTCCATAACATAAGGGGGGAAATTATTATTTTCTTGGGGCAAATTATTCACAAGTGGGAAAGAGAAGACTAAAATGGTAATTAACTTTTAATGACCCTTCATTTCATGGGTTGAATAGGAGCCTGATGCCCAACACAAGTCCACAGGGCTGAATGCCTACAGAATAGCGTTTCTCTTCATCTTTGTAGGTGGGATCCTTCTCTTTTTCGGATACTCAGAATTCCTTTATGCAGTTGGTTCCCCTCTACTCCACTGACATTTAACCTGCGTCCCTTTGTAGTTTCTGTGTGACAGCATGTATAAATGTAGTCACTCATTCTCTTCTTACATTGGTTCTCACATAAGGGTGGACCAGATTAGGCTTAACACTCCTTAAAAGTAGGAAGCATGGAAATTATTATCATTGATATTATTAAATACTTTGCAAAAGATAAAACATTAAACCAAGGCTTCTCAAAAGCAGCCCTTTTGATACTTTGGGCCACATAGTTCTTTTGTTGTGATGAGCTGTTTGTGCATCGTAGGAGGTTACGTAGCATACCTGGTCGCTACTCACTAGATGCTGGTACCAACTTCTTTCTGTATGTAGAGTTGTAACAACCAAAATGTCTACAGAAATTGCCAAATGTTCCTCAGTGGGGCTACAAAGTGACTCTTGGTTGAGAACTCCTGCACTAAATGGGTATAAACTAATATTATGATTATTGTGATTACTTTTATTTTTTCAGATTCCCTGGATGATGCTCAAAACAGAGCAGGTACTCAACTGGTATTTGTCAAATAAATGAAAAAATGAGAAAAGGACTTCATTAGTTGTATTTATAAGTGGCCCTATAGCATAAACCCTTATATGATTAAGACTATATTATATAACAAAGACTTTTCTAGTTGTATTCATATTCTTAGTACGTGAACACATATTTAGTAACCATGTGTGTGTATGCTAGAAATTATGTTCTTAGGCACACACAAAGATCATAGCTAGCAGTAGCTCTCTCCCTAGGACATGTATCATGAACATATCTAGGATTGCTACATCCTATTTATCCATTAAGCACGAGACAGAACAATTATTTTAAATTCTAGGAAAATATTGCATCAAACACTTTTTTTATCAGGTTTATTTTCAGAGAATCAATTCTACGCAGAGAAAATATTACAACAAGAATTCTAAAAAGACTATGACAAGCAGAGGATCTCAGATCCTCGTAGGAAATTTCTGTCTCTTTAAGCATATGTTTTTGGATGTAAATGCTTCATCAAACTTCTAAGGTACTTTTTGAGATTAGAAAATTTATATTTTCTGATATCTGGAGAACCTATCTATATTCAGTTGGCATTTCAGTCTGAGCTATTAAATAATATTGATAATCTTACTTTGATTTTCAAGAAACCCTTTAACCATCAGCGTTAAGGAACACTGATGATGTTTTGATTCTTAAATTTTCTCTATGGATTCTTTTTTTTTTATTTTTTTTTTTAATACTTTTTTTTTTTTTTTTTTAATTTTTTTTCAACGTTTATTTATTTTTGGGACAGAGAGAGACAGAACATGAACAGGGGAGGGGCAGAGAGAGAGGGAGACACAGAATCGGAAACAGGCTCCAGGCTCCGAGCCATCAGCCCAGAGCCCGACGTGGGGCTCGAACTCACCGGACTGCGAGATCGTGACCCGGCTGAAGTCGGACGCTTAACCGACTGCGCCACCCAGGCTCCCCTCTCTATGGATTCTTAAATCCTGTACCAATGGGCTACATTTTCCAAATGACTTCTAATAAAGACAACTAATAAAGTGTTCTTATCAAAACAGGGGCAAATGTAGCTACACAAGATAAGATGTGAGGGACTTCTCTTTCAGATACACTCATCCTTCTTATGGTTTATTGCTATATACCGTCTTTTGGATGGAAACCCAGCTTAACATCAGACCTCTACTAAACATTGTGTCAAAAAAAATAAAATAAAACAAACTTCTACTCCTGGCTTCAGTGTAGTAACTTCCAGCAGGTCTATGCCCTCATCAAGTAAAGCTAGAAAAGCCAGATAAAACAGAAGAAACATCTGTATCAAGGCATCTTATAGCTCTCGAGACTGTTAGGACGTGAGTGGCCAAGATCCTGGAGAGAAAATAACTGTAGAACAAAGAGTGTGCATTCTGTGGATATGTTTTCCCCTTATGGAACTTTCCAGTTATTGGCATGGTGCTATAAACTGAGAATCTGGACATAGCACAGCTGCAAAGAGGCAGAGAAACCAGTAGACATCTTGGCATTCCCACAGGTATAGAGAGACACAAGTTAGAGTTTGGATACTGCCAAAGGGATGAGGTATTAAGGGGCCATGTATGTGGTGAGAAAGGAGACAGAGACAAGTAGGCCTATCACTTGGAAGGATTTTCCCCTTTCATTTTCCACAAAGAGCAAGAGGCTAAAGACCTCTGCAACATAAAATGGAAATTCCAGCAATCTTATTGTTCTGAGAAGGGAAAAATAGAATTTGGGATTGCCCAAGGAAGAACAGAACACAGTAAAAACCCAGTTTCTCATTTGGGACCACAGGCAAAGTGCACCCTCAGACTTAGGACAAACCAGAGGTAGGTAGATGGAGCCTTATTAAAACAGCAAAGTCAGTCAGTCTGTGTTGGATCCAGGTGATCTGTTCCACTATGTGTCTAGCCCTCAAGAAAGGCCTTGTTGTCCCAACTGTCAGCCAACAGTCTTTATCTCCTTCAGATTTTGCTCCAACCGCAGAGAGCTGCCTCACCCAAAGGTACACCCTACCCAGAAAGGACCACATCAATGACTCAGATGGGGATGTAAAGAACCAGCTATTTGGGCCTAATATGGAACACCTTTCTCAGATCACATATACTCCAGAGCTTTGCATGGATTTAGCAAGAGACTTTGAAGGGCCTGGATCAAATTTCAATTTCTTCTTCTGCTCAATCCTGTTTACTCTCCCTCCTTTACACAAGTGCTGATGCCTAATGAATATCCTGTACAACAAACTCCATCTCAATGACTGCTTCTGAAAAACTCAACTTGTTTGTGACAGTCTCAGGAGTGATCCAAGAGAGCATGTTGTAACATACGGTTATTGATCTGGATTACTCACTGCTGTGAAAGTGTTGTCATTCCTGGTAGTTAGGGCAGACATTCCCCGACACAATCAGGGAGTCCAATTGTTAAAACCCTCATCAGAGGTGAATTGGAATAATGTACCTATGCAAAGGAATGCACTGAATGGGGTTTGAGAAGTGAAAAAAAAAAGTAACTATAAGGACAGTGAACTGGATGCCTTACTGCTAAGCATCAATGACCTAGAAAACAATAACTCAAAGCTACAGATAATTGTAACTCATGTGTGAAAGCCAAAAAGCCTCTGCAGTAGCTTAGAAAGAGGCTCTTACAACACCGTAGCTGGAGAGTCTAGAAAACTGAGGACCAAGCCCAAGAATTAATAGTCAGAGTGTTCAAGCTCTACTGAAGGATAAGCAGCGAATGAAAGCAGATCTTTTTGGCAATGTAAAGCCTGAATTAGGGAGTTTAGAAAGAAAGAAAGAAAGAAAGAAAGAAAGAAAGAAAGAAAGAAAAAACGAATGCTGACACTTGGAATAAGAACAGCTGGGAATATCCCTCTGATGTCTTACCTCTAGCTGACATTGAGGCTCTACATAAGTAGGAATTGAAGGCTAAGGCAGAGTTGTAAATTGCCAGAGTGTTTAAGTCCTACCACAGTATACACACAGAACCCATTGGAAAAGGGTGGGAGACTTATTGGTTCAAGGCATTTTAAAAAATATCTCTCCAATAAACAGCTCACCACTGAGCTGCTATCTGGGTAAAACTTTCAATGGCCAGACATGACAAAGAATACAAATGTTACAATACAAAGTTAGTTTAGGGAAATCACTAAACAAGTAACTAGTAACAACACCAACTAGTAACAACAACAAATCCTGGGGAGAGGGAAATTTTGATTTGAAGAGTTGTACATTATATTATTTAAAATATCCAATTTTCAACAATAGCAACAAAATATGACAAAGAGACAAGAAAGTATGACTGATATGTAAGGAAAAAAAACAGTCAATAGAAACTGTCACCGAGGAGGCTCAGATATTGGACTTACAGACAAATAATTTATATCAGCTATGTTAAATATATTCAAAGAATTAGAGAAACCCATTTCAAAAGAACTAAAGTATAATAACAATGTTTCAACAAATAGAGCATTAACAAAGAGATATAAATTAGTTTTTTTCTTAAAAAAATGAACCAAATAGAAATTCAGTAGTTGAAAAGTACAACAATAAAATGAAAATTTCACCAGAGATGCTTAACAAGCAGGGTTGTGGGATCAAGCCCCATGTTGGGCTTTGCACTGGACATGAAACCTGCTTAAGATTCTTTCTCTCTACCCTTCTCTCCAGCTCTCTCTCTCTCTCTCTCTCTAAAAAAAAAAAGAAAAGAAAAAAGAAAAAAAAGAAAACAAATAGCACAACAGAAGATGTAGATCTTCTCTTATTAGTAATTACATTAAATGTAAATGAATTGAACACTATAGTCAAAAGGCAAGGATTTGCCTAGTGCATAAAAAAACACTATTCAACTCATATTCAGAGACACAAATAGGTTGAAAGTTAAAAAATTAAAAATTTGAGGGGAGACTAGATGGCTCAGTCAGTTAAGCCTCTGACTCTTGATTTGGCTCAGGTCATGATCTCACGGTTCATAAGTTTGAGTCCTGCATTGGGCTCTGCACTGATAGTGCAGAGTCTGTGAGCCTGCCTGGGATTCTCTCTCTCTCTCTCTCTCTCTCTCTCTCTGACCCTCTCCCACTCAGGCTCAGTCTTTCTCTCAAAAATTAATAAATAAAAACATTAAAAAAAAGAAAAATTTGAGATGCATACATGCTTACATATATTTTGCTGTTGTTAGATGTAATGTTCTACAGATGGCTAGTAAATCAAGTTGGCTTATAATGTTTTTCAATTCTTCTTCCTTATAGATCTTCCACCTAGTTTTTCTATCCACTATTGAAAGGGGAGTATTAACTGTTATCTATTTTTCCCTTTAATTCTATAAGTTTTTGCTTCATATATTTCTGAGCTCTGACATTAGGTTATGGCTTCTTGATGCATTGATTCTTGTATCATTTTTAAATGTCCTTCTGTGCTTCCAGTAATAATCTTACTGCAAAGCTATAATAATACAGTGGATACTCACATAAGAATAGACATATCAATAAATGGAATAGAATTGAGATTTCATACATAAACCCATACATCTGTGGCCAAATGATTTTTGACAAGGATACCAAGTCCATTCAATGGGGAAAGAATTGTCTCTTCAATAGTTGGTCCTGAGATAACTGGATGAGGTTAGACCCCTACCTCATACCATATACGAAAATTAATTCAAAATGAATTGATGACCTACATATGAGAGCTAAAATCTTAAAACTCTTAGAAGGAAACAGGAGTAAATATTAGCAACCTTGGGTTAGACTAAAACTTTCTAGACATGACATTAAAAGCAGAAGTGACAAAAGATAGATAAGTTGAACTTCCTTCAAAGTTAAAAAAAAAAAAACTTATGTGCTTCAAAGGACACAACCAAGAAAAGTCACTTGAGGGGTGCCTGGGTGGCTCAGTTAAGCATCCAACTCCTGACTTTGACTCAGGTCATGATCTCATGGTTGTGAAATCCAGCCCTGCATCAGGCTTCATGTTGACAGCGTGGAGCCTGCTTAGGATTCTCTCTCTCCCTCTCTCTCTGCCCCTCTCATGCTTGTGCTCTCTCTAGCTCTTTCTCAAAATAAATAAATAAACATTAAAAAACAAAAGAAAAGTCACTTGAAAATCACTTGGAGAAAAAAAAAAGAAACAGGAAAATCATTTGAAAAGACACTCCACAGAACATACGAAAATATTTGCAAATAATATATCTGATAATGGGCTTGTATCCAGAGTGGATGAAGAATTCTTACAATTCAACAATTTATTTTATTTTTGTATTATTTTTTTAATGTTTATTCATTTTTGAGAGACAGAGAGAGAGACAGAGCATGAGTGGGGAAGGGGCAGAGAGAGAAGGAGACACAGAATCCGAAGCAGGCTCCAGGCTCCGAGCTGTCAGCACAGAGCCTGACACAGGGCTCGAACTCACAAACCGGGAGATCATGACCTGAGCCGAAGTCAGGTGCTCAACCCACTGAGCCACCCAGGCACCCCTAATTCAACAATTTAAAGACAAATTACCTAGTTTTAAAATGGACCTCATATTTGAAAATATATTTCTAAAAAGACATACAAATGGCTAACAAGCTCATGAAATGTTGAATTAACTCCATAATTAGTCATTAGCAACATGTAAAACAAAACCACAATGAGATATCACTTCCTACCCACCAGGATGGTTACAATCAAAAAGGATAAAAAGTGTTGGTGAGGATGCAGAGAAACTGGAACGCTTCTACACTGCTGGTGAGACTGGCATTTCCTCAAAATGTTAAACAGTTATTACTAGTCACAGCAATTCTACTCCAAGATACATACCCAAGGGAATTGAAAACATATACTCACATAAAACTTGCACATGAAAGTCTACTGTAGCATCATCATTCATAATAAACAAAAAGTAGAAACAACCTAAATGTTCCTCAATTAATGTATGGGTTAAAAAAAAAAATAGTATAATCGGGTGCCTGGGTGGCTCAGACGGTTAAGCGCCGGACTTCGGTTCAGGTCATGATCTCACAGATTGTGGGTTCAAGCCCCGTGTCAGGCTCTGTGCTGACAGCTCAGAGCCTGGAACCTGCTTCGGGTTCTGTGTCTCCCCCTCTCTGCCTTTCCCCCACTTGCCCTCTGTCTCTCTCTGTCTCTCAAAAATAAATAAAACCAAAAAAAAAATGTTTAAATAGTATGTTCATACAAAGTAATAGTAATTGACAATAAAAATGCATGAAGTACTGATACATACTGCAACATGGATAAACCTTGAAAACTGCCAAATGAAGGCAGCAAATCACCAGAGGTCCCATATCATCTGATTCCATTTATGCGAAATGGCCAAAATAGGCAAATCCATAGAATCAGAAAGTAGATTAGTGGTTTCCAGGGAGTAGGAGAGGAGAAAATGGCACTACTGATAATGGGTATGGGGTTTCTTTTTTGGGTGATAAAAATATTTTGGAATTAGATGGCTGTGATGGTTGCACAACTCTCCAAGTATACAAAAAAACAGTTAATTATACATGTTAGAGAGTGAATGTTATGGCATATTCATTATATATCACTAAATATTATGTTTTTAACATAATATAGAGAAAATCGTATCATCTCACAAGTGTAGAAAATGCATTTGATAAAATTCAAAAACTACTCATGATTTTTTTTTTTTAGGTTTATTTATTTTTGACAGAGACAGAGTGCGAGCATGAGCTGGGGAGGGGCAGAGAGAGAGGGAGACACAGAATCCGAAGCAGGCTCCAGGCTCTAAGCTGTCAGCACAGAGCCCGACGCGGGGCTCGAACCCACGAACTGTGAGATCATGACCTGGGCCGAAGCTGGACGCTTAACCGACTGAGCTACCCAGGCGCCCCAACTATTCATGATTTAAAAAAAAAAAACCTTAGCAAACCAGAAATAGAAAGGACTTCCTTAATCTGACACAGATATCCATAAAGTCTTCCTGCAAACATTATAATTAAAGGTGAAATATTGAAACCCTTCTCTGACAGAGGAAAAACAGAAAGCACGATTAGAAAGGAGAAAATAAACTGCCATTTGTAGATGACATAATGTGTACTTAGAAAATCCAAATGAGAGTTATAAAAATCAATATGTGATTTATTTCTACACAAACAGAAAAAAAATTTTTTTGAGTTTCTATTTACAATGACATCAAAAATATCAAATACCCATGAATAAATCTAAGGGAAGATGTGTAATATCTTTCTGGTTGAAATTACCAAACATTTTTGACAAAATTTAAGGAGTAAGTCATTAAAATACTTAATTAAAGATTACCATAGTATATCATTTTGATGGTTTGGAGGCCTCAGTGTTGTAAAGCAATTCTCCCCAGTTTGATTTATGGATTTAATACAATCCCAATTCAAAACAAAACAAAAGAAAACAAAAGGCATTTGTGGCAACTGCAAGGTGATTTGAAAATTTACATAAAATGGAAGGGCCAAGAATAGGCAAACCATCTTTAAGAAGAAAAAGGCTGAAAGACTTACACTATTAAATTTAAAGACTTATTATAAAATTACAGTGGTCCAGACAGAGTGGTATTGGCTTAATTCTATGTCAAATGGAGGGTCTAGATATATATGTACATATAATCAATCACTTGACTGATAACCAAGGTGACATGACAGTGCAGAGGGGAAAGACAGTACTCCAAATAAATAAAGGGCAGTGGGGTCAATTAAATATATGTGCAGGAAAAAAAAAGTTAATCCATAGCTCACACCATACACAAAAATTAGTTCCAGAATATTTTAGGTATAAACGTTAACACTGAAACAATAAAGCTCCAAGAAGAAAACATGGGGGGTGGGGTGGGGGAAAGCTTCTATGTTTTGATGTAGGCAAAGATGTCTTATATAAGATATCAAAAATGAATCACAAAATAAAGGGTTGATAATATGGACCCATTAAAATTACAACCTTCTATTCCACAATAGACACTAATAAGAAAAGCAAGCCAACCAAGTGGGAGATAGTCACAATACATATTCCCAAGAGTTGACATATCCAGAATGCATAATGAAATGAAAATCAAGAACAAAAAGGGAGACTTCCCAGTCAAAGAATGGACAAAATACTTGGACAGACACTTCACAAAAAGGAATATTCACACAACTAAAAGTTTCAGAAAAATCAATCTAACTCATCAGGAAAATGCAACTTAAAACCACAAAAGATCACAGCACCATGAGAATTGCTAAAATGAAAAAGACAGCAACAAGTGCTGGGGAGGATTTGGGGCAACTGCAACTTTCAAACATAGCTGGTAGGAGGATGAATGGGTACAAACACTTTAAAAAACTCTGCTGAATAAACATATGAGCATGTTCAAAGACATGTACAAGAATAGTCGTGGCTCCACTATTCATAATAGCTAGAAACAACTCAAACATCTATCAACAACTGAATAGAAAAAATATATTGGGATATAACCATATATTAGAATACTATACAACAATGAGAATGAAGGAACCACAAAGGTGAAAACATAACGAATCTCTCAAACATAATGTTGAGCAAATGAAGCTAGATACAAAAGGAGTCCATCCTGCTCAATTCCAGTGACATGAATCTCAAAAGTAGGCAAGCCTATCTAAGATGGCAGAAGTCACCTTAGATTGCTTCTCTTAGAAGAGAGGTTTCTTTTGGGTTTCTTTCAGACGACTGAAAGGGGGCTTGAGAGATTTTTCTGGGATGCTGGACCTTTTGTGATTTGCTTCTTCCACTTACCTAATATTTTCAAGGTTAATCCGTGTTGTAGCATGTATCAGTACTTCGTGCATTTTTACTGTCAATTACTATTCCGCTGTATGAATATACTATTTTTTTAAAATCCATACATTAGTTGAAGAACATTTGGGTTGTTTCCACTTTTTGGTTACCATAAACAATGCCACTTATGAACATTTATGTATAAGTTTGGTGTGATCTATTTCTTTAAATTTTTTTTTTCAACGTTTATTTATTTTGGGGACAGAGAGAGACAGAGCATGAACGGGGGAGGGGCAGAGAGAGAGGGAGACACAGAATCGGAAACAGGCTCCAGGCTCTGAGCCATCAGCCCAGAGCCCGACGCCGGGCTCGAACTCACGGACCGCGAGATCGTGACCTGGCTGAAGTCGGACGCTTAACCGACTGCGCCACCCAGGCGCCCCGGTGTGATCTATTTCTTAATCTGGGTGCTGCTTATAAGGATCTGATCACTTTCATAAAATGTATTGAAGTATATATTATTTGTATATGTGCTTGTATGAATAGCATTTTTCAATAAAATTTTGTTTAATGAAATGAAACACAGACACCTACATTGCTTTCCTTTCTCCTGTTGTGGTGAGAAGCAAATCCTGCTGACGTTGCTGCTTTCGTTTTGGACTCTAAACTGGGAGCATGTGAGGAAATCCGGCCAGGAGGCATTCACCATCCCTAGGACTGATTCACAGCCCTCTTTTGCAGCCTCACAGAAGGACCTACAGGGCAGGAGTCCATGACTAGAAGGAAAGAAAAGATGAAAATTAATGTTTTTATAGACTACTTCCTGAAATAACAATGAAATTAAAGAAAAGCTGGCCGCCAGTGCTGAGACATCATCTGAATCTATATTTAGTGTAGTCAACAATTTAAATTTCCACATTAAGTCCTAAAACAAGGATTTCAGCCACCCTATTATCATGATTCTGGGGACAAGAAGCTAGTTCCATAACATATCAGCTCACTATCTCTTGTAGAAGTATTTATCCCAAATGATTTTTTTCCCTCAATTTCGTGTGAAGTAAAACTGTCAAAAAAAAAAAAAGGAGCTCTAGTTAATCTCAAATGGAGTAAATTAACATAGAAATGAAGGTCCCCAAATTGGAAAAGCAGAAGTAGGTCACAAAATAGGTTAATCTCATTTCTTCATCTTCCCTTTGAGAAATTAAAAGTATCTTTGAGAGGCAGACAGAAAGCTGTGCCTTAACCTCCACAGCCTCCCCAGAAAAAAAAGCAGAGACAAGTGGAAACTCAGTTATTTGTCTACAGTAAGAAACTATTTATCTTCGGTTTTTAAAGTTTTTTATCTTCTCAGATTTCTCTTTTATCTTTGGCAAAACAGAAGAATGCAAACAACTGTCTGCTGTTGGTAAGGGTAATGATGCTCTGGGAGCCTGTCTCTACTCAACCGCCAGGCAATCGAACACTTCTGGATCAGAATGCTACAACACGAAGGCCAGGGACTTGTTCCCTTCCAGACACAGGTGGCGTTTCCTACTTTGCAGCAATAAAATGTATCTATCTCTCACCCTGGCTGGTGATCGGGCTAAGCCATTTCAAGTGGTTTCAAGGAAACTGGGGAAAAAAATATACATGTCAGTCAAGGCAAAGCACACCCTGTGACAACCTTAAACGATATCTGGTTCAAACCCTTACTGGAGATGGGCCTAAGAAGATTCTGGGACACGCTCAAGAGCACAATCTTCTTAATGGCAGAAGCGGGAAGAGAATCCAGGTGTTTGAAATTTCAGTTCATGCTCTATCTACTCTTCCATATTGTCTATTCCCACATAAGGATGGAATAATTCAGCTTTAAAAATCCTTTGATGAAACAAGAACATTAAAATTCCCCATTGATACTTCTATGGATTGCAGAAACATGTACCAGCCACTGATAGAGTGATAGAGTCGGATAGAATCTATAAAAGAATCTCGGGAGAGAGATCTTATTATATATAAAAACATGGGGGCGCCTGGGTGGCTCAGTCAGTTGAGTGTCCGACTGTTGATTTTTGGCTCAGGTCATGACATCACGGTTGGTTCGTGAGTTCAAGACCTATTTTGGATTCTGTGCTAACAGCACGGAGCCTACTTGGGATTCTCCCTCTCTCTCTGACCCTCCCTTGCTCAAACTCTCTCTGTCTCCCCCCAAATAAATAAACTTTAAAAAGAACAACAAAAGTATGGAAACGGGGTCCTCAACAATTACACTCAGATGCAAATGCTTTTGGCCTTCGTCTCAGGAATTTGTCTTAAAACTGAGTATCTTTTAGGGGCGCCTGGGTGGCTCAGTCGGTTAAACCTCCGACTTCAGCTCAGGTCACGATCTCACGGTCCGTGAGTTCGAGCCCCACGTCGGGCTCTGGGCTGATGGCTCAGAGCCTGGAGCCTGCTTCCGATTCTGTGTCTCCCTCTCTCTCTGCCCCTCCCCCGTTCATGCTCCGTCTCTCTCTGTCTCAAAAATAAATAAACGTTAAAAAAAAATTAAAAAAAAAAACTGAGTATCTTTTAGAATCCTGATCTCCATATAATTATCTACCTACATTAAAATGTAACTAAATTTATTAATGAAGATGCAGAAAGAGAGGTTTTGCATTTGAAAGATTAGGTTTGGGACATAAAATTATGAATCGGTTCAGGCAAGTTTCTTGGTATAAAGAAGACACTTGACTGCCATCGTGATGTTTATAGGACTTGAGAAAGCATCACTTAAATAGCATTTTAAAATCATATTCCAGAGAAGTTAGAGACTGTATTTTCTCAAATAAAACCGAAGGACATGGTTGAGGAAATCTGGAAAACACAGAATTCTTACGCGATTCCTTTGCGACACTTTGCTAGGTTCTGTTCTAAGTGCTTCATGTGCATTAACTCATTCATTTCTCATTATGGCCCCAAATATACAAATAAAAAAGTTGAAGCACAGGACAAATAAGAAGAGACTTGCCCAAGATCACTGAGGTAGTGAGTGTCAGAGCCAAGATTCAGACCCAGGCAGATTGATCCCAGGACACGCTCAGTCAAACTCTATTTATGTGAGTCTATACTTCAAGAACGCATGTTCCAAAAGCACCACTCAAGGTTAGTTCAAAACTTGATACAGGCTCCAGACCACCACAATAAAGAGAAGTCACAACAAAGCAAATCAAATGCATTTTTTGGTTTCCCATTGCATTTATAAAAGTTATGTTAACACTACACTATAGTCTATTCAGTGTGCAATAGCATCATGTCTAAAAAAGTGGTGTCCATACCTTAATTAAAAAAATACTTTATTGCTAAAAAATGCTACTCATCATCTGAGCTTTCAGCGAGTTATAATCTTTCTGCTGGGGTGCAGGGTCTTGCTGCTGACTCATCAGGACCCTGGGGTACAGGGTCCTGCTGCTGGGGTGCAGGTGGTGGTTGCTGAAGGTCGGGGTGGCTGTAGCAATTTCTTAATATAAGACAACAATGAAGTTTGCCTCATCCACGGATTCTTCCTTTCATGAACAATTCCTCTGTAGCACATGATGCTGTGTGATAGCATCTTACCCACAGTAGAACTTTCAAAATTGGAATCAATCTTCTCAAACCTTGCTGCTGCTTTATAAACTAAGCTTATGTAGTATTCTAAATTCTTGTTGTCATTTCAATAATTTTCGCAGCATCTTCCCAGGAGTAGATTCCAACTCCAGATACCACTTTCTTTGCTCATCCATAAGAAGCAGCCCGTCATCTGTTCATGTTTTGTCCTGAGATTGCGGTAATTCGGTCACATCATCAGGCCCCACTTGTCGTTCTAGTTCTCTTACTATTTCCACCACATTTGCAGTGACTTCCTCCACTGAAGTCCTGAACCCCTCCCTGTTATCCATGAGGCTCGGAATCAACTTCTTCCAAGCTCCTCTTAATGTTAATATTTTGGCCACTTCCCACGAATCACAAATGTCTTTAAGGCATTTGAATGGTTAATCCGATCCAGAAGGTTTTGATTTACTCTTCCCGGATCCATCAAAGGAATCACTATCTATGGCAGCTATAGCCTTACAAAACACATTTCTTAAATAGTAAAGACTTCAAAATTAAAATTACTCCTTGACCCATGGGCTACAGAATGGATGCTGTGTTAACAGGCATGAAAACAACATTAACCTCATGGTTCACCTCCATCAGAGCTCTTGGGTGACTAGGTGCATTGTCAATGAGCAGCAATATTTTGAAAGATTTTTTTTTTTTCTGAGCAGTAGATCTAGCTTAAAATATTCAGTAAATCATGGTTGTAAACAGATGTGCTATTATCCAGGCTTTGCGTTCCATCTATAGAGCACAAGTAGAGTAGATTTGGCATAATTCATAAGGCCTCTAGAGATTTTGGAAGAGTGTAGAAACACTGGCTTCCATTTCAAGTCAACCACTGCCTTAGCCCCTTATAGAGTCAGCCTGTTCTTTGAAGTTTTGAAGCCAGGCCTTGACTTCTCCTCTCTAACTATGAAAGCCCTAGGTGGCATTTTCTTCCAATAGAAGGCTGTTTCATTTATGCTGAAAATCTGTTGTTTAGTGCAGCCACCTTCATTAAGTACCTAACCTAGATCTCTGGGTAACTTGCTGCAGCTTCTACGTCAGCACTTGCTGCCTCCCCTTGCACCTTTATGTTCTAGAGATGGCTTCTTTTCTTAAACCTCATGAACCAACTTCTGCTAGCCTCGCCCTTTTCTTTTGCAACTTTTCCACTTCTCTCAGCCTTCACAGAATTGAAGAGAGTTAGGGCCTTGCTCTGGATGAGGCTTTGGCTCACAGGAATGTTGTGGCTGGTTTGATCTTCTATCCAGACCTCTCAAACCTTCTCCCTATCAGCAACAAGGCTATTTAGCTTTCTTATCATTCATGTGTTCACTGGAGTGGCACTTTTAATTTCCTTAGCACTTTTCCTTTGCATTCACAATTTGGGTGTTTCGCACAAGAGGCCTAGCTTTCGGCCTCTCTTCGCTTTTGATACACCTTCCTCACTGAGCTCAATCATTTCTAGCTTTTGATTTCACGTGAGACACGTGGCTCTTCCTTTCACTTGAACACTTACAGGTCACTGTAGGGTTATTCATGGGCCTGATTTTAATATTGTTGCATTTCATGGAAAAGGGAGAACTGAGGAGAGGGAGAGAGACAGGGGAATGGCCAGCTTGTGGAGCAGTCAGAACCCACACAACACTTACTAAGTTCGTTCTCTTATATGGGTGTGGCTCATGACCCTCGAAAACAAATACAATAGTGCATCAAAGATCACTGATCACAGATCATCATAACAAATATAGTAACAATAAAAAAATGTGAAATACTTCAAGAATTACCCAATGTGACATAGAGACATGAAGTGAGCAAATGCTGTTGGAAAAATGGCGCTGATAGACTTGCTCGACACAGAGTTGCCACAAATCTCCAATTTGTAAAACATGAAACATCTGTGAAGCACAATAATGGAAAGTGCAATTAAACAAGGTATGCTTGTATACACTTTGAGTGGACCAGCCGTATACACGGGGTTGGGCTCTCCCTTCACTCCACAAACTCCTAGTTAACTTGCAATGAATCGGTATTTGCCCAAGGAGCTAAGGAGCACAAAGGAAGGGTAAAGTGATTTCTCTTTCTTTTCCAGGTGTGAGACAGCCCACAGTCATGGTACAAGCCAGGCTTGTCTTCAGCATTCTTTCTTTGCCTTCTAGTTCCTGACCTTCCCAGTTTCTGACATGATCCTGGCCACCCTCACTCCAGCGTCCCACTTAGATAACCGCCCCCCGCCCAGACCATTACTCACTCTTAAACATTTCCTTCCCTTCCTACAATCAAAACTACATTCCTCAAATGATCAGATCCCAATTAGGCTGCCAAAGAAGAAAAGAGATGAAAATAGCACAGAGTAATTCATAATAACCGAGGGACACTTAACCTTCCCAAGGTTTTTGCATCATTAGAAGATGGTTGGAGCAAAGGAATCGCTAGTTGATGGAATGCCAGGTGCCATTTACCAGGGAAACATTCATCCAATAGAGTGGGGTGGGGGAGATCCATGCAAAGCTGTCGAACACGCAGAGCCCAATTCTCTCGAGAGGTTCACGGACTTTTCCTCACTTCTGAGCCCACGTATTTTTGGATGACTCAACATCTATTCTCAGAATCTTGTAGAAGAGCATTAAAATTTCACGCAAGCACCTAGCAGATTGTTTTCATGTTCTAAAGCTGAGTCTTACCTGAGATAAGACCGTTACGGACTCTGATCAAGATCGTTTTCTGTAGGAAAGCATACGTCTACCACTCTAAAACTTCCACACAGCCACTCCTCACTGTCTGATCCTGGGCCAACAATTCACTCACACGAAGACTCACACTTTCCTCATTCGAAAAGTGAGGGGTTTGGAAGGGCTGGTTTCTCACGGTCCTTTTCCTACTAACATTCTATAAATCAAAATTCATTCTTTAACACAATACTTCTCAGAGGAGCAGGGCTAAACCTACCAGCTTTGCTAAATTTCGAAAGGTAACAGACATTTTTTTTTTCCTTAAGATTTGTTCTGGGAATATATAGAGACATTAAAATACCATTAGGCCTTCCATTCTAAAAATAGGACTTAAGAAAAATGTCCAGAGTGTTTCCAAATAGCTCTCTTAAGAGGGGTAACCGACAGAGACCTGTTAGAGCAGGACATGTGAATGGTGATGAGTATTTATAACAAGCAGCCCTTTTAAACAGGGAGCAAAACGAGGAGCCATTTGTTCTTGCTTTGCACGAAATCCAACTGCCTACGAGGGCTTGAAGTATTTGGCTTTTCATCACATGGAACAGTGTGGTGAGACAGGCCACACTATTTTGGATTAGGAGTGTCTATACCCAAGCAGTAAGCAGACTGACATCTGAAAACAGTGCACCGCACAGGCGAAGAGTCAGATTTGGCTATGAGAATACTATTTTAGCACGGGCGATTATTTTAAATTGATGTGGGAAGCGCATTTGGTGTTGTGCCCAAGTCCCTAACACATTTCAACTAAAGTTCAAGCAGAAAACCTGTTGCATCACCTCTGTAACTATTTGTTGAAACAAAGACATATAAAGAAATACATAAATAATTCCACTATATAATGATAGTGAAGCTTTTATTTTCACGAGCAGGGACATTCTAAAATAATTTACCTAAAAAATGGGAGATTTTACCAATATAATTTTTAGTGAACTTATCTACCAAAATTGTTAGCTTTATTTACAGTTTTTAAAATTTTTTTTTTACTGTGCCCTTTAACCAACATCTCATGTCTCCCCAAATCTATACATGTTATTTGCAAAAAAAAAAAAAAAAAAGTTCTGATAAAGAGATAAATTTTAAAGTTCCTGAACAAGGTCACAAAGTAAGCTTACATAGCTATGGGTTTTAAATTTGACAAATCATTTATTTTTTCAATTTCTTTACTTTGGCCTACTTTTTGACTTACAGACAAGTTATAGGAATATTACAAAAAGTTTCCATATATCCTTCATCCAGCCTCCCCCAAGGCAAACATCTTATATAACTACAGTATAATCATCAGAACCAGAAAATTAATATTGGTACAATACCTTTAACGAAGAACTCTATTCCAATCTTCCCAAGACCTCCATTCGGGATCTCACACTGCATTTTGTTGCCACTTTTTATTTTTGGCAAAGAAACCAACCTTTCAATATATTAGAAGAGCTTAGGATTTAAAACTCTTTTACCATTTAAAAAAAAAAAAAGAGTCTCTGTGACAGGCAGACTCTAAGATGGTCCCTAATGATCCTCACCTCCTGTTATTCATGCCTGTTGAAGTCCCTCCCTCTCCTTGAGACTCCTTACAACCAATACAAGGTAATGGGATGTCATTCCATCATTACGGTACATAAGATTATGACTTCTCTATTGCTAGCACACTCTTCCTTATTGGATTTGGTAAAGCAAGTTGCCATATTGGGGGGCTCATGTGACAAGAACTTAACAGTGACCTCTGGGGGTGCCTGGGTGGCTCAGCCGGTTGAGCATCCGACTTCAGCTCAGGTTGTGATCTCATGGTTCATGGGTTCGAGCCCCACGTTGGACCCTGTGCTGACAGTTCAGGACCTGGAGCCTGCTTCTGATTCTGTCTCCCTCTCTCTCTGCTCCTCCCCCACTCATGCTCTGTCTCTCTCTCAAAAATAAATAAACATTAAAAAAAAAATTTAAGAGTGACCTCTGGTCAACAGCCAGCTAGAAATAGGTCATCAGTCCAATAACTCTTGAGGAACTGAAATTCTTCCAATTGTATGATTCAAATAAGACCCCAGCCCTGGCCAATACCTTGATTGTACCCATATGACAGACCCTAAAGCAGAGGATCCAGGTAAGTCATTCCCAGGTTACAGACACCAGAAACTGTGAGATAATAGATGTGTAATGTTTTCTTTCTTTCTTCTTTCTTTCTTTCTTTCTGCTGTATTATTAAGTATAAAGATTTCTTTTTTCCAGTAGATTTTATTTTATTTTTTAAATTTATATGCCAATTAGTTAGCATATAGTGCAACAATGATTTCAGGAGTAGATTCCTTAATGCCCCTTACCCATTTAGCCCATCCCCCCTCCCACAACCCCTTCAGTAACCCTCTGTTTGTTCTCCATATTTAAGAGTCTCTTATGTTTGTCCCCTTCCTTGTTTTTATATTATTTTTGCTTCCCTTCCCTTCCCTTATGTTCATCAGTTCTGTCTTAGAGTCTTCATATGGTTGAAGTCCTATGATATTTGTCTTTCTCTGACTAATTTCACTTAGCATAATACCCTCCAGTTCCATCCACATAGTCGCAAATGGCAAGATTTCATTCTTTTTGATTGCTGAGTAATACTCCATTGTATATATATACGTACATACATATATACACGTATATATGTGTATCTATACACGTGTATATATATGCGTATATATACACGTGTATGTATATGCATATATATATACACGTGTATATATATACACGTGTATGTATACACGTGTATATATATATATACACGTGTATGTAAATGCATATATATACACGTGTATATATACACGTATATATGTGTGTGTGTGTATACACACACACACACACACACACACACATATATATATATATACACACACACATACCACATCTTCTTTATCCATTCATCCATCGATGGACATTTAGGTCCTTTCCATACTTTGGCTATTGTTGATAGTGCTGCTATAAACATGGGGGTGCATGTGTCCCTTCGAAACAGCACATCTGTATTCCATGGATAGCTGCCTAGTAGTGCAATTGCTGGGTTGTAGGGTAGTTCTATTTTTAGTTTTTTGAGGAACCTCCATACTGTTTTCCAGAGTGGCTGCACCAGCTTGCATTCCCACCAACAGTGCAAAAGAGATCCTCGTTCTCCGCGTCCTTGCCAACATCTGTTGTTGCCTGAGTTGTTAATGTAAGCCATTCTGACAGGTGTAAGGTGGTATCTCATGGTGGTTTTGATTTGTATTTCCCTGATGATGAGTGATGTTGAGCATTTTTTCATGTGTCGGTTGGCCATCTGGAGGTCTTCTCTGGAGAAGTGTCTATTCATGTCTTTTGCCCATTTCTTCACGGGATTATTTGTTTTTTGGGTGTTGAGTTTGATAAGTTCTTTATAGATTTTGGATACTAACCCTTCATCTGATATGTCATTTGCAAATATCTTCTCCCATTCTGTCGGTTGCCTTTTAGTTTTACTGATTGTTTCCTTTGTCGTGCAGAAGCTTTGTATTATGATGAGGTCCTAATAGTTCATTTTTTGCTTTTGTTTCCCTTGCCTCCGGAGACGTGTTGAGTAAGAAGTTGCTGCGGCCAAGATCAAAGAGGTTTGTGCCTGCTGTATCTTCAAGGATTTTGATGGCTTCCTGTCTTACATTGAGGTCTTTCAAACATTTTGAGTTTGTTATTGTGTATGGTGTAAGAAAGTGGTCTAGGTTCATTCTTCTGCATGTCGCTGTCCAGTTTTCCCAGCACCACTTGCTGAAGAGACTGTCTTTATTCCATTGGATATTCTTTCCTGCTGTCAAACATTAGTTGGCCATAGGTTTGTGGGTCCATTTCTGGGTTCTCTATTCTGTTCCATTGATCAGAGTGTCTATTTTTGTGCCATAAAGTATGAAGATTTCTAATTACACCACCTAGAGACAATTTTATCCAGTGCTCTGTTTGGCTGCCAGTCTCTTGTCTCTCTCTTCAACAATGGTGAGGTGGATGTACTTTCCACAGGGAAGAGAAATCCATGGTTTATTGCCTTTGCTAATAACAAAAATGTTGGACACAGCCGTGTGGCAAAGCTGTTGCCATTGGCAAATCAGGATGTTTCTCTCTGTTGGTGATCACACCAACTCTTCCCAGGTTAGCACCCTCTGGTCACCATACATAGATTACCAGTGTCAAACTTGATGAAAGCAGTCATCTTTCCAGTCTCCAGTTTCTGAATGGTCATTCACCTTGAGGAGGGGATTAGGATAACAGAAGATGCAAGCATCATGGGTCATCGGATGAGGGATTCCTTTTGTCACCACAAAACATGCTTCTCACTTTGCATAACCTACATGTGGCTTCCTCAGGTATAATCCAATGAACAGCAAAGCGACTCTTGGTGGCACCCTTGTCTCACATCAGAAGAGAAATAATGGGGAATGTCAGGGTATTTTTTGGTCACATTGGTCTGAAGGTCTTTAAAACCAAGGAGAATTTAGACAGAAATTCTCCCCAGCCTTTGTCAATGCTGATGACATCCATAAAAACATCAGGGGAGGTTATATCAGTTCAGACCTTGCCATCAATCTTCATAAAACACTACGTACAGATATTCTTTACTTCATCTCCTGTTAGGGCATACTTAAGTCTGTTCCTTAGGAAAATAATAAGAGGGAGACATTCTCTCATTTTATGGGGACTAGTAGATGGGCGAGGGGCAAACATACCGGTCAGTTTATCCAGCATCCAAAGCTTTGGAGCTGCTACACGCTTTCAATGCTTCTTGGGACCATGAGCCATGGCTGTGCTAGGCATGAAAAGAGTTCGGTGTGCGTTGTTTTAAGCTGCTAGATTTGTGGTAATTTGTTATGCAGTAGTATGTAAATAATATACTTTTCTTTGATATATCGCTTGGTCAGAGACTGCTACTGAGTTAGATGTGCCACTCATTGATGAGACTCATACAGTCATTTTTGAAAACCATATTCCTAAATTTTCTGTTAGGGTGAGCTATTCCGTCAACAATGCTCACAGAGTCCTCGTCACAGGCAGCTCCCAGAGCTGCAGACCTTAGCATGAAAAGAATGTTAATGCTGGAAATGTCTTACAAGATAATTGGCTCCTATTTCCTCCTTTTACATTGTGAGGAACATGAAAACTAAAAAAAAGAGTTCTCATAGTCAGATAGTATGACTCCAGCCAGGGCTCCAAAATGCATCACCTAGCTGGTCTCTTCTCACAGACGTGAGCCACAGGTAAGTAACATAGGAGTAAACCTACAAATGACACAGGAGCATGATTTCATCACCACTGCTGGAATACACAAAACAACAGATGGCTTGTTCTCTCTTTGATGAACCAACAACATCAGCTTCCTATGCCAGCACATTCCGTTGGCCTCAAGAGACCTCATAAGAGGTATGGCTTAGATGGGGTATGACAGAGGTAGGAAAGAGGTTTCTTTGGTTCCCAGCTTCACTAGCTATGGAGATGGAAAAGTGCACAAGAGAATGTTTTATGTCATTGTCCCACATCAGAGGAGAAATAATGGGAAATGTCAGGATGTTTTTTGGTCACATTGGTCTGAAGCGCTTTAAAAACAAAGACCATGTCTGTCTTATTTTTCCTTTGAAATAGCCACGGTTCCAGAGGGAAAGCAAGTAGGATCACTGCAGAGCGTTTAGTGAAAGAGCCACTTAACAAAGGCGCTGGCAGGGTTTAGAAAAATCAACAAGGGGTAGTACAGTATGCTGAGACAGGTTACTGTTAGCATCCCAGTCTTAAGGAACAAGGGAAGGAGCAGTCATTGGAACCTAGAGAAAGCCATATGGAGAAGGCTTCCTGTACCAGCCACAGATTCTCGTGGTGGAATGCAAGCCAACCACGCAATCTGGCAAAGAAAGAAGTACGGGATTACTACACACCCTGACTCTTCCCATATGCTGATGTCCTGTTGGTGGCTCCCGCTGGCTGAGCCCCACAGCAAGGGAGAAAGTAGCATGATTGAAAGCCCCCTGGGGACAAGAGTGAAGTGGAGGATGGTGGCAAGTGGACATCGAGAAGCAAATGAGAGGGGAGCGCCAGGGTGGCTCAGTCTGTTAAGTGTCCAACTCTTGATTTTGGCTCAGATCATAATCTCAAGGTTCATGAGATTGAGTCCTGCTTCAGGCTCTGTGCTGACAGCATGGAGCCTGCTTGGGACTTTCTCTCCTACACGTGCTCTCTCTGCAAATAAATAAGTAAACTTAAAAAAAACAAAAAAAAGAAGTGGTAAATGAGAAATAGCCAGCATGCTGCTGTGTGCCCTGTATCTAGTGGGAGCTCAGCAAGGGATAAAACACAATGTGGGGTGTGATTAGATTGTTAAACTATTATTAGCTTGAAATCTGGGAGTATTTATACCACAGAAATCAGCCAGTGCCACGAATGATTGTTTTGTTTCGTTTTTTGGTTCAGGGAGCCAGTTTACTAGCAAACCACTAGATGAAAATATCAATCATGTCATCTCTTACAGAAGAGAAAATGCTCTTATCTCCTCTGAAAGGAAAAGTACTATCATGCACTTCTCGAACCAGGTAAAGACATTACGCCAATATTAACTCACTATCCACTAACCCCCCCCCCCCCACCACCACCACAGCCACGACTTCTCCCTTGATATACATGGTTTTCTTGGTGGTAATACCGTCCACCTAAGTCTGCAAGCCCAAAAGCCTTTGCCTCACCCTCAACCTCACCGTTCATATGCAACTAATCACTACGTGCTATTAATTCTACTTCTTAAAATTCCCTAAAATATGTTTGTTCTCTCCCCACTTTATATCCTAGCAAAATTGAACTAGTTGTAGTTCCCCTAATATATCCTAGATCTAGACAGTTGCTCTACCTGAAACGTCTTCTTTTTCTACCTTGTTCACATGGCGAACTTCTATTTATCCTACAAAACCAATTCAGCCGTTGCTTCCTCCCTGGGAGAAGCCTTCTCTAACAATGCAGGATGGAAAGAGGGCTTCCTTTGTCTGTCTGTAACCCCCACACTTTGTGAACTGATCACATTGTACAATTTGATTGTTTTCATGTCTGGTCCCCTATTATGCTGAGTTCCTTGAAGGCAGAACTGTATTTTATTCATTTCCACATCCCCAACATCAAACTATGCACCTGGCACATTGTAGGTGCCAACAAATGCTTGCTAAAGGCATAAATAAATTGGAAACACCAACAGATGTCCAGGTCTCCCTCACCTCCTAGATTCTCATATCCTCACAGATCTCAGTGAAGTTCTCCTAAACAAGGCTCTGCTTAAAATTACACATCTTGCCACCAAAGCCCATTCTCCCAAAGCTCTCCAATTCCTTGCTGGATTTTTTTTTCCATCGCACTTTTCACTATGTGATATACTACTATCTATTTATTTATTTAATTTTTTTTATTATCTATTTATTTGCTTATTGCTTATTTCCCTTCACTGTAATAAAAGTCCCGCGAGGTCAAGGATCTATTTTGTTTGCGGCTATATACCCAGTATGTACAGTCAGCAAATATTTTTTGAAAAAACAAATGAGTCACATGCAGGGGATAATTTAGTGTCCTGCTTGGAATAAAGCTGTCAGTACCAAAGTTGGGAGCAAACCATAACTACCTAACTCCCAACTACAGATTATACAAGAACTCATGCCGGTCTTGCTCATATGATTTCCTCCCCATTAGGTCAGCAAATTTTACACGTGCTGTTCAATCTCGAAATAATTCTCGTGTAAGAGGAAAACGCTCTTAAAATGTTAATAAAATTGCTAAGGATGAAAACTCTACAGATTAAGTGTCTTGTTAATATGCCAGCAGTAAGGGGTCGCCCTTAAAATAGAAGAACAAAGAAATAAAGATAAACACAGCTTGAATTAAGATAAGTGTGAATAATGTAAAACCACACAACCACCCCTGAAAGGAAATATAAAATTCCATTCAACTTCTAACTGACAGGATCCTGATTCTCATTAATACTTGGCATATTTACCAGGGCCCATGGAATAGAGGATTAACGAATCACACAAGAAACTTGCAATTGTTAAATTATTTTTGCAGCTGTTTTGATTTTTGTACATCATGAAATGACGCCTTACATATGGATCTTCAAATGAATTGAATCAAAAAGATTAAATCTAAATTCTAGTCACAGCCACGTAATACCAATGAGCTTTTGAGGAGAAAAGTAAACAAATGATTCCACAGAGCTTCATAAAATATGTGTGCTTGAGACACCATCAGTGATGTGACAGGACACAATCACAAGGAGCCGAGCTATCATGGCCGGATTGTCTAGCTTTATGTCTTTGTAAAATAAAAATAATATGAGTTATTCGACTATATCTCACCCACATTTGGGGCCATTTTGGCTCATAAAATGGAAGCTTACTTACCATTTAATCTTTTATGTCTAATGCTGAAAAGCAGACAACATCAACTGTGTTGCCTGAAGTTGAAAAGCAAACAGACACAATTGACCATCTGAACAGCCATGTAGTCAACACTGGTATGGCTGAAAAGACTGCTGCTTCCAAGTTAGTTGGTACAATCAGGGAAGCAAGTGGCAAATGGCTTTCAGGATATTTACTTGGTAATAGCAACAAAGTTTATTTATTTGACTAATGACCTATATAAAATTTTAAAATTATAATTATTAAAAAATGTCAATCTGTAATATTTCCATTTATTCCCAAATGTGACATAATAGAGTTCTTGGGACATAGAAAAAATCTTTAATAAAATAAATTAGCAGTATGTAATTACTTTCCACTTAGAAAAAAATTAATACAATAAGCTTATGCTGACTTTATATAATTTATGAATACTTCAAAAAAAATGTTAAGTCTATTTATTTGTTTTGAGAGACAGAGAGAGAGAGTGGGGAAGTGGCAGAGAGAGGAGGGGGGAGAGATAATCCCAAGCAGGCTCCGCACTGTTAGCACAGAACCTGATCTGGAGCTTGATCTCACAACCCTAGGTCTATGACCTGAGCCAAAACCAAGAGTTAGATGCTCAACTGACTGAGCCACCCAGGAGCCCCCCAAAAAATGGTTTTAAAACAAATTATATTTTCTAATAGCTTTCAAGATGACTTCAGGGTTGCATTTACATAGGAGATTGGCCCATGCTGTCTTATAAAATAACACATTTAAGAATACAGTAAGCTCTCCAAAATTACATTAGAAGCAGACAAATTTTAATTTCTTATTAAAACATTATCAGTAAAATTTAACTCAGAAATGGTGTAGCAATATAATGATGTGCAGTAGTAGGAATTGTGAGTATAAATTTGGTGATGAGGGAGAGGCTTGATAATTCTAGTATAGCAAATATTTTTTTAATCATTCCGGTAATCAACATACTTCAACATAATAAAGGGCATATATAAAAAACCCACAGCCAACAACATATTCAATGATTAAAAAAAAAACTGAGAGTTTTTCCTACAAGAGCAGGAACAAGACAAAGATATCCACCCTCACTACTATTATTGAACGTAATACTGGAAATCCTAGCCACAACAATCAGAAAAGAAAAAGAAATAAGAAGCATCCATATTGGCAAGGTAGAAGTTAAACTGTTGCTATCTGCAGATGACCTGGTACTATATACAGAAAATCCTAAAGAGTCCACCAAAAAACTATTACAAGTAATAAGTCAAGTCAGAAAAGTTGAAGGATACAAAATTAGTCCTCATAAATCAGCCGTATTGCTATACATTAATAACAAAATAGCAGAAAGAGAAATTAAGAAAACAATTCCATTTACAATTGCACTGAAAACAATAAAATACCTAGGAATAAATTTAACCAAGGAGGTGAAAGACTTGTACTCTGAAAACTATAAAACATTGATGAAAGAACTGAAGACAACACCAGCAAATGGAACAATGTTTCACACCGATAGGTGGAAGAATTAATATTGCTAAAATGTCCATACCCCTCAAAGCGATCTATAGATTCAATACAGTCTCTATCAAAATACCAAGACATTTTTCACAGAGCCAGAACAAATGATACTAAAATTTACATGGACCCACAGAAGACCTCAAATAGCCAAAGAAATCTTGAGAAATGAGAACAAAGCAGAGGTACCACAATCCCAGACCTCACGATATATTACAAAGCTTCAGTAACCAAAACAGTACAGCAGCAGCACAAAGAATAGACACAGAGAGTCTAGAAATAAACCCACAATTTTATGGTCAATTAATTTACGACAAAGGAGGCAAGAATATATAATGGAGAAAAGTCTCTTCAACAAATACTGTTGGGAATACAGGGCAGATAAATGCAAAAGAATGAAACTAGACCACTTTCTTACACTATACACAAAAATAAACCCAAAACGGATTAAAGACCTAAATGTGAGACCTGAAACCATAAAATTCCTAGAAGCAAACATAGTAATTTCTCCAATATCAGCCATATAAACATTTTCCTTGATATGTCTCCTGAGGCAAGGGAAATGAATGCAAAATTAAACTATTGGGACCACACCAAAATAAAAAGCTTTTGCACAGTGACAGAAACCATCAACCAAACAAAACAGAAACTTACTGAATGGGAGAAGATATTTGCGAATAATACATCAGATAAGGGGTTATTATCCAAAATACATAAAGAACTTACACAACTGAACAACAACAACAACAACAAAAAATCCAATTAAAAAATGGGCAGAGGACCTGATGGATATTTTCCCAAAGAAGACATATAGATGTCCAACAGACACATGAAATGATGCTCAATATCACTAATCAGGTTTAGAAGGTGAGAAGAATGAGAAAAAAAAATTGCAAATCTTGCATCTCTAAAGGAGGTGATGAAGTTTATATACTCCCAGAAAATCACATATCATCTTGGACTACCATATCAATAATACTAAGTTATTATATATGGAGAAGTTACTGCGCACCAGGTAGGGGAAACCATGTATGGGCACTTTGCATAAATCATTCTGTCGAATACACACAAACACAGCCTATAAAGGGGGTATAATCACCCTCATCATAGAAATGAGTAAACCATGGGCTCACAAGACTAACTAATATGTCCAAGGCCCTTTAACTGGCAATTGACAGAGCTACAGATTGAGTCAGTGTTCATCTGCCCCCAAACTTTAAGTGCTTTCTCCGTAGTTACCAGATTAAATTTTCTAACTTCCAGCAAACATAGTTATTTGGGAAAAAGCACAATAGTTCTTTTGAGGAAGCTCATTCAAGGAAATTCATTTGATCCTTACCACAATCCTACAGGGACTGAGTACACTACAGAAAACTGTCCTGTAGTCCTAGGTTTGAGATATAATCTTTAATCTCAACTAATCCAGGTAGATAAAGATTATTTCATCTCCACGGATATTAAGAATTTCTACAAAGGACCTAGTGACAAATTAATACTCCAGAGGGGGGAAAGAATCAATAGCAAGCATGTCCAGTTTTTAATGTTAAGGACTCATTCCATGAGCACAGAGTTTCTCTACAAAGTATTAGAAGATGTGAGTGGAGTGACCATCATCCCACATCAGCAGGTCTCCTGGGTGTCTTCTACAAGCAAAGCTGGACCTTCCAAGGCAAACTGACTTCCCTACAGCTTTGATAATGTTATAGGCTGATTATTTAAACAAGGTTGGAATGAGAGATAGTTACACATAGAAAGCATGTGGATGGTTTCTCTTCCAGACACCTTAATTGTATCTTGTGTATCAAAAAGCCATCCAGAAACAACTGTTATTCTCCTGGCCCAGAAATTGTGAATTTCTCTCTAGTTACTTGCTGATATTTTTAAGCTAGTCCTTCTAACTCATATTTTTATGACTACCCATATCATTTTATGATACACATATTTATTCATAGCAATCTTAGTGTAAATAGAAATTATTAAAGTTCGTTGTTATATATGTAGTTAATGAGCATCTGAGGGGGCAGGTTAAAAATTACTATTTATATATCCCACTAGATCTTTTTAAACTAAATTTTAAATATTACCAAATAGCTATTTTGTCTATAATAGAATATAAGCAATGCTCCATTATTTGAACAGTAGAAAAAATTAGTATAATGGATGATATTATGTGAAAAAGAAGAAAAATGTTTGAACTATTTTCTAAAATACATTTTACCTTTATTAACTTGTTTTGCTTATTAAATCTAGCTACCTGGGTCTATGCACACACTAAATGACAGCAGGAAGCACTGGTCTGAAAGCGTAATTATAAAGTTAAGTATAATAATAAATGTAATAATAAAAAATAGGATAAGTCTCCAAAGTATACCTGAAGTGACTATAAATTATTATCCATTATAACAGAAAATGGAAAACACTTACATTAGAGCATTTCTCAGGATGAACCGGGTCAGAAGAGAAACAAATTTTACCTAAAAGTGCCTGGAAGGCTATGAGTAGCATCACTAAAATTTCACAGTTGATTGAAGTGAGAGTGGAGGTTGAGTTACCATAAGGATGACCAAAGGGAATTCAGAGTCTCCAGGAAGCTGAATGCACTCTCTTTCATTGTTTTATCTACGTACAAGATAAGGCTGAGACGTGTGGCTTTGGGCCCTGCTTCCTCACCGGCTGCAGTGTGTTGAATGGATGGTCCCAAAATGTGTCCACGTCCTAACTTCTGGAACCTGTGAACGTTGCCTTATTTGGATAAAAGGTCTTTGTGGGTGTAATTAGAACCTTGAGATGATGAGACCCTCTTGGGCTACCTAAACCAATGACAAGTGTCCTCATAAGAGAAGAGAGACACACAGAGAGGGCTGTGTGAAAATGGAGGCAGAGAGTAGAGTGATGTGGCCACAGGTCAAGGAAAGCCTGAAACTACCAGAAGCTGACAAAGGGAGACAACGTCCCCTGCCCCCCTCAGAATCTCCAGAGGGAGCATGGCCCTGTCAGCTTTTAGACTTCTCGTTTCTAGAACTGTGAGAGAATAAATGTGTAAGCCACTCAGCTTGTAGTAATTTATTATGGCAGCTCTAGAAAACTAATCCAACCATCATGTCACACTCCCACTGCTTCACTCTTATCACCATGAAAGCCTGCTCTGCATAGGGTTCTTTCGAGTGAAATGTTTTCCTGAACACAGTATCTGATCATAGCTCTTTACTTATTTCTACAATAATCTACTGTTTCTGTTTTACCCAGATTTTATTCTGTGGCCATTCAGGCATTTTCCAGTTAAAACAATAAACGCCTGTGTCCTGTTCCAAACACATTTTATACACTAATTAAATTAGTACAAATAGGGGCACCTGGGTGGCTCAGTGTTAAGCATCTGACGTCAGTTCAGGTCATGATCTCGCGGTCTGTGAGCTCAAGCCCTGCATGGGGCTCTGTGCTGACAGCCCAGAGCCTGCAGCCTGCCTCAGATTCTGTGTCTCCCTCTCTCTCTGCCCCTCCCCCACTCACACTCTATCTCCCTCCCTCTCTCTCTCTCCCTCTCTCTCTCTCTCTCAAAAATAAACATTAAAAAAAATACTGCAAATAATATGCAATCTATTTACACTTGAAAATGCATCTCATTCTAACATTACTATTCCAAAGATACCTTAACATTTTAATTCAGAAAACAACTGATGTTCCATGTAATTTTGTATTTAGTACATGCTTTGAAAAATTTTTTAAGATGTATACCTAGTAAATTTAAAATATTCCATAACATACTTTTAATTGATTTACTCTTATTGAAAATTATTTCAATATAATAATGTAATATTGAAGTTATGCTATTTCAGTAAGGTGAAGGTGGTCAAATTAATGTACAAATTTCCAGTTATAAACTAAATAATTTATGGAGATGTAATATACAGCATAGTGACTATAGTTAATAATACTCTATTGTATTTAAAAGTTGCTAAGAGAGTTGATTTTAAAATTTCTCATTCTAGGGGCACCTGGGTGGTTCTGTCAGTTAAACGTCCAACTTCAGCTCAGGTCATGATCTTGTGGTCTGTGAGTTCGAGCCCCACATCGGGCTCTGTGCTGACAGCTCAGATCCTGGAACCTGCTTCAGATTCTACGTCTCCCTCTCTCTCTGCCCCTCCCCTATTCACGCTTTGTCTCTCTGTCTCTCTGTCTCCGAAAAATGAATAAACCTTAAAAAAATAAGCAAAATAAACTTCTCATTCTAAGAAAAAGGAAATATGCCACCGTGTGGTGCTGCATGTTAACTAGACTTACTGAGGTGGTCATTTGGCAATATATGCAAATGTTGAATCATTATGTGGTATGCCTGAAACCAATATAATGGTTGTATCAATTTTATATCTCAAAAAAAAAAAGAAATGAGGTTACAAGACACATACACAAGCATGCTCACTCACAAATGCTTCCCCACACCCAAAATAAGAAAATTCTTTCCAATCTTATTTGATAGAGCACTAGACAGTCTCTGTTTGTCCTTCTGCATCTACCCCACACCCTCCTCACCTGCTGTGGGTTCCAGTGTTGACCATAAGAACCACCTAGTGTCTCACCTTTACCTGATTTAGAGGATGAGATTTGGCACTTAGGACCTGATGATATTTAGACGAGATTTGGGATCTCATCCATTGTGCTCACATCAATAACACACCCTTGCCCAATAGCTGTGGGTGAGTTGATCTGCTGGGAGGTCCTGGCAGGGGAGAGGGCAGGAGAGTGAGGTTGGGGTATTTATTTCTTCTTCTCTGTCCTGCAGGGCTGAAGGGCTGGCAGTGGCTGTGCTCCTCTGTCTCGGGTCACAGCACTTGGCTTGTTGGAAGACCTCTTACCCGCAGCTCTAATTCTCTCCAGGTGCTGTCCGCCCTTCTCCCCTTCCAAGTCCTGGGTGGTGGAACTGCATCCCCCTATCATGAGACCCTAGTGCCTCTCATCATTTATTTGTTCTCTTAACCTGTCCACACCTCCGTAAATCTTCTCTTCAATAAACTCTTTTCAGTCACCCCTTTGAGTGTGCTGTCTTCTGCCAGACCCTCACTGAAACAGCTACTCAGTATCCCAGCTGATCGCCTCAACCTAACATCCTGACTAATTTCTTCCCAGAAATAAAACTACTGTAGGTTTAAAAAAAAAAAAAACCTAGAGTTTTTCTAGTTTAAAAGAATCGCAACTGGCTATGACTGGCATGAGATATTTTCTCCTTTAACAAAAATATACGGTGGTGGCTTGGGATGATCTCATTCCCCCTCAGTCACTTCTGCTACAACTGACTCTTATCACTGAATGATTTTGGTTCCAAAATACCTGTCATCGCCATCACCGACGCACTCAGGGAAGGCGAGGCTACAGCCAAAAAGCATGATATGTTGATAGCAACTGAGGCGATGGAGGTACATGAAGAACTTGAGGAACTTCTCCATTTCCATGTTTTTGACAAATGAGAAGACAGGTGTTAGCGTGGTGTGGTAGGGCAGCATCTGACACTGGCTGTGGGTGATGGTCATACAGGCACCTGGGAAGTCAAGATATTTATATTTAGGAGCAGGCATGACAGAATCATATGTTTGCAAACTCATTTGACATGATAGACTGACAATGTTAATAATATAAAATACATTCTGCAAATAAGAATGACTCTAGATTCTAGATTCTAGATTCTAGACACCCACATACATACAAATAAATGTGTGTGTGTGTGTGTGTGTGTGTGTGTGCGTGCGTGTGCACGTGCCTACATGCACATGATAATGAAATCAAGCTACTAATATTCACAAAGGGGTAGCATCTGTGTCCTGGGCAAATGTATAGAAAAATACACTCTCACAGCCAGCTGATGGGCATATAAGTTGGCAAATACTGTTTTGGATTACAGCTAGGCAGGACAATATGTATCCAAAAAAAAAAAAAAGTTTTAAATGCATACCCTTTGACACTGTGATATTTCTAATACTTTTATCCTAAGGAAATAATCATGGTTGTGAACATGGATTTATCTACATGGATCTTCATCTCTGCATAGTTTATAATTTTTTTTTAACATTTTTAAAGTTTATTTATTTATTTTTTGAGAGAGAGGACAAGCTGGATACAGGCAGAGAGAGAGAGAGGAAAGAGAGGATCCCAAGCAGTCTCTCCACCGTCAGCACATTGGGCTCAAACCCATGAACTGTGAGATCATGACCTGAGCCAGAGGCAGACGCTTAAGTGACTGAGCCCTACTGGTGCCCCCTATAATAAAAAGATAGCAATCACCTAAACATTCACCAATGGGAGTTGCTTAAAAATACTATGAAACAAACAACAGAATACTTAACTATATGAAAGATGCTTTAGAAGACTATTTAATCACATAGAACAGTGCTTGTAGTAAATAAAAATAGCAAGTCACAAAACAATTTGCATACCATGATCCTATTTTTAAAAATATATGGTTACTCAAAGGTTTCCAATATTGTCCATGCTAACAGTTCAGGGTCAGCTCAGAGCCTCCGATTTAATTTTCCTCCATAATTGGCTCACTACCACCTCCATAGCCTCTCTTTCTCCTTCATTCCCTAAATTTGCATGGTTGGTGTCATATAAATAAAAATATTAATATGAATCCAGGTGATGGGATATTAGGAGACTATTCTATTTTGCTCTTTGAATTCTGTATTCTCTTATTGGTTTATATAAAGATTTATTACTTTTCATTTAAGAAGGTGATAATTAAAATTTTGGTTATTATTTAAGCAAGCTGCTACTTGAACCCAGAGTCTTCAGGTTTCGGAAACACAGTGGAAGAATTAATTCTAATTATGTTGAGGAGGATAAAGGCAAGGGAACAGAGCTCAACAAGAAAGGAAACATCTCTTCTGATATATAACTCCCAGTCAAAGAAATAAAGGGAAAAACCTCTCCAAACCTAAGGCCAATTTCATTTTAATAAAAACAATGTTTAACAATAATTCTGCATCTCTGACAAAATGGCCGAACAAACCCTTTGATCTGTAATACAGAGCAAATACAGCCTATCACAGAAGGATTCCAGACCTCCTCTTCTGCTTGTTTCCTTCACATAGGTCACCTCAGAGACTTCACTTCTTATCATCTCACTGCCCTTCCTAGTCTCCTAAGTACACTGCCTAATGTCACATCTCTTTCAAACCTCTCTGAAAACTGCCCAAACCGTGTAAGAAGTCTTTCCCCCAAATGACCAGATTGTAGCCATTAGCTCAGAGTCTCATTCTTCATGAAAACACACACTTCACCACTGTTTTTATTATCTAACCCAAAATGCGCTGAGCTCAGTGGGGCAGGATCAAAACATGATTTTCCTTTTCAAAGCCAATCAATGACATGTGGAATTTCTCTCATCCTAGAACATAGAGGAGACACGGCCAAAAACTTAAGGGCACAACACTTTTTTCGACCTCCTCAAACTCAAAATACAACATGGGAAAGACAGGAGTCAGAGAAGAAGAAAATCCAAGTCAAAATAATACTCAGACAGAACACAAACAGACACATAAACACATAAATTCAGCCTCACGTGAGTGCTAAGGTCAGGGGTTCCGGGCATGTTGCATGAATATGACCGTCATGTCATTTGGTGCGGGAGGTTAAAACACATTTCAGTGTGGGAGATAAGCACAGGCAGAGTGATCATACAGACAGTAAACTTCAAAATGACACAACTGTATGTATTGTGCTACAAGCAGAGATGCTTACTTAAAAGACCTGAGAGTAAGAGTTTGACTCCACCAAAAAAGGTGAAAAAAAATTGGTGGAAAATTCAGTCTCAGGAAGACATGTATTGAAAACCAGCAGGTGCCAAGCACCAAACCAGGTACTCAGAGGCCCTCGTTCACAATGATCTCATTTTCACAACCTGCTAAAGTGGTATCACATCTATAGTATACATGAGAAAACTCAATTGCAGAAAGGCTAAGACATCTGCCTGGCTATGCAGAGCCATTCTGTGAAAATTCCAGATCTTCAAACTTAGGTCTTCTGAATAACTTCTGTTTGGAACCACCCTAGGCTAACACCAAAGGGGTTATTATGTTAAAAACATATCTTAAAGAATATAATTCCTAATGGCCCATGAAAGGAAAAGACTAAAAAGCATGTAATGCCATGTCATCGATCTGAATTTATATTCATAGATAATGCACCCATGTATACTGACCAGTATCATTCATTTTATATTACATTATTTTCTGTAGGGCTCACAGCTTTGGGGTTTATACACTTGATGATAAACTAAATTTGAAGTGAGGAGATGATCAAAAGGCTAATTTATCCTCACCTAGCCAAAGAATATTGAGAATCAATATTGAGAATACTGAGAAATGAATTTTAAGAAATCATTTGAAAAGTACAAAATAGTAAGGTAACTCACATTTGGTGTGCTACTGTGTTATGGCATTGTGAGCTGCACACACACACATGCACAAAAGGTATTTCCTTCTCAGAGGACAGCAAGAGTTCCCATAAGCATATCATCCAAAGTGCTCCTATATCCCTCAATAACATCATCCTATTTTATTTTCATTATAGTATTAGAACTACCTCATACAATCTTGTCTGTCTATCTATCTATTTACTCCCAGCGTTCTTCCACAATGATAGAAACCACTGGGATACCAAAGAGTAGACAATAGTTATTCACTGCATGAATGCAAAGATTCAATGGAACAGATTGTCCCCACTAAAAGATTTCTTCCTGAAAAAGATAGTAGATGTGAATGAGCCAGTATATCTCAGACCCAAAGGCACCAATGTTGATGGCTAATACTGCAACTATTGTTTTTAATTATCTGTTCCCTAGAACTTACCATGACCTAGGGAGTCATCCCATCCTGTTTCTTTCACTAGATTAATTTTTATCTTGGACTCCCCTCTGGACTATATAGTGCAGCAGTTGGAAGTAAGAGAGAAAGGGCTGCCCTCCCTTTCCAGTAAAAGGTATACCTTCTGTTACCCTTACGCATGCTCAATTGCTTGTAGCATGAGACCTCACCATAGCAGAGAAAACAGAAATCATCATACTGCTGATGTTCAACTATCATTTCAACAGTGTTGGTACCTTCAGCAAGAAAAATATACAATTCAGAGAGGATAGGCTGAGATAGGTTTACAGTAAAAGCCTAAATAAATTATTAGTATCTATTCAAGTTGTCTCTTGTTATTAAATATACTTAAATTTTCCCTTCCACTTATTGTTTTGTATTAAATAAAACAACTTAAAGGTAAGAAAATAGACAAGAGATCCTTGAGTACCTTCTAGGCTGGATTTATGATTCTAGGTACGTTATATACATTATATACGTTATATACAATATATACGTTATATATATTCTAGGTACGTTACAATCCTATGAGAAAGATTTTTTATTCCTATTTTATATATGATGAGATAGATTCAGTGAGGGTAAGAAAGTGCTCAAAATTACACAGATGTTAACTTGTAGAATCGAAACCAGGTTTTTCTGATCCCATAACCTATTCTTTTCCTCCGTACAATTCTGCCAAAGATACTATTCCATTTTAAACATGGTAAATTCACTTCATTCATTGTAGAATATTTTGATGACTCTCCTTGGATTTAGCAACAGAGCTGCTTCTCTAAGATTGGCAAAAATTAAATGTTCTCAAAGGAAACAGTGAATTTGCTATTAAAAGTAGTTCACCTGTCCTTACTAAGAGTCCATTTGGATTGGGAACGCTTAGTATCTATTCCTGGCTGTACTACAAAGTCAACACAGGTCAGGACTACATCACCAGAATGGAATAATGAAAGCCATTCTCTATTCTAGATAACTGATGGGGACAGTTACATCTTGTCAGAATAATTTCTGGCACAAACCAATATGAAAGGACTTCGTGTACTTAGGAAGATCCGTAAAAGGGTTACAGTAAGATAAGAAGGAACAGAGAGTTAAAGACAGGTCCTTCTGTGAAGATCCTGGCCTCCTAACCAACTCTGTAAACATCTTTGAATCCAAATATGGTAACTATTTTATTTCTCATAAAAGAAAATCAATGAGGGGCGCCTGGGTGGCGCAGTCGGTTAAGTGTCCGACTTCAGCCAGGTCACGATCTCGCGGTCGGTGAGTTCGAGCCCTGCATCAGGCTCTGGGCTGATGGCTCAGAGCCTGGAGCCTGTTTCCGATTCTGTGTCTCCCTCTCTCTCTGCCCCTCCCCCGTTCATGCTCTGTCTCTCTCTGTCCCAAAAAAATAAATAAACGTTGAAAAAAAGAATTAAAAAAAAAAAAGAAAATCAATGAGACAAAGTAAAACACATGAGTCAACTGTGGCATTTGTAAAAAGTCTTTACAGACATAGTCAAGGGCATTGGTAACTCAATGTCTTGCCAATTTTTGCACATGCAAAAAATGTAAGTGCCTGGCTGGTACAACACTAATTATCAGAGTTACGTATGAGCTACCAAATTTTGCCAGGAGAAGCATGAGGATTGGGATTTAACATTTTCTATATAATTATATCTATTGGTCTGATTCAAATCCTGCTCTTATTATTCCACATTTATGTGGCTTTTCACAAGTTACTGAACTTTTCTATTTATGTTTCTTCATCTGCAAATTACTATATTTGGGGTTATTATAAGGATTAAGTGATGTTACATAATGCCTTTCATTAGCACATATGGTAAGTTATAAAACTTTTCACTATTATGATTAACTCATTTGTGACTCACAAAAACTCTGTAGACTAGAAAGGAGAAATACTTGTATCCATGGTGTATGGGTAGAAAAACCGAGACTGAAACATTAAGCTTTCATCAGCCGTTTTCTTCTAAATTCTGTGATTATATTCCATTACACACACACACACACACACACACACACACACACATATGGTCAAAATTCAAAGTTTCATTAATTAGTTTGCTTACTTGAAAAAGAAACAAATGTTGGGTGTTATATTTAAAAAACATTAGTTATTCATTGAGAAAATATGTATTCTCTATTAAATATAGGCATTAGTCTTGGTGCTAAAGAATTTAAAAATAAGAATTTGAAATTAGACCACATTTTATTTATTTACCCAAAATGTACTTTAACACACATGAAAATTGTTTGGTTTTTAATGCCACTAATGGCAAAAATAAGTTCTAAAATGACGAGAGTATAAGAAACTACTTAGTGACACATCATGTTCATGGAGGGTAGGGTTTATTATAAAATCAGTGCCTCACTTGAGGTTAGTTTTAAACTTCACTGTTCACGAAGGCAATGAGATCTAAGAGGACTTTCCAACATGTGTAGTTTTATTGGGAACTCCATTTCACAGTCAACATTGAAATACTGGAAGAATATGTGAGAGGGCAGATCTGTAATACCAAGGTCTGCATTATACCAGCTAAGTACTGTGGTTCTTAATGTATTTGTACAACACCCATTCAGATAACCATCTCTCACTCAGAATTCTCTAACTTTAAATTTTTTTTTAACCTTTATTTATTTTTGAGACAGAGAGAGACAGAGCATGAACGGGGGAGAGGCAGAGAGAGGGAGACACAGAATCTGAAACAGGCTCCAGGCTCTGAGCTGTCAGCACAGAGCCCGACGCAGGGCTCAAACTCAAGGGCCGTGAGATCGCGACCTGAGCTGAAGTCGGAGGCTTAACTGACTGAGCCACCCAGGCGCCCCCAGAATTCTCTATCTTTAAAATCAGTAACAAGTCAGCCTCAAGCTGAGCTGATATTTACCTTTTTACTCTCTGAATTTACAAAGGAAGACTTTACAGAGAATACAATTGTAAAGGGAGTAAGATTGTAAAGGGAATCTCAAAAGGGAATATTTAAAATTTTAGTTTTGGGGATGCATATGATACACTTTTTCTTTTTAACAAATATACCTTTTATCTTATTACAAGGCAATGTAAGATTAGAAAGTAAAAGTAAAACATAAGCAACCACTCAACAACAAGGAGGAAGAATGGACTAGTTCTTATTGGTTGTATCCTCAGTATCAACTTCCTCATCTCTAATTGGAATATCAGCCGTGAAGTTTAGGAGACCTCTCCCACTCCCTAGCTCCAGGCAGGGATCCTGACAGGCCAATGACTGTTAACTCATGACATTGCTTGGCACTGTCCTTAATTCAAGGGCAAATAAGAGACTGAAGTTGGTCCAATCACAGTAAAACCCAGGGACAGAATGGGCTACCTAATTTAGGGCACTCAGGGTAAATCGCGAATATAGGGCCCCTTGTTCAAAAATTATTTTATATTATTTATATTATATTATCTGTAATATTTATGTTATCGTTAATAATTTCAACAAAGCAACAGCAGAGCATTAAACAATGGGTGGAGCCCTGTGCTCAGAGTTCTGTGCAACCATACAGGTCAGCATGTTTATGAAGCTGGTCAATGATTATAAAGGAGTCCTCCCTCCACAAAACTCCATCACTCTCCACGTAGGGATATTTGAGCAGCAGTCCCAGGATTTCTCTATGACATTAGGTAAGGACTAAAGGTGACAGTTTAAGAGCTGTAGGGGCCTCCAACTTAGTCAGAGGACTTCTATCTTTTTCTAAGATTTTAAGGTGTCAGAGGCAGAGATATCCAAACACACAGCATCCCTGGCTTTGTCCACCCACTCAAACATCGCATGAAAGTAGTGTCTCCTCTTGGGAAACTGGATGTATGTGCAAACTACATTTCAACTCCAGCTTGAGAGAGTCATACATCTCTCCAGGGAAGCTGCCTACACAGGACCGGTGAGGAGCCCATTCCCTGCCATTGTTAAGTGGCCTCTTTTCTCTCACGTTTAGCCGGGAGAGAAAACGTGGTCTAATTCTGCTGATCCAATGTTCCAAACGTTGTGCTGAAATATTTGCGGCTTTATACCTGCTTCTAAATTACAGTGCACATAGTAAAGCCCACCCATCATGAGTCAGTCATTTTGAGCCCTTGACTCACAGGGAATTTCTCAAGAAAATATTAATGGCTATACTGTATCCTTACTATGGACACATTAGATGAATTTGGCCAAACTGTAACTGAAGAGATTTGTAGAACATTAAGAAAAGTGTTTCTTCTTTATCAAGAAGATATTAACAGGAAACTGGGAGTACTTTTCTCCTACTTGTCACCAACAATAGTAGGTAATGTCAATTCACTTGTCAGATGACAAAAAACAGGACTCTGTAACATGTGACCTTAGAAAAAATGTAAATTCTGAAACTTCTCTACTCTCTGCCTTTTCACGTTAGGGTGAAGATGGAAGTAACTGGAGTAGAGGGCCCTGGGATAATAAAGCCAAAAAAGAGAAACACAGGAAGCTTAAACATGTACACGAATGAATGAAGTTGAAATAGCAAAGAAACGGAGTCAAAAATCAGTGAGATTGGGGGCACCTGGGTGGCTCAGTCGGTTGAGCGTCTGACTTCGGCTCAGGTCATGATCTCACAGTTGGCGAGTTTGAGCCCCATGTCGGGCTCCATGCTGACAGCTCAGAGCCTGGAGCCTGTTTTGGATTCTATCTCCTTCTCTCTCTGCCCCTCCCCACTTGTGCTCTCTCTGTCTCTCAAAAATAAATAAATGAAAAAAAAATTTTTTTTTAATTAGTGAGATTGGCCCAAATTCAAATGGGGTAGAATACAAACAAAGAGAGGCAGAGATCTGAATGGTGCAGTGAAAGCCCTGGAGTACCCAACACAAAAACTCCAAGGGGGAACATCAATTCAATTTTGTGTCTGTGTAGGGACATTGTAAGTTTCCTATAATTGGAAAATGTTGGAATGTGAATTTTAATAACGATGAATTAAGTATTTAATATTAGGTTTAACATACTGCTATATAAAGCCTTTGCTTTCTCTAGGTGATTTCTTAAAACTATGAAACATAGTATTGTAATTAAAAACTAGTTCTGTGTAATTCCTCTGTGTAATTCCTCTGTGTAATTCCTCTGTGTAATTCCTCTGTGTAATTACAGGAGAAAGTTTAACTCTGCTACAAAAGTCACTAGGAAAAAAATGCTTTAAGAAAGATCCTGACAGGGGCGCCTGGGTGGCTCAGTCGGTTGAGCGTCCGACTTCGGCTCAGGTCGTGATCTCACGGTCTGTGAGTTCAAGCCCCGCGTCAGGCTGTGTGCTGACAGCTCAGAGCCTGGAGCCTGTTTCGGATTCTGTGTCTCCCTCTCTCTCCGACCCTCCCCTGTTCATGCTCTGTCTCTCTCTGTCTCAAAAATAAATAAACGTTAAAAAAATTAAAAAAAAAAAAAAGAAAGATCCTGACAAAATTGACACAATATTGGTAAGCTGGGAGACAGCATATTGAGATTCATTGTACTATTCTCTCTACTTTTGTGTGTGACTAAAAATTTTTGTGTACATTGATTTTTTTAAAGAATGAATTCTGAAATATTAGAAAATAATCTAAAAGCCCACCCATGATAAACATTGAGAAATATTTTGTAAACTAAAACAAATTTCTTTCATGTGAACAGTTGAACTCTCCATCAAGAAAAGGAAATCTCAGGATTCCAGAAAGACAGTAGGAAACTGACAACAAAAGCAGTGAGTACATGAGATGACATCACATGAATGAATATCACATGAGCCAATATTACAATGGCCTTGTCTTAAAGGAAGCTATCATTTTCAATAAAGAAATGAAACCTTGCAGGGGTGCCTGGGTGGCTCAGTCGGTTGAGCGTCCGACTCCTCGTTTCAGCTCAGGTCATGATCTCACGGTTTCGTGAGTTTGAGCCCCGCATCGGGCTCTGCACTGATGGTACGGAGACTGCTTGGAAGTCTCTCTCTTCCTCTTTCTCTGCCCCCGCTCTGTTCACACTGTCTCTGTCTCTCTCAAAATAAATAAATAAACTTAATTTAAAAAATTAAAAAAAAAAGAAATGAAGTCTTGTATCCATAAGAAGCACAAAGAGGAACAAAGATCCCCCCAACAAAAAACAAGGACTCAGTTAGCTCAGGCATAGTATGAGGATGCCTATCTGACTCTGCCTAGGTTCTGGTTGGAAACAAAGCATTTCTTTGGGCACTTTTTACCACAGTTCTAGCCTTTCCAAGCGTTTGAAATTACAACTATGCATGTGATCCAAGAACCACAAAAAATGAAATATTAACATAAAAATTGGCCCCAGGACAGTATTACCTTGGGGTGCCTGGTCAAACTGAACACAAAATTGTCCTAGAGTGCCATGACCTGAATCCAAGGAAGTTTATAACCTAAAGTCATAAACCCATAAACCCAATCCATTAAGAGAAAGAATAATGAATCATTAGCCATAACCAGCAGCAGTATTAAAAGTCTGAGAACTTCAGACAATTGAACAATCAATGGAGGCTATTGAACAAGTGTGAATGGGGGCACCTGGGTGGCTCAGTCAGTTAAGCATCTGACTGCAGCTCAGGTCATGATCTCACAGTTCATGAGTTCGAGCCCCAAGTCAGGCTCAGTGCTGACAGCATGGAGTCTGGAGCCTACTTCAGATTCTGTGTCTCCCTCTTTCTATGCCCCTCCCCCACTCAGGCTGTGTCTCTCTCTCTCTCAAAAATAAATAAACATTAAAAATTAAAAAAAACAAGTATGAATGAAACAACTAAAGACAAAAATGTAGTCATTTGAATGACACACTATAAATTTTAAAAAACTGGACAATCTGAAAAGAAACCAAACAGAACCTCTAGAAATGAAAAATACATATAAACAATAAAATTTAAAAGTCAGTGAATAGAGTAAAATAGAAGATTAGATACTGCTGAAGACAGAACTAAAGAACTAGAAGACAAACCTGAGAAATATACCAGAATTTAGCACAAAGATTAATAAAGGATGGATGAGAGTGTCCAACCTAAGTGTAATTAGAGTTCCAGAAAGACAGAATAGAAACATCAGGAGGGAGGTTATATTCATAGCATTAAAAGCTGAGAACTCTCCCAAACTGAAAAAATATCTGAATATTTTTTCCCAAATTCAAGAAGTGCATCTTCCAGACAAGATATATAAAAAGAAATACAGGGGCACCTGGGTGGCTCAGATGATTGAGCATATCGCTCTTGATTTCAGCTCAAGTCATGATCCTAGGGTCATGGGATCAAGCCCTGCATCAGGCTCCGTGCTAAGTGTGGAGCCTGCTTAAGATTCTCTCTCTCTCTCTCTCTCTCTCTCTCTCTCTCTCTCTCTCTCTCTCCCCTTCTGCCCCTCTCCCCTGTGCACATTCTCTCTCTCTAAAATAGATAGATAGATAGATGATAGATAGATAGATAGATGATAAATAGAAAGAAAGATACCCACATTCTATCCATTGTAATATAACCAGTTTATTTTAAAAACACACACACAAAACTTCAAACATCCAAAGACAATATTCCAATTGCCTACAAGGAAACAAAATTTAAGTTGGCACTAAAGTTTCTGAGAGCATTGAAGAATCCAGATAAATGTGAAATAAAATTCTTAGATTGATGAGAGGAAAAAAATTGCCAACCTAGCTAAACAGTCATGCCATTTTGAGGGGGAAATAGAGACATTTGAAGATAAACCAAAACTGAAATAGTTCCCACTGGTCAAACCTCCAAGGAGTATTTTCAATTAAGAAGAGAATTTAACACAGAAGGAAGAAGCAGGAAGCAAGAAGCAATGGTGATTATTAAATTATGTATACTTGAAATCCTTCATCACATTGAAAAAGAGTGCAAGAGGCCTCTTTGTAAAGACTTCTTTAAATTGCCTAAAAATTTGCGAGGTTGAGTAGCACTGGCTATGGTACTTATTTATTACCATAAAAATCAGAAACCTGGGGCTTATTGCTTTGCTTGCTCACAAACATAGAGGAAAATAAGAGTATTCCTCATATTTTAAAGTTTGAAAAAAAAATGAAAGTCTGTACCTTGGATGCAGAAAGGAACTAAGAAAGAAAATGATGTATTTTAAGTTAAATCAGATTATTGAATTATTTTGATTTTGGAACGTTACACTATATATCTGTTGCCTGTATTTCCATATCCTATGTAAACTTTAATTCAATCCCTACTATTAGAAGATGTGGAAAACAACCTATGTAACTAGCAATGAAATGAGGCAAGCATAAGTAGAAATCTATTTTAAATTATTATTGTATTTGCTGATATAGTCACTAAATATTAATAGTGCCTACGTAATAGAGCTTTCATGTAATCAAGTATATAGCATAATACTGAGCACACAATAAATTTGACATTATTTTGCTAGTCTTTTTTTCTTTCAAAAGATATATTGTATATTACTTAACATAATATGAATATATATAATGTTGCAATGCATCACAATGCTCTGTATATATGCAAAGTATATTATTTAGTCTACTTATTCGCTCACTAACCTACCTTGAACATTTCCACATATCAGTATGTATTCTTCCACAACATTGTTTTTAATGGTTGTACATTTATTCATATAATGAATCAAAAGGAAGGGATGGGGAGAAGAACAAAAGACTGATTAAAAACCCATTAAAAAATATAACCCAGAAACAAACAAACAAACAAACCCAAAATCTTTATAAATGCTATGTATTATAAGAAAACACTAAGGAAAGAGTTTAATAAAACAACAGCTCAAATGATCCAATTAAAAAATAGGCAGAAGATGTGAACAGACATTTCTCCCCCCCCCCCAAAAAAAGACATGCAGATGACCAACAGATACATGAAAAGATGCTCATCATCACTTACCATCAGGGAAATGCTAATCAAAACTACAGTGAGATATCACCTCACACGTGCAGAATGGCTAAAATCAACAACACAAGACACAACAGGTGCTGGTGAAGATGTGGAGAAAAAGGAACCCTTGTTCACTGTTGTTGAGGAAGACAAACTGGTGTGGCCACTGTGGAAAACAGTATGGAGCCTCCTCAAAAAGTTAAAAATAGAACCACCCTATGATCCAGCAATAATGCTACTGGGTATTTACCCAAAGAATACAAAAACACTAATCAAAAGCACACATACACCATTATGTTTTATAGCAGCATCATTTATAGTAGCCAACATATGGAACTAGCCCAAGTGTCTATCAACTGATGAATGGATAAAGAAGATGGGATACACACACACACACACACACACACACACACACTTGAATACTACTCATGCATTAAAAAGAATAAAGTCTCGCCATTTGCAAGGACATGGATGGAGCTACTGAGTATAAGGCTAAACAAAAAACATCAGTGAGAGAAAGACAAATACCATATGATTTCACTTAGGTGTGGAATTTAAGAAACAAAACAAATGAGCAAAGGGAAAAAAGAGAGAGATAGAGAGACAAACCAAAACCAAAACAAAACAAACAAAAAAGACTCTTAATTATAAGTACAAACTGATGGTTACCAGAGGGGGGTGCTAGGTTAATTAGGTGATGGGGATTAAGGAGGGCACTTGTCATGATGATCACAGAGTGATGTATGGAATTGTTGCATTACTATATTGTATGCTGGAAACTAACATAACACAATATGTAAACTAACTGGAATTAAAAAAAATATATATACATATATATATATATATATGCATAAAATATATGTTTACCAAAAAAAATACAGCTCAAAGACAAAAGAAAAAATTGTAATAAAAGAAAACTAAGAAAATTGCGGCTATAAGACTAATAATAGTAATTTAACACTGAAAATGTTTACAAGTAATAAATCAAAATTGACGAGTCTTAGGATAATCACTATAAGCACATTTAAGAGGATGCACATGTAAGGAAAATAGCAAGTCAACAAAAAATATCCTTCTAAATCCAAGAACCCAGAAGTGGAAGAGAAAAGTCCTGAAAATGTTAGTAAGAAAAATTTTTCCTGAGGCCCCTGGATGGCTCAGTCAGTCAAGCATCTGACCTTGGCTCAGGTCATGATCTCACAGTTTGTGAGCTCGGCCCGTGTCAGGCTCTGTGCTGACAGATCAGAGTCTGGAGCCTGCTTTGGATTCTCTGTCTCCTTCTCTCTCTGCCCTGCCCCTTCTTGTGCTCTGTATCTCTTTCTCTCAAAAATAAACATCTTTAAAAAATATAACAAATAGGGGTGCCTGGGTGGCGCAGTCGGTTAAGCGTCTGACTTCAGCCAGGTCACGATCTCGCGGTCCGGGAGTTGGAGCCCCGCGTCGGGCTCTGGGCTGATGGCTCAGAGCCTGGAGCCTGTTTCCGATTCTGTGTCTCCCTCTCTCTCTGCCCCTCCCCCGTTCATGCTCTGTCTCTCTCTGTCCCAAAAATAAATAAACGTTGAAAAAAAAAATTAAAAAAAAAATATAACAAATAAAAGAAAATTTTTTCCTGAAATGAAGGAATAAATGAATCTGCATATGAAAAAGGCAACCATATTTCGTTATGACATCAGAATGATGGACATCAAGATACAAACAGTTTAAGTTAATAAACTTAATAGAAGAATTCTTCAAGAACTTTGTCAGGAAGTAAGGACCAAATTTGTTCATTGTCCTTGAGTTGTCACTTCTTTCGCTTTATGTTGAACAGAGACAACTATTACGTATTTAAAAAAAATTTTTTTTTACATTTACTTATTTTTGAAAGACAGAGAGAGACAGAGCACTAGTCGGGGAGGGATAGAGAGAGAGGGAGACACAGAATCTGAAGCAGGCTCCAGTCTCTGAGCTGTCAGCACAGACCCCGACGCGGGGCTTGAACTCACAAATTGTGAGATCATGACCTGAGCTGAAGTCATAGGCTCGACTGACTGAGCCACCCAGGTGCCCCAACTATTATGTATTTTCAAAGAAGGAAAAAATATTTTCCTTTTCAATTCAAAATTAAGATTACAGTGTTTTACTTATTTTTGTATCTGTATCTCTTTTCTCTTATGTTGAAAATGTTGGTTCCTGACAACATGAATGTAAATACTTACTCACTTTCTCCTGTAATGTGCAAACAACGCTTTCAAAATAACAACCCCAATATAACAATAAGACTGCCTAATGGAAACTTGAAATGAATTAAAGATTTAAATATAACACCTAAAACCATAAAATTCCTAAAAGAAAACAGGAGAGGGGGGAGCTTCCAAACATTGATCTTGGCAATGGTTTTTTTTGATAAGATACCAAAAGTACAGGCAACAAAAGCTAAGTAAATAAGTGGAACCACATAAAACTAAAAAACTTGAAAACGCAACCTCTGAAATGAAAAATCATTTGTAAATCATATATCCAATCAGTGGTTAATAGTCAAAATATATAAGGAACTCACACAACTCGGTAGCAGAAAAACAAATAATCCTAATTTTAAAATGGGCAAAGGACCTGAATAGATAGTTTCCCAAGAAAGACATACAAACTGCTAAAAATAATATGAAAAGATGCTCAACATCTCTAATCATCAAGAAATGCCAATAAAAACCACAATGAAATATCATTTCACACCTGTTAGGATAGCTATTATCAAAAAGACAAGAGATAACAAGTGTTGACGAGGATGCAGAGAAAGGAGAACCCTTGAACAGTGTTGATGGGAATGTAAATTGGTGCAGCCACTATGAAAAACAGTGTGGAGATTCCACACAAAAATAAAAATAGAACTACCATATGACCCAGACATGCCACTTCTGGGAAAGCACAATTTCTTTTTTATCTGCAAAAAAAAAATGAGAACACCAATTCACAAAGATACATGCACCCCGTGTTCACTGCAGCATGATTTACAACAGCCAAGACATGAACAACATCAACGCCCATTGATGGATGAATGAATAAAGAAAATGTAATGGAATATCATTTGGTCATAAGAAGAAATCCTGTCAATTGCAACAACATGGATAAACCCAGAGAAAGACAAATACTGCATGGTATCATTTATATGTGGAATCTTAAAAAAAAAAAAAAAGGGATTTCACTGAAACAGAGAACAGACTTGTGATTGCTAGGGGCTGAAGGGAAATAGACAGATGTAGATCAAATGGTACAAATTTTCAGTCACAAGATCAATAAGCTCTGAGGATCTAATGTACAACAGGGTGACTATAGTTAATGACACTGTGTGATAGACTTGAATTTGCTGAGAGCAGAAGTGTTCTCAGCACTCACACACAAAGAGTTAACTACATGAAATCATGGATGCATCAATTACCTTGATCTCAGCAAACATGTCAAAATGTATATGTATATCAAATCATCACATTTTCCACTGAAAATATATGCAATTATATTGGTCAATTTTTCCTCAGTAAAGTTGGGAGGAAAACAATACTACTTGTTGAAGTTTAAGCTTTCTTTGCAATTCTTTAGGTGCTTAGAGTACCTCCACTAGGGATGAACAATCAAAATATTCTAAGTTCAGTGGAGATAATTCGTTTATTTTAGACGGTCAAGTCACTAGCTTGATATACAGTTAGATAACTTGTTGCCTTGTTTTCAATTTTTAATGAATTTCTTCCTTTGGTATAATTGTTCATTAAGTAAGTCGTTTACCTGATTCTAAATCAAAGCTACATGAATGGTACATATGAACATGTCTTATTTGCATCTCTGTCACTTCCTTCCTGCCTCTCTTCACCAATAAGAAACATTTTTATTAGTTTCTGGTGTATCCTCTGTTTATTTTTTAATGTAAATAAATAATTTCCCCTTTCCATTTATCACACAAAAGGTGACATTTTATACACTGTTTTGCACCGTGACTTACTGATTCACTATTTAGTCCAGAAATCATTATGTATATAATATATTATACATTATATATACATAATATATATATATGTGTGTAGCATTCTACCTCATTATCTTCCCAGATGTATCTTACACTATTACTTGGCTAAACCATATTTTGTTTTGTTTTTAACAGTTCCCTCCTAATGGACATTTAGAGTATTTCCATTCTTTTGTAATTGCAAATAATGTCAAAGCATCCAGGTTTTTGAGGGATATTCTTTTTAGAATTAAAGAAATTTTCTTTCTTTTTTACTGTCAAATTTTAACAAATGTGTTTGCTTCAGCAATTGAGATGATCAATAAAAGAAATCTACTGTATTAATTAAATCTGGAGACATACGAATAAAGTGTCTAATACTAAGCCATCCTTGCATTTTTATAAAGCCTTTTTTGTTAAGATGCAATATATTTTTTCGTATTAATAGATTTGGTTGCTGATATTCTATTTAATAGCTTCACATTTTACAAGTGAGATTTGCATTAGTCTACCCAGGCTGTTATAACAGAATACTATAGACTGGGTGGCTTAAAGAACAGAAATTTATTTTTCTCACAGTTCTGGAACTGGAAGTCTAAGATCAAGGTGACGGCATGGTGTGTTTCTAATGAAACCTCTCCCCTTGGGTTACAGAGGATGTCTTCTGGCTGTGTGTTCACATGACCTCTTTTTGGGGTGAAAACAGAGAGAGGGAGAGCAAGTTTTCCTCTGCCTCTTCTTATAAGGGCACTAATCCCATCATGATGGTCCCCCCTCATGACCTGCTTTAGCCCTAATTACCTCCCAAAGTCCCCATCTCCAAGTGCCATCACACTGGGTGTCAGAGCTTCAGCATACGGATTTAGAGGGATACAAACATTCAGTCCATAACATTCCACCCTTGCCCCTCCCGAATTCATGTCCTTCTTAACGCAAAATATATTTATTCTATCCCCAAAGCCCTAAAAGTCTTAAGTCAATCCAGCATCCAAAATGCAATGGTGGGACAGGCATAAGATAGACATCTCCATTTCCAAAGGGAGAAACAGGAAATAAGGAAGGGGTGGCCGGTCCTCACCTGAACACTGACAGAACTTGATGTGTCCCCACACATTACTTGCTTCACTGCATCTCATGATTGGCTATAACATGGCCACTTGGCCAATCCCCGAACTATAAAACTAGCAGAGACTTTTTGATTTAAAGTGTCCATTTCTGGGGCGCCTGGGTGGTTCAGTTGGTTAAGCATCCGACTTCGGCTCAGGTCACGATCTCACAGTTCATGAGTTCGAGCCCCGCGTCGGGCTCTGTGCTGACAGCTCAGAGCCTGGAGCCTGTTTCAGATTCTGTGTCTCCCTCTCTCTGACCCTCCCCCGTTCATGCTCTGTCTCTCTCTGTCTCAAAAATAAATAAACGTTAAAAAAAAAAAAAGTGTCCATTTCTTTTTCATGGCAGCACTCTCGTGTTATTTATGTTTAAACTTTTCTGTTGACTTTAAAGGATACATAATATGGTAACATACTGTGGCTTAATAGCCATCGAGTTAACATAAATCAGTTTCTTAATGTATATCCATTGTCAGAACATATTTCTAAACATACAACCAAAGCAGAAACAAACTCTCTGAGTTGATTACTTAATAAACAATGAAATTTGTAAAGAAATTTCAAGAAGGGAATTGTATAATTCTAGACCTCCCACTTCCTGAGGTGATCAAATTCTCAGTAGTACCTATAAAAGCAAGGTTGGCCTTCCCATAAAATTGAAAACTATTGTTCAATTTATCTAAGATAATTATATGATAAATAAGTTTTTAAATTTAATAATGAAACAGTATAATCTCACCAAAAATTAAAATTCCAGGTCAAACCTTTAAACTAAAATTTACCTTTATAATTATAAATAAAACTTTATTGTTTGGGAAAATGTATTTCTTACAGCATATAAGTGGTATGAATTAGAAACCTTATCTTTTAAAGAAATAAGAAGAATTGAAATAGACCATGTTTTCCTCTATCATTGAAACTCCTATAGAATTTCTCAGGTTGTAAATATGTTCATTATCCTAAGGCAGTGACCAGACAGCAGCTACGACTTGGGGAGAGGATTTCTATCTGACTCACCCTTATAGTCTGCACAGCCAAACCCCAGAGCATGGCACCCAATAAACAGTTGCTGATGAATAAATGGTGCTTCCCAGAATATCCTAAACTCTCAGAAATTGAGACGCCTCATAAAGCCTGGAAGAGTACGTACACATCAGAGTGAATTCACACCAACTAACATAATTATAAACAAGTACAAGTTCTATCAATTCAAACACCACATACAAATATTAGATTAATGATGCAGTGGAGAAAAATATAAGCATAAAATATGTTAACAATAAAAGACAAGGAGTGGTTTATATCAAATGTAAATTGGTACAAAGCTTTTGGCTTACAAAACTTATTATCATATTCATTTCAACTACAAGTAAGTGAAAAGACATATTCTCCAAAGGCATAAATAACAGCAAACAGATTCCCACAGATGGTTTTTTTTTTTGCTTTCAACACAGAATTGTACAAAGACCAAAAACCTAAGACAGTCAGCAAATTGAATGATTCAGGCAAAAGAATATACACAATGCCAATTTTCTTTCAGAACCAGAGAGTAGAATAATTTACACAGTTGTTTTTGTTTGTTTGTTTGTTTGTTTAGTTTTATCTGAGAATTTGTCTTTTAAAAGATGATTTGTAACCTTGAATTGTTATTGGGACTGTGATTGTAATGCAGTATTACCTTGTTATTATTATTTTTTTCTTTATACGGATCAAAGGTATTGGGCTGTTCTTTCAGAAAAGGAAATTGATAATAAATCCGGAGAGGAAAATTTTGAGCCACAGGCCTTTGACATAACTACCTAAACTCTGACTCGCTTGCCTTAGTAATGTGTTACAGGAACATGCTTTTGGGGGGAGTATGTCACCTGTGGAATGTGGGGGAATATGTCACCTGTGGAAGGATTCCTTTTGGAAAGAAGGTCAGAAAGTCTTACCCAGAGATCTTTGAGAAGGGAAGACTGGGACTGTAGTCAAAGGAGAGTGAGCCAGTCACCAATCCATTACCCCTTTCAAAAGCCTACCTCTGCAAGTTTGCTCTCTCTGGGAGAGACCAATACTTCCCAGTCATCCAAAGATGAAATGAGGAGAAAAAAGGAAGAGTGGGGGGAAAAAAAGAGAGTCCAGTGTTACATTCAAATTTCCTTTCTCTCTCTCCCAAGAAGTGTGCCGGTCTTCACTAGAATGCTACCATGTGAACTGGAAGAACATGAAGCAATTATTCAAATGCTTTGCTGGCTCTTGCTTAGATGTTGATGCTAGCCAGAAGCCCATGTCTGAATCTCATAAGTATTCTTTAAGCCTGAAGAATATGATTAATATACAGTGGAGGGCAACCAACTGGACGTGAACATTGGTGTGGAACACTGGGGGTTAGCAGAGTACATAAGCGATGGTGTCCAGGATCATGACTGTGTTACGGAAACTGGTCTGGATCACCCAGCAGAAGAACCAAGTGGCACTCAGAGATCTTGGAAGGCAGGAGGTTTATTTTACACCGGGGGGCTCAGAGGAGATCGTTCTCCAGAGGACTGAGCCCAGGGCCGAGATCGTTCTCCAGAGGTCTGAGTGCAGGGCATCAACAGAGGGGACAATTTATAGTCTGTTACTTCCGCATTCCTCATTAGGAGTAATTTGGTGCTCACGGCAAGCAGGGTGGGAAGAAGAACCCGGAAATGGAAGTCTTTAGACAGGGACTGAAATTCCCCTATCAGTCCTGTCGTCCATTTTATAACAGATTTTTCCCTATCAACTACAGTAAATTTTGTAGTAGCAAATTCCTAATGAAGCAGCTTAAACAGGCCTTCAACTCTCTTAGCTACCAAAAAGTACTTTTTTCATCTGGAATATGTGTCCTTACTCATAATTCAAAGACCCCAAAAGTGCCTATACATAGAATTTTTACTGTCTATGAAGAATCTGATTTGGAGAAAAATAGCATTTCTATTTCCATTAATCTCCTACTGAAATTGAGCATACTTAAATTATCAATGCAGGTAACAAATGTAGGAGAACAAATTAAAAGTTATATCTGGTATTTTCATATCAACCTGGAATTATTATAGACATTTCAAATTATTATTTATGCTCATCCCTGTTATAAAATTATAGTTATTGGCCTATAGCTAGATACCATTGTTTAATGCATTAATAGACACGTGAATTACTGTACCATGAATTTGTATTTCTAATATTTTGGTAACTGAATTGTAATAAAATTGCCTTCCTTTGTGATTCTGTGTAATTTTTTTTTAAGCACCAAAACAATATTCTGAGAAGGTACCCAGAGGCCTCATCAGATTTCAGAACGAGCTCTGGGCACAAAAAATTTAAGAAACTCTGCCATAGGGTTAGGGTGGGGGTGGGGTCAAAAAAGAAGAAGAAGAAGAAGCAACTTTGCCCTAGAGCATCGCTGCTTTTCCTGGGGATGTGACACAAACAGCTAGCGTTCTGTCACCCTAAAGCAGTATTTTGCAAGCTGAAAATTGTATAGGCATTTTTACGGGAAGAAAGTTATGGAAGTATATATACAATTAGATATAAAACACTTTATGCCTATAGATCTAACACAACTACAAAATTAGTATGTATAAATTAAATTGAAACAAAACTACAAAACTAATGAAATTTAAGTTAATTACATTAATGAATAATATTAACATTATTCTCTGAAAAGCATGATGCTGAGGCACAAGTTTCTTCTGTCTTTACAACACTTATACTACAGTGTATTCCAGCTGAGTAAGTGGGTCACCATTTTTCTCCATCTGAGTTGCCCTGAAGGTGCCCTTTGCACAAGAAGATGGTATGTACTTTAGATCTGCAATTGAGAGAATATCAAGTCTGCCTCTGTTCCTTTCTTGATGAGTGGCAAATGTCTAAGCAATGCAGCTTAGCAGCAACATAAATCATAAATAGAAGCTCAAATACAGGCATCAAAAGTCCATGTAAATACTTGTTATAAGATGGTTATCCAGGTTATCGAGATCAGGCTTACATTAGCTATTTTATATTGTCGTTGAAATGAAAGCATATACTTAAGAAATTGTTACAGAGAATTCTTGGATCCCCAGAATACATCTGAGGTCTCTCAGACCCCAGATGGAGAAGTACTATCCAACAACAACAGAGGAATGCTAAGGATACAATTCTCAGATGCATTTAATCCATTCACTCATCTACATTTACACATGTAAGAACAGATAAGCACAGATTCCTACTCCAAAGGGCACAATAATCCACAGTCAGCAATCTACAGAGGTGTGTATCTTACTCTGAGGACAGCAGAACTGAGTTTTGAAAAATATAATAAAGACATCTAGGGTTCTATTGTTAATAGTATTAGAAAACGTCAGGATAAAAGAAAGATTTCTGATGTCTAATTAGACTCCCTCTCCCAAGTACTCCCTTGGATAGTTGCCTGATGAATAGTACTCGTGGCAAAACTTCAAAAGATGCTCTCTAATCCTCTTAGCCTCATATTCTTGCAGAACTCATTTTCAAGCTAATAGAAATACTATGTAACAAACAGAAAACCAGGAAGAAAGAATAACCTTAGGGTTTTTGATTAGTATATAAGCTTTCTACACTCAGCAAATTTTGAGCATGTGGTTAGGGCACTTTTGGTACAAAGTTATCAGTGCTAATAAATCTCTGCTTTTTAGACAGCTTCACTGTTCTGATCCAAGTCATTTTATATTCAGAAGACTCTATATAGTTCCTTGAAGAAAAAAAAAAAAAAGTAAACATAAGGTGAATGTCCACTGTTAGGAGAATCGTTGAAATAAAGTATGGCCTAATGACAATATGGACTGCTATTCAGTCATCGTAATAATGAATTAAAGCTAAATTGTTGTCTTGGAGACATTTATTCAAAGTATTCTCGAATGAAGAAAACATTTTATGTAATAAATGTGATCCCATTTTTTGAAAAACAATGACAAGAAAACCTGTACGTATGTTCTTCTATATACAGGTATGTGCATATATGTTTGTGTATGATTATATGAGCATGGGGAAAACTATAAAATCATATACACTAAGTAGTCAACGTGGGTTAACCATGGGCAGATTGGGGGTAATATAATGCAAAAGGAAGGAGAGGGCATGAAGAGATTTATGCAAAAAAAAAAAAAAAAGAAAAGAAAAAGAAAAATACTTCCATTTAAGCATAATATGTAAAATATGAACATAGTTGTGCATTATAAAAAAGAAGAAAACAAGCTCCCAATGTAGGAGGAGATGAAAAACAAGCACTAGAGTAGATAAGGAAGATAAAAATGATTGAGGGGTAGGAAGCAATCCCCGAACAGCACAGTAAGATCCTCCAGAAATATGCTCCTATGTAAAAGCAGAGAAAACACTGGAAAAAAAAAATTATCAGAATCAAATTTCTCAAAACTTTGGAATTTAACCAAAGGCTTGCATCAATCAGAGGAACATTTATTCAAGAAACATGACTGAACCATAGTGAGAACTCTGAGCTTTGTAGCATTTCATCTTGCCCTATTTCCATCACCATCTCCTCAGTTCTGCGGTAACCTTGAAAACCAATGGCTTTGCATTTTGCAACTGAGGGGGGAGGCAATGGAGAAGAAAGAATGGGTTTGAAGCTATCCAAAAAGCCGTCCCCAGAAAACTGTCATTATTCAACCTGTCTGGAAGATCCCTGGAAAGAATCCATTCTCAGAGCTTCTCCTTACTTGACCTGACTCAGAACTTTTTGTTGTTGTTGTTTCTGACTCAGAACTGTCTATATGCAAACAGCCCTACCCCCAGGGCACTTGACAAAAACAATGTGTGGCTATTGCTAAACTTCACAGCTACCTAAGGCAAAGATGCCCTTGGAAATAAGAGGCTGACCCAAAACACTTAAAAAGGAAAAACTGGAGAATAAGATAGCCAAGGGGGCCTTAGAATGGCTCTGATATATTCTCCGGTACCTAGAAGGCCAGACTGTGCACATATTCAAGAAAGCTATGAGGAGCCAGTCCCAAAGGCACATAATTATTATATAATGCTGTTTATATGAAGTGTTCAGAATAAGCAAATCCATAAAGACGGAAAGTGTAGGAGTTTTGGACACAGGATGGGAGAATGGGGAAATGAGGAATAATGGATACAACATTTCTTTTTTCTTTTCTTTTTTTTTTTTAATGTTCATCCATTTTTGAGAGAGAGCGAGCGCACATGCACATGAGTGGGGGAGGGGCAGAAAGAGAGACACACAATCTGAAGCAGGCTCCAGGCTCTGAACTGTCAGCACAGAGCCTGAGGCAGGGCTCGAACTCAACAGACTGTGAGATCTGAGCCAAAGTCACATGGCCAAAACCAAGTGAGCCATCCAGGTGCCCCCAACACTTTTTTGCATGGAGGAAAATGTTCTGAAATTAGATAGTTGTGGTGGTTGCACAACTCTGTGAATACATTCTTAAAATCTTGTATTTTACGTATTAGGGGGTAAATTTTATAGTAGGTGGATAATAACTCAAAAAGTGTTCTTTTGATTAAAGTGAATGATAGATACGATGCATTCTCATCTGATGCAGAGATTACGGATCTGATTATCAAACAACATGATGGAAAAAAGGAACATCTTAAGCTTTTAGCACATTACCCCCACTCTTTTGTCACTTCAATTCCTGATCAGTTTCCAGGTTATTCCATTGGCCACCATATTATTTTTAACCCAAATGCTTTTGGTTGGTCAAAGAGGTTTTTTTTTTCTTTCCTTAAAATTCAGTTTATGCTTCAATACATATACAAGGAGAAAAGGTGAAAATACAAAAGGCAACCTAGAAAAATTCCTTGCTAAAATATAACAGGCGAGCTATCAACCTTTTCCCTTTCCGTATCACAGCTGGGTTTCAAAATGCAGCTCATGGAAGTCCAGCAGAGACAGATGTCACATAAAACCTACTTTATACATTTACAAAGCTCTGTCACACAGTGTCATACAGGGAGGATTCTGATTAAGACTTTACAAACTAAGGTATTCTATGCTTTGGCTTGATATTAAGGATGCCCAGGGGCAAATGTGTTAAGGAGAGGCTACTTCCTGGTACCTTTTGCCAGAAGGTTAGTCCTCGGTTTCCTACCCAGGATATTTGGATGGAACAGAATGTCTGGCCACTGTATTTTTGGACTGAAGTGGACTTAAATAGCTTTTACATATGCCAGGAATTTAAAATGACATTTTAATTAGAGAGCAATTTTTTCAGAGGGACAAAAGCAAATTCTCTCCTAGGTGTTAGTAGTGATACAAGGCACTACATGATGCTTTAAATAAAACTGGTTAAGTAACTACTAAGTGCAGAAGTGTGATCAGACGTTATTAATGAGAAGTGATAAAGCAGATATTAAAATTTTGAAATGTCTGCAGTTTGTTTACTTATTCATTCAATAAATATTTTCTTGTGCACTGGCTATACAGCAGCAAACAAAACAGACGACTCTCCTGGAGCTTAAAATTTGCTCTGCTCCTGCAATGAAAGCAATAAAACTAAATGAAGAAGCATGCAAAACTTGAAAGAGCACTGGTCTACAAGTCCCAGGATCTGAATTCCAATTTCATGCCTATCACGTACTAGACAAGCAATTTGGGATATGTCAGCTAAGCCTCAGTTCCATAACTTGAAATGGTATGTGTCGCCTGTCCTGCATACGTCATCAGTTAGTTATATATAAGGAGAAAAGAATTTAAATATGCCCTAAAAATGACCAAAAGCTCTACAATCACAGGCTAGCAATATTACTGAAATGTATGAAAAACTATCGAATCCCTTGCAATGAACAATTTTAGTTAAGATAGTGTATTGAAGGTCTATGTGGTTAGCAGTAAAGCTCAATGCTGTCAAGTACATGAACAACACGGAATGACATATATTCAAAGGTGTTGACCTTTCTCCATTTAACCGTGCTAATTTCACCTGGATTTCCTTTACATGTCAAATTACATTCCTAGTCTCACGCAATGTTCCAGTCATAGGAAGAGAAAACGAGTCGAACAGACCTCCATCAAGCTTCCAAACTGAGTAACAAATACCATATGTTTCTTTACTCTTCACAGTATGTGTTTGCCACTTCTACTTGAATCTTAACAAATGACAAAACTTTCAAAAGGGAGAAAAACCCACTTAGCAAAAGAAAATAACAACCGCTATAATTGCAAACACATTAATGGGACTGAGCTTTTGCTTAAATTATCTCTGCACTTCTGATGAAAAACACTGTCCTCAAGAAAAATGAAGGGCTTAAAACATGACGAAAACATTAAAAACTTCAAAGTAAAACTCATGAGGAAAGCAAATTTTACTTGTCATACTTTGGGTTTGCAGTTATTACCATCAGGTAATAAACACAAATCCGTATTAATCACTGGTAAACACCAAGCATCAGAAACAGTTAATATGTAGGTGCTGTGTGAAACAGTGGAATCCAAACAGTCTGTCTCTTTGGGTCTAGAGCAATAGAATAACCCTACTTTTCTTCAGACACTGTCAAATATATACCATGATCGCTAAAATTTAGCTTCCTCCTTCCCTTCCTGGTTCAGGATGAAAATCAATACTCTGTCCTAGACCTAGGATGTGATTCCCTTTGTGGGTTTTCATGAAAGAGGGAGGAACAAACAAGGAAATGACCCCAGATGGATGAGTTTTGTGTAATTTTCAATCACATGACCTTGTTTGGGGAAGCAGAAAATAAGAATGAAGACAACTACAGAGAAAGTTCTTACAGTGACTGCGCTCTGATTATGTTTGCCAGAGCTGACTGGATCAGAGCTGAGGCTCTCAGGCGCTTGCCCCCAACTCTAATCCCACCAGCAATCTGGAAGCTTAGTGACCTTACTAAAAATTTGAGGGATATTGAGGAATAAAATCATGTTCCACAGCATACCGTCTGCCACTATCTACCTGGTTGCATCTCCACACTTTCTGTCCTCTCTCTCTCCCAGCTCTTGTTCTGGAATAGCTGGCATTGGTCCTCAAGCAGGGTTTCATACACACCATTTTCCTTAAGGTGTGATTGTCAGTCATCAACACATAAAATAAATTGCACAGCCAATAAAGGGGGGAGAAGAGGGAAGTAAGGAAAGAAGAACGCGTGAGCACCTCAAAAGTAAATGGGGGGGATAGTTCCCATTAAATCATTGACATTCTATTATAGAACCGAGATCCTTCCCACAAGGCACCAATAACAAAATAAGTAACTTCACTTACATATTCATTTATCTATCTCAAAACAAGTAACTTCAAAACTTCAAAACAGAAGCACAAACTTTCAGAGATGAACCACCATAAAAATCACTACCATTCTATCGGGGCAAGCAGTGTGCCTCAGAAATGTTGAATGACATTCATACATTTTCCTTTCCCACCCTTATCCCTCCCTATCTGGATGGCTGAGCCGATGGCATTTCATGTTTAGGAACAGAACCCTCAGTTAGGTTTGCTGGATAAGTGAGTGCAACGTGGCCTCTGTGGCCAGTTCGTGGTCACACTTGGTTGCCACACTTAAAATCCACCTGTAGGTTCTACAAACATTAAAGGGCATGGGTGTTCAGTACCTTCAGACTTACTTGTGTTCCTGTGATTCTGCTTCCCTGGGAGAGAAGCATCCGTGGTCCAGGCTGGAACGTGCTGGTTGGGATGCGTGGCAGATGTCACAGTGCTCTTGTTACAAATCGTATTTGTAAGAACAATATCAGACACTGGGACTTCACCATCGGTGACCAAAGGTTCAGTCCCATTTGATTTAAAATAGGCTTTTTTTAATGTTCCTGAAAGACAAAAAAAAAAAATTCTGATACATAACTAGAAGTATTTATTTTTAAAAACATATTGAGAAAATTCTCAAACTACTTTCCCAAGTCTCATTCTATCCTGGCTAACCCAAAGAGGAAGATGATGGCTCACAAAACTACCCACTTCATTGGAACAACCAAGAGAGTTTCTTTTCTACCACAAATAACCTAATCCTGTGAAGAAACCACTGCTTTCTCAAAAGCTTCAGGCATAGAAACTGAGCCTCCCATCTAGGGTTCCCGGTGCCCAAAGAATGCAGGGCAATTCCATTTTGCCAGAGACTCACAACAAATAAATGAAATGTGGTGAATCTTGGTGTTTCCTTCTGGCTTTCTCAGTTTCTCAATTTCATCCACCATTTTATGCTACTTAGTACCCAGGACACAAGCTCTTCATATCTCTATATCTGCCACCAAAGGACAACAGTGCCTGCTTAGGTTCAGCCTTTATTTCTCCACATTTTCCACTAAGTTTCAGTGACCTGCGCATAACAAATAAATAAAAATAATAGGGCTCATATATTTACCAAGCCTAGCTTGGAAAACCCGCCAAAAAGTAAACTCTAATTCTAGAAAAACTAAGAGAAGGAACTAAATTACCTTCATCTTTGACCAGAACCATAAATATGACTGGAAGATACAGGCATTAAAACTAAGATTATCAACTGGTCACTTTCTCAAGGTATTCATTCATCGACAAAATAGTCAAACCTAAGATTACTGGAAATCACCTCACTTTGGCTTTAGGCCGAAACTCCTGAAAACCTTGAAAGACATCATGTATTTTTAACTTAGTAAAAATAGACAACAGATTGTTTCCAGAATATAGCACTGCAATTGAGTATGTCACTAAAATAAACAAATGTGATATTGATTCATTATAGAAATACCCAAGGGAGATTTTTTTTCTAGAAGAATTTACAGCGAATGCTCTAATTGGCTCTCACTTTTCCAAACAGTCCATGGACCATTAAAAATAAAAGAAATATAAATAAAATGTTTAATATCAGTCTATGGAAAAAATTTCCCTACATGTGCTTGACACTTGGAAAACATTAACTACAAATCAAAATAGAAAAGCAGCTGTTTTCTAGCTAACTAAGGTCAACAGTTTCATCTGCTAAAGGATTCTAAATAAAACGTCGGAGCATAAAAACTCAATCGTGACCATGTGGTGCAGGTAACATACTCTCCAAACTGTCTGTATGATTATGAGTAAGTATTAAATGCAGTAAGTAAAATTAAAGACTTTATGTAATTGTTTTTTTATTTTGAAAATGATTGAGATCAAAATAAATATATTTGATAGACTTGATGACTATGTAATACAAATTTCATTCATACAGGAAAATTTACCAATCAATTAGATATAATTTTATTTTCATCCATTTATTAGTTGCTCTCACCGTTCCTTATTTTGGCATAAATAGACTTTTCACAATAACATGTTAATTCCATTAACGTGGCCACGATGAGCTTTTAAAGTCCATAAAGTTGACTTACTTAGCAGGCTAACCCTCTGAGTCAGCATCCAGCTCTGTCAACACACATTTAGCAAATGCAAACTCCTCACAGTTACATCCCTGAGTAATTCATTCAAAAGGAGTTGCTTTCCATATGAAATATTTCAACAGTTGTTCTCAACATTTTGCTTGTAATAATTAACCATATTACTAATCTTTCCTTTATCTTTTTCATCAAACCACAGGGGTGAAAGTGTTAATAACATCTGCTTAGGGAGGCACACCGGAAGAGACGCTTAAATACAGAGAACAAACTGAGGGTTGATGGTGGGGGGGAGAGGGGAAAATGGGTGAGGGGCACTGAGGAGGACACTTGTTGGGATGAGCACTGGGTGTTGCATGTAAGTGATGAACCACAGGAATCTACCCCCAAAACCAAAAGCATACTTTACATACTGCATGTTAGCCAGTTTGACGATAAATTATATTTTAAAAATTAGCTAAATGAATTACCAGAAGAAGAAGAAGAAGAGGAAGAAGAAGGGGGTCATCTTCTGAAACACTGACTGGAAACACTGAGATAATAACTTTCTAAAAAATTCAGCTTACTTGCTCTTAAATTCTACATATGAAAACAAGCTGGCAGAATAGATAGAAAGGGACAGGTAATATATGATACATGGTAGTTGCTGTAGTTAATGTCCCTAAAGTATATTTTAAGAGACAGACAGATGGACCAACCGACAAAGAAGGAGAGAGAATAAACCTAAAGACCTGTCTTTAAAAGCCTGAACTCACCAGACAATTTCTTTTCAAGCAGCTCTGGAAACCGACCAACTCCCACCTCACAGTTGGTCATTTTTTAAAACGTACAACATTAGAACTCGATAAGACTAAATACCCTCAAGCTACACCACGGTGAGCCATAAAAATGCTGAGAGTGATTAGCCCACAATCGAGGGTTCACTCTTCCAATTTCGCCCCAGAATTTTCTACACTCTTATTTTTACAGTGCTGTGGTTAAAAGTACAGGTTCTATAGCCTGACCACGTGGGTTTAAATCCCATCTCTGGTGCTCACTAGCCCTGAAACTGGGCAGAGTCTCAACTGCCATTAAATAAGGAAAATAAAAGTCCCTCCCCTCATGGGACTGGCTGTTAAGATCAAATTAGTCAATATATATATAAACATTTGGAACAGTTCCTGGCACATAGTAAGTTCTCAATAACTGTTAGTCATTAGTACATAATGATAGTAATGAAAGTAAAACTGTCTTCCTTAGGGCTATTTAGGTACTTTTAAATAACTATCAATTTCCATTTACTCTAAGTGCATCCCACATAACAAAATGGCTAAGGAAAATTTCAAAAGTGAATCACCTAACCTACTTTTGGAGTAAAAGAAGTGTGGCTCTTTCACGCCCAGTTAATAATACAAGGCCCCACCAATCAAGGTTGTTTGGCTCAAAAGTGTATCAGCTCTGGAACGCAGCTCTGTTTAATTAACAATGTTTAAGGAGGGGCACCTGGGTGGCTCAGTTGGTTAAGCGTCCGACTTCGGCTCAGGTCATGATCTCATGGTTCGTGGGTTTGAGCCCCACGTCAGGCTCTGTGCTGACAGCTCAGAGCCTGGAGCCTGCTTCGGATTCTGTGTCACCCTCTCTCTCTCTGCCCCTTCCCGCCCACCCCCCCACCTCTGTCTCTCAAAAATAAATAAAACATTAAAAATAAAAAAAAATGTTTAAGGAAAAGTCTATAATTCCAATGATAATATCTGAACTTCACTGGTCACTTATAATGAACGTATTGAGCACTGTGGTAGGCAAAATTAACGTTCCTCCAGAGACATCCACCTCCTAAGTCCCAGAACCTGTGAATATGCTACCCTACATACCTTAAATGGCAAAAGAGATGTTGCCAATGTGAATTAGTTAAGGAATTTGAGATGGGGAAATTACCCTGGATTATTCATGTGAGCCCAAGATGGTCACAGGGTTTTTACAAGCAGAAGAGGGCGGTGAGAGGTTTTGTGTATCAGAGCCACGCAGTGTGAGAAGGTCTTAATGGACCATTGCTCATTTTAAAGATGGAAAGAGGCCACAAGGAACACATGAAGCCTCCAAAAGCTGGGAAAGACAGGAAACAGACCATCCCCTAGAGTCTCCAGAAGGAATACAGCACTGCCAACACCTTAATTTAGCTCATTGAGACCTATTTCGACTTCTGCCCTCTACAACTCCACGGTAAGGTATTTGCATTGTACCGAGTAATCAATTTGTTACAGCAGCAATAGGAAACAAACACAAGCACCTTGCTAAGGATCTTCACTATAAGCATCTACTGAGTTAGTCTTCCAACAATCTTTTGAAACAGATGCTATAATTAACTCTCATTTACAGAGTTTCAGGGAGGAGGAAACTGAAGCTTTCAAGAGTTATTTAATGCACCCAGGAATGGAGTCAGGACATCACACACACACACACACACACACACACACACACACATACACCCATATACACTTCTCACTTTGGACAAAGTCTGCAGGTTTTAAAAAATCAACCATCATACGCATGTAAAAAAATTATCTTCCTATGATGGGAGCTTAAAAGTAATTCCTCATCTTTACATCTCTAGCCATGCGGTAATACATTCACTGGGCATTTTCTATGTGCCAGGAATGCTGTATTTACTCTCTGCTGAAAACACGACATTTTGTAAAAGCTCCTTATCATCAAGACGTTTACAGATTAGTTGAGGGAAATAGGCATGTAGTCTAAAAATACAAGCCATGATACAAGTGCTTTGAGAATGGTAAGCATAAGACAATCTGATGACAGAAAGCAGAGAGGTAGCTGTCATTCCATTTGAGAAAGCCAGGAAAGGGGCGCCTGGGTGGCTCAATCGGTTAAGCGTCCGACTTCGGCTCAGGTCATGATCTCACGGTCTGTGAGTTCGAGCCCCATGTCGGGCTCTGTGCTCATAACTCAGAGCCCAGAGCCTGTTTCAGATTCTGTGTCTCCCTCTCTCTGACCCTCCCCCCTTCAAACTCTGTCTCTGTCTCACAAACAAATAAACATTAAAAAAATCTTTAAAAAAAAAAAGAAAGAAAGAAACATTGGCCTCATATACAGGCTTTCTGTTTAAAAAAAAAAAAAAAAAAAAAAAAAGAGAAAGCCAGGAAAGGTTTCCTAGGAGGAGATCATACTCAATATAAATCTTAAAGGATAATTAAGGATTGTCGAGGTTTGAGCAAAGCATCTGTGGGGAAGAAGAAGGAGGTATAGTAATAGGGAATGGAGAACTTTCTAGTTGGAGCAAAGGGAGAAAGATACTGAAAACCTAGCGGCAAGTAACTAAACATAGCTAGCACATGGGGGCCTGGCAAGAGGAAAGGCTAAAGAGAGAGAAGAAACCAGACTATGACGAGGAGTTCCTGTTAAAGGCTTGGAGTTGTTCTTGTGATGAAGAACTTTTGAAGGATCTTAAAAAGGGTGGCACATTAGAATGATCACTGTGGCAGCAGCATGGTGATGGAAAGGGGTCAAGTCCAAGTGAGAAAAGAGGAAGGTCTGATCCAAGACAAAAGCAGTGAGGACTCAGGTAACATTTGGAAGAGGCAAAAATTATGGGCTCATCAGGGAAAGAGTCAGAGGTCACTTCAAGGTTTCTGGTTTGAATTACTGTGTGTATGAAGGGACCTTCCACTGAGATAAGGGTGATAGTCATTAAGGCTGTTCATCAAATATTTTCAAGTCCCTCGCATTCACTAAGACATATGCTTGGGTCACATTCTCTGTCTCTGGACATTTCTGATGTTGTGCTCAAAGGGCACAAGCTTCCAGTTATAAGTTGAATAAGCTCTGGGGATCTAATGTACAGCATGGCGATGATAGTTAATAATACCGTATCATACCCCTTTGAGGAAAAGAAAAGAATCTCCAGTGCTCTTTTTCTTTCTCGTTGGCACAATAACTACACAGGTGCCAGATGATGGCTGGGTGATCAGTTTAGTCCCTGAATGAGCATAGCCCCCATGTCATTCGCAAAGGACATGCAGCATGAGTGAGAAATTGACCTTTGCTGTTTTTAAGCCACTATTATTTTAGGGTTATTTTTGTTACACGGTATTGCATAGCCTATCCTGACTAATACAGAGAATGAAAAATAGAATTTGTAGGAGCTGGCTTTCGTTATTGTTATTGTTATAATTCACTGAGTATAAAATCTAGAGCAATCTAAGCATTTCCTCCAGAATGCCTTGTCAGACCCCCACAAATCTGATCTTTGTGGTCCCAGCGCACACACTGTTTGTATCACACAAATACTCAAGAGCAATTGTCTGTTTTCTTGTCTGCCTTCTTGAAGGTAGGAAGGTGTTCTATGCATGTCTGCATCTCAAGTGCCCAGCAGAATGCTTGGCACCAGTGTAGGCCTTAAAGAATATTTGTTGCATGTGTGAATGATGAAGCAACTCATGGATGGGCATGGATGACACTTCCAAGAGAGTCATGGGTGTAAGGTGAGAAGAGAGAGAGCCTAGGGCAGAAACCCCAACCATTTAATGGCTAGGTAAAGAAAGATAAGCTCCAGGAGACAGAGAAAGAAAAGTCAGAAATAGAAGAAAAATCAGAAATGATAATATGCAGGCCAAACAGAAGAGCATTTTGGGAAGAGAGTCAAAACTGGGCAAGATTATACCTGGTCACGTGACCCTACTTGAATGAAAGACAGTGTTGCTGGCACCAACTAACAATGAACATGCTCTTTGTGAGCTGGTGTAAACAAACACAGAGAGAAAGCATGCGTTCTTCATTTCAGAGTCTTGTTCAAACACACATCAGTTTCAAATGCTGTGCATTGGATAAAAAGTCACCGCCTCAGTGAGGCCACCATACAATGCACTCAGTGCCTCAGTAAGAATATTTAGTAGTAGGACAAGAAGAGAAAGAGGGGAAGACCAGATTGCAGTGGGTTGAGGACTGGATCAAGCACAGAAATCACCTGGGGATCTTGCTGGAAGGCAAAGGCAGGAGGTGGGCGTGGAATCTGCATTTCACACAAACTCTCAAGTGATGTTGATGTTGCCAGCCCATGGACCACACTCGAGTGTAAGGCTTTAGACTCCCATTTCAAAAAGCTTTAGACGTTACATATAACCTCAGACCTGAGCGGTTAAAGAAAACTATTCTCAAGTTTGGAAGCTTTATGTCCCTGAATCTGTACCAGAAGGCCAGGGTTATTAAAGGAATTTGGGGGCTCAATTAAGTAAAATGCGGAGTCAAGTCATAAAGGATCGTAGAGGATCTTAAATTTTTTGGTGTAAGGAAATAAGGATCTGGGAGGTTTTTCCAGGTTAAAGTGATAGTCAAAATGCAACATTATAAATTAGGAAGTTAAAATTCTTATAATTGCAAATTCTCGTAAAAGCCACAAGCTGCAAAGATATTTGCTAAGAGAAAAACTCTAAGTTTAATCAATGATCTTTAGCTGATCTAGCATTTTTGTAAGGAATATTTCTCTTGAGTTCAAGAAAAATGGCCTATTTACCATACTTGCGACAATCTTCACCACTATCATTTTTCTTTCTTCTTCATCGCATGACAAAAAACAAACAAACAAACAAACAAACCACATAGTCCTTTCATAGTATTAGGAAAATTAGGAATGTTACCTTATACCACTCATAATAAGCTTATGCCTAAAACAAAATGTACTTTTGATGTGGATGTATGGAACAGCCTTTGAAACCAAGGCTTCAACAGCCTGGGAAAGAAGATAGAGAGCATCCTAATGAGATTTTTTTGGACCATAACTTTGATGAAATTAAATTAAGATGAACAATGGTTTGCAAAACTCAGCGCAAACCAAAACCCAAAGCACCACACTTGTAGGAATGTTGCAATACCCCCCCTCATTTTTTCTCCCTGACACATACTCTACCCACTTCAACCTTCTCTCCCTATACCTGCCAAAGGCACCTTTGAAAAGCCTCTACCAGATCAAACATGTCACTCCTTTACTCCAACACCCTTATTGTCCCCATTGTGGAGTTCAAGATTAAAGTGCCACTCCATCAGAAAAGTCTGCTCTCAACTCAAACTAGCTTCGGGCCCCTGTCATAAGCTCTCCTAGCAACTGTTTCTTCCCACATCAGTTACCTCTGTTGGCATTAATTAATTGAGTGATCATTTTTTAATGCCTTCCTCTCTCATTGAACTGTGGGGTCCAGTACCCAGGAGGGTACGTTTATTCAATGCCAAGTTTATTCAATGCCAAGTTTATTCAAGGAAGATTGCCTTGCACTCAATAAATGTTTGTTAAAGGACTGAATAATTCAGTATCAAATATAGCCACAATTCTATCTCTTTCAAATGTTTCCCAACATAGCAAAATAAATATTGCATATATATGTTTAGATATTATTTATACATTTACATATAATTTCAAGCAGATATCAGCTCAATCTCTAATAAAGTACTCCAGGGCATAAACTCACTCTTCTAAGGATGTGATGGCAATATAACCTGCCCCCATTTTAGTTCTGATAAGAAATGAATAACCTCTGAAATTAACACTCGGGTCTAAGCATAAAGGTTTCATGTGAAACCTGCCATCACATTGCAAATCCAACAACGAGTCAATTTTATTCCTTCCTAGCAACTATACTCATAACTGAAATACACTGTGGCAATGGCTGGGTAATAGGGTTATGGGGTTATGGATTATGGGATTACTATGACACTGGATCATTGCACAAAGATTCTAGGTCTTATGGATAGAGTTTAAAAAAGATAAGCCCATTTTTAGTCAATTTTTGAGTATAGTAAAAACTAATTCTTTCCTTTAATAATGAATTTGGTTATTTATAAAAACACTTTCACAAATTTTTTCACTTGACTTTTGTAACAATGCTGCGAAATGAATACAAATTATATTCCTCCGCTGACAGAGAAGTTAAAGCATCTGACCAAAACTCACACATCTAGTAAATGGAAGAGGAAGACATTAAACCCCAGCTTCCCAGTGACATTATAAATTACAGTTCTATGTCACATGGCCCTTCATTATTAGGTTATAACTAAAGAAATAAAAATCTAGGGAGAATATTGTAACTTTCCGACTCTTCAATTTTCCTTTCAATGTCTTTCAAAAACCTAAATCTTAAAAAAAAAATGTTTAGTGTAATTGACATACAGTGTCACATTAGTTTCAGCTGTGCAACGTAGTGCAACTTCTCTCTGTTATGCTGTGCTCACCACAAATGTAGCTACCATCTGTCACCATACAATGCTACTACAATATCATTGACTATATTCCCTATGCTGTGCCTTTTATTCCTGTGACTTAGTAACAGGAAGCCTCCCAATCCCATTCACCCATTTTGCCCATCCTCCCACCCACTTCCCTCTGGCAACCATCAGTCTGTCCTCTGTATTTAGAGTCTCATTCCACTTTTAGTTTGCTTGTTTGTTTATTCACTTTTTTGTGTGTTTTTAGATTCCACTTACAAGTAAAATCATATGGTATTTATCTTTCCTAGTCTGACCTATCTCACTTAGCATAACAGACTCTAGGTCTATCCATGCCATCACAAATGGCAAGATCTCATCCTTTTTTATGGCTGCATAATATCCCGTTGTGTACATATATCACACCATCTTATCCAATTGTCTATTGATGGACGACTGGGTTGCTTCCATATCTGGACTATTGCAAATAATGCTGCAATAAACATAGGGGTACGTACACCTTTTTAAATTAGTGTTTTCATTTTCTTTGAGTAAATACCCATAGTGAAACTGCTGGATGATATGGTAATTCTATTTTTTTTTTCATTTTTTGAGGAATACCCACATTGCTTTCCACAGGGGCTGCACCAGTTTGCATTCCCACCAACAGTGTAGGAAGGTTCCTTTTTCTCCACATCTTCACCAACACTTAGTGTTTCTTGTGTTCTTGATTTTAGCCATTCTGACAGCTGTAAAGTGATGTATCATTGTGTTATAATTTGCATTTCCTTGATGATTGGTGATGTTGAGCATCTTTTCATGTGTCTGTATGTCTTCTTTGGAAAAATATAATTCAGGTCCTCTGCCCTTTTTTTGTTGTTGTTTTTTTTTTTTTTTTTGCTTACAGTTTTTTTTTAATTGTTTTATTTATTTTTTTTAAGTAACATCCAAATTAGTTAGTATACAGTGCAACAATGATTTCAGGAGTAGATTCCTTAATGCCCCTTACCCGTTTAGCCCATCCCCCCTCCCACAACCCCTCCAGTAACCCTCTGTTTGTTCTCCATATTTAAGAGTCTTTTATGTTTTGTCCCCCTCCCTGTTTTTATATTATTTTTGCTTCCCTTCCCCAATGTTCATCTGTTTGTCTTTTAAAGTCCTCATATGAGTGAAGCCATATGATATTTGTCTTTCTCTGACTAATTTCACTTAGCATAATACCCTCCAGTTCTATTCACGTAGTTGCAAATGGCAAGATTTCATTCTTTTTGATTGCCGAGCAATACTCCATTGAATATATATGCCACATCTTGTTATCCATTCCATCGATGGACATTGGGGTCCTTTTCATACTTTGGCTATTGTTGATAGTGCTGCTATAAACATGGGGGTGCATGTGTCCCTTCGAAACAGCACACCTGTATCCCTTGGATAAATGCCTAGTAGTGCAATTGCTGGGTCGTAGGGTAGTTCTATTTTTAGTTTTTTGAGGAAACGCCATACTGTTTTCCAGAGTGGCTGTACCAGCTTGCTTTCCCATTCTGCCCCTTTTTTAATTGGATTTCTGTGGGGTTTTGGTGTTAAGTTGTATAAATTCTTTATGTATTTTGGATATTAACCCCTTATCAGGTATATCATTTGTGTATATCTTCTCCCATTCAGGAAGTTATCTTTTTGTTTTGTTAGTGGTTTCCTTCACTGTGCAGAAACTTTTTATTTTGGTGTAGCCCAACAGTTTAATTTTGTTTGTGTTTCCCTTGCTTCAGGAGACACACAAGGAAAATATTTCTATGGCTGATCTCAAAGAAATCACTACCTATGTTTTCTTCTAGGAATTTTACGGTATCAGTGCCACATTTAGATCTTTAATCCATTTTGAGTTTATTTTTGCATATCCTGTAAGTAAGTGGTCCACTTTCACGCTTTTGCATGCAGCTGTCATTTTCCCAGCACCAGTTGTCGAAGAGACTTTTTCCCATTATATACTCCGGACTTCTTTGTCATAAATTGACTCTGTAAGTATGGGTTTATTTCTGAACTCCATTCTGTTTCATTGATCTATGTGTCAATTTTTGTGCTGGCACCATGCTGTTTTTATTACTATAGCTTTGTTGTATATCTTGAAATCTGGGATTGTGGTACCTCCAACTTTGTTCTGATTTCTCAAGTTGGCTATGGCTATGGTCTTATGGGTTCTATATGGTCTTATGGGTTCTATACAAATTTTAGTATTATTTCTGCTAGTTCTAGGTGAAATGCTCTTAGTATTCTCAGAGTAGTTGCATTGAATCTGTAGATTGCTTTGGATAATATGGACATTTTAACAATATTAATTCTTCCCATTCATGAGTATGGAATATCTTTCCATTTGTTTGTGTCATCTTCAATTCTTTCATCAATGTTTTCCAGTTTTCAGAGTAAAGGTCTTCCACTGCCTTGGTTAAGTTTATTCCTAGGTATTTTATTCTTTTCGGTGCAATTCTAAATGGATTGTTTTGTTAATTTCTCCTATTGATGCTACTTCATTAGTGTATAGAAATACTATTGATTTCTGGGGGTTAATTTTGTATCCTGCAGATTTACCAGTTATTTATTTCCTCTAATAGCTTTCTGGTGGAGGATTTAAGATTTTCTATGTATAGTATCATGCCATCAGCAAATAGTGACAGCTTAACTTCTTTCCTTACCAACATGGGTTCCTTTTATTTCTTTTCTTTTCTGATTACCATGAATAGGACTTCCAGTACAATGCTGAATAAAGGTAGTGAGAGTTCCTAATCTTATAGGAAAGGCTCTCAGTTTTTCACCATTGAGTATGATGTTAGTGGTGACTTTTTTTACATGTGGCATTTATTATGCCGAGGTATGTTCCCTCTAAACCCACTTTGTTGGGAGTGTTTATCATGAACAGATGTTGAATTTTGTCAAATGGTTTTTTGCATCTATTAAGATGATCACATGATTTTTATTCTTCATTTTGTTGATGTGGTTGATCATATTGATTGATTTGCAAATATTGAACCATCCTTGCAACCTCAGAATAAATTCCACTTGATTCTGGTGAATGATCCTTTTAACGTATTATTGAATAATTTGCTATTCTGTTAAGAGTTTTTGCATCTGTGTTCATCAGGGATACTGGCTTATCATTTTCCTTTTTTGTGTGGTGTCTTTGTCTGGTTTTGGCATCAGAGTAATGCTGGCCTCAAAGAATGTCTTTGTAAGCTCTTCTTCCTCTTCTGTTGTTTGGAATAGTTTGAAGAGAATACATATTAACTCTTCTTTATTTTTTTATTATTATTTTTTAATGTTTATTTATTATTAGAGAGAGAGTGAGCAGGGAAGGGGCAGAGAGAGAGGGAGACACAGAATCTGAAACAGGCTCCAGGCTCTGAGCTGTCAGCACAGAGGCCAACACGGGGCTCAAACTCACGGACCGTGAGATCATGACCTGGGCCAAAGTCGGAAGCTTAACTGACTGAGCCACCCAGGCGCCCCAGTTCTTCTTTAAATGTTTGGTAAAATCCACCTTGAAATCCATCTGATCCTGGACTTTCACTTTTTAAAAACCTAAATCTTGGGGCGCCTGGGTGGCGCAGTCGGTTAAGCGTCCGACTTCAGCCAGGTCACGATCTCGCGGTCCGTGAGTTCGAGCCCCGCGTCGGGCTCTGGGCTGATGGCTCAGAGCCTGGAGCCTGTTTCCGATTCTGTGTCTCCCTCTCTGTCTGCCCCTCCCCCGTTCATGCTCTGTCTCTCTCTGTCCCAAAAATAAATAAACGTTGACAAAAAAAAATTAAAAAAAAAAAAAAAAACCTAAATCTTTATTTTAGAGTCCAAATTTTTGGAACCATATGGACAGCTCAGACTATCCAATAATTTTAGAAATACTAAACTGGGGCACCTGGGTGGCTTAGTCAGTTAAGAATCCGACTCTTGATTTCAGCTCATGATCTCACAGTTTCATGAGTTCAAGCCCTGCTTTAGGCTCTGTGTACTGATCACACACAGCCCAACTGGGATTCTCCCTCTCTCCATCTTTCTTCCCCTTCTCAACTCATACTCTCTCTCTTGTCTCTCTCAAAATAAACAAACTTTCAAAAAAAAAAAAAAAGAAGAAGAAGAAGAAAGAAAGAAAAAAAGAAATACTAAACTAAACCTTTGTAGCTCCAGCTTCAGGTTTGTGGGTTGAGGAGAGAAATAATTTGCTACTGCTCTCCTCTATATCCTGCTCCTGAAATAATTATTTAGAAAGTCCAACTCCCTTATCTTCCAGAATCTCTTTACTAACTTGACTTTTTGCATGAGAGAAGCCCAAAGGGACAAAACACTACTACACAGAGTGCATCTGTATTAGCATAAGGCTTTTATTATCTTTTCCTAATTCATAATCCTCTCGCTATTATTGTTGTCTTTTGAAGCTACAGCTCCTGTTATTTATACAAAATTGGCATCCCAGCATCCCACAGCAACACTTATGGACCCATAAATAAATAAATAACTTTGAAAGAGCATGCAGTTAAAAACTCAAACCAAACAGAACATTTTTTAAAGTAAGCAGAATAATTTAATGAGGTTATTTTTAAAAACAAAAATATAAAACTGTTTTATTGCTTATCACAAAAACAAACATGTCAGTTATAAAATAGAAAATATTTATTTGAGCAGATACTACTTAACATATCCATATCAAATCATCTGGGGCAGAATCTATGAAAAGAATGTTTTTGAAGAAACTGTCCAGGAAACTCTCACTTTCTAAAAGTTACTTAAATATAAGCCAAAATCGTACTCAAAAGTGGTTATAAATGGTACATTTCCTAATCCCATATATAGTGATAAAAAAAATTGTACTCGTAGGTATAACCCAAGAGTAATGGAAACAGGTTCACACAAAAACTTGTACATGAATATTCAGAGAAACATTATTCATAATAACCAAAAGATGGAAACAACTAAAATGTCCATCAACTGGCAAATGGATTTTAAAAATGTGGTAACTCAATACAATAGAACATTATTTGGCCATAAGAAAGAGTGGGGTACTGATACATAATACAACATGGATGAATCTTGAAAATATTATCCCAAGTAAAAAATTCCAGTTACAAAACCCACATATGCTCATATGAAATGTCCAGACTAGGGACATCTATAGAGATAGAACATAGATTAGTGGCTGCAAGAGGAGGATGGAAATATAGGGGACTAACAGTAAAAAGTATAGAGTGTCTTCTTAAAGTGATAAAAATGTTCCACAATTGATTGTAGGGATGGTGACACTTATCTGTGAATATACTAAAAATTGTTCAATATCCACTTTAAATAGGTATGTGAATTATATTTCAATAAAGCTGTACAAAAATTAGAATCTAATAAATAAAGAAGCAAACAAACAAATTTAACCCGATTAAAGCACTGCTTTAATAGCATCTCACCTCCGTGCAGAGGCCTCTAAGCCCTGAGGTACTTTTTTTTTTTTTCAATATATGAAGTTTATTGTCAAATTGGTTTCCATACAACACCCAGTGCTCATCCCAAAAGGTGCCCTCCTCAATACCCATCACCCACCCTCCCCTCCCTCCCACCCCCCATCAACCCCTGAGGTACTTAAAAATGTGTTTAAAACTTACATTTAGCATTCTACCCTGAGAATGAAAGGAAATAGTCTTCAGTGTGTGTGAGCCTCTGAACCTCTTAGAAGAATTAGACCTTTAAAAATGACAGTGGTCTGACTGAGGAAGCTCCTATCAGACAGACCCTCGGAAAGATAACAACTATAAATCTGGACAAAACACACCAAAAAAGTACCCGAAGGCCCAGGAAAGGAAACAGAATCTGGCCAATTCTGGAGGAGAGTTGAGTCTTGGATGAAAAGAGTGGCAGAGAAGAGTTTCAGAGTTTTGTCCTGTCTCTGGCCTGAGAGCAGACCACAGTTGGTACCATGTGGGGGCAGGGCGACTAAACCTCCAGTAGATAACCTAAAGTCTTCCTGGGCTGAGCCACTTCCTGTTTCCTCTTCTAACTTGTCACTTTGTAACCTCTGCAGTGTCTCTCCTCTCTTGGGTATGAAACCCAGCACTTCGGGTTCTTTTCCTTCTTCTCTGACCATTCTTCCTGTATCTCTTGATTCCTTCTTTTTCTTTATCTTCCCCTTAAATACTCCAGGGCTTTTGCCCTCAGCTTTTGATCAGTACACTTCCTGTTTATGGTTCATCTATTTCTATTGCTTCAACTGCCAGTGAGACTCACACCTTCATAACTGGTCAGACTCGGCTTCCCTTCTGGATCCTTCTAGCTTCAAACCAGTAACCGTGGGGTGAGAGTTAAGTTCTTTTTTTTTTTAATGTTTATTTATTTATTGGGGGGGGGGGGAGCACGGTGCTGAGAGGGAGGGAGAGAGAGAATCCCAAGCAGCCTCCAAGCCTAGCACAGAGCCCAACTTGGGGTTTGATCTCATGACCATGGGATCAGGAGTTGAACTGAAATTAAGAGTCAGCACTCAACCAAGACACTCAGGCACCCTAAGTTCTAAAGTGAACACGAAAGCCAAAAATCATGTGTAGTCACAATTTCCCTTGAAATTTCCTTAGGAAAGCAACATGTTCTTCTATACCTACATTCATTTCTTTTTTTTTTTTTAATTTTTTTTAATATTTATTTATTTTTGAGAGAGACAGAGAGAAACAGAGAGAGAGAGAGACACAGCATGAGCAGGGGAGGGGTTAGAGAGAGAGGGAGGCACAGAATCTGAAGCAGGCTCCAGACTCTGAGCTGTCAGCACAGAGCCCGACGCGGGGCTTGAACTCACAAACTGTGAGATCATGACCTGAGCAGAAGTCAGTCACCTAGCCGACTGAGCCACCCAGCCGCCCCTATACCTACATTCATTTCTTAGTCTTGTCTACACTGTTGAATTTGATCAAGATAAATGCACTTAAACTATGATGCCAATATATTTTGTTTTCCCACAAGTATCTCTAAGTTAACATGTCCAAACTAAACTTCCAACCTGCCTTCCATCTACCTACATCACACTCTTCCACTTTTATTTCCTCCTTGAACAAATGGCACCAAAATCACCCTGGTTGCCTAAGCCAAAAATTCAGAGGTCAACATTGGTACCTCTTTTCCTTCACAGCAAAATCCAATCAGTCCTGGGGCGCCTGGGTGGCGCAGTCGGTTAAGCGTCCGACTTCAGCCAGGTCACAATCTCGCGGTCTGGGAGTTCGAGCCCCGCATCGGGCTCTGGGCTGATGGCTCGGAGCCTGGAGCCTGTTTCAGATTCTGTGTCTCCCTCTCTCTCTGCCCCTCCCCCGTTCATGCTCTGTCTCTCTCTGTCCCAAAAATAAATAAACGTTGAAAAAAAAATTTTAAAAAAAATCCAATCAGTCCTGATTTCTGATTTTAATGCACCAAATGCCTTAATTCAAGCCCTTATCATTTTTTTACTTAGACCATAGTCAGAGCCTCAAAAAGGCCTCCTGACTTTCTGCCTCCAATCCTCTGCAGTTTATCTAGACCTACTGTCTTTTGCAGATGCAAACATGATCAGATTTATCCCTGTTTGGAAAGATCCTCTAATGGTAAACTCATAGCAGCGGTTCCCAAGCATTTTTCTAGAAAATAAATACTATTTTCAAATTAATACTATATAAGTTCCTAATATCTACAAATAGAAGCTGTATTTTATTAGGATTAATTTACTGTATAAGTTATAAGTGTATAACTTATTAAAAAACAATTAGAAAATAATAGGTAGTTTTGATGAAATATAAAAATTCAAAATTGTTGGTAAGCAATTTGATCAAAATCATCTTGCTATTTATTTCTCTATTTCATTTGAATGCACATGATCAAAAAAATCCTGATTCATAGCAATAGGTAACTACCAAAAGTAGTATTTTGGGGTTTCTCCCCACTAACAGTTCACCTTTTAAGTTTAGCATTTGATTCATTTACAGAGATAGCAAGATCCAAATACAAATGAATTAATCTGTCAGCACAAATTACTTGGTTGTTGGTCTCCACTCGGTTAAAAATTGGTGTGTAATATTTAGTTTGAGTATGTGTTTAAGATTTCTTTTATAAATTGAAAGCCAAAACAAACATTTGCAGGGAGGCTGGGTGGCTCAGTTGGTTGAGGCTCTGACTCTTGATTTCAGCTCAGGGCATGATCCCAGGCTAGTGGGATTGAGCCCCATGTCAAGCTCCACACTCAGTGTGGAGCCAACTTAAGATTCTCTTTCTCTCTCTCTCTCTCTCTCCTGGGGCATCTGGGTGGCTCAGGGGTTAAGCATCCGACTTCATCTCAGGTAATGATCTCGTGGTTCATGAGTTCGAGCCCCAAATTGGGCTTTGAGCCTGCTTCAGATCCTCTGTCCCCTTCTCTCTGCCTCTCTCCCTCTCTCTGGCCCTTCCCCCCGCCTCAAAAATAAATAAACATTTTTAAAAAATTCTTTCTTTCTCCCTTCGCCCCTCTTTCCAGCTCTCCCCCCTCTCTCTCTCAAATTAAAAAAAAGGGGGGCACCTGGGTGACATAGTTGGTTAAGCATATTCCTCTTGAGCTTGGCTCAGGTTATGATCTCAAGGTTTGTGAGTCTGGGCCCACACTGGGTTCTGCGCTAACCGCATGGAGCCTGCATGGGATTCTGTCTCTCCTCTCTGCCCCTCCCCTGCTTGTGTGTGCTCTCTCTCTCTCTCACACAAAAATAAATAATAAACTTAAAACAATTTTTTCTAAAAAGAAAGAAAAAAGAAAACATTTGTGTAATCCTTGGAATTCTTCCTCAGAACCTTGGTTTCATGGAATAGAGTTTGAAAACCAATTACCTAGGAGCTTAAGCCCAATTCCCTTAGGGCGACATGCAAGGGCCTGTGTCATTTGGACTTTTATCTATCAATCTAACTGCATTTACTCCCACTGCCAAAATTCTACCCAATCTCCTAAGTCTACCTCCATCTAGCACAAGGTTATACTTTTGCACTTGCTATTTTCTCGGCCAAACCCTGTACTTGTACTATGGCCTTCTTACCTGAATTGCTATGAACTCTCCAAAAGTTAAAATGTTAATGCCTCATGAACCCTTCTTCGATTTCCCCCAAAGTACCTAGGGTAAACCTCCATCATCAACTTGTGTTGCCTTGTGTAGTAATCATCTCTTCCTCTCCCCCATGAGTTCCTAAGAAAGAAGGACTTAAAGTTAACCATCCCTAAGTTCTCAGGGACTTTCAAAGTGCCTGGTACCTGGTAATCACACCTTAAGTGCTTTTAATTAATTACTTCATTAATTTATATTGATAATAATCACTAGCAGAGTGATTACACTGGCAGAAACTTCAGATTTGCATTAGATAGTCAACAGGTAACCTTTTCACCAAGTTGACACTTCAGGTTAAATAAGTACTAAGTAGAAATGACGGTTATGCTCATTTTCATTTTGACTTCATTTTTCTTTAATAGTGGCATCACTCACCAACAAAGGAGAGCAGGATCACGAGCAGGACAATGAGGGCACAGATACACGGAATCAAGACCAGCAACAGGAAGCGGAGAATATTCGCAGTTGCCAGCTTCTGAGAGCAGCCATCACCCATGTTATTGTCAACAGCTCCCAAGACCTAACGTAAAAGAGGAATATGAAACATGGTTTTAATATTACAAGGCAACGCAATACACGGTATGAAATTATAGAGTACAGCTGTCCATTCAGAGAAGCAGCATTCCTGAGAGATTCTAGTGCGTGTGCTTTAGGGCATGAAAATGAACTTAGGCATTAAATCACACTATTAAGTGAACAAATAACTATACAACCACATTCAAGGCAGATAAAATCATCTGTTTCTGAAGTGTTTTTCAGGAGTACATGAACTTTTAACGATATCCCATCTTGAATTTTTTAACATATTTGCCAATTTGGTATTATTTCAAAGGCCTCTGAGTTTCCATGGCAAGGACTTATCTTGGCCCAGAGCTACAAGCAAAGACTACCTAGTACAGTGATAAAATATTGGTGAGTAGGTGTAGACAGGACATTATCCAAATTTCATTGTTGTTTGTCCCCTCAGTCCTAAGCCCAATTTGCATGAATCTGGATAAAATTAATTTTCAGCCATTTATAAGTCAGCAAGATTAAATATTACTGACCATGTATTTAGTGACAAGCTGAACAATGAAAAAGAGAGCCTGTCCTGTTGACCAGTTAAACACTGACAACCCCTGAGGATACCTTCCACTGTCCAGGCTGCCCCTGCAGTCTATCTATTTGTGAAAGCATTATGAGATGGTTCTGACAACATTCTTATCTTAAAGTACTTTAAATTTTGCTAATTTAAATTAAAATTAAATACCCTAATTTTTAGTTCAGTCTCTTGCCAGAAATGATGTCTGGAAGTTCATTTCTTGCAAATGGCTAGTTTAGGGCACTGACATTTTCAACAGGAGTCTGAGATGAAATTAAAAGTTATTTGAGTCCCTCACTATGAGCAATTCTTCCAATCCCATGTGAAGGTGTTTCTCACGGCTTCCTCTTAGACTTTTGACTCTCCTAGCATTTTCTTCTGTGACAGTTTCAGAGCTTGAACGATAACCTCTGCATGAGTGACTCCTGAACCTTTCTCGAGTCTCCAACTTCCTTCCAAGTTGTATCATATATTTCCAATACCTGGTGCTCAGCAGCATCTCTTCTCAACAAGTCCAAAACCAAATTAATCTCTTTCTCTGTCTCTACCTTCAAACTAGTTCTTCTCTTGACTTCCATATTTTTGCTAATAGACATTCCACTACTCCAGTACCCCAAGACTCCTCACTTCTCCATCATCCCCCCATGCCACGCATTATCAGGTTTTGTTGGTTCTTCCCTTATAACGAATGTCTAATTTTGAAAAATGAATGGCCTTTGAGATAGACCTTTATCCTAATCAAGAAGTTCCTAATAGAATGGTCCTGTACTTGATCGTTTACAGCATATAACAAGTACTTGAAAATTTCTCATGGATAAAAAGGCAACTTGGATACATTCTTCTGGATTGCAAGGCATATGTGATATTCCATTTCTGCTTTATTCCCCCTAAATCAGAATCAATTCTTATTCGCTAACACATATTGCAGGCAGTGTTCACTACATGTACTGTGATGTAATGACACCCTCTGTAATTTTAAGCATACCCCATGAGACATATTATTTGAAAGAACCTATGATGTTAGCTTGAGAATGGCTTGATCTGCTAGGTTAATGTCTTTACTGACCCATTCCCTCTGCACCTGGCTTAATCCACCAGCCAAAGTGAGATCAGAGTGAATTTACAATTTGATCTGCACGAAGACATGGCATTGTGTTAGAGGAGACCATAAAAAGAATGTGACCACCCATCGACCTGTGAGCGGGACCCAGGCAATCAGAGGCTCCTCACCCCCTCCCCCGTCCTTGAAATGTACCACTGTTCCCACAGCCAGAGCCATTTTCAAGAATGCAGCCTTGAGAGAGCAATGTGTTGTTGAGACCATCTGGACAATACACATGACTAAACCTAGTTAAGGCCTCTATATAAACTTTTATGATTCAGGCAGGCAGGTGTGGAAATTCACTCATCTTGTCTGCCTAAGACAAGCCTCATAGTAAGTTACCTTGCTTCTTAAACCTACATCTACCAATCTGAAGTGGTCTGTCTTTTTCTTCAGTATCTCCTTGCACTCTGTGTGTAAAAGCCAGTTTCGAATTTTACCCAGGAAGCTCCAAAGTTTGCAAACCAACACACTGACACAATTTAATATAAGATCTGCAATAGCACAATAATTACAACACCAACATTGGACGGGTGGTGTCCTTTCAGGCATGGAAATAAGCAAGTGTGGGACTACAGCCCAACAGAGACAGTAGGAGAATCTATTGACTTACTTCATTTACTCATCAATTAGTTATTGAAAACCTAAGATTGGGGCGCCTGGGTGGCGCAGTCGGTTGAGCGTCCGACTTCAGCCAGGTCACGATCTTGCGGCCCGTGAGTTCGAGCCCCGCGTCGGGCTCTGTGCTGATGGCTCAGAGCCTGGAGCCTGTTTCTGATTCTGTGTCTCCCTCTCTCTCTGCCCCTCCCCCGTTCATGCTCTGTCTCTCTCTCTGTCCCAAAAATAAATAAACGTTGAAAAAAAAATTAAAAAAAAAAAAAGAAAACCTAAGATTATCATCAGCATGGTGATGGATGTAACTATGATTTCAGACTAACTGTCCCTCAAAAGCTCACAGTCTTATAGGAGAGATAAGTCCATAAACGATATATCTACATGTCAAGGTAGCAAATGTTAAGCACCATGACACTTACAGCTAAAGTGCCGTAAGAATTCAAAAGATAGGAATACAATTTCTTGCTGCAGGATCAGGTAAAGCATTACAGAGAACCAGCACTTGAGGCAAACATAATTCCGAGAAAAGTACCCCTGAAAAGTCCTACTATAGTTTTAAAGAGTGGTAAGATACAATCAGAGAGGTAAGGAAGTTATGAACTTTCTTTGGCTTCTGTAACAGTAGAAAAGGTTTCTTTGTTAAGATGGTCACGGGAGATTACAGAGATCATCTTCTTAGGTAGCAAATTCACAATGGCCTCAGCACTGCCTGGAATCTTGTAGCCAAGCACATCCTATTTAGTATTGATCCATGAAGAGTCAGCGGAGAAAGTGCTAGAAGCTCATTCTGATATCTCCTATGGATATAGGAGTCAAGTCAACAAGTCAACAAGTACTTGACCTCCAGAAACCATATTCAGGATTTGTGCAAATATGTTCTCCAGTGTCTAGGAAATTGTTTGCTCTTATCAAGGGGAGAAGAGAAAGAAATACTTAGAAGAAAGCCAGCACTATTGTCAATTTCATAACTGTCCTCCTGTATTCATGACCACTTAGGACTATAGCTATAAGTGCTGCATTACTCAGAGGCCAGAGGAGTTTCCCCTGGGCATAACATAACTCTTAGACTCTCTTGTTGAGTTAATAACACCAGATGAGATAACCTGCTGAGGAAATTCCTAAGCTTTGTTTCAGTGGACTACAACCCTCTCTCCAGAGGGCACCCTCTTCCAGAAACTACCTCCATGGGCTTGAAACTGTAAGACAAGCACAAGCACAGCATTCCATGGCACAGGCGGGCAAGACTGCATCTGATTGACCTGCACATACTTCAAATATGTCCTTCTTGTGTTTTGTTAATCCTGCTAGTAAAAACTCATTTCTTATATCTTAAGAGCTACATTTCTTTTAAAAGCTGCCATGTTGGTTTATACCACATGTACGGATACAATCTGTCTAACTAGGATATTTTCTTGAGTCAACTTGATTCCGTGTGGGAGACCTTCTCATCCCTCTCCTTTCATATTTTTAACTCTCTCATGCTCACCCCTGAACTTGCTGACTCAACCATTTTCATGACAGCCATCCTCTGACTCTTTGGAGACCGGCTGTCCATGGATGCCTCTATCTTGTTCCAGTCTATCAGCTCTCTCTTTTTTTCATTTCCCTACATATCTTCTTTAAAATCTTTGTGCCATTAATGCAACAATACTCTTGCTAATGCCCTGAACCTGCTCACCCCTCTAAATTTTCTTCTCACCCATCATGTAAAAGTCAATACCAGATGAATCCAACAATCTTATCTCTCTGTATCTACACCTGGACAGTTGAATGTAGCTGTAAAAAGTCACTCAACAGGACTACTCAATTGCTGACTTAAAGCCTTATCCATTCTCCTCAAACTACCTTCTCCCATTCTGCCCTCACCCTAAAAAATGACCCATCTCAATTCCCATCTTACACAGAGAACAAAAACTGTCAAATGAGAATTGCCTCACTTACTTAAATCTAAACCTACACACCTAATCATTTATAGACCCTTCCTTCTTGTTCAAACAGAGAAGCTATTTAAGGCTCCTTGTATTTAAGACTAATCCTGGGGTGCCTGGGTGGTTCAATCAGTTAAACATCTGACTCTTGATTTTGGCTCAGGTCATGATCTCACAACTCATGAGTTCAAACCCCCTTTCAGGCTCTGCGCTGTGTCAGCACAGAGCCTGCTTGGAAGTCTCTCTTGCTCTCTCTCTCTCTGTCCCTACCCCACGTGCTCTCTCTCTCTCTCTCTCTCTCTCTCAAAATAAATAAACTTAAAAAAAATTTTTTTTAAAGGCTAATCCTCCCACACTCCATCTCCTTTTCCCTGCTCAGGAATCGTACATCTTAATTCTCCATTAAATCATACATCCAAACCCAAACTCTTTCTCTCTCTCTCTCTCTCTCTCTCTCTCTTATTCTCTCTCTCTCTCCCTCTCTCCCTCATTCCCCACCCCACTCTCACTGCCATCAGCTTTTTATCATGTTTAGATTTCTCCAGTTATATTTTTTAACCGTCCTCAAGCCTAATTGCAACAGCCACTGTCCTATTTCTCTCCTTCTGTTTGCCTCCCAAACACCCTAAGAGTTGTTAATATTTATTGTCCAAATTTCTTCACTTACCGTTTACTCTTGCGGCCACTACAATTTGGGACCCACTTCTGTCACCACACCAAAAGACTTTTTGGTATGGTCACCAACAATGTCCATATTGCCATATCCAAATGACATTTTTCAGTCATCATTGTAATGACATCTCAATATCATTTGAATGATCAAATTCTCAGCCACTCCCATCTGCTTCAAGCACTTTCTTCCCTTGACTTCTCTTTCTCCTGCCTCTATGGTCATTCCTTCTCTTTCTGTAGGCTCTTTTCTCACATTCACACTCTCCAGGCAATGTCACCTACACAAATAGCATCAATTGCCAACCCTGTACATGTATGTGACTTACATCTTTAAATACTGAGCATAAATCTTTCCCCTGAGCTCCAGACTTTTGTATCCAACAGGCCATTTGACATCTTCTCAATGGATGTTACAAAAATACCTCAAACTTAACATGTCTGAAACAAAACAAATAATCTTTATCCTCCTATCTGGTATTTTTCTAGAGTTTCCTATCTCAGGAAAAAGTAATTGAGCACCTGTTGTGTGTCAGGTGATGTTTGGGCACTTGGGATATATCATTGTGCAGGCAAAAATCTCCAGCTTCATAGATCTTATATTCTAGTAAAAGTTTACCATCATGTTTACCTATATCCATTATTTCTCTCCCTAATTTGTTATCTACATTCTAGCCAGAATGATGAAGAGGATGTATATCACTGGATACGAGAAAAGGCAACATGAAAAATGATTCCCAAACTTAACTAATTCAGAGCCTAGAACCAAGATACGATCATGAGAAGCATGTACCCAGTGTATTGGTAGAGATTTGGAGAGGGCTTTGGACTTCCACAGGGGTGTGTGGGATTTCAAGTCCATTTTGTTAAGATTTCAAAGGTCAGGGACATCTGGGTCGCCCAGTTAAGCATCCGACTCTTGATTTTGGCTCAGGTCATGATCTCATGGTTCTTGAGTTCAAGCCCACGTCAGGCTCTATGCTGACATCATGGAACCTGCTTGGGATTCTCTCTCTCCTTCTCTCTGTGCCCCTCTCCTGCTCACACATGCTCTCTCACTCGTGTTCTCTCTCTCTCTCTCTCTCAAAATAAATACATAAACTTAAAAAAGATTTCAAAGGTCAAAGAGACCATAGTTGACATTTCAGGTACATTAGCCTTTATCTTGTTCTGCCTTCCTAGAACATCTGACTTTATTAGCACATAGTGCAGTCTTGGGAATACTTCCACAGCTGCAAATGGCAGAAGCTGCTTTAGAACAAGGAGATACCTGCTTCTGTAATCATAGCATAAATAGTACTAACTCAGTTGTGACTCTTTATATGATGACCTTTTCTCATCAGTGTACCAGCCATCTACAGTAGCACCTGACCACAATCAGGAGTGGACCAATACCAATTGAATAAATAAATGAATTAAATCACCTAAACAGAAATTGCTCTGTGCATCATTAATGGAAATTAGTACTTCTCTTTTTCTTAAAAAAATTTTTTTTCAATGTTTATTCATTTTTGGGACAGAGAGAGACAGAGCATGAACGGGGGAGGGGCAGAGAGAGAGAGAGACACAGAATCAGAAACAGGCTCCAGGCTCTGAGCCATCAGCCCAGAGTCTGACGCGGGGCTCGAACTCACGGACCGCGAGATCGTGACCTGGCTGAAGTCGGACGCTTAACCGACTGCGCCACCCAGGCGCCCCAATACTTCTCTTTTTAAATTATATATGCCTTACAAAGTCTATTCCAAAATCATGGAGTAGAAAATGTGTTTGGTAAAAAAAGTAAAAATATTTCCCGTTCAGGGAAAATATACTAAAATTAATAAAATTGGCTTTTACTAGGAGTATTGGTACAATGCCATACTCACATTTCCTATTAGGAGCTTTGAAGTCAGTTAGAAACTTCTGTTATTCAAAGAGTAAATTTTAGTGGGGTTTTTTATAGGCAAAATTTTTTAAATACTATCTTTGTTAAGAACATGAAAAGAAGTGGTTTTGTAACACCATTAACCCCCTAAATCAGAGATTCCCAGACATTCTTGGCTCAGGGAATTATCGGCTTCCAGGTAATTTTTTTTCAGTGGCCTGAACCAAAAGAAATGCCTAACAATTCCATTTTTTTAAGTCTCTTGGTACCACTATTTTATACGTTTTTGCATCCTAAGCACTTAGTAGCCATTTGAAAAAATACAACACATAAATTGAAATAAGCAAAATTTTCATGTGATTCTTCAGTAATGACAAATACTTACACACAACACCTCAAACCTTGGAATCAGATTGGAAATCACCACCATTCATCGCGTGTGATTTTTTCCGTGGTACAACTTTTTACACAGTAACCATCAAGAACCCAGCCTTATGAAGACAGGATGATATCAAGAGGAATATAGTACAATGTTGAAACTGTAAACTGTCTCAAGATAGTATTTCTTCTGATAACCAACAAATGTTGAGTATCACTGGATTCCCTTCAAAAACTGAAAATAACTAGCAGAGCCTCTGTGAGTCACTGCAGTGTTTGGGGGACCTCAGCCCACAGTTTGGAAATCATGGTTCCACACTATTTCTCCAACATCTACCTGCCTAAGTCCGAATCCTCGGAGAAGTAATTCATATTTAACCTCATTCAGAAAGTTTCCCTTGATACCCTAGCTATAAATAATCTCCCTCTGCCTTATCTGAATTTTTTGGTAGGTGGCAGAGACTAATTGACTGCTAGCATCTATTCTTTCCTTTAATCTTAGAAACAGAATCCTAAATTTTGTTTGGGTCAATATTTAATGGCCACTAAGAATAGAGACAACATTTCCCAGCCTCGCTTGCAGCTATGTAAGGCCATGTGGCTGAGTTCTTGCTCATGAAATGAAACTAGAAGTAGTAAATGTGACTTACAGGAAGGGTCTTCAAAGAGAGGGGTATTGTCTTTCCTCTTTCCTGCTGGTGGGAATATGAATGTAATAGCTGGAGCTCAAGCAACCATTTTAGACTCTGAGGTAAAAACTATATGCAGAAGGCAGCCGAGTAGCAAGAAAGAAGGAAATTGAATCCCTGATAGATTTGTGAAGCTAATCTATCAGTCCTGAACTGCTTATTTTCCAGACTACATTCCCATGAGAAAAGAATAAATTCTTGATAAATCACTGTCAGTCTGAATATTCCATCACTTGCAGTTGAAGCAATTTTAACTGACCTATGCACTTATCACTTCCTACTTTGGATCATGGTCATGTATGTACAAACTAAAATTATCAATCTACAATCTCAGTACTAGGTAGGAGTACTAGTACATAGTACATAGTGCATAGTAGGATCAATTAAATATACGTTTTCTCAGTTGAATAAATGACTCATAATTAAAGTTCAAAACATGTCCCAAGAAATATTTGGGGTTTTTAATTTACTTACTGTGTATGGGATGGAGATAAAAATCATAAGAGACTTTTTGATAAATAATAGAAATGTCAAGTGTGTTTGCCTTTGACCAGAATCACAGAAACTCGGTGTGGCCACAGTAGATTATCTCCTGCTACTCAGGAGCTAGGTGCCTTTTATATGTCTTCAACAAGGATAAATTCAGAAGAAAAAATTTACAACATAGTAAAATATAGCTTATCAATTTTCAATTAAAAATTTCTGGGGCACCTGGGTAGTTCAGTCAGTTACGCATCCAACTCTTGATTTGGGCTCAGGTCATGATCTCATAATTCCTGAGATCAAGCCCCAAGTAGGGCTTTGTGCTGACGGTGCAAAGCCTGCTTGGGATTCCCTCTTCCTCTCTCTCTGCACTCCCCTGTTTGCACTCTCTCTCTCTCTCTCTTTCTCAAAATAAATAAATAAACTTCTAAAAAATTTCTAAAGGGGCACCTGGGTGGCTCAGACAGTTGAGCGTCCAACTTCAGCTCGGGTCATGATCTCAAGGTCCATGAGTTTGAGCCCCACATCAGGCTCGCTGCTGTCATCCTGTCAGTACAGAGCCCACTTCAGATCCCCTGTCCCCCTCTCTCCACCTCTCCCCCACTTACACTCTCCCAAAAATAAATATACATATTTTTTAAATTTCTAAATACAGTGTAGTAGCCAAAATGTTTCATCAGGAGTTAATAGGGAGCAAGCAATAAAACATGAGGTTGGTTAAAATGCAGGCAATTAGTGGACTAGGTCATCTCGCAATCCCATTGGAAACCCCACATTCTCTCCCAACTTCAGCAATCTCCTACCTGGTTTCCCCCTATCCTCACCTGTCCCCTTCCAACCTCACATTGTAGCCCTGCTTAAAACCCTCCAGAAACAAAGGCAAACTTCTTTCACGTGGCGTAGAAGACAGTGTTTGTCAGACTTCGATGTACATGTGAAACATGCGGGAGGAGTCTGAGCCAGCAGGTCTGGGGTGGAGCCTGAGACTGTGCATTCCTCCCCAGCTCCCAGGTAACGCTGATGCTAGTGGTCTGAGAACCACACTTTGCAGTAGCAGGATCTAGGGACCCTTCTGGGTCTGCACCGCCAATGCTAGCCTCTTTGGACACCTCTCATGGCCCCCCTCTCTACCTTCTGCCACCTGGCTCTTCCGGATGCTCAGAAGAACTCTCTGCCTAGAACGGCCTCCCTCCATCTCCCAACCAGCCTCTGTCCCTCAAGACTCACCCTTCCTACATCCACTCATGACCATGATTAGTTCTCATCTTTCTGCTCTTTATCCCAGTTGAAATTTACATATATGTGTGTGCTCATTAGATTCTGTTGGTTATTCCTGCCACACTGTAGGTGCCATAAAGTCAGGGACCATGTTGGCTTTTGCTCGCCAGTGTAGCCCTATACGTGAAAAGGGCCTTGACTGTAGTAGGCACTTCATAAAAGTATTACAATGATGAATCAATAAATTCATCTAAATCTGCCCTTCCACTGCCAGAAGAGTCCTGGAAACACAAGGAGTAAAATGCTGTTCCATGTTGGAATAATTACTACCGTCATAATAATAACAGAAATAATAACAATACAGCAAAAAATCAATTGGGCATTTCCTGTGAGCCAGGCACTGCTCTCAGTGTTTTGCATATAAAAATGCTCTTAATCCTCAAAAAACTCTACTAGGTGGTTGCTATTACCATACCCATTTATAGATGAGTGTGAGGCTCTTTGTGAATAACTTATAAAAATAATTCAAAGCAACTGACAAAAAGGCAGAATCCAAAGCAATATTCAGTCATTCAGTTCCTTTTTCTAAAGCTCAGTAGAAAGACCAGAGATCTCATGATTTTTTAATTTGATCGAATTCTCTGGCTTTCAGAACTTTTTAGAACACACTGTCCACACTCCAGCTCCGTCCCTGCGAAGACAGACTAAGCTTTTACCCTGAGTCATGCAGAGCTGGATCCAGATGTCCTATGAAGGACCAGATCTCATGGCCCTCATCTTAAAAGACTCAAAACCACCCATTCCTGAGTACAGCTCGTCCTTTGGAGGTAGGAAATAGACCTTTTCCTGAGTCTCCATGTTTCTGCCCCTCCTCCCAGGTCAGATATGGCATAATGGAGGTTACCACACCCAGCCATTAAGAGATACATTTTAGAAGTGGCCTGTCTGTGGTATTTTTCAATTTCTTTCTAGAGCTCACATTTCAAAATTACCTTTATAACCTTGATCTAATTATCTAGTAAAACCTTAATTACCTGGAATCTTTAAGTGCATAAGTTTTCTATTCTCTTTTAGATATGAGAGATGGAAAAATCATAAGAAAATAAGTAAACTGTCAAGAATTAAATTTATAAAATATTGCCAGAGAATGACTTGAAATTCTGGAAAATATGGAATCTTCTACAGTTTCTATAGTGTAGAATATTTTGCCCTGAGAATGCAGGGCATTGGCCCTAATGATCAGTTTTCAAAGATAGGGATATTGTTCTGCCTAGCACAGTGTAAGTAACATCATTTCTACAGTAAAAAGTCAGAATAGAAAGGAGGTTCAGGTTCATATGTAATATGTGAAAAACCTAATTAACAACAACAAAAACCCTATTTCCTGACCATTCCAAGGTTTTGTCAAACATATGCTCTCCTTGGCCTACAATAGCTCCAAAAGTGGCATGCACACCCAAAGACACTGTTTATAAAAGACTAGTATCAGCTTGCTACTTCTTAAGGTACAATATCATATGTAGAGATATGTTGATTATTTTTATTTCAAATAGGATTTGCTTAAATTACAACCAAAGATTAGACAAACTTGAGGTAGTATACAAACTGTTCCAGATTAACAGAGTATTTTGAAACGTGGAGGTTAATTCTACCTTTATAACATGATACTATACTATGGATTTTCTTAAAAATCAAAATGACTATATATTTTTTAATGTGTATTTTTTATTTTGAGAGAGAGACAGAGAGACAGAGAGACAGAGCATGAGCAGGGGAAGGGCAGAGACAGAGACACAGAATCGGAAGCAGGCTCCAGGCTCTGAACTGTCAGCACAGAGCTGGACATGGGGCTCGAACCCACAAACCATGAGATCACAACCTGAGCCGAAGTCGAGTGCTTAACCAACTGAGCCACCCAGGTGCCCCAAAATGATTATATTCTTAAATACAATTATGAAATTATGTAGACTTAGTTAAGATGGGCTGGTTAGTCAATAGCCTGTTAATTTTAGCCATGTACAAATATTCCTACCTACTACCCACAAGTTATCCTAACTCATAGATCTAGTAAAATTCTATGTATCGCTTTGCGGTTTATGATACAAGCAAGTCAAATATCAAAAACATTCCTAAGCCAAAATGACAGCACACATTTTGGTGGATGGGATTTTATGCAAAACTATGGCAGAATTCAATACCCATCTGTCCTACCAAACAAGATTTGCTTACAATTTTAGAAACAATTCACAAGAACAATTTCATCCCACCGCCAAACTATGTGTTGGCTCGAGACCAACCTAGCACCTTAGTCTGCTGGGCAGAAAGCTGATAAACTGTCAATATATTCTGTACTCTGCTGCTTCCGTGATGCAGGGAGCAGCCTGCAAGAAGGACAAGGTCACTCTGCCTGCTGTGGCCTGAACAGGACGTAGAAGCTCCCTTAAACTCTGTGGGAATATTATGCTATCACGTGTTAATGTAATTACAGTCCCGAAAATATGCAGACACCCAAGACTCCACTTGCTGCTCGATATTCAGCATGGAACATGGTCCTATACGATCATCACTCCAAAATGTGATTTGAAACGTGCTTTCAGTACCCAAGAAAGAGCTTCTCCAATCCCCTTCCACTGTCTATCCACTGACAAAAAACAAGCCAACTGTTACCCCATATTTGAGAAGAAAACCTGCCAGCGCTAGATGCTTTCTCCACTCTGGTCTCAATGAGCTGTGGAAGCGTTCCCTATATGAATTAAAAGTAGATTTACTGAATAAGAGATTAGTGATTTAGATACACTCAGACCAGACATCTGTTAATTCTTCAAATATTAGCTCCCACTCTAACACTAAGCAAAATGCCTCCAAAATCATCCATCAGTGAATTATGCCAAACCCAAATGTCTTTTGTTGTGATGTTTGTTTTTAATATTCCAAGAGGCATGAAAAACAAGCATCTGGTTTTCAGTAAGTCTTTTCATCCCATTTTCTGGTATTTAATTGAAGCATAAAAAGTTCAAAGAACTCATGAGCTCTCTCAAAATGAAATTACTCAGTTCACACCAGAACACATGGTTCTGCAAGGCAACCAGGCTCACATTTTCTCCTTTGAAAATTAACTTAACAGCAGCACCAGATAGTACCCCCAACCCAAGTTCCATATCCCCACATCCCAGAAGGTATGCTCAATACAGACACTAAATACCGACAAATATTTTTCCTGCCGAGGAGACTAATAATAATAATCCAGTACCCAGGCAGCATATCACTTAATTGTTTCTGTTTTGAGGGTAGCATTGTTTAGCCGAAGTCTGAAATATGAGAGGGAAGATTGGAATGTTTCAGAGACAACTTGTACAATATTGTCTCCACCACTGACAATCTAGGTGACCTTAATAAGCCATCACCGTGTCCTAACCATATTTCCTTCCATATGTGTAAAGTAAGGGTTGAAAAATAAATGTCTGGTGCCAACCACAAATATTCCAAAAATAAAATGAAATTGGTAAAGCAAAAGAAAAGGAGAATAACAATGTCTCTTTCAAGTTCAAAAAGCTCTAAGAGCCTTGATTTCTCTCCAACACATTGTGTTGAGTTTGTTCAATTCAGTCTCTGGGGGAAAGTTATAATAATCTTTATTCAAGTGAGGCGATGTCTTCAGGGGCAACAGGAAAATCTTTTAAGGTAAACCTCATTTTCTTCAGAGCAAGGTGGGAGGGTCATATTTCTGTTACAGTTACAGAAGATGATCTCAGAACGAAACAGCAGGCAACTCCCCATCTAGACAAGATAGATAAATGGGGCCCTGCGTCCTTGTTGTGAGATGACTTTGCCCCCAATCTCAAACATGTTGATGTTACCATTTTATGACAGCCACAAATCGTAAAGTAATAAAAGATTCCTTTTAAAGTAGATACAATATCAGAAGTCTTTCTGCATGTATTACAGAGTCTTAAAGCCTTTTCAGTATGTTTCTTTGGAAACAATGGAGGCTGGGGAGGGGGGGAGCGGGAAAGGGGGAAGAGGGTTGGGTTATCTGTCCCTCAGGAAATTAAATATTTGACATCCATTCATTAAAATGTTTTAAATTTCACATCCTGACTATAAGTTACTATAGTTCTAAGGATGCTACAGCAAAATCCAGAGGAGCCTAACATATTGTCAAATGAAGCCAAACCTATTTTTCATGGAGCACTAAGGAAGCTGTTGACTTCGTGCAAATTTGAGACCTAATTGACTTGCTGATCCTATAACAATGGAAATGTTGTGACTTTAAAAAATTCAAACAGATTGGGAAAGTGAGTACAGAACTAAAATATTGACTCCCTACAGCTGAAAATAATCAGGGAATGCATACAAGACAAAATGGATTTTATGCTCTACAACAATCCATTTCAGGCATTTCAATGCAAAGTAAAACATAAACAGATGTCGAAAACAGTTAACCTACTGAACCTACCTGAAAGGGATCTTGCAGCAAAAAAAAAAAAAAAAAAAAAAAAAAAAAAAAAAAGTACAAGTTAGGATTTTATGTGTTAGATGAAGCAGCAATTTCTTTCTGAATACCTGTAGCAAAGGGTTGTATTCCAAACTTCACAGTCATCATTTGTTTTGCTATATTTCATGAGTATTCTAGTTGGAAAATTCAGAGAAGTCCTGTCTTGTGTTCCATTACAAAACATGTCTATGCTACATGCTAAAACATTAATTTGGCTTGTTCCACTGATGCTTATTTAGCACCTATTCTCTGTGCAGCTGAGCTCTAAGGATACAAAGGTGAGAAAGACATAGCCCCTGCCCTCCGGGAGTTGACAGTCTACCTCCCAGGAGATGCACACCTTAATGAGTAACTTCAATAGCCCATGATCCGGCAGTAAAACTATGCAGAAAGGACAGTAAGTCAACCATAAAGGCGAAGTGAACTAGGGCACAGTCAGTCCACACTGCTATGTTTTTAAAAATATGTAAGTTTTCACTTTTGCCCCAAGATTAAACAACAGTATTTCTCCAGCCTTCATTCTGATGGGGCTAGGAGCATGTGTGTGTTGGTTGAGGGAGGAGGGAAGCCAAGGGAAATCAACATAATTGATATTTTTGCAGGGCAATTTTTCACTGATGGGACTCTCACACATATTTCAGGACATTTGGCATCCCTGGCCACCACCTAATAAATGCCAGCAGTAATTCTCCTCACCCTGCCCAGGCATTGTGACCAACAGCACATCCTCCATTATTTCTAAGTGTTCCCAGGGTACTATGTTTTCTGGTTAAGAAACATTTGGGGCTGTTCAGCCGGCATCTATTGAACACATATTGCACAGTAAGCTCTATGCTCTGGATGCAAGGCAAAGTCCTAGGTTAGCAAATTTCTCCCACATTCTATAGGCATTAACTAGCACTGAGAGTTAATGCCTTCAGGTAAATGATGAGCGTTTATACCTTTTTGTCCACAGAGAGATGGTACACTTTTCTTTTTTGTTTTATTTAATTTTTTTTATTTTATTTTTATTTATTTTTTTTATACATATGAAATTTATTGACAAATTGGTTTCCATACAACACCCAGTGCTCATCCCAAAAGGTGCCCTCTTCAATACCCATCACCCACCCTCCCCTCCCTCCCATCCCCCATCAACCCTCAGTTTGTTCTCAGTTTTTAATAGTCTCTTATGCTTTGGCTCTCTCCCACTCTAACCTCTTTTTTTTTTTTCCTTCTCCTCCCCCATGGGTTCCTGTTAAGTTTCTCAGGATCCACATAAGAGTGAAACCATATGGTATCTGTCTTTCTCTGTATGGCTTATTTCACTTAGCATCACACTCTCCAGTTCCATCCACATTGCTACAAAAGGCCATATTTCATTTTTTCTCATTGCCACGTAATATTCCATTGTGTATATAAACCACAATTTCTTTATTCATTCATCAGTTGATGGACATTTAGGCTCTTTCCATAATTTGGCTATTGTTGAGAGTGCTGCTATGAACATTAGGGTACAAGTGCCCCTATGCATCAGTACTCCTGTATCCCTTGGATAAATTCCTAGCAGTGCTATTGCTGGGTCATAGGGTAGGTCTATTTTTAATTTTCTGAGGAACCTCCACACTGCTTTCCAGAGCGGCTGCACCAATTTGCATTCCCACCAACAGTGCAAGTTCCCGTTTCTCCACATCCTCTCCAGCATCTATAGTCTCCTGATTTGTTCATTTTGGCCACTCTGACTGGCGTGAGGTGACAGCTGAGTGTGGTTTTGATTTGTATTTCCCTGATAAGGAGCGACGCTGAACATCTTTTCATGTGCCTGTTGGCCATCTGGATGTCTTCTTTAGAGAAGTGTCTTTTCATGTTTTCTGCCCATTTCTTCACTGTGTTATTTGTTTTTCGGGTGTGGAGTTTGGTGAGCTCTTTATAGATTTTAGATACTAGCCCTTTGTCTGATATGTCATTTGCAAATATCTTTTCCCATTCCGTTGGTTGCCTTTTAGTTTTGTTGGTTGTTTCCTTTGCTGTGCAGAAGCTTTTTATCTTCATAAGGTCCCAGTAATTCACTTTTGCTTTTAATTCCCTTGCCTTTGGGGATGTGTCGAGTAAGAGATTGCTACAGCTGAGGTCAGAGAGGTCTTTTCCTGCTTTCTCCTCTAAGGTTTTGATGGTTTCCTGTCTCACATTCAGGTCCTTTATCCATTTTGAGTTTATTTTTGTGAATGGTGTGAGAAAGTGGTCTAGTTTCAACCTTCTGCATGTTGCTGTCCAGTTCTCTCAGCACCATTTGTTAAAGAGGCTGTCTTTTTTCCATTGGATGTTCTTTCCTGCTTTGTCAAAGATGAGTTGGCCATACGTTTGTGGGTCTAGTTCTGGGGTTTCTATTCTATTCCATTGGTCTGTGTGTCTGTTTTTGTGCCAGATGGTACACTTTTCGAGATCAAACATTTTATCATTTCATTGTGACCATCACCGTACTTGGCATATAAAACACACACACACACACACACACACACACACACACACACACATAGACTCTTAATGTCAACATTAATTAATTAAAGAAGAGAGGCATAATTTATTAGGTCCTTCGAAACCTAACATCTACTACATTAAACTAGGAATACTGAGTAAGAGTGAGTTGTACTGGGGGGAAAATATACATGGAGTGATTATTTCTTGGGTAGACAGGGCATGAGGTTTTAAGCTCTGGTGGATCCATACCAAGTATGAGCCATGAAGGATTTTAGACTTTGGACCATCTTTGCAGGCTCTGCCCCCAGGCTACCCAGGTGTAGCTTGGTCCAATGTTTCCAATGAGGAAGAGGTAGGACCAAGCCTTTGTAGTCCTAGAGGTGAACAGATCCAAATGTGCTTCTGAGAAACTACAAAGCAACTGAGATCCTTTGGCTTTCCAGGAGTAGATGTGAACTTCTAGTTTTGACTATTTGTGTCAGTCTTAGAACAGATATGGAAGGAAGGCTTCCCCAGATGCCATTTCTCATGATGTTGTTTTAAATTATAGTCAGATCCATGGAAATAAACCAACAAGTGGAGGTACCCAAATGCATGGGCTTGTTCACAACTTTTAGCCATCCTCCACCACATGGTCCTAATTCACTCTGGATTTGTTAATTAAATAACCTCTAGCCCTGGCTTTAGATTTTAGAGACTAATTCATGGATTCTGTCAGGGAAAAGTGGCAGATTTTGTTTCAAAACAAAGAGGAATAGACAGCTTTATCATTTTGTATTTCATCTTCCTGAGGTGAACTAGGAACACAACTCAATAAAATTTTTGTAAATGCAATCCTAAAAAGACATTTTAAAAGGCCTGTGCATTGAACAATCTGTCTTGACAAAATCAACTTAACTCAGAGAGTCAAAGGAGATGTGGAATGGTTTAAAAAACACACTTCAGTCTTATTTCCCTAACAACAAACTAATGAAGCTAGAGGAAGAAAGAGATTTCCTTAAGAGAAAGGCTGAGCCTTGAGCCAACAGGCTGAGCAGATAGGAAGAAGAAAACATGACTCTGAAGGTCTAGATAGAGAATGGCAAAGTTTCACCCAGGTCTACTACTCTTAGGGAGGCTATTAGAAGAGGGAAGATAGTTTTGGCAGTTATTAGACAATAATACATGGCTGGAACCCAAAGAAGTCAAACAGAGAAGGAGGGGCAAGGCAAAATCTCAAAGAACAAATAAATTGATTGCCCCCAAGGAGGAAAGAATTGGAGAAATTACTGAAAACTGGCTTCTTAAAGCTGCCAGTAGACAGTTCACTGCAAGAACAATTTGGAAACCATGCTTTCAAGATTGTACATCTATGTCAAGTAGCTACTGAAAACGATATTCATGAAACACACAATCTGTCAGAGGAGAAAGAGTATATAGTTATTCAAATATTCATTTAATTATAATTGCATTAAGTGCTATACAGAGTAACTACTGGGTAAATAATATGTGGTAATGTGAAAAAGGAACATACAAAACTAATTACCACTTTTTCATTAAAACTTAACATGTTGTTTTAACTACAACAGGGAATAGTCTAATATTGAAAATACTTCAGTGACAAGGACTTCTAATGAATACTTGCTTATTAGCACTCAAAACTGAATTACTAGAATTATTTCATCCATAATTAAATAATTTAGCTTCCCAATTTCTTTCCAATGAGGGTTTCAAATGTTTTTAATATGTTAATCACATTTATTTTTTAAATTTTTTTTAATGTTTATTTATCTCTGAGAGACAGAGAGAGACAGAGCACAAGCAGGGAGGGGCAGAGAGAGAGGGAGACACAGAATCTGAAGAGGCTCAACGCTCTAAGCTGTCAGTCCAGAGCCCAACACAGGGCTTGAACCCATGAACTATGAGATCATGACCTGAGCCGAAGTTCGACGCCCAACTGACTGAGCCACCGAATAGCCCCTATGTTAATCATATTTACAACATAAACTGTGCTGTTTAATATTTATGATCAGAGTCCAAAGTATTAAGAATTGTATAACATTTCCTAAAATTATAAGAGGCTGATGATTAAAAGAAGACTTTTCAGACTATAAGCCTCATCAGCCCATCCGTCATATTTTTTTTTAATTTTTTAAAAATGTTTTTATTCATTTTTGAGACAGAGAGAGACAGGGCATGAGCAGGGGAGGGGCAGAGAGAGAAGGGGACACAGAATCTGAAGCAGGCTCCAGCTCTGAGCTATCAGCACAGAGCCCGATGCAGGGCTCAAACTCACCAACCGCGAGATCATGACCTGAGCTGAAGTCAGATGCTTAACCGACTGAGCCACCCAGGCATCCCCCCATCCATCATATTTTTAAATACCGTTTTAATGTCTTTACAGTTAGTATTCCCAAGGAATAGAACATTTTAAAAATCAGTTTAGGGGCACCTGGGTGGCTTAGTCGGTTAAGCGTCTGACATCAGCTCAGGTCATGATCTCACGTTCCGTGAGTTCAAGCCCCATGTCGGGCTCTATGCTGACAGCTCAGAGCCTGGAGCCTGTTCAGATTCTGTGTCTCCCTCTTTCTCTCTCCTGCTCTGCTCATGCTCTCTCTCTCTCTTCTCAAAAATAAATAAACGTTAAAAAATTTTTTTAATAAAGAAATAAATAAAAATCAGTTTATGATTATACCAAAAATAAATAAATAAAATACCTAGGAATAAATTTAGCCAAGTAAGTAAAAGACATATATTCTGAAAACAGTAACACATTGATGAAATAAATTAAAGATGACACAAACAAATGTAAAGATATACCATTCTCATGGATTGGAAGAATTAGTATTGCTAACATGTCCATACTACCCAAAGCAATTTACAGATTCAGTGCAATCCCTATAAAAAACCAAGTGCATTTTCACAGAGCTAAAATAATCCTAAAATTTGTAGGGGACCACAAAAGACCTGGAATAGCCACAGCAATCTTGAGAAAGAAGAACAAGGCTGGAGGTATCCCAATCCCAGATTTCAAGATATACTACAAACCTATAGTAATGAAAACAGTATGGTTCTGGCACAAAGACAGACACATAGATCAATGGAACAAATTGGAGAGCCCAGAAATAAGCCCACATTGATATCATCAATTAATCTATGGCAAAACAGGCAAGAATATACATTAAGAAAAAGTCTTCTCAATAAGTGGTTTTAGGAAAATCAGATAGCTACAGGCAAAAGAATGAAAACCACATTCTTAAACCACCTTCTTATACCATACACAGAAGTGAACTAAAAATGAATGAAAGACCTAAATGTGACACCTTAAACCATAAAACTCCTAAAAGAAAACATAGGCAATAATCTCTTTGACATCAGCTTTAACAACACTTTTAAAAATATGTCTCAAAAGCAAAAGCAAAATTAAACTGTTGGGACTACACCAAAATAAAAATGTTTTGCATAGCAAAGGAAACTATCAACAAACCAAAGAGGCAGCCTACAGAAGAGAGAAGATATTTGCAAATGATATATCCAATAAGGGACTAATATCCAAAATATATAAAGAAGTTATACAACTGAATGCCAACCCCCCCCCTCCGCCCGCAATAATCCAATTAAAGCATGGGCAGAGGACCTGAATACACATTTTTCCAAAGAAGACATACAGATATCCAACAGACACATGAAAAGATGATTGACATCACTAATCATTAGGGAAATGCAAATCAAAACTGCAATAAGATATCATCTTATACCTGTGAGAATGGCTAGTATAAAATGACAAGAAATAACAAGTGTTGGTGAGGATGTGGAGAAAAAGGAATCTTTGTGCACTCTTGGTGGGAATATAAATTCATGCAACCCCAGTAGAAAGCAGTATGGAGATTCCTCAAAAATTAAAAATAGAAATACCATATTATCTAGTAATTCCACTTTGGGGCAATTTCCTAAAGAAAATGAAAACACTAATTTGAAAAGAAAAATGAACCTCTATGTTTATTGCAGCATTATTTATAATAGCCAAAATATGGAAGCAACTCAAGTGTCTGTCAATAGATGAGTGGATAAAAAAGATGTGGTGCATATGTACAGTGGAAAACTCAGCCATAAAAAAGAATAAAGATCTTGCTATTTGTAACAACATGGATGGATCTAGAGGCTATTATGCTAAGTGAAATAAGTCAGACAGAGAAGACCAATGCCATATGATTTCACTTATATGTGGAATCTAAAAAACAAAACAAATGAACAAACGGACTTAAATACAGAGGACAAACTGGTGGTTACCAGAAGGGAGGTGGATGGAGGTGGATGGGCAAATAGGTGAAAGGGACATTTTTAAAAATGATAATATAGTATTTTGCAAAGAATAACATCTGTTAACTCTCCTGAGGTGTTTTTTTTTTTTTTGCCAGTGCCAAAGTTTTCTACACCTTGAGACAAAACCAAATGTATAAATGATAAATGTTTTAAAATGCATAGTATGTATCTACTGGATGTATCTAATTTGCTTATGAGAAGGCAAACTCCTGAATCCAAATTAAGAGACTAAACTAATACGAAAAAGATATCTTTCAACGTTTAATAATTGCATAAACTTGGTGCATTGACTCATCTTCTACATAAAAAATTAAAAATATGATTGTGAACTAAGTGATTATAAATAATCCTGTTTTCATATGAAGAAGTTAGAAGAAATTCTCCTTTTGGAAATATAAGATTAAATTGTGTATTAACAGTATACTTTTTGTTTACTGCTTTCCAAAAAAATAAATAAATAGGTTGCCGTGATTATAAATAAACTTAGTGTAGAGACAAACATAAAAAGTTTTAAAATCTCTTAAAATTATCAAATGAAACTCATTTACCTTTTTCTCCTTTTTTTAAAAATTCAAAACAACCACCTATTTATAGAAAAGGTAGAAGTACAAAACAACGATTTTTCTGAACCATTTCATAGGTTGCTAACCAGATGCCCTATCACTCTGGAACATGTTAGTGGGTATTTCTTACAAACAAGGACATTCTCCTACATAACCACAGTACAACCATCAAAAGTAGAACATTGCTACCATCTAATTCTCAGAATTCGCTCAAGTTTTGCCAATAGTCTCAATAATACCCCTTACACCAAAAGAGTCTAATTTAGAGTCAGATATTACACTTAGTTTTTGTTTTGTTTTGTTTTGTTTTGTTTTGAGAGAGAACAATCAGGAGAGGGACAAACAGAGAGAAAATCTAACTGACTGAACCACCCAGGTGCCCCAGTTTTTTCATGTTTCTTTGGTCTCCTTCAGTCTTCCTTTGACTTCCATGACTTTGACGCTTTGGGGAATTACAGACCAGTTATTCTGTGGGATGTTTAGCTGTGGTTTAGGATTAAATTTAGATACCTGTAGCAGAAATATCACAAGTGGGGTGCCTGGGTGGCTCAGTCGGTTAAGCATCAGACTCTTGATTTCCGCTCAGGTCAAGATCTCACAGTTTGCAGGATGGAGCCTGTGTCAGGCTCTGTGCTGACAGCATGGAGCCTGCTTGGGATTCTCTCTCTCCCTCTCGCTCTGCTCCTCTCCTGCTCCCTCCCTCTCTTTCTCTCTCTCTCTAAATAAAAATAAACTTAAAAAAAAAAAAAAGAAATATCACAAAAGTGATACTATATTCTTCTCATGGGAATCCTATCAATGTATTTCTCTACTGGTACAATTACATCAATCACATGGTGTGTGCCACGCCTCCCTGTTAGAATATTACCCCCTTCCTCCCCATCTCATTTGTGTAATCAAGAAGCATTTTGTGGTGAGGTATTGAAATTATGAAACTATCTCATCCCTTCAAATTTTCAGTTTATTCTTTTATTGACATGTGAACTCTTGGTTTCCTATTTTATTGAATGGTTTATAATCTGTTACCACCATTATTTATTTCATGCTAAATTGCCCCCCATTTGGTCAGTGGGAGCCACGTCAGTCTGGTTTCAGTGTCCTTTTCACATGCACCCATCATTCTTTGAGCCCTTCCTTGCTTTCTGAAACAAGATGTTTTAGCCTCTTTTCTTGCTTCAACCTTGGAATCAATCATTTCTCCAAGAACCTTGGTTCCTTTTGGTAACAAATGGTATTTTTTTTTAATTTTTTTTTCAACGTTTATTTATTTTTGGGACAGAGAGAGACAGAGCATGAACGGGGGAGGGGCAGAGAGAGAGGGAGACACAGAATCGGAAACAGGCTCTAGGCTCTGAGCCATCAGCCCAGAGCCTGACACGGGGCTCGAACTCACGGACCGCGAGATCGTGACCTGGCTGAAGTCGGACGCTTAACCAACTGCGCCACCCAGGCGCCCCACAAATGGTATTTTAAACCTAGCTCTGGCTCTCCCTTGGAACTCACAGGGTGTGCTCATCGCTCTTAGGTTGTTGCTGTGCCCAGTCTCTTTCAGCAGACAGAGCTAGAGGGGAAAATGTATTTATACGGCATGTGCACTCGTGTATCCACATATCCACACACATTACTTCTATATATTTCTAACTTTTATGTTGAAACATACATTTACACAAGTATCTCCAATTCCAATCCCATATCACAGGGTTCTAGATTTAGCTTTCTGCCTCTCTCTGTCTTTAACTCCTTTTTCCAATACCAAGAATGTGTCTTAGTCTTAATATGTGTAATTATTTGATCAGTCCTGCAGTCTACAAGGAGTGTCCCGGCCCCATGTCGTATGGATGCCATGCTCACATTGTCCAAGCTCTGATGCCCTGCCTCGGCTGCCCCACGCTTGGACCTTCATCCCACTCGAGCTCTGACCCTCAACCCACGCCAACCCCACACATGCCCTCCTTTCCCCTATACCCCACAGGGCAGCCCTCCACAGCCAGGTCTTGGGCACTGCACTGCCCCTCCTGGGACCAGAGAGCTTGCTTTTCTCTACCCATAAAACAGATTCAGGACTTGATCACTAAGGGGCAAGAAAAGGGAGATCCAAACAAAGGTCTGAAATCTACAGGGGGCAATCAGGTTCTTCCTCTGTTCACTGGCTTCTCACTGAAACATACACAAAAGAGGAATAAAAGGACAAGATCTAGATCCTCCAACCTTCTCCCCTACCTGTCAGTCAGGAGGTTGTGAGTGTATGCATTGTGTGTGTCCCGTTTTATGCTCCAGCAGCCAGACCACCACCGAAGCTCTGTGTTCACTGCTTCCTACCCGATCTGACCAATTTCCCAGCCACAGGGCAGAACATCCAGCACTCCATGAAGGAGGGAAAGGCCAAATTGGATAATTTATTACATTTTTCCTTTGTCTTTGAGAAATGTGAGTGGAGAAACAACAAACTTTTTAAAAAGAAAGCCTGCTTTTAAAAATTAAAAAAAGCAATAAACAATTTAAAGAAATTTTGTTTTAATTACAAATTTGTTCTAATAAAAATTACAGTAGCTATCCCATGAGTTTTGCTTACTTCCATTAGGGGGAATATATAATTTTTCTGAAACGAAGATATTTTTTCACCTGTTGGGAAAACTCTCTTCAAGGAAGAAAGGGAGAGAGTTGCCTGCTTATAGGAGTTTCTGACACAAAATGATTGGAGAATATTATTAGTTAGGAATATTTATCCCTTATCTAGGGAGAATTTTTGTTTCTCTTACTGACATTGTGCTGATAGAGGTAAAGTCAAAACAATCCAGACAAAAGGGTCAGTGCGGTCAGGAGGGAGCCGAGCAGGCAAGCTGAGGTGGTCACAGGATGATGCAGTCTGCTGACCTTGACACATAAATCAGCTCTCACAGGTCCTTCCAAGGGCCCACTTGACTTTCTCACCAAGGACACCTTCGGAAAGGCTCACCTCTAGAGTGGGAAGCTCAGCTTTATTCTTTTTTTTTTTTTAATGTTTATTTATTTTGAGAGAGACAAAGTGTCAGCGGGGGGAGGGGCAGAGAGAGAGGGAGACACAGAATTTGAAGCAGGCTCCAGGCTCTGAGCTGTCAGCACAGAGCCTGATGTGGGGCTCAAACTCATGAACCGTGAGATCATGACCTGAGCGGAAGGTGGCGCTTAACCAACTGAGCCACCCAGGTGCCCCTCAGCTTTATTCTTATGCAGAAGAAGGCAGCATAAAAATCACCACAAGCCAGGTTGAGGACCATAGTTACCAAGTCCAGAATTTACATTAAACACACACACACACACATCAGAAAAGAGGGAGCTAGTCTCTAAAATTTGCCCTAACTCTTCTACACAATGACACTGGGCTTCAGTCATTCTTGGCTTAATTCTTCTACCTGCCCCCTTGCCCGGAACTGGTCACCTGGAGGGAGCAGCTGGGTGTGAGAGCTTTGTGGGGCCTCCCCAGGGCTATTTTTAACCTGGTATTTTCTGCTTATAGCCTTTCCACTGGGGCAGCCCCAGGGCTGGGCGATTCACTCCAGCTGGGAAATCTGAGAAGTCAGCTCAGGCCTGTGTGGCAAAGGAGGTATTTTTAGCTGAGACTTGGGGATGTCAGGATTGTCATCTACTTTTGACCTCAGGGAGGGAGACACAAAAGAGCCACGCAAGACGAGGGATTCCGACTCTGAGGTTCCTTAGCAACAGCCGCCACGGAGCTTATTGTTGGAAGAAGATTCCGTGTCTACTCTGGTGGGGGTTGGGCAGGCCGGCCTGGGGGCCTTCCCAGCAATAGTGATGCACCCTCCCCACAGAAGCCAGGCCTGGGACGTCCTCCTGCAGGCAGAGTATTCCCAGGGGCTCTCCCAGCGCCCACCTACTCACCTCTGCTGCCCACCTGCCGTATCTGCATCACCTGGAACTTGTTGGCAATGCAAATCCCGGGGCCCCACCCCAGATCTACTACATTGGAAATTGTGGCAGTGGGACCCAGTGACCCAGGTTATATCAGGCCCTTTGGGTGATTCCCATGCTGTTGAGAAGCAGTGGTCCAATCACATTCATTAACATTCAGAGATAAAAGGTCATAAGAGTAAACCTTTAGGGGCGCCTGGGTGGCTCAGTCGGTTAAGCCCCACCTTCCACTCAGGTCATGATCTCGCGGTCCGTGAGTTCGAGGCCCGCATCAGGCTCTGTGCTGACAGCTCGGAGCCTGGAGCCTGTTTTAGATTCTGTGTCTCCCTCTCTCTGACCCTCCCCCATTCATGCTCTGTCTCTCTCTGTCTCAAAAATAAGTAAACGTTAAAAAAATAAAAATAAAAAAAATAAAGAGTAAACCTTTACTCATACCAAATCCACATGGCAGTACATTTTTGCAAACTAAGAGACATTAATTCTTTGTACATTTTTAGATGTAGGAAAACATTGAGCAAATGGTAGAGAGAGCTAGTAACTTTTTTTGAACACCTTTTTTCCTCCTGTGTACTGTATACCCTAATGTGAAAAACCTCTCTCCGCTGTTCATTCTCAAGGACAATGACAAGACATCAACTGAGTTTTGCCATCAAGGGCTGCAACCGAGTCAGAGTCAGAAACAGACCCCACTGCTCGGGGAGAATGGCCATGATGCATGCCAACCCTAAGTAAGAATGAATGACTGTGCATAGGTACCCTAGACTGGGCCGCGATGAAGCCAATAATTCTAATTGTGTAAGGTGATGTAGCCGTTCTGAAAGCGGTCTTAGAAATGATGTTACTGTTAGGCTACTAGTAAGGAATTCGTTTCCTATGGCTGCTGTAACAAACTACCACAGTGGCTTGCAACAACACAAACTTATTTCCCTATAAATCTGGAGGTCGGAAGTCTGCAATCAGTTTCACTGGGCCAAAGTCAAGGTGTTATCAGAGCCACTTCATATGGAAGTCTCTCGGGGGAGAATCTGTTTCCTTGCCTTTTTCAGCTTTTAGTGGCTCCCTGTCTGTAGGGCATGGCTGGTAGGCCTTCCTGCATCTTTAAAGCACCTCTCTCCAATCTCCACATCCACCATCTCATTGCTTCCTCTTATGATGGACCCTCCTGTCCAAGAACTTGTTGATTACAGCAGGTCCTCCCAGATAATCCAGGATAATCTCCCCATCTCAGAATCTTAACAAATCACATCTGCAAAGTCCCTGTTGCCATATAAGGTGGTATGCACAGATCCCAGGGATTAAGACGTGGAGGGGGGGGGCACCATTCAACCTATCATACTCCATATGGTTCTACACTATCCAAACACTAGCCCCTAGCCACATGTGGTTATTGAGCATTTGAAATGTGACCCATCTGAATTGGGATGTGCTGTAAGAGTATTGAAATTTGAAGGCTTGTTATAAACAAAAAGTAATATAGGGGTGCCTGGTTGGCTCAGTCGGTTGAGCATCTGACTCTCGGTGTTGGCTCCGGTCATGATCCCAGAGGTGTGGGATCAAGCCTGGCATCAGGCTCTGCACAGAACTTGGAGCATGCTTAAGATTCTCTCTCTCTCTCTTTCTTTCCCTGCCCCACTCAAAAAAAAAAAAAAAAGGAATAGATTTCATTAATAATTTTTATATTGATTCCATGTTAAAATTATAAAATTCCAGATACAGTGAGTTAAATAAAATACATTATTAAAATGAATCTGTTTCTTTTTGCTTTTTCAAATGTAGCTACTAGACGGTTTTAAATTACACATGTGGCCGACATTGTATTTCTAAGGGACAGTGCTGCTATAGACCACAAAGGAAGCAAGGTAGTGGTAAATTGCAATTGCTTTATTTTTGTCATACTCATACTTAGAAGGGAGCCCAGATGTAGAGAGCAACATTTCTTCTTTCAACCTTCTCTAGGAAGAGCAACTGAACACTGAATTGAGATTTCAAATCAAGACGGATATCATCTAGGGACATGCACAACAGTAACTAAAAAACAGTAACTGAAAAAAATATATATATCTCTATATATTTAGGTATGTGTAGAGACATATATATCTCTAGCAACTTGTGTTCTTACAAAGCACCTCCACAAAGCATTATTTCACTGAATCCTCCATCATAATCCTGTGAGAGGGACCTTGTTCCCATTTTTCAGAGAAAGAAACTGAGCCTAAGGAAAACGTACTTGCTGGAGGCACAACCAGCTCCTAAGTGACGAGCAAGAGTCTGACCCAGGTCTGCAAGCATGAGCACCCAGGGCTGCCCTGAGCCTATTTCCAGGCTTGGGTTGAACAGTTTAATCAGGTTCACTCTACTTCCTGAGTTATTTTACAACCAAGCTTCCTAACTTTCAGAGATCCAACAATTCTTCCTTTTTCCAAAAAAAAATTTATTTCTTTTTGCTACTCTGAACACTTTATTATTATTATTATTATTATTATTATTTCTTAACTGAATACAGACGGATGCATGTCCTACCTAGCCATTTAAGGAAGATGATTTTTCTCCTGTGTCAAACTGCTCCTCAGCTACACCCAGAGGCACACCTGGCTCCCAACTTGGTCCCGGGTCATCAGTTGGAAGACCCCAACACCCATGACTGTCTCGCCCCACTTTCCACCACCCGCAAGCCACATGCATTGGTGAAATGCTCAGCTCTGACTTCTGGCCAGAAAAGATATCCCAGACAGATGGGAACTCTGGTGATCGGATTTCCCCTGATCAGTCTTCCTTGGGGTTGAACAGGCAATTCTGCACTTTGGCAGATGGTCACCGTAAGAAGAATCAGCAAAAAGAGCCACAAAGAGGGAAGCAGACGTTAAGGTCTGCTAGGATGCTTCTTCCCCAGATAGCACTTCTCAAAGGTTGGAAAGAGAGGAAGGAAAGAAAAAAAAAAAATGGTACAATGTGCTGCTCATTTTCTCTGCCACATTAACACTTCAGCTTTTAGACCGAGAAAGCTTGGAGAGCATCTAGTCCAACTACCTCATTTTACACATGAGGACACCAGGATCAGATTAAGTGACTTGTGTAAAGTCTCAGAGCAACTTAGTATCAGATGAAGACTAGAATGCCCATTTGCGATTTCCTGTTTTTGTTCAACTTGGACCAAAATTGTTCTGAATGATCACAGAGAAATACGTGAAGTAAACTCAGGGAGCATCTTGCTTTCAGGATGAGGCTCTGAAATGGGCACACAAAGGTGAAAATCGTGGGCAGTCAAAATAATCCTTGAAAGTCCTTAGGAGAAGTGCCACACTGGAGACCAATATAACTTCCGTAAACAAATTCCACGTGCTCAGTTTTTCCAGAGATGGAGCAAGCTCGTCAGTTTAGCACCAGATTAACGAACTGGCTTGAGGTCAGAGGACCAGAAGGCACAGAATCACATGTAGACCTGCAACACGAACACATAGAAAGGCACCAGTGTTCTGACACTAACGGTAGACCCCCCTTCTCATATCTCGGGTTCTCATTCCGGGGCACTAGGTAGAATGACCAGCAATGTGATTCATACCACTTAAACAGTTAGCTCTCTCCCCTGCTCTCTTGATAAAGTGGCCATTGCTTAGTTGAAAACTAAAGCTCCGGAGGCACATGAATCTTTGTGTTCTGTTCACTGGTGTAGCCCAGTGACTAGTACTGTGCCTGGCATACAAGTGTTTGTTGAGCAAATGGATGGATCTACTCCTCTTCTGTCCAGGCTGTGTGGCTGGCTTCTCATAAGCTGAAGCAATTTGGGTCTAGCACAAGACTCAACCTCTCAGGGTATTATAGCCAGAAAAATTCACATGGAACTGTTCATAGAGATTTTTCACCACCTGTGGGGTTCAGGGACCCCCCAATCAAGATTTCCTGGTGCTACTGTGACACTTTAGCAGAATGACCTTCGTGGCTTTGGAGGTGCACTTTCATAGCTGCACAAAGACCTTTCTTTAAAAGCCTCCCAACTGCTGGAAATAAAAGGTGCCCTTCAGCCAAAAGGCTCCCAGCGGTGCCAGGCTAAGCACAGCTAGTGGCACCAAAACGTTCTTCACCACCCACCCCAATATTTTTTGCCCACTCCTAAGCCAGACCTTTGGCTGCCTGGCCTTTCTCCACAGATGTCCTCCTGAGCTGCTGACAGAGTTTCAACACCGATATTGAATGGCAAGATGGATCACCTACAGGACCACCCTGGATCCGCACTGAGCACTGAAACGTCGCTTGTCACCACCAGCTCTGATGGCTTGATTGTGTAGAAACGTACTGCAGGAGAATATTCAAACAGCTGCTGTAAGGTGAGCTAATGGAGGCAACTGCCAGCAGGCTGAGAGGAAAACATAATTTATAGGCATCCTTCAGCAGAGCTCAGAGCTGAGCAAACAACCCTGCAGAAAGGCTCACGGATGAGGCGGGCAGACAAGCTAGTGCTCTCAGAACACAGTGGCTCCACCTGAGCCAAGAGATATTAGAGGCCAGGGACAGGGCTGGGAACAGTGACAGGCTCAGGAAGGGGCTGTGGACAGCACACATAACCTCCCAACCCGTGTGGTGATTCTTTGTAAGAATAACAAACGCTGCAGACTGTATTTGGAACAAAGCAGATCCAGCAAAGTCCAGAAACAAAATCAACCTCTAGGGAGTTGGGAATCCAAGCAGGGAAAAGATTGTCTATCTATGCTTCTGTGCTGGCTAGAATAGTGTCCCCCAAAACTCACGTCCACTGGAAACTCAGAATGTGAGCTTACTTAGAAATAGGGTCTTTACACCATAGGTTAGCTAACTTGAATTTAAATAATTAAAAAGAATACGAGAAAAGAAAGAAAGAAAGAAAGAAAGAAAGAAAGAAAGAAAGAAAGAAAGTCCATCTTTGTAATTGGTTAGGGTGAGGTCATACTGGATTAGGGTTAGCCCTTAATCAAATATAACCAGTGTTTTTATAATAAGAGAAAAGATGGCACAAGAACAGACTCTCAGGTCAATGGAACAGAATAGAGAACCCAGAAATGGACCCACAAACATATGGCCAACTAATCTTTGACAAAGCAGGAAAGAACATCCAATGGAATAAAGACAGTCTCTTCAGCAAGTGGTGCTGGGAAAACTGGACAGCGACACGCAGAAGAATGAACCCGGACCACTTTCTTACACCATACACAATAACGAACTCAAAATGGATGAAAGACCTCAATGTAAGACAGGAAGCCATCAAAATCCTCGAGGATACAGCAGGCACAAACCTCTTTGATCTTGGCCGCAGCAACTTCTTACTCAACACGTCTCCGGAGGCAAGGAAAACAAAAGCAAAAATGAACTATTAGGACTTCATCATAATAAAAAGCTTCTGCACAGCAAAGGAAACAATCAGCAAAACTAAAAGGCAACTGAAAGAATTGGAGAAGATATTTGCAAATGACATATCAGATGAAGGGTTAGTATCCAAAATCTATAAAGAACTTATCAAACTCAACACCCAAAAAACAAATAATCCAGTGAAGAAATGGACAAAAGACATGAATAGACACTTCTCCAGAGAAGACATCCAGATGGCCAACCGACGCATGAAAAAGTGCTCAACATCACTCATCATCAGGGAAATACAAATCAAAACCACAATGAGATACCACCTCACACCTGTCAGAATGGCTCACATTAACAACTCAGGCAACAACAGATGTTGGCGAGGACGCGGAGAAAGAGGATCTCTTTTGCATTATTGGTGGGAATGCAAGCTGGTGCAGCCACTCTGGAAAACAGTATGGAGGTTCCTCAAAAAACTAAAAATAGAACTACCCTATGACCCAGCAATTGCACTACTACGCATTTATCCAAGGGATACAGGTGCGCTGTTTCAAAGGGACACATGCACCCCCATGTTTATAGCAGCACTATCAACAATAGCCAAAGTATGGAAAGAGCCCAAATGTCAATAGCCAAAGTATGGAAAGAGCCCAAATGTCCATTGTCCATTGATGGATAAATGGATAAAGAAGATGTGGTATATATATATATATATATATATATATATATATATATACACACACACACACAATGGAGTATTACTCGGCAATCAGAAAGAATGAAATCTTGCCATTTGCAACTACGTGGATGGAACTGGAGGGTATTATGCTAAGCAAAATTAGTCAGTCAGAGAAAGACAAAAAGCATATGACTTCTCTCATATGAGGACTTTAAGAGACAAAACAGATGAACATAAGGGAAGGGAAACAAAAATAATATAAAAACAGGGAGGGGGCCAAAACATAAGAGACTCTTAAATATGGAGAACAAACAGAGGGTTACTAGAGGGGTTGTGGGAGGGGGGATGGGCTAAATGGGTAAGGGGCATTAAGGAATCTACTCCTGAAATCACTGTTGCACTATATGCTAACTAACTTGTATGTAAATTTAAAAAAAAAAAAAGAAGAAAGAACATGGAGACACAGGGAAGAAGGACTATGGAGGTGGAGCCTGGGGTGATACAGCTATGAGCCAAGGATTGCCAACAGCCACCAGAAGCTAGGATGAGGGGAGGAAGGATTCTTCCCTAGAACTTTCAAGGGACATGGCCCTGCTGACATCTTGATTTTGGAACAGTAAGCGAATACATTTCTATTGTGTTAAGCCACCCAGTTTGTGGTTATTTGTTACAGAGCCCTTGGAACCACCTAGCTAGTTCCAAATACACCTCTGTACAGTCGTTCATTCACAAATAATTAATAAGTACCCACTATGTACCAGGCGCTCTTCTAGCAATGAATGCAAACACAGAAAAATCTCTGCCTTCTCAGCGTAGGAGCTTCTCAGTGTAGGAGGACACAGAAAATAATCAGAATAAAGAAGTAAAATATGGTCTGTCAAAGGGTAGTGAGTTCAGGAAGGGGTCCTACAGAATAAGGCAGAGGTATTAGTTTCAAATCTAAACAAATCGAACACTCCCAGTAAATTTCGATGCAAACATTGAACCTAGTATTCTAGAACTGTCATTCGTGTAAAAAAATGGTACAACATGGGAGGGCATAAGGGAGAGAGAAGAGCGTTCCTCTATTATGTCAGAGTTTCTGCTCTAAAACTAGGAAAACCATCAGCCATAAGGCTCATTGTGAAGGGAAAAGAATACATTAGCAAAAACCATCAAGGCTGAGAGGGGATGCCCAAGGACTTTGTGGCTAATTCACACTTGTTGGTTGATTTATAAAGGAGTCTAGCCATTTACCATTCAACAAGTGCCCCGTGTCAAAGACCTCAACAAAACAGAAGTGATTTAGCTATACAAAACCACTCTTTGGGAAGAAAAGAAGCAAAAGGAGGCAACTGAACAGAAAAACTGTATCATCCAAGAGCCTCATTAAATTATCACTCAAGTAAAAGAAAGCTCAAGAGAACATTCCACATTGAAGATGTTCTATCAACATCATACGGTAGCCACTAGTCACGTGGGATTAGTGAACACTTGAAAAATGTCTGGTGAGACTGAAGAATGGAATTTTTCATTTGATTTAATTTTGATGAATTTAAACAATGACACTAATTAAATAACAATGTGTGACCAGCAGCTACTCTATTGGAGAGCACGGGTTTAGAATCACAGAAGCCTGGCTGTGCAGAAAAGCCTGCAGACTCATTGGATCTGAGATGGGACCAGCTCTGTAAGTAAAAACAGGTTAGGGAGACTTCATAGAATGTACAACTATCATGGATAGTCTTTCCGGGACATATTTATTTCCTTAATTCTCACAGCGTTCTTATAAATGGCCAACAGTATCATCTCCATTTGCTGGATCCAGGTGGAACATCAAGGTTCAACAGGAGTATCTGACTTGCCCAGGGCTTTGTAGCTTTCAAGGGGTAAAGCCAGAGATTTGAACTTAGACACCAAAACCCATACTCTACTCTCCAAGGCACCCCAGCTAACAGCACCTTTCACCCTTGTGATTTTTTTTTCCATTCCTACCCTCAATAAACAGTCTCAAACACAAAAGCATGTATGTGTGTGCACTTTGCATGTCCGGGTAGATTTTGTGGAACAGGTTAAGTCTGGAGGTTGCTTGAGCGCTTCCTGCGGATCGAGTGTTCTGTACTGGTCAGTATTCCTTTAGCCAAGCAGCCACATTTTCCGCTTGGCCAGGCAAAGTGGAATGCCTAAGACAGTGATGGGGCAAACGGGATGCATGGGTGCAATTCTCCTCATGCTCTCCGGGTCATGCCAAAAAATTAACGTTTTGCAGCATCTTTAATTTCAACACCGCCAGCTAAAGTGTGTGTTCTTGGATAATGATCCCGCCTTCGTCAGTACATCCTGAACTTGGCTCCCTTTCTGGTAGCAGTCGGGCATTCCTTCGCAGAGTTCTGTTTCCACCAGCAAACCAGTCTACAAAGACAAAAACCTAAAAACTACAAATGTGTACCCAGAAGCCGTCGGAGGCTTAGCCAAGAATTGGTCTTTGCCGCGCATTGTTCTCAGAGGTTCCCCGCGGGAGGAAAGCTCCACTTTCTGAACTGCGAGGACAGCTTCCCTGGGAATGCCCAGCCCGGCTGCTTTCCTGTCGGACTCGCAGCTCCGAGCGCCAGGGGCTCGGTCTGGGATTGACCAGCAGTGCTAAAAGCGCCTACACCGCCATCCACCGGCCCCAAGCTGGTGGCACCGGGGGTGGGGCGCCCGCCACGGGAGCTGGGGCAGAGTCCCCACAGGATCCGACACGACACCACCCTCCTCCCGCCCGCCTAGCCCTCGGTCTCCGCTCGCACAGAGCGGTCACTGGTCCCCGACTCCGTGCAGCCGGCACCGCCTGGCAGTGAGCGGATTCTGCGACCCTCCTGACCCCGAAAAAGAAGGGCGGTCGCAAATCAGACCCTGTTCCTGGGGGCTCAGGCCAGTGCGAGCCGTCTGTGACGCCCTTCCCTCCCTTCCGTCTCCCGAAGTAGGGGCAGCGCGGTCCCTTCCCAAGACAGGATCGGAGCCCGCCAAACCCAGAGCAGCTCCGAGCCTGCGCCCCCCGGAGGCCGGCGCCCGTTGTGTCCAGGCGGACTTGCGCCAGAGACAGTCGGCGCGCAGGGGACGCGGGAGGTCGCGGCACGCTGCAAGCGGGGCCGGTTCTGGGATAAGCCAACGCTCAGAATGGGCCGACTGTCCGCGGGGGGAGCGAGCGCGAGCCCCGGCTCTGCGAGGGACGGAGACCGAGGGGCGCGCAGTCGGAAAGCAGGCTTACGTCTGGGGCCGGCCGGGCTGCTGCGCAGTGCTTCCGGGGCCGGGGCGTCCCGGGCGTCCGCGGCGCTGGCGCGGAGGGGAAGCCGGGGATCCCCGAGGGGCTCGTGCCGACGGCTCCTGCTGCCGCCTCCCCCGGCGGCCGCGCGCCGCCCAGTCCACTTGCCGCGTGCAGGGCGCCCGGCCGAGGAGGGACTCTGCGGGAGACGTGCCGACGCCCCTGCCGAGGAGATCTGGGTCTCCGGACCGACGCGACTCGGACGTTGAAGGAGAGTCTGCTCATGACCTTGCGAGGGTCGCGGACGCTGGGCGACCCGTGGAGGATCGTGCGCCCCGAGGACTGGTTGCTGGGAGCTCAACGCCGCCGGGCAAGCCGGAGCTCACCGACGGCGGGGGAGGAAGGTGGCACCGAGGGGAGGAGGACGCAGGGGAAGGAGGGGTCGACCCCGAATTCATCTGCACTGAGAGGTCATCCGACCAGTTTGCGGGCAAGCGCAATTCGTGGATCTTACCTGCTCCGGGGCTCCGGCTGGGCGGTAGCGCTCTTCCCGAGCCAGGGCTGGGGACTGTTTCCTGGAGCACATGACTCGCTTTTTCCTCTGCCCACTCTTAACCTGGTCGCTTTTCTTTCCCCGTTGTGCCCCTTTGGGGGTGGGGTGGGGGGGCGTACTACGGACGACTTGCTCCTCACTCAGGAAGAGACAAGTTGAACTTCAAGGGACAGGGGCCCCACATTTTGTCTGCTCCACAGATCCCACCCGCGGACCACTCCCTCCCTTCACTGCCGTCTCTGGGTCCCACCCATACGAGCCCTTAAGGACAGATCCTCCGCAACCCCACCTCTTTTGCATTCAAAGAAGTTACTCTTCAGGGGCAGAGGGGGAGGCCAAGCAGACTGCTGGCTCCCCACCCCCCCAGACTTACACCCCGCGAGGACGGCAAGAAACGAAGACCTGAAATTTGGGGCCCTGGGAGACAGAATAGTTGGGAGCAAGAGTTACTTCTCGGCGCCCCAAAATCTCCTTATCACATCCTACACCATTTTCTTTTAGCCAGAGCTTAGCCAAGTAAAAATCGAAATAACTGCGGGCACTGGCAATAAAAGGCCAACTTTGTTTTCTCAAAAAAAAAGATGTAACGTTTTGAAGGCGAGCATTATTTGCATTAGACAAATAGAAACTTGCCTTCTGTTACATATTCGGTGAAGAAACTGCTTTTGCAAAACTGCCTGAGACTTTGCTGAGCTTTGCAGGCATGTGGGGGAACCTCAGGCTGCTTCCCTAATAAGCCCACGTGGCAATTTCCTAGGGAGGGATCCACAGGCTGCCCCCGAGGGGGTCCGGCAACCCTGCTTTTCTGTCATTCGCTATCATCCGCTCTTCTGCAGACAGCAAGGGGGGCACTGCCGGTATTTACAAGGGTAAAGATTCCTTTCTCATGTGAAGGCCAAGACAGTTGTCATCTGTCCGGGGGTGTGGGGGGCAGGGAGACTACATTGCATTTTTTTCTGAAAATTGAGTTTTTATCCGACTTCGGTCAAGATCTTAATGGAAATTTCAAAAATGATTCATGAGGTCATGGAATACACCCATCTCCATTTTTCTGGTGGAGGCCATGCATAGTCAACAAAGTATGCACCAGGCACCTGTTCCTTGAATAATATTGCTGAGGGAAACTGTCTACCTTTGTACAACTGGGGGGAAATCTGTATTTTGTTTCTGAAATGAAATGAAACAGTAAAAAATATATAGTAAAATAGTTGAAACGCTGATTTCATCAGTGTTCCAAACATCAGATTTGAAATCCAGTATCTGACAAGTTTACCATCATTCAAAAAATTAAGCTCTTAGTATCTGAGGCAAGCTTTGTGCTAAGCACTGTACACGGATTCTCTCTTTTGGGTCTATCAACCCCTTTATGAAGTAGGTACTCTTACTGTTTTAGAGATGAGGAAGATTTCAGGAGCTGAAGTGGCCGGTCCGAGGTTACACGGCTAGACAAGTGCTGAGCTGGGATGCCCCCGAAGCCTTGTAACTTGAGGACTGTGTTCTTATTGAAATACTGCCTCATCAGAAGTTATTACTGCAGGGACACCAGTCTGAAAACGAAGAGCCTAGGGGATTCTTCAGCCGGCTCTACCTTGAGCAAATCACGTGGCCTTGAGCAATAAGAGCCACAGTTCACTCCGTTTGCGAAAGGAGGGTTGGATTCAGTCCTCAAGGGTTCTACAGGCATTCCCAAGGCTGGTATGGATTTGTGTACCCTCCTTTCTCTTCCACTTTCTGCCCTCTGGTGGAGGTGCTGCAGGAACTGTGAAAGCAAAGTAGATAAATCAGTGGATTGGAGAGAGCTGGTGTGGACGGGTGTCCCTCTCTCTTCCACACCAGCTGTGTTCTGAGAACTAACACTGCTTGCATTGCTGGTGTCAGATAAGAATTCCTTAAACTTCTTTCCAGAAAAAAAAAAAACAAAAAAAAACCCCAACTAGTTCTGGTTACCAATGGTACCAGAGTGAATACTTGAGGTCTTGGTGGCATGACAGGAAACATCTATTTTTATATACTTTGTACGAAGGGTTTATAATGTAAGAAATCACAAAAATGTGAGAAGTCTCATAACATCTGAAGTACTTCGAATGTGCAGAGAGCCCACAGTAATCTTCAATGCCCTGACTTATTCCTTTTTAAAAATTTGCCACATTTGCTTTTCAACTTAAAATAACAACCGCCGGCTAGTCTCTTAAAATGCTTTAATTTTACAAGAGAAACATTTGGAGCCTTTTGAAATTTTTGTCTAGCACTTCCAGTGTATGTTCAACTAGTTAGATCATTTAAAAGAAATAAGACAAACCTTAAAGAGGTTGGTGGGAAAGATTAACTTCTTAAACATACTGAATGTATCTCTGCAAAGGATAATTTTACAGATGAAACTTTGGTCACATATATGACAGACCTCCTTAGTGCTTAGTACTACAAATGAAGGCAGTTTGAGAACAAGAAAAAGATATTTTAAAGCTGCAGCCAGCCTCCGAGGACGGTAATAGGCAAGCAGTGGCTAAGATAGATACGCTACCCCCACGACCTATCTATTTAGCTATTCATTCAACTAATACTCATTTAGGATTTGCTAGCCACCAGGTGAACAAAATAAGGGCTCCTGCCCTCAGAGAACTGTCAGTCTAGTAGAAGAGATGCATTAAACATACACAAAGAATAAGCTATGTAAAAATACTTGAAAATAATGTGAGGCTGGCTTTAGGGGATTTAGAACGTGGCAGTTTTAGCTGAGATCTAAAGATGCAAAGATTTTTTTACACTGTTAAAGAGCAAGAAATAGGTGGACTGGAAATTTACCTGTTGCAGGGGAGAGTTTAATTAAAAAGACAAAATCAACATACCCTTATCAGCACACTGAAATATTGTGCATATGTTAAGAGTAGCATGGGTAGACCTTCTGCTTTGCTGTACATATTATTACTAGTGTATCAGTCCCCTCCTCTACTATACCAGAGCAGTCATTCGGGGAAAAGGAATAAGAATTGGCCCAGGAAAATTTCCAAAGGAATTTTTATTTTTAGCGCCCTTGCCCACCTAGTGCTGTTTCCTCACCAACAGGGCCCCTTCCTGCAATTTGTCCAAACGCCCCTACCTTTGGCCAGCATTCTGCCTGCTCTTCAGAGGGATAGTGCCCACCTCATTGACAGTGACCACATGAGCAAAAGCTGAGGTGCCTCAGTTCACGACAGACTTTTCCCCCTCTGATTTGTGAATCCATTTGTAACAGAGGTCTTGAAGTTACGAGATTAAGTCACACTTACCTATATTATTATAGCTAAGATTTTGTTAAAGTTTTTTTTTTTTTTAATGTTTACTTATTTTTGAGAGAGAGCGTGAGCTGGAGAGGAACAGAGAGAGAGGGAGACACAGAACCCAAAGCAGGCTCCAGGCTCTGAGCTGTCAGCACAGTGCCCAATGCAGGGCTCGAACCCATGAGCTGTGAGATCATGACCTGAGCTGAAGTGGGACGCTTAACCGACTGAGCCACCCAGGTGAGTGGCTAAGATTTTCGAACCACTATGTGACCAAGTACTTCACAAAGGGACATATCTATTTTGTTTTTGATCCTTGAAACAAACTTACTTTCCTTTGCTGTAAAAGGAGAATGCATAGGCTGTCATGGCAATTTTTAAAACGTAAACTGCTTTAAAATAGTTGCAGACATATAATAATAGCTAATGCTTGTCACTATTTTACAAAAGGAAATTGAGGCTTACAGAAGTTAAACAATAAGTGTTGCAGTGTGAATAGCATCCCTCCCAAAACCAATGTCCATTTGGAGCCTGAGAATGTCACCTTCCACATTTGGAAATAGGGTCCTTTGAGATGTAATTAATTAAAATGAGATTATACCGGCTGAGTGGACCTTAAATATACAGAGGAGACAGAAAAGGACACAGACCCAGAGAAGAAGGTCATGCGAAGACAGAGATGAGACTGGAGTGATTATGTCCACAAGCCAAGGACTGATGCCCACAACCAGAAGCTGAGAGAGGGGCATGGAATAGTTTTCGGTCTCCAGAAGCAGCCAATCAATCCCACTGTCACTTTGATTTTGGACTTCTGGACTCCTGAACTGTGAGAGAATAAATTTCTGTCATTTCAAGCTACTCCGTTTGTGGCCATTTGCTATGGCAGCCCCAGAAAACTAATGCCAGCATCTACTCTGTGGCGAGGTGTGCCCCCTCTGAGGTTACAGCGGCAAACAAAACTGCACTCCTGCCCTCATGGAACTTATGTTCTAGTGAAGCAGGTGAGACAACAAGCAAATCCATGACACAATGACAGGTACTGTTTGGTGCTAGGAGGAAAAAATATTGTAAGGTAGAGGATGGCCAGATGATGATGAAAAGGGAATGTCTCTCTGAAAGTGTTTTAACTCAAATGAATCTGGACTGTGGAATTTCAGGCTGCATGTGGGTAACTCTTCACAGTTCTACATAAGTACATGTTGCACATTAACTGAAATTGAAGCTTAGAAATAAGAGAAGCACAGCAAATAAGAGCCCTAAGCTTACCCCAATAGACCAAGATTCTGCAATACCTGGAAATGGTTTTCCAGGTGGATGCCTGGTCTCTCTTGTCCGCAGAAGCGTTCGAAGCTCCCCCTCCCAAATTTGCATCTCTTCTAGGGGGTGCTTCTTCCCTCTACGAAGCTCACCGACTTATAAGTAGACTCTAAGCCCCAAGGATTAGGTGGTCTAATCACTGCCACTCAATACAGAGGACAACTTCCAAAGACCAGAGAGGAGACATAGCTGCCCTACATCAATTCTGACTCCAGAGCTTAAACATCTGCCTCACTAACACCCAAGGACGGGCAAAGGTAACACCTGGAGGAGTCACCTGGGTCATGTGAAATAACATGAAGAGCCAAAAAAGCTTTAGGTCATCTTGAAACACTACCACAGATACTTACCTGCGTTTAAAATTTTTAACAAAAATCGCGGCACCTGGGGGGTTCAGTCAGTTAGGCCTCCGTCTCTTGATGTCAGCTCAGTTCGTGAGATCGACTCTGGGTCAGGCCCCATACTGGGCTCTGTGCTGACAGCGCTTGGGATTCTGTCTGTCTGTCTGTCTGTCTCTCTCTGCCCCTTCCCTGCTCATGGGCTTTCATTCTTTCTCAAAATAAATAAATAAACATTTAAAAAATAAGTAAGTAGGGGCACCTGGGTGTTGGTTAAGCGTCCCCTATCTTGGTTTTGTCTCAGGTCAGGTCATGATCTTGACGTGAGTTTGAGCCCGGCATCGGGCTCTGCACTGGCAGTATGGAGCCTGCTTCTCCTCTCTCTCTGTCCCTCTCCCACTCACTCTCTCTCTCAAAAATAAACACTTAATTAATAAGTAAAGAAATAAAATCTTTAACATTAATAGCCATGAAGTTCAAGCATCAGACTTCTTTGCAAAAAGCAAATGTTTTCAATGTTTTGCTTCAATCAAGTTCCTCTGGCAATTTCAGCAAAGATTATACCAATTTATTTGAAATTTGAATTTAATTTGGACTTGACTAAAGTAATTGAAATACAAACACTAGGTTCTGAACACTCCCTAAAAGTTTAAGCCGAAAAACTAAAATTTCCACAAATTTCAAATAGTAAGCTACTAAACTTTTACAATGACACAGAGTGAAATAGGAAAGTAAGGCCATGACATTCACAATTTTATCTGTGTCCTTTCTAGTGGCTATTTGATAACTCTTCCATTCCTTCTCTGGTTCAGACTGAAGCAAAAAAAGGTCCATATGTACTGCTTTATTTCCCTCCAAACCAGTAGTTAGGCCAAACTGAACTTCACGTTGACCTTAAAGAACTATCCTATCTCATTCATTCCCCTTCCATTCATCATGCAGCAGTTTTGGCAACTTCCTCGTGCTCGCCACTCTTTCAAGGGCAATGGGGAACTGGGGCGAGGCATCACCAGCACCTCCAGCCTAGGCTGCCTCCCAGCCCATCCCCTCCCTTGCTCCCTTCTAGTCTCTTCTCCACCAGCAGCCAGCAGCCAGCAGCCAGCCAGTCACCTTAACAACAGTAACTATTCCCCACTTACAGCCTTCCAACACTGCCCTTTGCGAATGGACTAAACCCCAATTCCTCACCATGGTCTATGGGGCTCAGAGACTTAGTACTTGCTACTTTTCCTCCCTCATGGATTTTTCCCTCATGTCTTCAAGTGAAGGTCATTCAGGGCACAGCTCAGATGTCTCCATCTCAGAGGGACTTTCCCAGAATAGAACAGCTAGTCCCCACTTACCCCCATTTTCATGACTTTTCATTTTTTAATACCACCTATCACACATGAAAGGACGTTCATTTTATTGTGTATCTATTTCCTTCCTGTCCCCTTCCACTCCTTAGTCACTCCCTAAGAGGAAGGATCACTCTCATCTCCAGTACCTACAAAGTACCTGTAACACAGGAAACACATCTGTTGATTGAATAAATAAATAATTGTGTGACTTTGGGTAAATTAACAAAGCTCTGAACTACTAGCCAAGCAATTACAAAATAATAAACAGCTTAATTATTATTATTCTAATCAGTCTCATTTCTCAGCTCACTAAATTCTTCCCCACAAATGCGAAAGAAAACTAGCAAGAACAGAAGCCCAACAAACAGATAGGAAATAGGCTTTAGGCTCATTTATTAGGCCAAGATTCTGAGATACATGAAAAATAGCTCCTCAGGTAGACACCTAGTTGCTCACAGTCTTTAATATTCACCTTTTAGAGTCAGGAAATGACATAAGTGTAGCAGCTCTAACTTAGAGCTCCTGAAAACACTAACCCAGTTACTCTAACATGGAGAAAGGCAAAAAAGAAAAAAAGTCTAAAATCAAAACACAAATACCATAATGAAAAGAATGACTGCCCTTTCATTTTAGACACTAGCTAATACTAGACGAATGCATATAACATTAAAAAATTTTGAATTCAGGTCAGCGAAGTGTAAAAATCCTTCTTTGTATTTCTGTTTAAAACATACGTCTGCATTTTTCAGTATCTACCAATTAACTATGTTTTGCATCAAGTATTAGAGCTTTTATACATTGATACTAATACCTAACCTAAAATTACTGGCTCCTGAATCTTCTAGATAATAGTAAATATTCTAGGTTACAAATTTGGTATGAAAAAGTTTAATGAAAACATTAATCATACAAAAATTAAATAGCAAAACCATTTAAAATGACAATTCAAACAGATTTGGCTTACTGATAGTTCTCTATCAGAGTGTTTTTTTCATAAGAACTGATGATTTCCAGCTGAAATCTACTTACAGGATCATGGTAAAAAGAAATGAGAGTAAGTATAGAAAGCTCATAAGCCCTGTGCTCAAGCATTTATTGCTCATAAATATCAGTTTTTCTTTTATTGTTACTTTGAGAAGACACGTACAAGTTTTACAAAACATGCCAAACTTCAGTTAAGTGCTTCTTACACAAGAAATAGCCACATGTGAGAAATCTAGCCTGACATTTTTTAAAAACAATTATATTTTCCTCTGAGAAACCCACCACATAAAAACTTATTTCAATAACTGATAAAAATTCCTCACTAATAAGCCAATTTCTGGAATCTAATTACATCTAATTATAGCTTCATGTTACAATTTAAGAGGTCTTTTAGAGAATAGTTTTTTTTTTAAAGTACAAAGTTACATGATCAAGAAAAGTACCTTTTAATAAGTAACCAAAACATTGTGAAATATTCCTTTTACTGCACATATGGCTCAGTTTCATCTTAATTTTGCAAAAGAAAGAAAGAAAGAAAGGAAAAAGAAAAGAGAAAAGAAAAGAAAGTTGGTTTGAAATAGTCAATGAAACAATTGTGTTAACACAAGGAAGCGCACTGAACAACTGATGTGCTACCCTGCCACTGGCTATGACTTATGAAAGATTTCACAATTTCGGTCATGCTTTTACTAGTGAACAATGTTACCCTACCACTTCCGGTATGCTCATCAGGAGAAAGCTTAGCATTCCGTCCTTCTAACAACAGCCAGAAGAGAACACAGAGACGAATGTGAATATATATGTTCTACAGTATACACTTCCTAACGTTCCAGACTTGACTTCTCTAAATCCAGTCTGAGGTATGTGAACAGATCACAACTTCTATGCCACGTCACGGGCTATGTACCAGGCAAACACTAAAACCACCAGCGCACATGCGGGAAGGAGAGAGTATTTGTATTTCTGCCATAGCGTCAGCTCCACTGCCACTTCATCTCTTTTCCTGCTCTTCTTCCGACGACCTTTCAGTCTGTTTTCAAAAGCCTCCAGTTCAGCCTAAGTCAAAAACAAAACAGTATCATTTTTATTAGATTCGATACGTACGCTGATTTGAAATTCTCCACTTGGATGAAAATCAATTTGTGAAATGTTTTAATAGTAATGGTATAAAATAAATATATTGATTTGATTTTTTTAAAAAAACTCTCTCCACTACAGATTGCATTCAACACATTCAGAGTTTAGGTAAGCAGAAAGGGAAATGGGGAGTCACAGATTATTTCAGACCATGGGCCTGACTTTGACACAAAATACAGAAATATCTGATTAAAAAAGGGTGCCCTAAATATAGACATTAGTTTTATACTTCAACACCATTAACCTACTGGGTTTTGACAACAATTTCTGGCAAGCGATAAGAGATGCCCAGTGAGAATAAAAATACCTGTAATTCTAGCTTTTTACAATGCTAGTAATAAACATTAATGGCTTTATGAAGGAAATTCAAGTGAGTAGAGAAAAAAAACTGCCAGAAATTGAGTCTTCTCTTTATCAAATACATTTTAAAACAGAGTAGAAATTCTTCAGGGGAAAAATGCTTCATGCTTTAAGTCAAAATAACTATTTTAGAAAGTAGAATATAAAAACTGGTTCTAGAAAAAGGATAACTGGATGATACTCATGAAATGCGGATTTTTATTCTGTTAAGAACTTAACTTTATACATGATAACGTAACATGATACACTACAGTGCATTGTAACTAAACCACGATAGTCATTAACTAAAATATGTGTAACTAAAATATGTATGTAATCGCCGTGCAAGATTCTGTAATTGTTTATTTATCTAAAGGAAATACAAGTTAACCCTTAAACAATGCAGAAGTCAGGGGTGCTGACCCCACAGTCAAAAATCCACATACAACTTTTGACTCCCCCAAAACTTAACTGCTAATAAACAGCCTTCTGTTGACTGGAACCCTTACCGAACAGTTGATGAACACATATTTTGTATGTTGTATTATATACTGTATTCTTACAATAAAGTAAGCTAGAGAAAAGAAAATGTTACTAAGAAAATCATAAGTAAGAGAAAACACATTTACAGTACTGTGCTGTAGCTATCAAAAAGAAGCCTCATTTAAGTGGACCCTTGCAGCTTAAACCTGTGTGTTCGAGAGTCAGCTGTACAAACTTCAGTTAACACATCCATTACTTCACCCGTAAACCACATGTGAAGATGAGCTACTCCTGGACTTAATTTAACACAAAGTAGCATTCTTCAAGGAATCAAAATGTCAGAATATTTTTCGTGGTGGTTGAAATAGAGAACAAGATCGATATACATGAAAAGGAGCCAAACTTGGGAACTGACACAGTAAAATAATTGATGCTTTAATGATGACCCACATTCATCATGCAGAATTTAAACAATGTTCTATACACTCTGTTGAAAAGGTCAGTAAAGGGGCGCCTGGGTGGCGCAGTCGGTTAAGCGTCCGACTTCAGCCAGGTCACGATCTCACGGTCCGTGAGTTCAAGCCCCGCGTCAGGCTCTGGGCTGATGGCTCAGAGCCTGGAGCCTGTTTCCGATTCTGTGTCTCCCTCTCTCTCTGCCCCTCCCCCGTTCATGCTCTGTCTCTCTCTGTCCCAAAAAAAATAAATAAACGTTGGAAAAAAAAAATTTTTTTAAAAGAAAAGGTCAGTAAATAGTGAATATATTAAAAATTTCCGTCCACAATGGTTTATAAAAAGGGAAAGAAGATTCACCCTCAACTATTCCTAATAAATTAACCTCCCAGGATTCTAGTCAATCCACGTTTTACTGTAAGAGCTTTGATAACTTATTTCGGAATATTAGGCAAACCAACTTTTAGAACCATTTAACATCAGAGGTCATTTTAGCCCACTTTTATTTGCTACCTGAATTGTTCCAATGCCCTCCCCTCAAGTCATATAAATTTCAATCTCCTCATTCAAAAGGCAGCAGTTTGCATATAATATACCCTTTTTGCTAAGTATGGAGCATCTCAAAATGCAAACTGATAAACAATCATGTCACTATTAGAAACTTAAGCCACTCTTTGGAGTATACAATCAAGATAGTATTTGAACAAATGTACAGAAATGTAGTTGTTATCTGCTATAGAACAAAGAGCAGATAATAGTCCTGCATTTATGAAAATAAAGGAGAAATAAGGGAATGTATTATTAAAATAAGTGCATTGGTTAGTAAACAACACTGACTTTTACAGACAATTTACAACCCAGTAAAATAGAACTCAAATAATTTTAGGTAAGTGAAGACAAGTGCTCCAAGAGGTACTTTAAAATGGATGCTGCCAGGGGCCTGGGTGGCTCAGTCATTTAAGTGTCTGACTTTGGCTCAGGTTATGATCTCATTTGTGGGTTAGAGCCCCGCAGTTCATGAGTTCAAGCCCTGCATCGGGCTTGCTGCTGTCAGCGCAGAGCCTGCTTAGGATTCTTTGTCCCCTTCTCTCATTGCTTCTACCCGGCTCAAGCATGTTCTCTCTCGTTCTCGCTCAAGAAAAAAAAAAAAAAAACATTTAAAAAAATTATTATTTTTGAGAGAGAGAAGGGAGACAGAGTGTGAGCAGGGGAGGGGCAGAGAGAGAAAGACACAAAATCCGGAGCAGGCTCCAGCTCCGAGCTGTCAGCACAGAGCCCGACATGGGGCTCATGAACTGTGAGATTATGACCTGAGCCAAATTCGGACACTTAACTCACTGAGCCATCCAGGCGCCCGTAAAAAAATTTTTAATAAAAAAAAATGGATGCTGCCACACCCCACCAACACCCACCAACCTAAAGAGGAGTTAAAATTCTTATCACTAGAGAATGGATGAGCCTGGCAAGGAAGTAAATTTGGGAATATACAAAATATCTGGGAATATACAAGATTTCATGCTTCTTGAGAGGTTCAGGATAGCTGGACTGAAGTGAGGGAATGGCTAATTTCTGTTTTGTAGGAAATGTATTATTTTCAGTCCAGAAAACAGTAGACCAGCCCCTAGTTTGTATGTGGAATACACCTTGTGTTTCTCTAAAAACTAACAACGATACAAAAAGACATAAATCTAGGTATTTTGTTTAGTTACCTGTTGTCTTCGTTTTTCCTCTTCAAGAGCAGCTTTGGCTTCTGCTTCTTTTATCTGTTTTATAGACATTTAAAAGTATATTACCATCATAACCATCAAATTTTATTCAGAATTTTAACATCTTCCCACCCAGGATCCACTAACCCAGAATGACTTCTAGGAACTTTATATTGGAAGTTACTTAATGACATGTAAAGGTTATACTGAGAAGTGTTACCAAGGTTCTGTCTAACCGACTGGAAGGGGAGGGGAGGGATAGTGTTACACAGTATATAAACATTTCAGTTTAACAATTATAATAGATATTAGATCACAATTCAAAGAGTCACAAAACTGCAAAATGAAGTATTTTTAAAGCTGATTTTTTTCTCTTGAGTTATCATACTAAGTCTATAATAAATTATTCAATACCACTCTTTTTCTAGAGTTGAAATTGACCATTTTCTGCAAATGTTCCATCTGGAAGGGAATCCTTAGTATCAAACAAAATCAAGAGTTTATTCATTGAATGCATTAATGGAGGCAAATGATGACCCTAGAGGTAACCCAAACAGCAAAGAATTCCAAAACCTTACTTTGTATTATTTTAACCTAGCTTTCAGGAGGCTTAGACTAACATTAAAATGAAAAACTATGTCCCATTCCAGAGCATTATACACTAACTGGTATGGAAAAATCTAGTACACACTGAAGAATACACCTGGGGATTGAAAATAGGCCTACAAAACTAGGCTTTTATTACAAAAGCAAAAAGAGATGAGATTTGTTTGTAATAAGCACATAAAGTAATCCACAAAATATGAAAAGGCTATTAATTAGCAAATTAGAATTGACATTTAATGTAACATTACCTCAGATGCTTTCCGTTTCATTTCCTTGCATGTTGTGTCGCATTCTATTGAAATCTGATTTTCACGTACTTTGTTACACTGTAGTTCCTACAAATAATATTTTTAAAAATTTGATTTTAAAAGCTTTTTCCCTCAAAGTCCTAACTGTATGCCACAAAAAAGCAAAATTTCTCTAACAGCTTAAGGTTATGCATATTAAGAGTCACTTCATGTATATTTAATGATGATATGGTTACAAGCATTAAATGTCTTAATTCAAAGAGGGATCATTCTTTTATTGCCTTATAATTGAAAAAAGTAAAGAACATAAAATTCAAAGCATCCATTTAATAATTATTTACTAGAGCCACTACGAACTTAGCTTTAATTTCATTTTTATTCTTTATTTTTATTGTTTGTTATATTTCTAAGGCTTCCAGGGGATAAAATGCTCTAGAGTAGTGGCATCCAACACAGTTTTCTGAGATCATGAAAACGTTCTAAATCTGCACTACCCAACAGAGTAACACTAACTACATATGGCTACTGAAACTCAAAATGTGTCTAGTGAAACGGAAGAACTGGAGGTTTACTGTTATTTAATGTTAATTCGTTAAAATTCAAATTTTAAATACCCATATGTGCCAACAGGTATACGCAAATGGGCTCAATATCATTAATCACCAGGAAAATGCAAATCTAAACCACAATGACATAATCAACTCACAACTGTTAGAATAACTATAATTGATATGCCAATAAATAACAAGTCATGGCAAGACTACAGAAAAAAAAAGAAAGAAACCTTGCGCTGTGTTGGCAGGAATGTAAATTGGTATAGCCAGTATGAAAAACAGTGTGGAAGCTTCTTTAAAAACTTAAAAGAGATGTAGTATAGGTTTTAGCAGTCTTACTTCTGGCTATACAGGGAATGAAAATAGTATCTAAGAGATATCTGTGCTCCAATATTCACTGCATCATTATTCACAATAGCCAATATATGGTAACAAGACATGTGTCCATCAATGGATAAGTGAATGAAAAAAAATGTGATCTGCCTACCTACCTATAATGCAGTATTATTCAGCCATAAAAAAGAAGGAAATCCTGTTATTTAGAGAACATGGATGAACATGGAGACAATCATGCTAAGTAAAATAAGTCAGATACAGACAAATATTGTATGATCTTACTTACATGTGGAATCTAAAAAATTAAAGCTGAGAAGAACTTAGAAAAGCTGAGAAGAGAATGGAAATTTCTAGGAGCTATGGACTAGGTAGAATATGAAGAAATTGGTCACTGGCTACAAATTTTCAGTGATAAGATGAATAAGTTCTAAGGAACCTAATACACCACATGCTGGCTATAGTTACTAATACTGTATTATATATTTTAAATATGCTCTGTAAGTATTCTCGCCACAAAGAAACAGTAACTGCGAGGTAAATGTTAATTAGCTTTATTGCTGTAATCATTTCACAGTGTATATGTGTGGACAATCATCATGTGTGCACTTTAAATACGTATAATTTTTGTCAACTGTGCATCAATAAAGCTAAAAAATATTCAAATAAATAAACAGCCATATGTGGCCAATGGCTACCAACTCATTCAGTTCTAGAGAATTTTCTGGAGAGCTACAAATTTCCCTCTCAACCACTTAATCTTTTTTAAAAAAGTTTTAAAATTTTGGTGAGGCTCTTGGGTGGCTCACTTGGTTAAGTGTCCGACTCTTGGTTTCGGCTCAGGTCATGAGCTCACAGTTTTGTGAGTTCAAGCCCCATGTCTGGCTCTGCACTGGCAGCACAGAGCCTACTTGGGATTCTCTCTCTTTCCCTCTCTCTGCCCCTCCCCTGTGTGTGCTCTCTCACGTTCTCTCTCTCTCTCTCTCTCTCTCTCTCTCTCTCAAAATAAATAAAATTTAAAAGAAAAAAAAAGGTACTTACAGAGTACCTATTACATGCCAAGCACTGTATGAGGGACAGGGACACAATAAGGAAAAGAATGGAATAATATGACAAGTGGTTAACTAATAATAACAGCAGCTATTTATTAAACATAGCAATCACTGTACTAAATGCTACATAAGCATTACCTCTTTTATTCTTTTCAATAAATCTAAGTATAAATTCTCTTTTATGGATGAGAAAACAAGGTTGCAGACGTCCCTAGGATCATCAAGCTCTTAGTCATGAACCTAGGATAAAGGAAACCAAGGGAAAACAGCATCTAAGTCTTCCTAAGGGAGTCAGGACAAGGAAGAGCTTCCCAAACAAGGAAATGCTTGCACTGAATACTAGAGGCAGGATTCTAGTGGACGGAATGGTAAAGGGAAAAAACTTTGCATTTTACACAAAAGGAAGAATGTATACATCGCCACAGATTAAAGCGTAAGGTAGCATATATGTTAGAACACCTAAGTAACAGATTCACAGAGATGGCTGCTAGAGGATGAGACTGGAGATAAGCAGGCAAACATTCACCATCACAGATTCACTTGAATGCCAAGTCAGTATGTACATAGATGTTTCTTCTAAATGTATATTATTTTCCCATAGTGATGAAGAACCACTGAAGAACTTAGATTAAGGAAGTACTAGACTTGGAGGCAGGGAAATCTGCTATGAAGCTGTTATCAGAGTCCAAGAATGAGCTGTTGCCAAAGTTCTTCTAGTGGGTGGCGAACTGTATTTGGACAGTAACAGGACATGAGAGAGACATCGCAGATGAAAAGTGACTTGACTAAGCACTGATTTTCACATAAAGCGGTCCAATTTAAATATCTAAAACTTAGGGATTCAACTTCAGAAGAGGTCAGGCTTCTAAATTTAAATTCAGAAGCTACCTATCCCAGGAAGTGATGGTAGGAACTGTGAAAAAAAGTAAAAAGCAAATATCCTCAATAAAAGCAGAAGATTCTCAATAAATATTTGTTGAATGAATTTAAAGAAAAGAAAAAGACTAACCTTAGGGGATGACCATAAGAATATGAAGGAAAAAAGGAGTTACAACTGTAACCAAGATAGCAAAAATCAGAGGTCAACAGCGTGAACAGGCAAGTCAAGGAAAAGGAGGCTGAAAACAAGACAACCCAGCTGCTGACACTGGAGACCAGTGAGACTCTTCCGTGTAAGCTTAGTTTAGCTGAATGGTGTATAGTTTGCTTCCACTGAGCTTTCCAGTTCTTAGTTTTGCCCTTTCAGAGGCTCCTGGGTGGCTCGGTGGGTTAAGCGTCTGACTTCGGCTCAGATTATGATCTTGTGGTCTGTGAATCTGAGCCCCACATTGGGCTCTGTGCTGATAGCTCAGAGCCTGGAGCCCGCTTTGGATTCTGTGTCTCCCTCTCTCTCTGCCCCTCCCCGCTCAAGACTCTCTCTCGCTCTCTTTCAAAAATAAACAAACATTACAAAAAAAAAAAAAAAAAAGTTTTGCCCTTTACTCCTCCATTACCACTATTTTATCTTAAAATGAATTCTCTCCCAGTTTGTTATAAGGCTGTGCATGTGAAGTCTTTTTAAGGCTGTGTTTTCACAACATGATACTGATGGCAAAAACTATTTCATAAATAAGAGCAACAAAGGTTAAATTCCAGACCATTTCTTAAGCCATGAAACTCACTCTATTACTCATTCCATGTTCCTTGTACAAAGACCTCAAATCTAGAGCATATTAAATTTTTTTTAATCTTTATTTTTGAGAGAGAGAGAGAGAGGGACAGAGACAGAACACGAGTGGGGGAGGGGCAGAGAGAGAGGGAGACACAGAATCCGAAACAGGCTCCAGGCTCTGAGCTGTCAGCACAGAGCCCAACGCAGGGCTTGAACTCACAAACTGCGAGATCATGACCTGAGCTGAAGTCGGACGCTTAACCAACTGAGCCACCCAAGCACCCCTCAAATCTAGAGCATATTGATTCTACCCAAAAAAAGGGCACTGAACTTAGTTCCAACATAAAACAAAGTTCTTTTATGAGTAAATTACAGAAAACTAAATTGCCAAACAAAGCTGATTTTAAAAATAAGTACCTACAGAAATAGGCTAACAATAAAGATTCTAAAAGGTAAGACCTTAAAATTAAAAGGCAAAAAGTAAAGCCAAAAACTACCAAAACAGAGACCAAAAAAAATTTTTTTTACACAGAAAAGTATATTCAATAACTTAAAATACTTACCTTTTTTATTCTTTTACAAGGGCATCTAAGTTTTACCTTCTGGTTGCAATTAAAGGGACATTCACCAGGATGACACATTTCTTTGCATCTGTGACCACAAGGAAGCTAAAATAAAACGAAAATAAAGCAATTTTTATTGCTATTTATATTTATATTCTAGTATTTATATTATTTATATTCTATTATATTCATATTTATATTCTAGTCATACTCTACAAACTCCCCTTCCTCCAACAGCTATTTTAAGAGAGTCTATCACAGTAGGGTCGGTCAATCAACCCTGGATAATGATGTAATTTTCCAACTTTTTCTTTTAGATATACATTACTTTACACATAAATGTTAAATATTCTCCCCAGTTCCACTCCAAGAGTGTATCTTACATCAGGGTTGCTGCTAGTTATAGCCATGTGACTATGTTCTGGCCAATGAAATGTAAGCAAAAGTGCTTTTGTGCCTTCAAGCTTTTCAAGAGCATACACCCATGTTCTTCCCTTCCCAATGTGCTGTAAATGATGACATTTAGAGCACGAATGGAAACCATGTGTCAAGATGAAGCAGAGCTGCCTGACTTATTTGGGTTCCTGGATGAATACATGGAGCACAGTGATAACACATCTACCTTCCCTATATGGTTATATAAGAAAGAAAGAAAACTTTCTTGTCCTTAAGGCACTGTGTTGTAATACAACTGCTTAGCCTTTTACTCTAAATCATTTCTCTTTGCCGCTATGTATTAAAACATATTATATAGGTAGCCAAACCAACTAAGCAATTGCCATGATGTCTACGTGGCTCCTTGTCTTTAGTTATTTACTATCTTCTTATCACAGTCAAGCTTTCAGATGAAACATTGTGATCTTCTTTGTATTCAAATCTTATCCAGACTTCAATAAATGGCTTAGATCACCATAGTAACATGATAGAAATTTGCCTATATTTGAACAAATAATAGTAATTATGTAAGAAATCTACTTTTAAACTATTGTGACACTGTTTGTGTGGTCTTCAAAAAAATTATGGGCGCCTGGGTAGCTCAGTCTGTTGAGTGTCTGACTTCAGCTCAGGTCATGATCTCATGGTTCGTGGGTTCAAGTCCCACGATGGGCTCTGTGCTGACAGCTCAGAGCCTAGAGCCTGCTTCAGAGTCTGTGTCTCCCTCTCTATCTGCCCCTCCCCCGCTTGTGCTGTCTCTCTCAAAAATGAATAAAAACATTAAAAAATTTAGACACTTTATAGATTCCTGTCTCTCCAACCAGACTGTGAATAAAAGACACCATTGGTTAGTGGTTAAATTCCAAAGTCAAGCTGCCTGGAACTGAATTTCAGCTTCCCTGTTTACCAACTGTGAAATCTTGGGCAAACCTCCTGACTTTTCTGTGCCTCACGTATAAAACTGGGAAGGGAAACAGAACTTTGTAAGGCTGTCGTGAGGATTAAATGTTCTCGATATATTTAGCTATTATAATAAAAGGTATTATAATGAGGGCAATGGTCTTCTATTTCTTTGTGTCTCTTATATTCATTAACAAAGACACCTTAATAAACATTGAATTCTCCAACTTCTGATCTTTATATTTCACCAGATTGATTCTTCAAACTATTATCTCTACTGACTTCAAAACATTCAGAAGTCTTTTCCATTGCCTTTAGTCTCTCTCTGGTGTGCAACTAAATTTCTTGTTTTTTCATTTTTAGCTGAGACGTTCGCACCAAAACTAAATATGGATCACTCAGACTACATTTTCATCGGTCCCACCATAGGGCTGAGCTGCTGAAATGAGTTCCACACTAGCATTCCTGGACCACTTCGGTTTTGTTTTTCTCTCTACCTAACTACAGGCCTTGAACACTGCTTACTAAGCTCAAAAGTTCATACTTTTGAACTATCAAATATCTGCCTCACAGGGTGGTTTAAAGTCTTTGTCCTCCTCAACTTCTTCCTCACTTCCATTCCTGCCAGTGCCTCTAGCCTGACTTCATGAAGAAGACAAACATTTGGCATCAACTTACCACCCATCCTCTCTCCTTCTCCAAACAGGTCTCTGTAGCCTCTTGCTCTTTCCTTCATTGAGGTAATGACATCGGTCATCCTCTCTAAAAGTAACTAACCACTCTACTTCAACTTTAAATCAACAACTCTAATGGGGAAAGTGAATAGGGAAGCTTTTCAGAATCAATATAGACTTTCTGAAGTTACTCAGAATTGTGACTATAGTATTCTATATTTTCAACGTGTTGGGGTTTGATGAAAAGCTAAAAACCGGATGTCATATCTTTCTGGATGTCCTATCTTTCTGCCTTAGTCCTAAAAGACCCCATGGTCACTCTCCACAATTTCACTACCATCTTAAAAGTCTCTTTTCTCTGGCTTGGTCTTCTACCTTTAAAATGTACCTCTTTTCTCTAAATACTGTATTGATCCTGTTACCCCCATCTCACAATTCTTCCATGAATCTCCCTGCCTTTCACCTTCTCTGCTGGTAGAAGAAACAGGAGACATAAATTGGGAAGACTGCCTGGTTTACCACAGTTCTCCCAGGAGCCATGGCCATGACTGTACCACCCATTCCAGTTCCCTGTCTGTTGCTGCCTGTGCCAAGGGAGCCCCCGTACCTAAGGGGACCAATCAGATTTTCTCTCCTGATACCTGAAAACTAAAAAGAAAGACATGGTGGTTTGAATAGTCATCTCACTACAGAGTCCTCAAGCCCCTGCTGGCAAGCCCCTGGGGGCTGCCCAGGTCCTGCCCTTCCCAAAGTTTGCTGTAACAGCATTTCCTTCAAAATCTATGAACTGAAAAAAAAATAAAAATAAAAAAATAAATAAAATAAAATAAAATAAATAAAAAAAGGGGTGCCTGGGTGGCGCAGTCGGTTAAGCGTCCGACTTCAGCCAGGTCACGATCTCGCGGTCCGGGAGTTCAAGCCCTGCGTCAGGCTCTGTGCTGACCGCTCAGAGCCTGGAGCCTGTTTCCGATTCTGTGTCTCCCTCTCTCTCTGCCCCTCCCCCGTTCATGCTCTGTCTCGCTCTGTCCCAAAAATAAATAAAAAACGTTGAAAAAAAAATTAAAAAAAAAAAAAATCTATGAACTGGCCTCCAATATCCTCCAAATATGTCTTTTTGTGTGTGTGATAAGTTAACCAAACTGATTTCTGTAGCTTGCAAGGAGAACTGAAACTCATCCAGAAGTCTGCTGTGCTGGTATCCAACATATGCCCCACAGACAAAAGTAATGTCATTAATCCTGAAAAAGTATTAAAAACCACTAGTAATCAGGAAAATGTAATTTAAAATCACCAGATGCCATAGAATTGGCAAAACTTAAAAATTATGACAATACCAAGTGTGGTGGTAACTGGAAATTAAAATACTGGAACTTTAAAATACTGGTAGTAAACAGGAAAATTTACTGATAGTAAATTGTACAACTATTTTGGAAATCAATATGACTTTAAGTTGAAATTATACATCCCCTATGAATAAGCAATGGCACATAGAGAAACCTATATCCACATATATTAATTAGAATGTACAAACAAGAATGTTCATAGCAGTATTTTTAGCAACTCAAATATCTACCCACAGTAAAGAAAACACAGTGAACTAGAGTCTACTCATATAATGGAATAAAGACTGTGGCAACATGTAATAAACGTGACAAACATAACATAAAGCACAGTAAGTAGGTCACATAAGTTCATACTTTTGAATTTTTAATATAAAATTAGGCAAGCAATATTGTTTCCAGATGAAAACTATAAACAAAAGCAAGTAAATTACTATAAAAGGGAGATGGAGATAACATATAGGATAGAAAGAGGAAACCACAGTCAGACAGGGACTTTGGTAGACTTCTGAGATGCAGTCACACTGTAATTTTTAACCTGGGTGGAGTTATACGGTCTTGACTTTTTAACCATTTGTTAAACTGTCCATATGTATTACGTATTTCTGACTAGGTAATAATTTCATTGTTTAAAAAAATCAGATGTACAAGTATGTGTTATCTTAAAAGCCAGCTTATATTCTAAAAGAGCTGAAAAGCAGTTTCAAAGGAAGCTGATTAAAATGCATAATATATAAAGACTGTATCTTCATCACAGACTTCACACCAAAATACTGAGGTTTTTCTAAAACATCTAACCTTCACATTCATTTAAAGCAGAGATAGCCTACTCTACTCAATGTGGAATGGTTTTCTTCTACTCAGTCCCTAACATCATTCTGCTAACATTTGCATATGTCATATCCAACACCTCATCAATAACCAATACTGTCTACTTCAAAATGTTCCATTTTAATCACAACAATTAAAAAAGCTCTTTAAGGGGCGCCTGGGTGGCACAGTCGGTTAAGCGTCCGACTTCAACCAGGTCACGATCTCGCGGTCCGTGAGTTCGAGCCCCGCGTCAGGCTCTGGGCTGATGGCTCAGAGCCTGGAGCCTGTTTCCGATTCTGCTCCCTCTCTCTCTCTGCCCCTCCCCCGTTCATGCTCTGTCTCTCTCTGTCCCCAAAATAAATAAACGTTGAAAAAAAAAATTTAAAAAAAAAAAAAGCTCTTTAAAAATAATTAAGGAAAGCTTGCAAAACAATGTTTGTGGATAAATACCCACATATATCATCACTACAGCAAGCACATATAAGGCACTTACCATATACTAAGACATTTACATGTTATTAACTCATTAATACTCAGTGCTCAGAAGTGAGTATTATTTCTCCCATTGTATACATGAACAATTTGAGTTACAGAGACATTAAATAATTTTCCCAAGCAAAAAGTAAAAAAGCTTGCATGGGGATGATAAAACCAAATTCAGAAATATGTTTTAAAAGCAGAATTGTGTATGTGGGGCAGTTTAAAGGTGTAGTTAGTTCTTCATGGTATCTTTATATTTTCTTTTAGTTAAACTCAAACCAGTCCAGAAGACACAGAGTGTGTATATCTAGAAGGATATGCCTATATCACTCCCACGGTTCAGTTTAATTCACATTCAACAAACATTTACCAACTGCCTAATACACACAAACAGGGAACAAAGGACTGGATGCAAGGACAAATATGACATAGTCGCTGCCCCCAAGAAATCCATAGTATGGGGAGGGGAAGAGAAAGTGAACAGGAATCTATCGGTACATCAGAATTTACCATCATCCTATACCTTAACTCTGAGTACAGGATATCTGCTGCAGATGCAAAGTGACACAGTTCTTGGTTGATCCCAAGTATGACTTGATTCTATGGCTTAGTGAGTCTCAAACTGTGGTGCCAGACCAACAATATCACTATTATATATAAGCTTATTAGAAATGCAAATTCTTGGACCCCCAAAACCAGAAACTCTGGGGCAGGGCCCATTAATCCATTTCAAGAAGCTCTTAAACTGACTGTTTGAGAAGTATTGCTGTAGCCTTACCAATGTTGAGAGGCCATAAACTAGAGTAAGTTCTATTAGACACCTGTCCGCTCCTAGACTGTTTCAAACTATAACAGCCACCTGGATTGTTCCCAAACTAAGGCTATATTTTTCAAGAGAGCCCAAGGAGACTCTGAAAATACTCGAGGCTCCAGAATGATCTAGAATCCAAATGATCATGAGCATGGAAAACAAATTTTTAAACAGTGACCATCCATCTAGCCCCACCAAATGTCATAACAGTATCACAAACGAATCACAGCCAAGGAAATGTTAAACTGCAAATTAGCAATCCCTAAATTTAATTTTGTTATTTCTAACTACAATCTCATACCAAGTTACTGAGTCAGATTAAAAATAAAACATTCTCAACCACTTATTACCTGGAATCTGAATTTGGACAGAAGAAAATTTATTTTAAAAAGGAAAAACTCAGAATTTGAAGAATTCAGAAAATTAAATTTGAAATATCCCAATGCCCCCCTTAGTTTTGCTTGTATGACAAAGACAGGTTATTAAAATAATCATTTATTGCTTGAAATGTCTGTTTATAATCTCACATAACTTTTAAAATACACAGGTTCAACTTCCAATAGTTCTTAAACAGAAATCCATAAAAAGAACCCAGTTTTAGTTAAAAGGAAATATTGCTAACAAAAAGGCATATCAGGCATTAATTTCTTTTTATTTAATTAAAGAGAATGACTTCTATACTTGTCATTAAGGCTTTGTTGTCATCTCTCCCTGACTATAAAGAGGACGAGAAACAGGTAAATACATAAAGACAGAATTAAAATAAAAGTGGTACAATGAGTATATCTGTAAGTCAAAGGGACTCCTTTATAAATGTCCAACCAAATCAAGTAACTATTACTGCCCTACCTCCAACAACAAAAAAGGGAATACTCTGACTTTTAAGTTAACCAACTGTAGACGGACCACTTTGGTTTCTCAAATTATCACCAAGAAAAATCACTGGTGACTTTTAACCTTTACACTCTGAATAATTTTTCTGAACTATTTTTAATACTTTCAGTTGGGATACAATGCACATACAAGAATCAGAATATTTAAAAATAAAACTTTAACATAAGTACTTTGTATGAATTAATTCAAAATAATAATGAACTTTAAAGTTCATACATACGTGCATGCACACGCGCGCACACACACACACACACACAAATCTGCTTCTTAAATAACCTACTATGGATTTACTGTCTCACAGCCTATGACTCACACAGTTCTTCACCTATTTAATATTTTAAGGAGGGGCAAAGCATTAGGTCAATACTCTATCATATAAAGTATATAAGCTGTCTTTAAAACTGCTTTTAGAAAAAAATCTTCGAAGGGTCAGTCTTAGTCCTAATAGACCCAAAATTTCATAAAGAGATGTGCATCCACAGTTAGTAGGTATTACATTTTTACAGACCTCAATCACATCTTCCTTTCTGGACCCACATGTCTAGCAGGTTCAGAAAGGACCTGAAATAAGACCAAACGAGAAAAGAGAAAATCCAAGAGAAACAAGGCCATAGAAATACAACTTAAAAGTTTCTATTAAAGCTTACCTCTTTAGGACACTGATTTTTGCAACAACTAAGGAGATTCTTTTCATCTATATCAGCAGTGGTTATTTTTCTAAAAATAAAAGAGGAAATTTTGATGCCATTCAAACCGAAGTCCATTTTATAACATAATTTCTCTAAAAGTAATTCACAATTTCAAACATATCCATAAAATTACCCTACTTCATTTTTTTCTTGAAAACTATTTTGTGTACCATCTGTAATAATTATCTCAAATTACTTACCTGGTCTGATAACTGAAAACTTCTATTACCAATAAATCAAATGCCAAAAAGTCAATCGCTGCAAAAAGGGAGTATAAAACACATACAAAATATGATCTCTTTAATAGTTCCTGCTATTATCTTTCCCTGTTGATAGACCAACCATTATATTATCATATAATTATCATTTTCCTAATACTTCTATGAACAGTTAAAAACTGATGGCTCAATATATTACTTTAAAATTGATCCTGAGAAAATGCTCACCCAGATTTCTTTTTTTTAAGTTTTTATTTAAATTCCAATTAGTTAACATAAATTGTAATTTAGTTTCAAGTGTACAATACAGTAATTCAATACCTCCATACAATACCCAGAGCTCTCATCACAACAAGTGCACCCCTTAACCCCCATCACCTATTTAACCCATTCCCCCATCCACGTCCCCTCTAGCAACCATCAGTTTGTTCTCTGTAGTTGAGTCTGTTTCTTGATTTGCCTCCCTGTCTCTCTCTTTTCCCCCCCTTTGCTTGTTTTTTCTTAAAGAGAAAAAAAAAAAAAAACCTACTTCAAATTGAAGAATTTAGTAAGCTTGTTTTACGAAATCTTTTTAAGTTGTTTTGGTAACTTATTTACTAATATTAGAAATTCATTCATTTTAGATTCAATCATTTTAGAGCAGTCTGTGTGCTTTTATATTTGACTTGGTGGGTAATTCAGGAAAAGTCATGAGCACCAGGGAATAACTGGTGCTTTAACTACTTTCTAATCTAGTTGAATACAACCACAACAGACATCGCATGAGTCAGTTAACTAGTGATACTCTTAAAATCCCTACCATATGAATCTTATTTTCTCTTCCCATTACCTTTCTTCTCCTTTTTATTGTTTCTTTCTTTTCCTTCTTTTCCTATTTCCTTTTAGTATACATAATTGCCAAAATATACCATAAATTTAGCCTCATGTCAAAACTATTATCTTAAATATGTGTTATCAAATTAGTATAAATGTACTCTAAGGTAACATATGCAATTTTCTTAGCAAAAATTCACTTAATAATATCACTTAATAATTTCTGGCTCTCCCAGAAGTTGTACGTTTTCATCCTTTCAAGTATGGTGCTCACCTCTGAACTTAAGAATTAATATCATTTTGTTCCTGTCATTTCACAGTTAGTAATAAACTAATTTTTCATCTCTCTCTCAAAAATAAATACACATTAAAAAATTTTTTTGAAAAGCTGCTTCGGATTCTGTGTCTCCCTCTCTCTGTCCCTCCCCCACTTGCACTATCTCGCTCTCTCAAAAATAAATAAACATTAAAAAAAAAAAAAACAGAGGGAGGTGCCTGGGTGGCTCAGTTGGTTAAGCGGCCGACTTTGGCTCAGGTCATGATCTCACATCTCTTGGGTTCAAACCCTGCATAGGGCTCCGTATTGACAGCTCAGAGCCTGGAGCCTGCTTCGGATTCTGCGTCTCCCTCTCTCCATCCCTCCCCCACTCGCACTGTCTCTCTCTCTTTCTCTCTCTCAAAAATAAACAAACATTTAAAAAATTTATAATTAGTAATAAACTAATTTTTCAACACCTGTCAATCTTTTATCTTTTGAATTCTAACAGGTGTGTAGTTGTATCTCATTGTGATTTTAAGTTTTTATTTAAATTCCAATTGGTGTAAGGAAATGGAACAGATTTCTGTGCATTGATTTTGTATCCTATAACTTTGCTGAATTTGTGTATCAGTTCTAGCAGTTTTTTTTGGTGGACTCTTTCAGGTTTTCCATATATAGTTATCATGCCATAGTGAAAGTTTTACTTCTTCCTTGCCGGTTTGAATGACTTTTATTTCTTTTTCTTGTCTGATTGTGTGGCTAGGACTTCCATTACTATGTTAAATAACAGTGGTGAGAGTGGACATCCCTGTCTTGTTCCTGACCATAAAGGAAAAGCTCTGTTTTTCCCCCTTGAGGATGATATTAGCTATGGGGTTGTTATATATAGCCTTTGTCATTTTGAGGTGTGTTCCCTCTAAATCTGCTTTGTTGGGGTTTTTATCATAAACAGATATTATACTTTGTAAAATGCTTTTTCTGTATCTATTGAAAGGATCATATGGTTCATATCCTTTCTTTTATTAATGTGGTGTATCACGTTGATTGATTTGTGAATACTGAACCACACCTGCAACTCAGGAATAAATCCCACTTGATGGTGGTGAATAACTTTTTTAATACATTGTTGGATTTCATTTGCTAGTATTTTATTGAGAATTTCTGCATCTATGTTCATCAGGGATATTGGCCTGTAGTTCTTTCTTAGTGGTAGCTTCTTTTGGTACCAAGGTAATGCTAGCCCCATAGAATGAAATTGGAAGTTTTCCTTCCTTTTCTATTTTTTTGAATTATTTGAGAACAGTTATTAACTCTTCTCTAAATGTTTGGTAGAATCTGGTCACGGACTTTTGTTTGTTGGGAGTTGGACTACTGATTCAATTTCTTTGCTGGTTACCAGTGTGTTCAAGTTTTTTATTTCTTCCTGTTTCAGTTTTGGTCATTTACATGTTTCTAGGAATTTACCCATTTCTTCTAGGTTGTCAAATTTGTTGGCATACAGGGGCACCTGGATGGCTCAGTTGGTTAAGCACCTGGCTCTTGGTTTTAGCTCAGGTCATGATCTCACAGTTCATGAGTTTGAGCCCTGCACTGGGCTTCACACTGACAGTGTGGAGCCTGCTTGGAGTTTTCTCTCCATCTCTCTCTGCCCCTTCTCCTCCCCCCACTTCAAAATAAATAAACTTTAAAAAATTTGTTGGCATACAATTTTTCATAACTTTCTCTTATAATTTTTTGTATTCCTGTGGTGTTGGTTGCTATTTATCTTCTCATTTGTGATTTTATTTATTGGAGTACTTTGTCTTTTGCTTTTGATAAGTCTGGCTTGAGGTTTATCACATTTTATTAATTTTTTTTTTCAAAGGATCAGTTCCTGGTTTCACTGATCTGTTCTATTTTTCTAGTTTCTATAACATTTATTTCTGCTCTAATTTTTATTACTTCCTTCCTGTTGCTGGCTTTGGGTTTTGTTTGATATTCATTTTCTAGCTCCTTTAGTATAAGATTAGGTTGTTTGATATTTTTCTTGCTTCCTGAGGTAGGCCTATGTTGCTATATACTTCTTACGACCGCTTTTGCTGCATCCCAAAGGTTTTGGACCACTGTGTTTTCATTTTCATTTATTTCCATGTAATTTTTTATTTCTTCTCTCATTTCCTGGTTGAGCTGTTCAATGTTTAGTAGCATGTTGTTTAACCTCCATATATTTGTGGTCTTTCCAATTTTTTTCTTGTAGTTGGACTTTTAGTTTCATAGTGTTGTAGTCAGAAAAGGTACATGGTGAGGCTTTAATCTTTTGGCATTTGTTGAGGCCTCTTTTGTGAACTACTGTGTGATCTATTCTGGAGAATGTTCCATGTACACTTGAAAAGAATGTATATTCTGCTGAAAATCATACACTTTAAATATACATTCAAGGAAAGGGAAAAGGAACTCCAGATAACTGTAGTAATGGAAGCCAATTCAATCCAAATATATCAATCTACATATCCTCCCACAAAATCATTCAGCTCATTAATAATAAAATCACTCAAATCCCATGACCTGCATATAACCAGAAGATACAAATTTCTACAAATTTCAAATTACAGGCAAGTAGAAAAATAAATACCAATTCATAGTGAAACTATTTCTCAAGCTCCCAAAGCATATCATTTCAGAGAACTAGTAGGGTTCTGGAAAAACTGAGCAGAAAAGAGAAGAGGGCAACTGAGCTAACATCACACCAGAAAGAGAAAGTCCACCCTAAATGTGAAAAAGTACTGGTAGATACGAACACTAACTAAAAGGAAGAAACTTTAAAAAGTACACAAGAATCAAGGAGTCAATCTTGGAAAGGCAACCACTCTGGACAAGAAGGTAAAAAGGCAAAGTCACACTTTGGAGACTACATAACAAAGGGAAAAAGAAGTAAGAAAAGGAAATTTACACCCTATAAGACCAAAGAAAATCTCCTTTCTTTAGTATCACTAATTACTAAAGCAAAATTGCCCTCTTCACTCTACAAACAAAACTCTAAAGCTAAAAATTATAATAGTTCATTCTTAAAAGTTCAACAAAATAATTTTAATATATAAAAAGAATAAAATTTAACTTTTCCAATTTAAAAAAACAGTACTCTATAGTATAAATGACAAAAGCAAATTTAAGATACTACTAACAGGCATTTTTCAAAAAGTATTTATGTTAAAAAAATGAGAAACAAAGTCATATCCCCAACTTTAACTTGAGTCAAATACACTTACACACAGCCCACTTTACAAACTTGGGTGAAACGAAGCTAAACAAGTTAGATAAATTATGTTAGATTGTGATTAAATAGGAAAAAAATGGTAATTTTTTCCCCTCCACATAATTGATAAGCAAAAATATACATACTATTAAGTGTGCATTTTTTTAAGTAAAGGAAATATAGAAGTCATAGCCTAGTATGGCATATGCCATAACAGCTACACTTGTAATAAACAAAAGTCTAGAATTTAAATTTTTTTTTTTTAATGTTTATTTATTTTTGAGACAGAGAGAGACAGAGCATGAACAGGGAAGGGTCAGAGACAGAGGGAGACACAGAATCTGAAACAGGCTCCGGGCTCTGAGCTGTCAGCACAGAGCCCGATGTGGGGCTTGAACCCACGGACTGCGAGATCATGACCTGGGCTGAAGTCGGACGGCTTACCTGGGCTGAACCGACTGAGCCACCCAGGCGCCCCATAGAATTTAAAAATTATGCCTTAGTAACTATGTGCACATCAAGTTTTGATCCAACAAAATTCTAGTTTGACACAGTTGCTTGACAATCCACTATAGGAATATTTCTATTTATTTTTAAGCAGTGATTGATGGAACTTTTTCCCTTAAAAACTCTTACACAGAATTCCCAAATGGAAAAAGCAGAATTGCCCTTGAAACCAGTATCTAGAAGGTGAGGGATTCTACATGTCTTTCTTCAGGTCTCTACTGGAAAGTCTAGGCTTCTAGTGTCTATGGGCAACAGTGAATAATGTTTCCTAAAGAATACTGTATAGGGTTCTGAATTACAAAGAGATACTGGTTAAAATAATTATAGTAAATACTTCTTCAGTCCACTTACCTACATTCCACATAAAGGCTTGTGATCTTGCAGTGACATTTTATTCTAAGCATCTGAACACAAGGAGGACATTCTCCAGGGTGACATGGCAAAACACATGGATGGGGACAACCCAGAGGCCGTGATTTAGAGCACCCTTCTTCACACTGAAGGCATTCTGGGCCAGCCTGATGGGTAGTAAGGAAATAAATCATCTAAGTACAGAAGTTGAACATTTCTATATATTAAAACTACAAAATTCACATATCCCATTAAAAAAAAAGCACTTTTGCAGCTCTTGAGAATATAGTTAATAAAACGCTGCATGCTTTCATTCTTTAAAATTATTCAAAATGAAAAAATATATATTAAAAATGAAGAATAGGAAAATTATCAATATCACCACTATTCACAAACTGTTATGTCTACAAACTTCATTAAATCAAACTGCGTCATCTGAAATTGTACTTGATTACATGAGGTATTCCTACTAAAAATTTAAATTACTTCCTAAAGAATAGTTTGTAGCAGAAAAAAAATAAAGAGTAAAACATTATCAATTCATTTCCACCCAACAAGCACGATCACCATCAAACTAAAGAAATCAACACCCTGTTAATACACAAATAACAATTCCCAAAGCATTCAGTGTTCTGAAGTTACTGATCGCATCTAGCCAAAATGAAACATGTATAGAGGGGAAAAAGAATGACCAGAAGTTTATGTTTTAATGCACTTCAGTGAACCAAGATTACATTACATTTTCAAGTAAATGTACTTCAGAACATCTGGGTGGCTCAGTTGGTTAAGCTTAAGGGTAGAATTCTTGGTTTCTCCTCAGGTAATGATCTTACAGTTCTGAGATCAAGCCACCCATCAGGCTCTGTGCTGATGGTATGAAGCGTGCTTGGTGTTCTCTCTCTCCCTCTCTCTCTGCACCTCCCCAACTCACACATACACACACGTGTGATCTCCCTCTCTCTCAAAATAAACAAACTTGAAAAAAAATATGAAAAAAATAAATGTACTTGAATGTAACTCAAGAAGGCACCTTTCTCCTCTAGTAATTTACTAATTTAACTATATCTACAAAAGAAGGTTAAAAATTGTTATTACAAGATAGTATTTATTTTCATATGTCATACACGAAATAAAATAAGAGAGCTATAGACATGGGTAGTGTCTTAAAGTTTAAAAACGTTTTATCATTCCTAAGTAAAGCTATGATTACAAATGAGTTATTATGTCAATAAAAACCCAAGCTACTTTTAACATACATGATTAAAAAGAAAAAGTATCTCGTGGGAGGGGGGAGGGGCTAAGTGGGTAAGGGGCATTAAGGAATCTACCCCTTAAATCATTGTTGCACTATATGCTAACTAACTTGGATGTAAATTTAAAAAAAAGAAAAGAAAAAAAAAAAAGAAAAAGTGTCTCAATTATGAAACATTCTTCTATAAATAATTTCTATTTTTTAATTTAAAAACTATATTAATTTATTCACACTTATTCAGCGTTATGTGCCAGGAATCATTCACACACTGGGAATATGCAAAATGGGAGAGATCCCTGACCTAAGAAACTTAAATTTAAATGGGGGAGATAAAGAACATAACAGAATGTCTTCATAAATATTCTGAAAAAAGATAAAGCAGGATAAGAGAGGGTAATAGGAGCAACATGAAGAAATTCCTGTTCATATTTGAACAGGAATTAAGTTAAATAAGGGAGAAAGCCACAAGAATATAGAGTTCCAGAGGGGAAAAAAAACTAAGTGCAAAAGCTCTGACAGAAGAACAAATGTGTAATATTCAAAGAATAGCAACAAAAGTAGAAGGGAACAAGTGAGCGATGAATGAAAAGGTAGGAAATGTCATCAGAAGTTAGATCAGTATAAAGCCTTATTGGGCTATCATAAGGCCATCTGCATTTTATCCTGGGAGCAACTGAAAGCTACTGATGGGTTTTGAGCAGGGAGATGACACATGACTTATTTTGTTTTCTTACATTTTTAAAAGATGAATTTGGCTAATGCAGTAAGACAAACGTGGGAGTGGACAGCCTGGCTAGGAAAATACTGCAGAAATCTAGGGAAGAGGTGATGGTGGCTTGAATGAGAAGGTTAGTGTCAGAGGTTATAAGAAATAGATTCAGGGATCTACTCTGAAGATAATAAACCTAACAAGATTTGTTGTGAGACAAGGAAAGGAAGATAAGAAAGAAATCAAGCAATGTTCCTGTCTTTGATCTGCAGAATGGTGTAAAACTGATAAAACAACTTTCTGAAATGGGAAAGACTGGAAAAAGAGAAGCAGTGAATCTCAAAATATGCAAACATAACCAAAGATGACACACATAGTCTATCTCATTTGTTTCTTCCTGGCTATGTGGTACATGTGTAATAATCTTTCATTTAAGTAAATAGAAGACCATACTGGGCTGGAAGTTAATATCAGGTACTATCAGGGATACTACCTTCTTATTACTACTCTCTTGGTTATATGATCATGAACAAGTCACTTGAAAACCTTCAGTTTCCCTATCTGCAAAAGAAGAATTATACAGATGGTATGGGGCTCCTTTGTTCCAGTTATGAAAAAAAAAAAAATTACTGAATCTATACTTGCTAAGCTATCTTCTTGGATCACTTCCAATATCAAGTTCTATCTTCCAGAAGAATCTACCTTAATTCAGAAATACAGCAAGTCTGGCTGTCAAATATCTTACACAGTTCTTATTTTAAAAAAGGGAGACACTGGGGCGCTTGGGTGGTTCAGTCAGTTAAGCATCCGAGTTTGGCTCAGGTCATGATCTCATGGTTCACAGGTTCATGCACCGTGTCAGGCTCTGTACTGACAGCTCAGAGCCTGGAGCCTGCTTCAGATTCTGTGTCTCCCTCTCTCCATGCCCCTCTCCTGCTCACGCTGTCTCTGTCTCAAAAATAAACATTAAAAAAAATTTTTTTTTTAAAGGGAGACAGGAATTTTAACCAAGGGAGCAATATTGGGATAATCTACAATAATTCCCCAATTAGTCATACCATCTTTTTTAATGAGTTTTTCCTGATTCATCTGATGTCTAGAAATCCCAGAAGGATAGCAATCCCAATTATAAGCAAGGAGATGATGAGAAGGAAAGCAGAATAAACATGTGCATTATTATTACAAATTGGAAAATGAATCTTGAGAAGTAAAATTTTTCTTTCCCATTTGACATTTCATAAATTTAAGGTGTTCGACATTTATATACTATGATTATCATCGTAGCAAAAACTAGAACCTCTATCACATTACAGAATTATCCTTTGTTTTTAATGGCTGAAATAATTAAGTTCCAATCTCTTACAAAGTCTGATGATTATAACAAAATTCTTTTTTTTAAATCAATGAAACATGACACATCATACACACTTGCTTGTAGCAGTGATTTTCAAACACTTTTGTACATGATCAATCACTTGGCAATCGTTAAATGCTGAGGTACGACCTGAGATTCTGTGTTTCCAACAAGATTACAGGTGATGCCAATGCTGCGTGGCAAGGGTCTACCATATACATAAGCGTATAGGAAATGTATGTGTCTATGTGTGATTATGTACTGATATATTTTTTCTTTTTCATTTATTTTTGGTACAGATTTTCCCCAAAGATTATCCTCATTATTTCTTCCTCTTCTTCTTTTCTTTTTTCTTTTTTGTATTTTTGAGGTTTTATTTTTTATGTTAATACATCAAAATCACTCTCTAAGAAAGTATTCTTAGAGAGTATGTTCTCTTCAAGTAGAAGAAACGGAAATACTTATTTCTTCTTTCAGTCACTCTAAAAATTATTTGTGCCCAGGTTTGCTTGGGAAATACACTCACTTCAATTGCCATCAGTCTCACACCTTTCCCCAATTAATCACAGTTCCACTCACTGCAGCCACTGAATTAGACAATAGAGATATATCTGTTGCTAATTGTAGCAATCAGAGCCATAGCCTATAAGAACAGCTTTGACTGGACTGAGAGATCTACAGCAAAACCAGGGAAAGAGACCAGAACAGAGATAAGAAACAAAAGACTTTTGATTCCAGTCAATAAACGCTTTTTAAATACCCGATATTTAATATTTATTAATTTAATATTTTTAGGGGGCGCCTGGGTGGCGCAGTCGGTTAAGCGTCCGACTTCAGCCAGGTCACGATCTCGCGGTCCGTGAGTTCCAGCCCCGCGTCAGGCTCTGGGCTGATGGCTCAGAGCCTGGAGCCTGCTTCCGATTCTGTGTCTCCCTCTCTCTCTGCCCCTCCCCCGTTCATGCTCTGTCTCTCTCTGTCCCAAAAATAAATAAAAATGTTGAAAAAAAATATATTTTTAGTATGTTGTAAGCTCTGTGCTACAACTCAAGGTAGAAGCTGAATTAACAATTCCTGAGCCATTTGGGTCAAGACAGACATACAAGGAGATCATCTCCAGTGGGTCTCAACTGAGATGTCACAGTAAGGAATTTTAAAGAGTTCATGATATATTTCATGTTTAATATATACATTAGAATGATTGCAAAGTTATCCCCTAAATAATGTAATTTTCATTCACTTGCACTGTAGTAGCCTTCCTTGAGTGGGAGACAAAGGTGGACTTGTAGCTAAATTGAGATGAATTGCATGTAAGTTATAACCCAAACTTTACCACAGCCATTGCCCATGGAGCAATGCTGGGATAATCCAAGATAATTCCCCAATTGGTGTCTTATCAGCTCTTAAAATGAGTTTTTCCAACCCATTTGATGTTCTGGAAATCTAGAGAAGATATAGCAGCTGTACTCTGACTAAAGCGATTTTGAATTATTATATTTATGTTAGTATGATTTTATAATTCCATTCTCTTTTTCATTTTATCATGAGAACATTTTTATTAAGGATCAAAGCACAGATCAATGAAGAAATTATAGGCAATATATCTACATATATGTCTGCACATGAGCAAGAATGATACTATGGACATTTATATTATCAGGCTTTACAACCACTGAATCAAAGACAAAAAAAAAAGTAACAATGCAAGTGAATTTTTCAATAGCATACAATTCATATTAATAATTTAAACATTTGAAAATTTAATGTTATTTAATAAAATGAATCTTAAAATCTTTGGCTTACTTCTCATTACACACACTTGCTAATAATATTATGATTCCCTATAGAATGGAAGTCTTTGAAAAAACATTAAATATTTTAAAAATATATAATTTGTTATATAACAAAGTTTATTTTTTATTCACACATGTCAAATGTAGGCTGGCAGGGGACTCCAGCAAATCAATGATTCTGGGATACAGGATGATGGGGAGTTTGCTAGCTTTTACCTGTATCACAAGAGACATACAACCTCCTCCATCATGGAAACAGAGAAAGAATGGTTAATGATAAATTAAGATTTCTCTAACTATTCCTGAAGTTGAATAACATTTCTGCCTATGTTTTATTGGCCAGAACCTTGCATATGGCCTAGGAAATTCAGAGCAGGAGACTATCTGTATTGTGTTTCAACAGGAATCTGGTATATTTGATTGCTATTGTAAATGATTTTGCTGGGTTTTGTTAGTTTTATTTGTTGATGAATTTAAACGTTTAAAAATAAAATTTAATAGGGGTGTCTGAGTGGCTCAATCAGTTGAGTGTCCGACTCTTGATTTTAGCTTAGATCATGATCCCAGGGTCGTGGGATGAAGGCCTGCATCAGGCTTCATGCTGAGCATGGAGCCTTCTTAAGATTCTCTCTCTCTCCCTCTGTCCTTCTCCCTGGCTCATACTCTCCCACTCTAAATATATATACTTATATATATATTTATGTTTTATGTTATTTATATATTATATACAAAAAATTTAGTATCATTTAAAATTTTATTGGCTATATTTATTTTTCCTTGTAAAATGGCGATTTTTAGAGATCTTTCGATGACTGACTTATATGATTTGTAAAATGCTTTTAGTGAATTTCACACACACATACCCTACATCTGTGATGCTATTTACTTTATTCCCAACAAAAGATTAGAAATTTGGGGCGCCTGGGTGGCGCAGTCGGTTAAGCGTCCGACTTCAGCCAGGTCACAATCTCGCGGTCCGTGAGTTCGAGCCCCGCGTCAGGCTCTGGGCTGATGGCTCGGAGCCTGGAGCCTGTTTCCCATTCTGTGTCTCCCTCTCTCTCTGCCCCTCCCCCATTCATGCTCTGTCTCTCTCTGTCCCAAAAATAAAAATAAATTAAAAAAAAAGTTGAAAAAAGAAATTTATTAAAATTGTGGACATTGTCTATCATACATGTTAGGTTTAAAAAACAACTAAGAAAAAATGTTCCAGAATTAAACTCAGAGATATAAACGGACAGAAGTGGAAGTGATATTGCTATCTACTATCTAAATAGATACCTAATTTCTGTACTTTTATCATAAAACGAAAGCCTATGTATTAACACAGGTACAGTATGTAAAGAGTACGTTAAAAGGCATATCATGAGCTAGCACAAAGATACAGAGAAATGTACACCAAGCTGTTAAAGCTGCTTGTATTAAGAAAGGCAAGGAAGAAGAGATGAGGGCAAGAAAAAGGAAAATAGTTATAACAAAATGGAAAAATATTTATGGCATAATTATCCAAAAGAATGTTTCAAGCATACTATAAGCACATATATATTCAACCTAAGGATATTACCTTGTTTTTGCCAATGAAGGCATCAATTTCAGTTACTTTGTGGCATTCTTTCATACATGTATGATTCTGACAATTTAAGGTTCGTCCACAGACTCTCTTACAAGAGTAGGGTCCTACAGTATGGCATGGTAGTGGACTCACCTTAAAAAAAAGGAAAAGAAAATATTAGCAACACACACACAAAAACCTTCTGACCCATATGTCTGAAATGACTCTGTTATCATTTAAGAACAAGTTTCATAAAGGTCTAACACGTTTTCATTAATAATAGTTATCATCAAAATCAAAGTAACCTGTCAAAAAATCCTAAAAAACGAATGCCAAGAAGCAAAACATTCTATTCCTAAAAAGGGAAATTCAATATAATGATGCTATAGTGACCACATAGACATACGCTAATTCTCAAAAGCACTGTATATTTTAAAAATCAGCAAAAACTCTTGTACTTTTTAGAGCACTAAAAAAAAACACAGAAAACAATACTTTGACTTTGTCATTTCTAACAATCCCTATACAGTAGCATAGATTATAAGCTTTACTTAAAACTTGTACCTATAACTCACCTCATGCTTCCCAAGACATTCTCTGCAAGAAAAAAAATAAAATGAAAACATTATAAATTCTTCAAAAAGATTACCTAAAGCAAAGGTGCTAACGCCACTAGTTTTACTACATAAAAAAAGCACATATGGAATAAGTGATTATAAAGACTGCAGGCTACAAAATTAACATACAAAAGCCAACTGCTCCCCCATATACCAGAAATAAACAATTCGAATTTGAAACTAAAAACACACCACCATTTACATTAGCACAAAAAAATGAAATAGATACAAATCTAACAAAATATATACGTGATCTAGATGAGCAAAACTACAAAACGCTAATGAAAGAAATCAAAGACAATATATATTTCATGTTCATTGATAGAAGGGCACAATATTGTTAAAATGTTGATTCTTTCCCAACTTGATCTAGATTCAATGTAATTCCCATCAAAATCCCAGCAAGTTATTAATAGTGGACACCAACAAACTGATTTTAAGGTCTATATAGAAAAACAAAAAAACCCAGGATAGTCAACACAGTATTGAAGAACAACACAGTGCTAACACTACCCAACTTAAAGATATCCTATAAAGCTACCGTGATCAAGACAGTATGGTACTGGTAACAGTAAACAGACAAATAGATCAGTGGAACAGAATACTGAGCCCAGAAACAGACCTACACAAATATATACTCAATTGGTTTCTGATGAAGGAAAAATGCAACTGAATAGAGAAGGGATAGTCTTTTCAACAAATGGTTGGCACTGGAATAAAGACATCTACATGGAAAAAAAAAAAATCCAAACAGGCATTATACCTTTCACAACAGACAACTCAAAAAGGATCACAGACCTAAATGTGAAATGTGAAATTATCAACATAGGAGAAAATCTAGGTGACCTTGTGTGTGGGGATGACTTTTTAGGTACGACACCAAAGGCGTGATCTCCAAGAGAAAAACGGTTAAGCTATACTTTATTAAACTAAAACATCTGCCCTGTGAAAAACACTTAAAAGAAAAGCCACAGACTTTGGGAAAAAACGTATCTGGTAAAGGGTTTGTAAGACCCAAACTGTAAGTATCTTAAAACTTAATAATAATAAAGCAAACAATCCAATTAAGAAAAATGATCAAGATGTGAACAGAGAACAGACACCTCACCCTCTAAAGAAAACATACAGGTGGCAAACAAACCTAAGATGCTGAACATCATGTCATTACAAAACTGCCAATTAAAATGAGATGCCACTGCATACCTGTTAGAATGACTAAAACCCAAAACACTGACAAGCAGATGCTGGCAAGAATACAGGGCACCAGGAACTCTTGTTGCTGATAAGAATGCAAAATTGGTACAGTCACTTTGTCAGAGAGTTCGGCAGTGTCTTACAAAGCTAAGCTAGACTTACCATATGATCCAGCAAAACCTACACGTGAATGTTTAAGCAGCTTTCTTCGTAACTGCCAAAATTTGGAAGCAACCAAAATGTCCTTCAATAGGTGAATGGATAAACAAACTGTGGTACATTCATACAATGGAATATTATTCAGCAATAAAAAGAAATGAACTACCAAGACATAAAAAGACATAGAGAAAATTTAAATGCATAGAGAAGACTGTAAACCATCTGATTCCAACTATATAACATTCTGATAGGCAAAATGATAGAGACATTAAAAAGATCAGTGGTCACCAGGGACTTGAGGAAGAAGATGAGGGATAAACAAGAATAGTACACGATGTTTTTAGGGCAGTGGCTATAGTATATGATATTGTAATTAGCGGATACACGAGATCAGGCATTTATCAAAACTCATAAAACCATCCAACACAAAATATAAACCCTAGTATAAACTATGAACTTTAGTTTATAATATTATCATTATTCAATATCAGTTCCTCAAATGTAAAAAAAAAAAAAATATATATATATATATATATATATATATATATGCCACACTAAATGTTAACAAGAGAAACTGTGTCGCAGGACCATATGGGAATTCTTTACCTTCTGGGTAATTTTTCTGTAAACCTGAAAATCATCTAAAAAAAGATAAAGTCTATTTAAAAAAAAACTAAAAAATAAACATTTCATTTCCCTTTCCAGAGACAGTTTCTAAACTGTCTTGTGATCCTACTCTGGCCAATGAAATGTGAAAGGAGTTTTGCTATGGGGCTTCTGGAAAAGGCTTCTCACTCTTGAAAAATAGAAGATGATGGTGAAGACATAAACAGTTTGTTTCTCTCTTTGGAAGGCTTCCTGTCTGGATGGGAAGTTTAACAGAAAGCCAAATAGCCTGAGAGCAAAGATGCCACACTGAGGATAAAACAGAAAGAATCTGGACCCCTGATGATGCAGAACTACATTAATCAGCTTAACCAACCACAGAGCTGCTCTACCTCCAGTCTAACTGCACAAGGCAAAACCGTTGTTATTATGTCACTTTTTATGTAGGTTCTTTGTAACTTGAAGCCAAAGGCACCATAATGATACAGCACGTATTTTATGTTCAGAATTCTTTTACCACACAGCCAAATTATTAAAAGTCAGGTTATGTTTAAAAATGGTAGGCAAGGAAAAAAAAAAAAAAGAAAAAAAAAATTAAAAAAAAAAAAAGGGGGGGGCGCCGGGTGGCGCAGTCGGTTAAGCGTCCGACTTCAGCCAGGTCACGATCTCGCGGTCCGGGAGTTCGAGCCCCGCGTCGGGCTCTGGGCTGATGGCTCAGAGCCTGGAGCCTGTTTCCGATTCTGTGTCTCCCTCTCTCTCTGCCCCTCCCCCGTTCATGCTCTGTCTCTCTCTGTCCCAAAAATAAATAAATGTTGAAAAAAAAATAAAAAATAAAAAATAAATAAAACAGATTGCCTTTTTGCTTCTCAGTTTAAGAATTCTTTACATATTCTGGGACACCTGGGTGGCTCAGTTGCTTAAGCATCTGACTCTTGGTTTCAGCTCAGGTCATGATCTCATGGTTCGTGAGTTCAAGCGCTGCTTGAAGGCTCTGCACAGAGCCTGCTTGGGATTCTTTCTCTCTGCCCCCTCCCCTGCTTGTGCTCTCTTTCTCAGAATAAGTAAATAAACTTGAAAAAAAAAAAAAAAGAAATCTTTATATATTCTGGATAATACTCTTATAGAATATATGATCTACGAACATCTTCCCCCATTCTGCGGGTGACGTTTTCAATTTTTTTATTGTGTCCTTGAAGCACAATTTCTTAATAATGTCCTGACTTTATTTTTTCTTGTGTTGCTTATGCTTTAGGTGGCAGCAATATGTAACAAGCCACTGCCTAACCCAAGGACACAAGGATTTACACCTGTTTTCTTCTAAGAGTTTAAAACCTCACTTTTAGACCTTTGACCCATTTTAAGATTTATATATGTTGTGCAGTAGAGTTCCAATTTCATTTTTTTCCGTGTGAATATCTAGTTCTCTCAGCACCCACTATATTTTTTTGACACTCTTGTGAAAAATCAACTGACCATAAACATATGGGTTTCTTTCTGGACTCTCAATTCTATTCCATTGATCAATATGTCCGTCGTTACAATACCACAGATTCTTGATTGTTAAAATTTTGTAATTTAAATTTTTTTTTAATTTTTTTTTAACGTTTATCCATTTTTGAGACAGAGAGAGACAGAGCATGAATGGGGAAGGTCATATAGAGAGGGAGACACAGAATCTGAAACAGGCTGCAGGCTCTGAGCTGTCAGCACATAGCCCGACGCGGGGCTCAAACTCACGGACCGCGAGATCATGACCTGAGCCGAAGTCGGACGCCCAACCGACTGAGCCACCCAGGCGCCCCTAAAGTTTTGTAATTTAAAATAAGGAAGTATGAGTTCTCTAAATCTGTTCTTCACTTTCAAGACTGTTCTGGCTATTCTGTGTCCTTACATTTCCATATGAATTTTGGAAAAAAGCCAGCTGTGATTTTGACAAGGAGTATGTTAAATTTGTAGATTACTTTGGGTAGTAGTGTCTTTAACAATATTGTCTTCCCATCCATAAAAGTGGGATATCTTGCCACTTACTAAATAATTATCTTAATACCCTTGTTAAAAACTGGCCATTAAGTGTATGAATTTATTTCTAGACTCTCAATTCTATTCCCTTGATCTATATGTATGTATGCCAGTACCAGAGCCTTTGGTCTTCTTTAATTTCTCTCAACAATGTTTTGCAGTTTTCAGTGCATAAAACCTTAGATTTCTTTCATTAAATTTGTTGAATAAACAAGTTTGTTTTCTAATTTTTTAATTTTTTAGATAGAGAGTGGGGGAGAGGGGCAGAGGGAGAGAGGCAGATAATCTTAAACAGACTCCACACTCAGCATGAAGTCTGATGTGAGGCTCAATCCCACGACCCTGGAATCATGACCTGAACTGAAATCAAGAGTCAGACATTCAACCGACTGAACCACCCAAGTTGCTTTTTTAGGGCTACTGGAGGTAGAAATGTTTTTTTTAATTTCATTTCAGATGGTTCATTGCTAGTGTATAGAATCGACTTTTGTATATCAATGTTGCTTATATAGCGTTACTAAACTCATTCAATATCTCTAATAACTTATGTAAAGATTCCTTAGGATTTTTCATATACAAGATCACATCATCTAACAATACAAATAGTATGAATACATCTTTTATTTCTTTTTCTAGTCTAATAGGTCTGGCTAGCACCTCTAATACAATGTAAACATAAATAGGAGCAAGAGCAGACATCCTAGTCTTGTTCCTGTTCTTAACAGGAAAGCTTTCAGTCTTTCACTACTACGTATGATTAAGGGCTTTTCATACATGCCCTTTATCAGGTTGAGGGAGGTTGTTTATTCCAAGTTTGCTGAGTTTTTTTTATCAAGAAAGTGTGTAGAATTTTGTCAAATGTTTTTCTGAATCTATCAATTGTCCTTTATTCTAGTGATAAAATATTACTTTGATATTTTGATTTTCATATGTTGAATCAACCTCATATTTCTGGGATACATCCACTTGGTCATATGCATAATCCTTTTTACATGTTGCTGGATTCAGTTTGTTAGTATTTTGTTGAGAATTTTTGTTATCTATATACAAAAGGGATATTGGTCTATAGTTTTCTTATGAGGTCCTTCTCTGCTTTTAGTATCAGGGAAATACCAGCTTCATTGAATGAATCAGGAAATGTCTCCCCACAGTGAAATATTGGTGTTAATTCTTTAAATGTTTGGTAGAATTTAGCAGTAAAGTCACCCATCCTCAGCTTCTCCTTATGGTAAGCTTTTGGTTACTACTTTAATCTCTTTACTAGGTATAGTTTTATTCAGATTTTCTACTTCTGAGTCAGCTTCAGTTGTTTTTGTGTTTCTAAGAATCTGTCTATCCCTCCATGTAAACTGTAACCAAAGGAGGGTATAAGTAGCTATACTAATATCAGAAAAAATAGACTTTAGAAAAAAATTGTTATTAGACACAATGAATAGATTTTGATAAGGACCTCCAAAAATTTTCTCTTCCACACTGACATTTTTGTAGATATCTTGAATTTCCTTATTTTACAAACAGAGAAGGGATATGACTTATTCATAGTAGTAGTTAGCAGGAAGCACAACACTGGGCTCAAAAGTTCTTACTCTAAAACACAATTTTAATATACATATCCAAAAAAACTTCCAGCAGCACATTCAAGTGCAAAGGAAAGACTTTTAAATTAATTTTTTAAACCTCTAGTAAACATGACTTAGTAATTCCAGGCAGTTTTTCTATTGTCATAAAATATTTTTTTTCAACGTTTTTTTTTTTTTTTATTTATTTTTGGGACAGAGACAGAGCATGAGCGGGGGAGGGGCAGAGAGAGAGGGAGACACAGAATCGGAAACAGGCTCCAGGCTCCGAGCCATCAGCCCAGAGCCTGACGCGGGGCTCGAACTCACGGACCGTGAGATCGTGACCTGGCTGAAGTCGGACGCTCAACCGACTGCGCCACCCAGGCGCCCCTTGTCATAAAATATTTAATCCAACCTAAGATTTCAAGAAAATTAATTGAATGAATGAAGATAGGCATATCTGTTAAATAATCCTCCTGTAAGATAAACTAAGGAATTCAAAGATAACTGACTACAATTATACAATTTTAGTGTTTATGAATCTTTCACTAATATCCAGACTAAAATCACTCTGTAGGTATAGCTCCCAGCAACACTTTGCCTCCGAACCTGACTCCATAACCAATATACAAAAATATACATGCTACTTAAACAGAAAAGAAAGATGTGGAGGGACAAAATGAGAGAGAGCTTTTAAAAATAAACAAGAAGCCCCTCTGGAAAAGGTTGATACATAAGACGTACCAATATTCAATTTGGAACCTTAATGGTGATTTTCTGTTGCTTCCCAGAATTCTATGCTTCCTCTTCTTCTATATTCCATAACCTCTACTGAAAGTATGAACCATTCCAAGATTCTGTTATTACCTTAGGTTTGGCTCCTTACAACTCAGTCCAGGTCATTTTCTGGTCCCTCCAGAAAACTACCTACTTTCATTTTCAATGTTTCCTTCAATTACATCTTACCTAAAACCTGGCTTTCCTCCATCCTAAAGGAACTCAAAGACTAGCATGGGAATCAGTCAGAAAAACTAACAGAGGATGATCTCTTGGATGAATTATTGTAATGATAAGAAGAGCTGCTATGGAAACTAATAAGGATATTAAACTCCAGCTGGGGGAAAGGCTGAAAAAATATATACATAGGAGAGGTTTTCAAGCAGTATGTAAAATATATTTAGAAAGGAATAAGGCTGAAAAAGAGAAACTGGTTTATGGACTAGGCCTGAAAGAATGATAAACTCAACAAAGAAAAAGGGGAGTAGGTGGCCTAAGACACACTTCAAATTAAAGTGTCAAAAGATTTTTTTTATTTAAAAAAAAATTTTCTTTATGTTTGTTTATTTTTGAGAGACTATGAGCAGAAGAAGAGGAGAGAGAGAGGGAGACACAGAATCCGAAGCAGGCTCCAAGCTCTGAGCTGTCAGTGCAGAGCCCGACACAGGGTTCGAACTCACGGACCATGAGATCATAACCTGAGCCGAAGTCAGACGCTTGACCAATTGAGCCACCCAGGTGCCCCAGAAAGATTTTTTTTTTAAGTTAAAATTCTAAAATATTGGAGTGCCTGGGTGGCTCAGTCAGTTAAGTGTCTGACTCATGTCTTGATCTCATGTCACGATCTCATGGTCAGTGGGTTCGAGCCCTGCGTCAGATGCTATGCTAACAGCTCAGAGCCTGAAGCCTGCTTTGGATTCTGTGTCTCCCTCTCTCTCTGCCTCTCCCCTCCATGTTCTCTCTCTCTCTCTCTCTCAAAAATAAATAAATAAACATTTTAAAATTGTAAAATACTTACGTAGGAATAGGAACTTGACATGGAGGACAAGGTAATGCAGTCTGAATAAATGCTGGTTCAGAAGGCTGTTCCCAAGGGCCTGTAGGCTGGTGCTACAAGTAAAATACATTAACAATTTTAAGGCAGAGGAATTAAATCATAGGGCCATTGTAAGACTCGAATAGTTCCACATATCCTCTGCTCAAGCAGATTGAAATTTTTTCAAGTCATCAACAAATTGTGCTTAGTGAAATATTTTATTCCATCAGATTGTCATTATCAGATTGTTCCCCTCTACACACATTTGACAATAAAAATTGAGGCAGACCCCAGTTTTTAAATGGCAGAACAAAGGCAACGTAGCCTCCTTCACTTCTCGTTAGCCAAAAGAAGAATGACAAACAGAACTGTAAAATCCAACTTCCACCAGTAGAATGTAATCTCCATTATTTTGTTCACTGTTGTCTCCCCAGCACCTCGAAGAACGCTTATCACACAGTACGGACTTAACAAATATTCACTGAGTAAGTGAATGAATCTTTGAGGAAACCAAAAGATATCTTTAACCCTGAACCACAATATATGAAGGAAGACTGCCAAACTCTTGTGTATCACGATTACAACATGACTATCACACAGTATTAGCGAACATTTGTTTACCGGTTTCTCGCTTTTTCTATACTGTGAGCTTAAGACAAAAGATCAAGTCTTATTTACCTTGTACCCCAACTCCTATCACAGTGCTTAACACCCAGTAGGTACTTAATCATTGCTTGTTGAATGACTAAGTAAAATTAAGAAAATATGACCCACAGCAATGCACTACCTCTTAATAATATATTCCCTTACCCTGCCAGTTTGCTTTATTAATGCTTGATCATGACATGGAGCAGGACACAAGTGACCACATTTCTCCAAAACTTTTTGGCAAGGTTGATGACATGGAGGACAAGAGCCAAAGTGACAGCGATGTTTTTCTTGACTTGTATGATGGCAAGTTGGTGGTCGACTAAATCATAAAGTACAATTTTTTTAATTACTTTTGATCATTAAACAATTACATCTAAAGTGCAATTATCTATTTATCTTCTGACTCCATACAGAACAAGAATATTGTGAATATCAGTATTTTAGAACATTAAAGAAAAATTAAAGATACTAACAATATTAAAAGTCAGTATGAATTTAAATTCGTAAGAAAGCAGATGTAAGTTTGTGCAGAACTTCATACTAACCTGCACTGCTCTTTGCACTTGGGTGGTCTTGTGGTACGTTCCCGGCCACAGGGCACTGTCACCTTTGTACTACCACAATTGCACTTCACATCTACAGTTTCCGGGCAGGGATAACAACTACCTGAAAAAAAAGTCTGAAACTTAAAAAGGACTATGACTACTCAAATGCCCCTCAACAGTAGAATCAATGAGGTTAGCATTCACACAACTGGATGTTCCACAATGAGAATAAAGGAACTACATGAATGAACCTCACACACATAACAGTGAGCAAAAGAGTCAGACACAAAGAGTATGTAGTATATGATTCCATTTACACAAAACAAACGCAAAAAACTAATCTATCCTGTTTGCAATCAGGATGATGGTTACAAAGGATACAAGGAGGGTTTTGGAAATATTGGTAATGTTCTGTTTAATCATCTTGAGTTCTGGTTACCTGGTTATGATCAGTTTGTAAAGGTTCATCAACCTATACACTTAAGATTTGTATACTTTTTATATCTACACTGGTAATTCCATTAAAAAGTTTTAGGATTTTCTTTAAAAATTCCTAAAAGTTCTACTCTAAATAACAAATTTAACACTCTACTAATTTAATTGCCGCTACACAAGCAAAATGGATCTAAGTCTTGGAAAATCTAAAGTTGCCAATAGTCTTTCTGGCTTATTTTCACACATACTGCTTATTCAAGTGTATCATTTTTAGATAAATTCCCCAGCAAGAGATAAATTTAGATAAACTTACTTAAATTTATTCAAGTATATTATTTTTAGATAAATTCCCCAGTAAGAATAACATCTCTCTTCAGGTTATTAACAAGAATACTCAATTTTCTATTACTCGTGCTTTGTGAAGGACTCATTCTCAACCCTTATTTTAGGTTATACCCTTATTACCCTTCTAATTCCAAATATTTCTTTTCTAAACATTTCAAAAAGAACGGTTATTTGGGTTTCAGCTTTCTACCTTCTTTTGTTGTATGTTGGTAAGGATACATAAAAACAAAATCAAAGAAACTCTTTTAAACAGGCTATAACATTCTCCCCACGGTTCCAACATCATCTTCTTCCCACTCGAGTGTTCTCAGTAACTAAGGCTCCTCACTAGAACTGAAATAGCAAGAAGGGAATAAGAGTCTTCAACTAAGGAGTGAGGATCGTAAGAGACTGCCGCCTTTGTGTCAAGACCAAGCAAAATACTGAATAGCAGTTAACCTGATAACAGATAAATGATGAAAAGCATCCTGGATAAAGCCTCTTAAAACAGCTCTTAAAAGGAACAGAAGTTAAGAATTCTGGTTGAAATAATGAACACAGAATAAGGAAATGAGAGTAAAAAGTACAATAGGGAAAAATATAAATATATATGGATTATACAAATTACCAAATTTATATTTCAGTGTTTTGATAAGTGTAATCCATGAAGTATTTCCCTGATGGTAACACAAGCCAAGTTATCCTGATCCACATGATAAATTTTAATCTTTCCAAAAGAATGACTAGATGTCAAATGTTCTAAAAGTTAATAATGACCTTTAACTCTTCTCATTCAGCATATTATATCATTTTCTCCTTAACAATGATAATCTTCAATCACTTTCAGCAATTCAAAGAGAAAACTCATCAAACATAACACCTTTTTTGCCACGCTAACCTACAGCATCACTTTTCCTTTTATGAAAATTAAATCTTGAGAAAAATAAGCAATAATTTCTGTGAACAGTCTTCCTACTGATCAACAGAATTTGTTACAGATACCTGTACAACATGACAAATTAAAATAGCTTCAGAGAGATTTTTAAAATGAAAAAGCAGCATACAGAAGGTAACTACAGTGACCAGTGGGTCAACGGCCAAAATGGGTACTCATGCAGAATGTTCTGGAACCATAAACACAGATAACCTTGAACTTAAAGAAGTGTAAGTCAAATTTTCCTATGTTCACAGTGCAAACATCCAGTTAGCATCCTCTTCCTAAGAGTCACAGTATAACCTTGATTATGAAGGTATCTAGAATGATGAAAAACGGTATGGAATAATGGTTCTATATGTCTTCTATAACTGTAGATGGTGAAAGTTACACAATAGTATCTTCCACATACTTTCCATTAAAGTAATTTTTGTTAGGGTCTAATAAGCTTCTTTTTTAAATAAAAATAAATGCTCTGCCAAAAAAAAAAAAAGAGAAGAAGAAGAAGAAGAAGAAGAAGAACCTGGATCTGATCAAACCTCTACATCCCACTAATAATGTAATAATTTATAGGAAATACAGAAGAAAATGTCAAATAATACCACAGAGATGCAATCTGTAATATGTAGACTTTGTGACTAAATAAAGCAACCTAGTTTCTTAAATAAGTGACAAGGGGTAAAAAAAAAAAAAAAAAAGAGATGGAGGAGGGAAAGTATAGATTCATAGACTTTAGAGACATCAACCAATTGCAATATGTCAATCTTATCAGGTTGTTGATTCTTACAAACTAAAGTAAAAAATGAAGACATTTATGAGACAAGATATCTAAATAGCTGATATTTGCTGATGTTACATATATTAACTATTTTCAGGTTAAGAATCCACATTTTAGAAATGAATACTGAAGGATTTATGGGATTTGCGTCAAAATAAACAAGAGTGGGATATGTTTTCAACACTCCTCTACTAAATATGATGCTTGCTCTACCTTTTTTTTTTTTTTTTTTTTACAGATAACTCTGTATCAGGCTAAGGATGTTCCCTTCTATTTCCAGTTAAGTTTCCATCAAATATGGATATTGAACTTCATCAACTGTTTTTTAGACATTTACTTAGTTTCATTTTTCCTTTAAACTACTAATGTGGTAAATCACATTATTAGATTTACTAAAGTTTAACCAATCATATACATTATTGGAATAAACCCAACTTGGTTATGAAAGATTAAGGTTTTAGACAGCTAATACTTAATACTGGATAGCTGGATTTGACTAGCTGAAACTTTAATATTTTACAAATATTTACGAGTTACAGGGTTTATGAGTTAGATTGGTTGATCATTTTCTCTTAGTTTCCTTGTCAGATGATATAATCGGACATCTTCCTTTTTTACATATACTCTCGAACAGTTTATAAAGAGATTGAATATATGTATCTTAAATTTTGTTAATGTGCAAAAATCAACTAAGCCTGGTGTTTTCTTGGCAATTCTAAACTACTGATCCAATTCCTTTAATGGTAATATAACTAGATAGATTTTCTAATTGTAGTAAAGGCCAGCATTTTAGTAACGGTCAACAAGGTCCTATACATATTCTTTCTCCAGCACCCTTCATCCCAACATCTCTTTGACCTCATCTCCTACTCTTTGTCCCTTGAGCACTTACTACAGTCCTCTTTGCAATTCCTTCAAATGCTCCTGTCTCAATGCCTTTGCAATTACTGCTTTCTTGCCCAAAACACTATTCCACCCTCTTTTTCACATGGCTTATATCCCTTACTTCTTTTAGGATTCCTCTCAAATGTCACCTTTCTAGAGTCCTCCCCGATCACACTATATTTTCTTTCTATACTTGTCACTACCTGATATTCTATATTTATTTATTTATTTATATTCTAACTGAGGGGAAGTAATTAAAAAAAAAAAAAAATGTTCCATAAGAGCAGAAGGCACTTTGTCAATACTGTTCAATTATATATTCCCAGTGCCTGGTACTTAGTAGACACTCAAAAACACTTTTTTAATTGAATTAATGAGTAACATTAGAAAAGTTAATGAAATCTGGGGCACCTGAGTGGCTCAGTTGGTTAAGGATCTAACTTCATTCAGCTCAAGTCATGATCTTGCAGTCCATGAGTTTGAGCCCCATGTCAAGCTCTAACCTAACAGCTCAGAACCTGGAACCCGCTTTGTATTCTGTGTCTCCCTCTCTCTCTGCCCCTCCCCTGCTCATGCTCTGTCTCTCTCTCAAAATAATAAACATTAAAACAATTTTTCTTAAAGTTAATGAAATCTAATGAATCAATGATGTCATATGACTATATAAAAATAAAATTCTTTCAGTAATGGTGAAAACTGAAAAACTAGTCCTAAACTTCACAATTTGAAGACACTAACACTATGAGTAGTCCCATGAGAGAACACTCATAGGAAAATGTCTATGGGATTAATAGAATCTGCCACTTTTCCTAACAGGGAGGCAATGTGATATAATGTAAAGATCATTAAAGTTTGAGTTCCCATCTGACCTGCCTGCAACTAGTTCTATGACCTTGGGCCAATAGTCTTTTTGCCTATTTCCTTACTATACAAAATAACAGCAGCACAACATATTTTTTGAGGTTTTTGAGGACTAAGAGATTAAGGAAGGTATCAAGAATCCACCCAATCCCACAGTATAGTTTGTCCCAGGTCATAACATTACTAAGTGGCAAAGTCCAGACTTGAACCAGGACCTCTTACCCTAAAGTCCATCCCTTCCTACTACCCTATACAATCAGTGTTCCTTTTTTATATTATCCTACTCCAAATGGGTAAAGTTAACTCAGTTTTTCTTTTTTAAGTTTATTTATTTGAGAGAGACAAAGACAGCATGAGTGGGGGAGGGGCAGAGAAAGGGAGAGAGAATCCCAAGCAAGCTCTGCCCTGCCAGCACAGAGCCCGACTTGGGGCTCGAACTCACAAAACCGTGAGATCCTGACCAGAACTGAAACCAAGAGTCAGATGCTTAACTGACTGAGCCACCCAGGCAGTTTTCATTGTCTAATAACTTCAGCAACCCTAAGACCTGTTCAGGAGGTCTGCAAGGTCCCACGTGCTTAGAGTAGTTTTCCAGGTGCTATGGGTCAAGCGGTATAACAACAGACTGAATGCAGAAGCACACATGTGAATGTAGCCTATCTTCTATCAAGCTGAACAGTAAAGACATTTACAGAAATGTAAAATACCATTCTTCTCACTACATTTGTTTCAGAAAACAGTCATTTTTCACCAAAAAAATGTTACTGTATTAAGATGTGATGGGTTTATTACTGTTATTTTTAAAATAAATAATAAATATTATTACATTGTATTTTAACTTCAAATACAATAAATATCAATAGAAGAAACTAACATTAACAAAAGGTCTTTGGGTACAAAAAGAATGTAAAAGGATCTTGGGACCAAAAAGGCTGAGAACACTGGCTTAGGATACATCCAATCCCTTACTAGATGTCTATTCCATATAAATGTCTAATATTCAAAATAATGCTGAAAAACCTAAGAACATAATAACTAATTTAAAAACTGTGGGGGAGATGCTGGGAAGAAGTAAGGAAACAACATGGCATTATGGAAAGAACTTTTATATGTAGAAAGCCTGTGTTCAAATCTTAGCCATATTTCTTTACTAGGTATTTCCCTGAGTACGTCACTGAAGTATCTTTGGCTTCAATCTCCTTGTCCATAAAATAGGGATACTGGTGCTGCCCTACGTTCTCAAGGTTGTTAAGAGTAAGATAATGAATATAAAACTCTATCAACTATAAAGCACTATATAAATACAAACAAAAAGTACAGCTATTATTAAATTTTACCTCTATGGCAGACAGATGGACATTTATGGTTCCTACATCCTAAAGTCCGTCCACAGTTTTGATCACAAGGTGGACAGTTTCCAGGACAACACTGAAGGGAAAGCAATATACAGAGAACAGGTCACTTGAAAACCACACATAATATGAATGTCATTATTCTCAGAACTTATGAAAAGCAAAAGAACTTTTCACCATAAGAATAAAAGTATTCAAGAGTATCCACATTCTTCTAAGTAGACAGACTGTATTAAGAACTTATAAATGTAAATAGACAATGACCTAATTTAATGAAATTAAGCTAAGGTTTCTTGCCCTTCAGTTAATTATTCTGTGACTAACAACAGTCCCATTAGATAATTTCATTTCTACTTATCTATGCAGAGATTGCCAGCATTAACCAAAGGAACGGATCTGGTCAACTCCCATAGTCAATTTAGGCAATTAGTCTATTTTTTAAATTTAATGAAAATAAATCAATGTATAGTTCAATGTATAGATTAGTTTGGCAGTTATTTTCTTAAAGTTTATTTGTTTATCTTTAGAGAGAGAGAGAGAGTAGGGGAAGGGCAGAGAGGGAGAGAGAGAATCCCAAGCAGGCTGCTCACCGGCAGCACAGAGCCTGATGTGGGGCTCAAACTGACAAACCACAAGACCATGACCTGAGTTGGACGCTTAACCAACTGAGCCACCCAGGCACCCCAGCAGTTATTTTCAAACCATGGAATCAAAGACTAAAGGAGAGAAAAAGAGAAAGGCTAATTGTTTCTAACTTTGTTTTGTCACCTCTCTGTTTTCCAATCCATTCGTGCAAACTTCTCCCAATTTTCATTCATGAACACAAAGCAACTAACTACTTAAAGCCCATCTTGCCATGCTAACTCCTTCCTTGGCCTCTCATATATCCAAACTTTGGAGAAAAAAATACTACAACTGTCTTAAAGAAACTTAGGGTTGTAACCTACTTAAGAACAAGTTTCAGTATATAAAAATAACTCAGAACACACAGTATTGAAAAACAATTAAAAGTCAAAATAGTTCATTCAATTAGACAAATATTTACCAAGTAAAACTATGTGCCTATCATTCTGCCAGTTAACAGTGGGAGAAAAGAAAGTTATGTGGTCCATGACTTAATAAGACTCTTGACATTTGTGTTTTTGACCATGGAGGAACAACAATCAGATTTACTCTATCTTAAACAACTAGAATATCATACAAAATATATGAAACAACAGACTATGGACATTAGACAATTAGACAGCATAAGACACCAACCCTAAAAGAAGAGAAACAAACAATGTGAGTCTTCTGATAGCACTTGCTCAGACCTGGAGGCTACAGGACAAGGAAGAAGATCACAAGCAGAGTCTGGTGGTCTCACCAAGCTGAGAAAACAAAATTCATAGTTCAGAGAGGTCAGCGTGGCTTGAATTTGTGAAGAAGTGGTAGCAGTACAGAGAAAGCTCTGTAGAACTTACAAAAGGACCTCTCAAGTCTTTGGCTAAGTACTGGTCTTTACATGTGTGAAGCAGAAACTATTCAAAATCTGAGAAAGAACCAGTGGAAGAAGGAACAACTGTTTCCAGAGATTATTCAAGACTAGAAATAGGTTGTGCTCCCTATGGCCAGAATGGAAGAACTTCCTAACACACAGGCATCACCTAGAGTACTTACAAGAATTATTGCCTCAGTAGCGACACCAAATTAGTCCTAACTAAAAGGGTGGCCTCAAAACACCTAATAAAATTAAACCTCAAAAGAACCAAATGATTTCTAAATAACTTGACTTCAAAACAGAATAAAGCTTAAAAATATTTAAAGACATACAAAACAAACCCCCAGCATCCAAAAATGTAAAGTTCACAATGTCTGAAAACTAATCAAAAATTACCAATCAGAAAAATATAATCCAAAAGAAGAAAAGTCAATCAATAGAAATAGGCCCAAACATGATAGATGACAGAATTAGAAGGCAAAGACATTAAAATGGGCATTGTAAGTATAGCCCATCCATATATTCAAGAAGATAGAGGAAAGCATGAGCATGGTAAGGACAGACATGGGAGATATAAAAAAGACCCAACTCCAACTCTCAGAGATGAAAAAATACTATATCTGAGATGAAAAAACACAGGCAGATATAAATATCAAATTAGATAATGTAGAAGAAAATAAGTGAACTTGAAGACAAAGTTACATAAACTAAAATAAAACACATAAATTACAAGGACTAAATAATAAATGGAGCATCAGTGAGCTGTAGGACTTCAAGCTGCATAACATACATGTCTTTGGAGTCTCAGAAGGCAGTGCACATGGGAAAAATATTTGAAGAAACAAAGACTGAAAATTTCACAATTTGATAAAAACTATAAACAGATCCAAAGAAGCTCAACAAAAACTAAGCTAAAGAAACACAAAGAAAGCCATACGAAGGAACAGCGCAAATAAACTGCTGAAAACCAACAGTATAGAGAAAAATATCTAAAAATACCCAAAGGAAAGAAGAGGCATTACGTGCAGAGGAAGAAAGATAACAATCACAGCACACTCTTTGTCGGGGGGAAAAAAAAATGCAAGCTAAATGATAATGGAGCAACATCTTTAAAGAATGGGAGAAAAGTTACCAAACTAGAATTTTACCATAGAACTATGTTTCACAAAGGCTAAAGGTAGTTTATAAAAGTTGAAAGACGTCATGACCAACATTACAAAAAACGTTAGAAGCCCGCTGACAGAAAAAAAATGAAAACAGAAACCCCAATCTATGTAAAAGGATGAAAAGCACCAGAAGTAGTGAGTTTGATGATAAATATAAAAGACTACTTTTCTTATTTTTTCAAACTCTTTAAAATATATATATTTAAAGCAAAAGTAAAATTAATGTATTTGGAGTTTATAAAATACATGTATATAAAATGTGTGAGAATCCAATAAAAGAGTTAAAATGTAATCATGGAAAAACGATACTCAATTAAACAGAAAACAAAAAGATGGTAAAAGAAAAAACAACAGATGGACAAATAGAAAATAAATAGCAAATGACAGATTTAAATACTACCATACTAAAGATCACATTAAAAGTGTATTTTGGGCAGGGGAAGGGGCATCTGGGTGGCTCAGTCAGACGAGCATCCGACTTCACCTCAGGTCATGATCTTGCAGTTCATGAGTTCGAGACCCACACTGGGCTTGCTGCTGTCAGCAAAAATAAACTTAAAAAAACTTTTTTTGAAGTTTGTTTTTGAGAGCGAGGAAGAGACAGAGTATGAGCATGAGTGACAGAGAGGGACAGAAAGAGAGGGAAGAGAATCCCAAGCAGGCTCTGCGCTGTCAGCTCGGGGGTGGGGCTCAATCTCATGAACTGTGAGATCATGACGTGAGCTGAAATCAAGAGTCAGACACTTAACCAACTGACCTACCCACGTGCCCCAAAGATCATATTAAATGTCAATGATTTACAGCCAAATTAAATGACAAAGACTGTCAATGTTTAAAGTGGAAGATATTATAAAATAAAATCTATATGTGATCTATAAGAAATCTACTTTATTTTGAGAGAGAGAGAGTACATGTGCATGTGAGCAGGGGAGAGGGGAGAGATAGAGGGGGAGTGAGAGAATCTTAAGCAGGCTCCACACACAGCGCAGAGCCCTATTCGGGGCTTGATCTCATGACCCTGAGATCCTGACCTGAGGTGAAATCAAGAGTTGGTTGCTTAAATGACTGAGCCACCCAGGCACCCCAGGAAATCTACTTTAAAGATATGAATAAGTTAAAAGTAAAAGAATGGGAAAAGATACCCATGTTAACGTTAAACAAAACAAAGTTGGTGTCACTATATCTAAATGGATTTAGGCACAAGAAAACCTTACCAGAAGGGTAAGGGATAATTCACAATGATAAACAGGACTCAAAAAAACCCACAAATCTACAGACTCAATAAAATACTCCAGTCAACCTTACATAAAACCAAGTGTTTATAAATAAGATTTGAACACTAAAAGTTAAGCCTCTACCACCAAATGAACTATCACGCTAACACTGCTATGATGATTTAAAATCCAGGGAACAGGGGCGCCTGGGTGGCTCAGTCAGTTAAGCGTCCGACTTTGGCTCAGGTCATGATCTCGCGGTTCGTGAGTTCAAGCCCCGCGTCGGGCTCTGTGCTGACAGCTCAGAGCCTGGAGCCTATTTCGGATTCTGTGTCTCCCTCTCTCTCACTGACCCTCCCCTGTTCATGCTCTGCCTCTCTCTGTCTCAAAAATAAATAAACGTTAAAAAAAAAAAAAAAAAAAAAAAGATTTAAAATCCAGGGAACAGAAGCAGCCCAGGAACCAAGTTGAAAGGCTTATGTCCAGGACCAAAAAGACCCATCATTTAAACAACTTGATAAGATTTCCCACTGATATAAACAATTAAGATTAATCTAAGACAGAGCCGCCTGAGTGGCTCAGTTGGCTGAGCATCCAACTCCTGATTTTGGCTCAGGTCATAATCCCAGGGTTGTGGGATCAAGCCCTGCAGTCAGGCTCCACACTGAGCGTGGAGTGGGCTTAAGATTCTTTCTCTCTCCCCCTCTGCCTCTCTCCCCCTCTGCCTCTCTCCCCCCTGCTCTCTCTCTCTCTAATAAAAAAAATTAATCTAGAACATTTATTAGTATTTCATATGGAAAGCAAAGAGTATGCTTGAACATCTGAAGAACAAATCATGATAACACTTATCACAGGCACAAAAAGGACAAATTCAAGACGGTTTTTCAAACAGTTTCCCAAGCTTCCTACACATACCTTTCTCCTACACTGATGCTTCTGACAGTCCCGCATCTTAACACACTTAGTTTCACACAGATAAGGTTTATGACATGGCATTCGTTTTGTATGCTTTCCACAGCGACACTGCTTTTCCACTTCCTGGAAATATCGAATAAACGCTATTAAAACCAACTTTTGTTGACTTTTTTTCCACATTGCAATCTCTATAATCAGTAAAAAATGAAGAAAAGTTTTATAAAAATTTCATACAAAGGCTTTACCAAAAATAAAGCTAAATTTCCTTAAAATATTGTTTGTATCTTACTTTGCTCCAACAAAGACTTCATAGAATTTCATTATAGTAAAAATTGGATATTAAATAGTAAAACAATACCACACATTAAAATCACATCTAGTTACACCATACCATCTGTACATCTTGTCTCAGTATAATAAAAGAAATTAGATTATCTAGTAATATGGTCAAAACCAAAATGACATATATAACTTTAACATCTCACTTCTAGGCATTTGTTTCTTTCATTATCATTAGATCAACTTTATCAGTGCCTTGAGTGTCTTCTGAAAACAACCAACCCCGAGCTGGATTATGAAAATAACAACATACAAACTTTTACCAAATACAATCAAACAAAAGGTAATTTTTAGATTTGATTGTTGGCATACTCTCTTGCTTCTCCATCATAAATATTAGGTCACTAAACTCATACAGATCATGACATAGATATTTATATAAATAATGGAAAACAATTACAGAATAATCTCACTTGACATATTATGCTAGGTGATTCTTAAAATTATTACTACAGGAGATGACTAACTTGTCTACATGTTTCACAAGGACCTCGGTGACAACGCTGTGAACATCTATGGATTCCACATTCAAGTACTTTGTCACAACTGTCTCCACAAGTTGGCACATCTTCTGTACAAGGCAAAGAAAACTCTAAGAGCAGACAAAAAGTCAAAGTTAATAAGATACATTACTATAAAGCACAAATAACATGCCATATTCTTTTGACTTCCTAAAGAATGACAACCCTTTCAGACTATGAATTTTTGTTATGTACATAATTTTTAGAAAGTTAAAAATTTTTTATTTCTTTTTTGAGACAGAAAGAGAGACAGAGAGAGTGAGCAGAGGAGGGGAAGAGAGAGAGGGAGACACAGACTCTGAAGCAGGCCCCAGGCTCCGAGCTGTCAGCACAGAGCCCGACAATGGGGCTCGAACCCACAGACCGTGAGATCATGACCTGAGCCAAAGCTGGAGGCTTAACCAACTGAGCCACACAGGTGCCCAGCAACAGTTACATTTAATAAAAATAATCCCTAGTAAAAAAGTTTGTTTTTTAAAAAGAATGTGACACATGACAAGTTACCATCCTCAAAAAGCATGTGTTTATGAGCTAACTATTTCAGAAATACTTATCTCAATAAAAGAGTAAGACCATGTACACCTCTATGAAGAATTAGACAATCTATAGAATTATAAAAGGAAAATTTGCTCTTAACCTCACAGGATTAGAAAAAAAAGGAAAGATGTAGACTTGAAAACATTATGAAACTAATCTTTAACATAAACATAGTAAGACAAATATTGCCAATAATCTTATAAACACGTGTGCTGGTACGGCTGGTACAGAGTCAAAGACTCAAACTACAACCTTCTGTGCCTTATCTCAAAGCAGCCAAAAGTTAAATTCACCTGTAACCTAATACATAATAATGACAAGTCTCTGATCATGAGGTTTCCTTTATTGCCAAGCACTACATCAAATACTTTATGTGCATTTTATCATTCCATTCTCTTTATTTTATAAGGAAGGTACTATTACTGTGCCCATTTAACTTTAGAAAACTATTATTTCATGAACGTGGGTTTTGAACCAGGACATGCCGGACTCCAAAGTCTGAGTTCTTAACCCACCAAGTTATATTGTCCTTTCACCAAACGTAAAGAAATCTAGTATCATATTTGTATTATTACCAAAACTACATTATGAACTCCCAGAGAAGTCTAATTAGGAAAGTACTCTAATGAACATGATAATCATATTCCGTTAAAGGTTTAAAAAAAAGCCTTACTTGACTTCTGACATGGACAGAACCTTTTCCCAGATCGAGGACATTCTCCACAAGCACCAACATGGCAAACTTGCTCACATGTATGATGACCACATGGCAGTGTTTTTCCACACACCTAAAATAAAATGCAACAAGCAATAGTGAAGGACTTAAAAGTTACAAAGCCTTTGTGCACGACATAACTCATTTTTTGATCATTAGCAACTTATGTTCTTCCCATTATGCTTTCTATCTGAACACGTGTCATACACATGTAAACACATACACATACATACATATACACACACACATACATACACACACGTTTCCTATGTACCAAAGGGTATATTCTAAAAATAAAAGGAAAAAAGTACATATAGCTTCACATGGCCATCTACCAAAGAATTCCAAATGGTACGAAAACCATGTCAATTCTTGGACAATCTACAAAATCAATCCTACTTCCTCAACTGGATGAAGTTAAGAAGAGAGTGGTGTCAGTTCAAGAGAAGGGAAAGACAAGGAAGGTGGGAGAGACAGCAAGAAGCAGAGCACATATGTACTAAATCCAAAATTCAACAAATAGCTATTAATTTGAAAAAGAAAATTTCTCCCAGTCATTAAAATTGTATTAAATTGGAAAACAGTTTCCTGAAACATGAAAGTAATTCATTTGAGTCACCATTCTTCTCCTTTTATCCAACTAAACCTAACTAGCACCTCTAACTGCTTATGCTCTCTGCAGTCTTTACTTCCCAGCCCTCCAAATGCACATGCACTTACTTGATCACAGTGCCACAGTGGACTGGCGCAGCTTCTTTCAGCGGCTTGTTTCCCACAGACACACTTTTGTCTACTGACTCGTGGACAGGGAGGACAATTTCCTAAAGTCACAATGATAAATTAGAATAGAAATGTTATAAAAACAATAAACACTGCTTTGATTTAAAAAAAATTTTTAATGTTTATTTATTTTTGAAAGAGAGAGAGACAGAGAGCACAGCAGGGGAGGGGCAGAGAGAGAGGGAGACACAGAATCTGAAGCAGACTCCAGGCTCTGAGCTGTCAGCCCGGCGCCTGATGCAGGGCTCGACTCACAGACCGCAAGCTCATGACCTGAGCCGAAGTCAGACACGTTAATCAACTGAGCCACCCAGGTGCCCCAACGCTGCTTTGATTTTTACCTAAAAAGTCAAAACACCTTAGAGGTATGACCTTTTACCTGCATGACAAGAACTTTCACATTTATGTTGTCCACAAAGCAACTTGCGCCCACACGGAAGCTGACAGGACCATTCTTTGGCACTGCACCTACGAGGGATCGGTTTTGCTTTCTTACAGTAACAAGTAGTTGTGACCATCTTTGGACAAGGAGGGCAGGGACCTAGGATCCAATGAAAGGAAAAACAAAATCGTAAATCAAAATTTAAAACTTTCAATTCCTACACCTACCAGTAATTTGTAAAGCTGTCTTTAGTGATACCTTAAAAACCACTCCCTTCTGATACCTTCTTACGTACATGTAAGCTCGGAATTAAACCTTCACAATTTTTTTTTTTTTGCCTCAACATAAGAAATAACCACCCACGAATAATCAGAAATGTGATATATAGCTCACCTGGATGACAGAGGAGCAAACACTTATGGCCACAAGGAGGTTTAAATTCTCTCTCACATACTTGGCCACATGAATGAGGCACGAGCCATGGATCCAAAGGTGGATCTTCTACTTTTCCACAGTAGCAGTAGTACCTACTAGGTGTGTCGGATCGCTTGTATTCAAATCTACATTTTGGACTACAAAAAAATAATCATAATAAAATTATGAAATGAATTTCATTTTTTAAAAGTGACACGAGGGAAAGGAATATAAATACACTGAGTACAATATACTCAATTTTATGTTAATGTACCACCCACTCCATCTTTATGTTAGTATGAAATAAGATTTCACAAAAGCCGTTTTCAACAATCTAAAACAGCTCTGTCCAATATGATTTCTTGAGATGATGGAACTGTTCTACTACCTGCTATGTCCAGGACAGTAGACATCAGCCACATATGACCAATGAGCACTTAAAATGTGGCTGATACATACAATTAAGGAAGAAACAGAACTTTTCATAATTTTTCAAAATTTAAATAACCACATGTGACTAGTTGGTGCTATATGAAACACAGTAAGAATGAAGCTACAAAAAGAAAGGCACATTAGCTTTCTACTAAGCAGATGAACTTTATTCCTGAGGTATTCACTCTAATTTTTATAAAGCTCAATGTTTTAAAAGTTTGGTTGGGTGATGTGCAAATAAGTAAAATATACTGGCAACTGTGAACAGAAGAGAGAAACCAGATTATAGGCAGGCAATGCAGCAGCAAGAAACCTGCCTAAAATTCACAATTAAAGGGGAAAATCCTTTAAAGAAAGAATGCTTCTACATCTAATACAAAGTAGATATATTCCAAATGTGCTTCAAAGAAAGTTCAAATATTGTCTCATATCCTCTGTTAAAGCAGATTCTTACCTAGTAAGATTTTTAAAAAGCACTGTTAACCTTAAGCTCTATCAAACTCACTTGTAGATCATAGATCACTTCATTCAAAAAAGATGCTCTAACCCTTACTATCCTGCAGACAAATGAGTACAGTTAGTACACTATACTGGAAAAAGTCATGTCATCACTTTCTCTTGTATCATATATATTCTCGTTGTCCTGAGAACATGTTCTGTTTCCAAAATATTTTTTCACAAAAATATTCAGAATGACAGATATTTGTTCTTGTAATCAAAAGTCAAAAACAAAATACCATGTCTCATCTAAACATTCATTTAGACGCTCCTCTAGAATTTTGCTGGAAGAGTTATAATTTTCCTTTACTAAAGGACAAATGGCTACATTCCTCTAAGCTAGTGTGGAGGGGGATGTGTACTTTAAATAAGGCTAGATATGGATGACTAAAACGCAACTCACAAAACCCTAATACTGCCTGCCCAACAGTGAGGCTGAATTGCTCCAAGAGACTGGGAGAGATAAGGATATTATGTGCAAATGCATGTGTTATTTAAAATAATGGCATGCAATAATGAAATGTAATTAGGCCATATCTTATTTATAAACAAGCAATATCTTAGTAGAAACATATACTTTAAATGTTTGAATTCCACAAAAACAACCAATTTAAAACCATTAATATTTTTATCAAGTTCTAGCTCCATCTTGATAAGGATTAAACAAAATCCAGACTGGTCATTGATTTTCCTCTTAAGAAAGGTGAAGTACAGAATGCAAGATTACTACTACACGGTTGATTCAATTTTTTGTTCCTTTTAGATTTAAGTGAAGAGTAGCAGTTCACTCATCTCTTAACTGGTTACTTCCCAGCACTGCGGCAAAATGACCTCTTAAAAAAGAAGTGAGAAGAGCAAGGGTGATAAAAAGTATACACAAAGTTTAGATCTCTAAAACTAAGCCAGAGTATCTAGTTCAATTCTGTACCTATTGAACACTGAAATTCTCCCACAAATAAATTCTATTTGTAGCAAAACAAATATAGACCGAAATTTTAAAATGTTTCAGAGAAGCTAATATTCATTGAAGAGAAAACAAATAATATCTCTAAAAGTAGTACTACAAGCGAGAACTCAGTAGAATAGAGAAAGCACTGAATTTAGAAGTCAGAAATCCTAGGTTTCAAATGCTGGCTTCACCATTTAAGAGTAAGAGAAGGCTGAACATTATCAATTTGCTTTATCAACTTCAATATCCCCATTATTAACATGGGAATATAAACCCTCACAGAATGCTGAGAATTATTTTTAAAGTAACTAGCGTGTCTAAATGTTTTTTAAAAACTACACTACCACAATTTTACAAATGTATCAGTATTTGTAGTAAAAAGGGGAGGTCCAATATGGATCCAGATTTTCTGAGGTCTGAATCTTACACAATTTGGGCGCCTCTGTTAAGAAAAAGAACATAAAATTACAAATATAAGTTACAAAAGTGAATATTTATATGAACACAGAATCCCTAAAGTTTATGCTTCATTACCCTGACAGTAAATCTACCCTCTGAGCTGCAAGTATGGAATAATTTTTTATTATCTTTATTTAGCAGAGATATAAATTCTCCACACCCCAATTCTTTCTGGAAATGTAACAGAAGTTCACAAATACTCATCAACAATAAGCATACTAATAAATAAATGTGGAGAAACTGGTAAGGCTGGATAACATACACCTGCAGTTTGAGAGATTTCAGAGATAAACCCGGGAAGGCTATGATCAAAATACATTAGATGACCGTCTTCTACAACGTGATACTAATTAATGTATACTAACAGTAACTCCAGAAAAGAAGTACCAGAATTATGAAGGATTCTAGTCCTATAGAATTTTAAAGAAATGAAAGTTCTTTAAAAAGGATAATTAAGGAGTCGTTTTGCAGAAGAAAAAGTCTGAACACTTTATTAGTTTTTGAAAGGAACAAGTAGTTACACGAATTAAAAAAAAAAAAAAAGAAAGAAAGAAAAAGCCATTACCAAAGTTCCTTAACTTCACAAACCAAATGACTAATTGAAAACCCAACATGGATCCTGAAACTGCCAATAAAGCAACTTTTGAGCTACAATTTTCATTTATTTTACAACTTACTGTTCCAACTAAATTAGCAAAAAGTTACCATGGCCAAGGATAATCTCTTTTTCCAAAATCGTCATCTGTCAAAGGAGAAGATACTAGAAACTGGCTATCTTTAGCCCACTTCTGGATACAGGGCATGTGAAATATACAGAAACATCCTGAACAGCTCCAAACCTAAGAAAAAAGTATCAGAAATTAACACGCATGTCATGATTTTCTTTGATAATTCCGCAATACTTTAAAATGAGCATCCCATTAAATTATTTTGAAGGGCTACCGAAGTATAAAGGAAAAAAATTTTTCCTTCCATTCTAATAGAAGAAATGTTCTTCATAACTATTTATTTAAGCGTAAAACACTTTGAATAAAAAGTGTTTTTACCCCGATTCATTTAGCTAGAAATAACTACTACTAACATTCTGAATGATCTCCAATGCTTTTGGTATATATTACAAACTTTTCTAAAAATAAGGTTATGCTGTACTGATATGTATAAATATTTACTGTTATTAAATACGTTCATACATGATATTTACAGCTATACAGTGTATCATGTAGATTTATATATTGCCATTTATTTAACCGATTTCTTTTTAGACATTTAGGTATTTCCAATCATAAATAATGCCACCAAGGAATCCTGAAATATAATATGTACATATATTCTCTACATAGCCCCTTTGTTATGTAAAATCTCGTAACCTAGCATTTAATGTTAAATTCCAAAAATTAAGTGAGCAAAAAACTTAAGTATATATATATATATATACATATATATATATATACACACACATATACACTAAAACTTGAAGAATAATAGTAAAGTAGTTTAATTTTTTAAACCTGCCAACATTTCAATGACAAAAATCAATTCTGCTTTCATTTAACATTCGGCAACTATTCAATACAATCAGACAAGTAGCATAATGCATAAACTGCAATAGAATTAAAAAGATAAGGCAATTTCTTAGTTTGAGTTAGCCCTAAAGCAGTGCCTGAATAAAGAACTGGTATGCAGCAATGAGGGGACAAGGTGGGGAAGAGGAAATGTTAATAAATAGTAAATTGTTGAGCTGATTAGCACTAAGGGCCAAAGTTCAGTCCTGTTAGGGACCCTGTGGAGAACCATGTAAAACACATCTCAATTACCCAGGCCCCAACCCCTAGCAGAGAGGATGTTGGGACATTCATCCACCAATTAATTCCATGTGGAAGAATGTTGCCCCAAGGGGCATTAACTCCCCTGTGCTTGTGCACAATGCCTGTGTACTACCTGAGTCAGTTCCCAAGAAGAAAGGACTAAGGTTAAAAAAAAAAAAAATCTACATACACAGCAAGTGTTTAAGGTGGGACTATAACCATATGCGGAAAAACTATTCACCCACCGCACTTGAGATCAGAGTAAGTCACCAGATGTGACACCAAAGGCACATGCCATCTATATCTATCCTATCCAATGCATGTTAAATTTCTGATTCACTCTACACAACCAACTCATGATCTGGCCTGATTTTCTGTGTCTAGGCAATGCTGCTGTAACAGCAGATTAATCTGAATCTAACCACTGAGTCTACCATATTCAGTCATTACTTCCCCTTAACTGCTTCTTTAATGCCCTTTTAATTTATGCCCTTATTTATTTATGGATAACTTCACCATTAGACCATAGCAGCACCTCTAAGTCCATGAGTTTTATCTGAATCCATCTCTCCCCAGTGACCCTAGTCATTTTCTACAGTGTCTTCAACACAAGAGAAGCTCACTCCAGGCTCTACTTCCTTGAAGGCAGGGACCATATCTACCTTTTTTTTTCAACCCTGCTGTAAGTAGTGAAACACAGTGCATTTTAACATTTTAGTATTTGTGGGAATCTCTAAAGTACAGATGCTATGCTTTATCAAACTGAGGTGTACATTAAAACTGAAGATACTTGCTTCACTTATTAAGAGTGCTAAAAATACTGGATGCTCCTTTAGAGGTAATTTTTTCAAATTCAGATTCACAAAATGAAAATCAATTCATAAACAAAAATCACAAATGAAGCATTTTTTAACAAAAATAAGCAAAAGAATAATAATAAATAAAATAAAATAAAATAAAATAATAAATAACTATAAATGCAAAATAAGATATTTTGGGAAGATACATTAATATAGGTAAAGAGAAAAACTTACTGCTTGGTTTCTCTTCACTGAAGCAATACAAATTAAGCAAGTCATGGCCCCTGCTTGGAAAGCTTCATGTACGTACTGTTTGGTTCTCTCTAATTCACGCATATCTCCATCTTGAAATTTAAAAATTGAAAATTTCATGTTAAGCAACATCTGAAAATAACACAAACTCACTAATAGCATCACACTGAGGACTGAAGCCATATCAATTGCTTGAAATACAGTTGAAAAATGAGAAGTTAAAAAAAAAAGCAACCAATGAGCTGCCAAAAGGTCACAAAGTACATGCATTAAATCTTAAGTACTTGATTTAAAAACAGTACATCCGCCCTCTCAGAACATACTTGCTTTTACTGCTATTACCGTCCTTAGCAAATTTGGTGGGGGCAGAGCCATAGGCAAGAGCTCCAAGATGTCCAGTAACTAAGGAAAAGCACACCTAAAAGCAAAGTGAAAGAAGCTGGAAAGTCAAAGCTCAGCAGAGCCATTTAGCCTAAATATAAGTGTGTGTGCTGAGACACAGTATATTCTTAATAAAACGTGTTAAATGAAGTGATCCCAAGGTCGTTACACTATGATAACCTTGTTTCATTAAATTATGTTCACAACTTTACTTAAAAGGGGAACATGAACTTCTTAGAAAATACTACCAAACTGTATTTTCTGTAAGCAATTATTGAGCATTTATTTGATAGGCACTATACTATTTGTATTTTAGTGGGATTAAATAAGCTATTTTTATCTTCATTTTACAGATGAGAAAACTGATGTGAGAACAATTAAGTAACTTCAGTCTGACTAAACGTGAGCCTTACTTGACCACTATGCTATGCTGCCTCTAAATGTTACTACAAGAGATCCAAGAAGTAACAGGCTGAAAAGCTACCTCAAAGCATACGATCTCTAATAATCTGAGTCACTTTAGTGTAAGAGAAATAAAACTACATGCCCTTGGTACAATAAAGATTCCTCAATAGAGGTTAACTGAATCTCGAAGAAAAGTAGACAAATGGCATAAACTATCACAGCAATACAATGGTTCAAACCAAAACTTAAGTCACCAAAGAGAAAAGTCAAATAAAAAGGACACGTGGCTAATTCTTTACTTTCTGAAATCACCCAAGTAAACACAGCACTTTACAAAAACTTGCTCTACCTTGCTAACTTGCTCTATAAACAAATATAATTTAGAATATTAAACAAAATATACATAAATTCACTCCTATAACTATAAATTATAAAATTATTAAAGACAATTGCTTTATTTTAAATAAACATTGAAGTTTAAAGAGTATCCTTAAAGGCAGACTCAATGATCATATTCTGTGAGCTTCCTTTGCTTTTCAACATAGTTGGCTTTAACAAATGGACAGCTGACCCCTGAACAACCATGCAGTCAAAAATCTGGGTATATAGCTTGTGACTCCCTAGAACTTAACTACTAGTAGCCAACTGCTGACCAGAAGCCTTACTGATAACATAATCAATTAACACATATTTCATATGTTGTGTATGTATTACAGGCTGTATTCTCAAGTTAGCAAATAGGAAATGTTATTAACACAATCACAAGGAAGAGAAAATGCATTTACAATACTGTACATAAATTTATTTTTTAAAAAAAACATATATAAGTGGACCCACAGCTCAAGCCCATGTTGTTCAAGGGTCAACTGTAAAACATTTTATTATTTTTTTTAATGTTTATTTATTTTTGAGAGAGCAAGTGAGCACGCACGCACAAGTGGCGAGGGGCAGAGAGAGAGGGAGACACAGAATCCAAAGCAGACTTCAGGCTCTGAGCTGTCAGCGCAGAGCCCGATGCGGGGCTTGAACCCACAAACCGCGAGATCATGACCTGAGCTGAAGTCAGACGCTCAACCAACTGAGCCACCCAGGAGCCCCAACTGTAAAACATTTTAAATTTCACCTAATTTAACAGCTCACATGTAAAACAGAATTTGAGAACATGATGGAACAGGTTTTAACAAAATAAAGTCCAACCTTGTATTTATAAAATTTATTTAAGATTTCTTTGAAAAGTGTATTGAAGTTTGGCTGTGGGATTAGGTATACTCTCCAAGATGTCATAGTGGATAGCCTGGCATTTGAAGTCATGCATTTTAAAAAGATCACTCTGGCAACAGAAGAAAGAGGAGTCTAAGGAGGCCAAGACCAGAAGCCTCAAGTACCAGTTAAGAGGCAGTTGCAGCAGATAAAGCAAAAAATGACTTTCAACAACTTACCTGTTTCTGCCTGTTTTCTCATCTTTAAAACAGTAATGATAGCAATAGTAGTATCTACCTCATAGAGTTATACAGATTTAATCCACATATTAAACAGCTGTAGGGGACTGAATTAGGCAATTACGGCATGTGGGGAGAAAAAGGGTGGAGTTGAGAAATATAGGAAGTAAAACTCAGCAGGGCTTGGTGACAATTAGATCGTGCTGCTTTTAAACGCCAACATTCATGCCAACATTCAAAGGAAAGGGTGCTGTGTTTGATGAGATGTCTGACATGGGCAGAGGGGAGGAATGGTACTGGATGAGACACACTCATATTATGTCTATGCCAACACTGTGCCCAGATTTCTGGCTTGGGTGAAAAAATTCTGGTGTTGAAGTAAACAAGAGAAGAAATAAGTTATCTTTCAACAGATGTTCAGTATGTCCATGGGTCAACAAGATAGAGACATCCATCGGGAAGGTGACCATGCAACTCTGAAATTTGAGAGAAGCGTCATGAAAATACAAAGGCAGGACTCAGACAAAAAGAATGAACTTCTTTGGCAAAGTTCTGCCATTTAATTCACTAAAGTGAGATGGGAAACACCTCATTACTCTAACATTTATTGTTCTTAAATCAAGTAGTAAGATTTCCCTCCTTTGATATAGGTAGAGAACACAAAGGAACAAGAATCAAAATATTTATGGATTTGACAAAAAACAATGTAAGAAAAATTGCCTTAACACTTTAAGACGAAAGCCAGACCAAAAATTAGTAACTTATACATAAAAAATGTTTTTTCAACACTACAAAGAAATACTGAGTTAAAGTACTGAATTTTCTATTTAAAATAAAACTTCTCTCTATCTAGACTATTTTAAGTAAGGTCTTCTTAAGGCAGGAAACTTCTTAAGGTTGCTTCCTATAATGTCCTCCAGAAGAAAGAAACTTACTAAACTCAAATTACCTCTTCATCAACTAACCTGGCTGAGCCAGTTGATAAAGGTCACACTTTATCAACCTACATTGGCTGAGCCAGACTTTAAAGAAGCTTCCTGATCTCAATTCTTTAACAGGGTAAAATCTACCTGACAACATGTGCCCTCATGATGCCATCAAACACTCAGGCGACTAACTAATGTTGGTAACACATGCAGGCATCTTTCCAATAATGTCTTTAAGTATAAAATGTTAAAGCACTTAAATTTAAAATAACCTGTTTTTATGCTTAGTACCGAATCCTTCAGAGCAGCATACACAGCACACACAGGCCCTCTTCTCTCATAAACAAATGTGGTATTAAGAGTAACCCAGGGGGTGCCTGGGCAGCTCAGTTGGTTAAACTTCTGACTCTTTTTTTCTTTTTTTAAAAATGTTTTTATTTATTTTTGAGAGACAGAGAGAGAGAGAGCACGTGAGCAGGGGAGGGGCAGAGAGAGAGGGAGACAGAGGATCGAAACGGGCTCTGTGCTGACAGCAGAGAGCCTGATGCAGGACTTGAACTTAAGTTTCCGAATCTTGATTTTGGCTCAGGTCATCTCACAATTCATGGGACTGAGCTCTGAGACGGGCTCGGCACTGACAGCACAGAGTCTGCTAAGGATTCTCAATCTCTCTCTCTCTCTCTCTCTCATTCTCTCTCTCTCTCTGTCCCTCCTCCATTTGTGGTCCCTCTCAAACTAAACAAACATTTTTGTTTTTTTTAAAGAGGGTAAACCAGATACATACAACATTTAATGTGACTGTACACATCAAATATGAGAAGACTTAGCTCTAAAAAAAGTATAAAATCAGTTTTTTAAGATATAAAGGAATAAAGTCAAGAAATGAAATTGACTTCAAAACACATTTAACACAATGAAAAACAGAAAAATGAAGAATAGATTTAAGGGAATAAAGTACTCCAGCCCAACCAAATCATAACTGGGGACAACTTGATCCCATGCATTTCAGAGAACTTTGACATCCCCCTCCAGAATCTAATGAACTGCCAATTACACATACAGGAGAACTTCTAAGCCTATAAGGGACACTGCCATTCTATTTGCTCTATGGAAAGATTAGTGTTCTAGAACATGTAACTCAAATAATAAAATGCACAAAATGATACAAAATGCTCATTCTTAAAAGGCAACAACTGGGGCGCCTAGGTGGCTCAGTCGGTTGAGCAGCCGACTTCGGCTCAGGTCATGATCTCTCGGTCCGTGGGTTCGAGCCCCGCGTTGGGCTCTGTGCTGACAGCTCAGGGCCTGGAGCCTGTTTCACATTCTGTGTCTCCCTCTCTCTGACCCTCCCCTGTTCATGCTCTGTCTCTCCCTGTCTCAAAAATAAAGGAAACGTTAAAAAAAAGAAAAAAAAATTAAAATGCAACAACTATTCCATATAGACTAGTTTTTTGAAAGTCAGAAATATAGAGTGCTTGGATGGCTCAGTGTTGAGCCTCTGACTTCGGCTCAGGTCATGATCTCACAGCGCCTGAATTCGAGCCCCGCATGGGGCTCTGTGCTGACAGCTCATAGCCTAGAGCCTGCTTTGGATTCTGCGTCTCCCCCTCTGCCTGCCCCTCCCGAACTCATACTCTGTGTGTGTCTCTCTCTCTCTAAAATAAAAATTAAAAACATTTTTTTAACGTATAAACATCAGAAATATATTTTCATTGATGTCAAAAAAGTCAATTTAGGGTGAACTAAGACAGCGACAGAGTACCCTAGGCTCGTCTCTTCCCTCAAACGTGACTAGATACTATCAAATCTTCTAAATACCCCAGAAATCAACCTGAAGACTGACAAAACAAATTCCATAATTAAAGGGAAAGAAGAAGCCACACTAAAGAATAGGCAGTGTGGAGACATGGTTTAGGGGAGAAACGGATCACAAGTACTGAGGAGGGGAGGGAGCCCTGGTCCCAGAGAAAGTCAAGGGAGAGGAGCACATAGCAGAATGCACTAGAACTGTCCCCAAAACCACTGGCTGGGAAAACAAGAAGGGCTGATCTTCATGAGTTCTTGTAACCAGTAGGGATTAAACACTAGAGTTTTAAAGGTCATAGGGCTTGGCTGGCACAGAGCCCTGACAGCACTGCACTGTTCTCGGAGAGAACATGCACTGTTCTCGGAGAGAAGGCAGGCAAACGGCTTGGGGTCAGGCAGCATGGAAACAGTGATCTGAAAAACACCTGGGGCACACAAGGAGGAGATTATTCACTCCTCCTGGAGTGTATTCCTGAGAGGCAGTGTTCAGAGATGTCTCCCTAGGGACAAAGGAGCCAGCTCATGCCATTTCCCTCCCCCACCCCCCAGTATAAACACAGAGCCACCTGTGGTAAAGCAGCGCAGCACCAACACTGACTGCCTAACCTGCTTATACAAAGTCCCACACCCTTGTGCTCTGGCAGGACTGCAGGCAAGCTTGCTTCAGTCCTAGCACAGCAGGCTCCTTCCCCCAGAAGACCAGAAGAAACCCCGCCCATACCACATCTCCTAACCAGAGTTCTCAGAGCTTCAGTCTAGTGGAAGTAGTATCAGATCTCACTTAACAAGCAGACCAGAGCACACCTAGTTAAAACTTGCCACATTCTGGCTAAGGTCCAAACACTGTCCACTGCAGGCAAGGACAGCCTCTGTAGATGACTGGCCTGAAGAATAGAGCAACCAAAACACAATAGCAGGGTGCAGGCGGCACACACCAGAGACACTCCCTGAGGTACCAGGCCCTGGATACTTACATGACCTCTTCTTCATAAAGCCATTACTCTCAGAAGCAGGAAACACACAGCCTTTTCTAACACAAAGAAGAAGGCAGAGACTTAGAATGCCAAGATGTTGGAATTCATCCCAAATGAAAGAACAAGATAAAGTCACAGCCAGAGATCTAAGCGAAACAGATATGTGTAACATGCCTGATGGAGAATTTAAAGCAACAATCGTAAGGATAATCACTGGGCTTGAGAAAAGAATGGGAGACATCAGGGAGACCCTTACTGCAGGGATGAAAGAGTTAAAAAAAAAGAATCAGTCAGAAATTAAAAATATAATAACTGAGATTGGTAACAGGCTTAATACAATGAACACAAGGCTGGAAGAGGCAGAGCAATGAATAAATGACATAGAAGACAATATAATGGAAATAATGAAGCTGAACAAAAAGAAGAATTATGGATCACGAGATAAGACTGAGGGAACTCAGTGCCTCCATCAGATGTAATAACATTCATATTAAAGGAGTCCCAGAAGAAGAAGAGAGAGAACAGGGGGCAGAAAATTTATTTGAGGAAATCATAGCTGAAACCTTTCCTAATCTGGAGAAAAAAACACCCATCCAGATCCCGGAGGCAGAAAGAACTCCCATCAAAATCATCAAAAGCAGGCCAAATTTGCAAAATACAGTGATAAAGAAAAAAATCTTAAAAGCAGGAAAAGAAGTCCTTAACTTACAAGGGAAGACCTATACGGCTAGCTGCAGATTTCTTAACTGAAACTTGGCAAGCCAGAAGGGAGTCGCATGATATACTCAAAGTGCTGAATGGCAAAAATCTGCAGCCATGAATACTCTATCCAGCAGAGCTATCAGAATAGAAGGAAAAGATAAAGAGTTTCCCAGACAAACAAAAACTAAAGGAGTTCTTGAGCATAAAACCAGCCCTGCAAGAAATATTAAAGAGGACTCTTTGAGTGAAACGGAAAGACCTAAAGTGACAAAGACAAGAAAGGATCAGAGAAAATCTCCAGAAACAATGACAAAACAAATAATAAAATGGGACTGAATACATATCAGTAATTACTCTGAATATAAATGCACTAAATGTGCCAATCAAAAGACACAGAGTATCAAAATGGATTAAAAAAACAAGACCCATCTATATGCTGCCTACAAGAGACTCATTTTAGACCTAAAGACACCTGCAGATTGACAGCAAGAGGTGGAGAAACATCTATCATGCAAATAGAAATCAAAAGAAAGTCACAGTAGCAATACTTACATTGGAAAAACTACACTTTAAACCAAAGACTATAACAAGACATGAAAATGGCACTGTTTCATAATAAAAAGGACAATTCAACAAGATCTACCAATTGTAAATATTTATGCACCCAACATGTGGAAGCACCCAAATATATAAAATGGTACAAATATAAAGGAACCCATTGATAATAATACAGTAATATGAGGGGACTTTAACATCCCACATACATCAATGAACAGATCATCTAACAGAAAATCAACAAGAAAACAATGGCTTTGAATGACACACAGACCAAATGGACTTAACAGTTGATATATTCAGAACATTCTACCCTAAAACAGCAGAATACACATTCTTTTCAAGTGCGCTTCGGACATTCTCCAGAACAGATCATATACTAGGTCACAAATCAAGCCTCGACAAGCACAAAAAGGCTGAGATCATGCCATGCATATTTTCTGACCACAACGATAAGAAACTTGAAATCAACCGCAAGAAAAAAATCTGGAAAGACCACAGATACATGGAGGTTAAAGAACATCCTACTAAAGAATGAATGAGTCAACCAGGAAATTAAAGAAGAAATAAAGAATATATGTGGAAACAAAGGAAAATGAAAACACATTGGTCCAAAACCTTTGGGATGCAGCAAAAGTAGTGCTAAGAGGGAAGTATATAGCAATACAAGCCCACCATAAGGAAAATCTCAAATAAACAACCTAACTTTACATCTAAAGGAGCTAGAAAAAGAACAAACAAAGCCAAAAGCCAGCAAAAGACAGGAAATAAGAGAGGTTGGAGCAGAAATAAGTGATAAAAACTAAAAAAGTAATATAACAGATCAATGAAAGAAGGAGCTGGTTCCTTGAAAAAAAAAAATAATAAAATTGATAAACCTCAAGCCAGACATACCAAAAAGAGAAAGGACCCAAATAAATAAAATCATAAATGAGGAGGAGAGATCTCAGCCAAAACCACAGAAATGCAAAAATTATAGCAGAATATTATGAAAAACTATATGCCAACAAATTGGACAATCTGGAAGAAATGGATAAATTCCTAGAAACATATAAACTACCAAAACTGAAACAGGAATAGAAAACTTGAACAGACAGATAACCAGCAAAGAAATTCAACGGTAATAAAAAATCTCCCAAGAAACAAAAGTCCACAGGCAAATTTTACCAGTATCTAATGAAGAGTTAATACCTATTCTTCTCAAACTATTTCAAAAATAGAAAAGGAAGGAAAACTTCCAAATTCATACTCTGAGGTCAGCATTACTCTGATACCAAAACCAGATAAAGACTCCACTAAAAAAAAAAAAAAAAAAAACTACAGGCCAGTTATCCCTGATAAATATGGATGCAAAAATTCTCAATAAAATACTAGCAAACCAAACCCAACATTACATTAGAATCATTCACCCTGACCAAGAAGAATGTATTCCTAGGCTGCAAAGGTGGTTCCATATTGCAAATCAATCTATATGATACACCACATTAATAAAAGAAAGGATATGAACCATATGATCCTTTCAATAGATGCAGAAAAAGCATTTGACAAAATACAACACACAACACAAAATACGATAAAAATCCTCAACAAAGTAGGTTTAGAAGGAATATACCTCAGCATAAAGGCCATATACGAAAAACTCACAGCTAAGATCATCCTCCATGGGGAAAAACTGAGAGCTTTTCCTCTATGGTTAGGAACGAAACAATCTCACCACCACCATGTTATTTAACATAGTAATGGAAGTCCTAGCCACAGCAATCAAACAAAAAGGAATAAAAGGCATCCAAACTGACAAGGAAGAAGTAAAACTTTCACTCTTCACAGAAAAAATGATACTATATATAAAAACCTGAGAGACTCCACCAAAAAACTGCTAGAACTGATACATGAATTCATTAAAGTAACAGGATACAAAACCAACATACAGAAATCTGCTGCATTTTTATAACCAATAATGAAGCATCAAAAAGAAATCAAGGAATCAATCTCATTTACAATTGCACCAAAAACCATAATATAACTAGGAATAAACCTAACCTAGAGGTGAAAGATCTGTACTCTGACAACTATAAAATGCTGAGGAAAGAAGTTGAAGATGACACAAAGAATGGAAAGACATTCCATGCTCATGGATTGGAAGAACAAAAATTGTTAAAATGCCTATATTACCCAAAGCAATCTGTGCATTTAAAGCAATCCCTATCAAAATACCACCAGCATTTTTTGCAGACATTTCTGTTTTCACAAACAATCCTAAAATTTGTACGGAACTCCAATAGCTGAAGCAACCTTGAAAAAGCAAAGCAAAGATGGAGGCATCACAATTCTGGACTTCAAGTTATATTACAAAGCTGTAGTGATCAAAACAGTATGGTCCTGGCACAAAAATAGACACATAGATCAACAGAACAGAATAGAAAACCCAGAAATGAACCCACAACTATATGGTCAATTAATCTTCAACAAAGCAGGAAAGAATATCCAATGGGAAAAAGACAGTCTCTTCACCAAATAGTGTTGGGAAAACTGGACAGCAACACCCAAAAGAATGAAACTGGACCACTTTCTCACACTATACACAAAAATGAATTCAAAATGGATTAAAGACCTAAATGTGAGACAGGAAACCATAAAAATCCTAGAGGATAAAGCAGGCAGTAACTTCTTTGACATCAGCCATAGTAACTTCCTACTAGGTATGTCTCCTGAGGCCAGGGAAACAAAAGCAAAAAATGAACTATTGGGCCTTCATCAAAATAAAAAGCTTCAGCACAGCAAAGGAAACAATCGAAAAAACTAAAAGACAAGGTAGAGAATGGGAGAAGATATCTGCAAATGACATATCTGATAAAGGCCTAGTATCTAAAATAAAAAGATCTTATAAAACTCAACACCCAGAAAAAAAAAAAAAATCCAATTAAAAAACAGGCAGAAGACGGGGCGCCTGGGTAGCTCAGTCGGTTGAGTGTCTGACTTCAGCTCACGTCATGATCTCGCAGTCCGTGAGTTTGAGTCCCACGTTGAACTCTGTACTGACAGCGCAGAGCCTGGAGCCCGCTTCAGATTCTGTTGCCTTCTCTCTGCCCCTCCCCCGCTTGTGCTCTCTCTCGTTCTCAAAAATAAACATTAAAAATAAATAAATAAAAATAAGTAAATAAAAAACAGGCAGAAGACATGAACAGACATTTCTCCAAAGACATTCAGATGGCCAACAGACACATAAAAAGATGTTCAGCATCACTTACCATCAGAGAAACACAAATCAAAACTACAATGAGATATTACCTCACGCCTGTCAGAATGGCTAAAATCAACAACACAAGAAACAACAGGTGTTGGCGAGGATGTGGAGAAAGGGGAACCCTCTTGCACTGTTGGTGGGGACACAAACTGGTGCAGCCACTCTTGAAAATAGTATGGAGGTTCCACAAAAAGTTAAAAATAGAACTACCCTACGCTCCAACAACTGCACTACTAGGCATTTTCCCAAAAAACACAAAATTACTAACTCGAAGACATACATCCACCCCAGTATTTGCAGCAGCACTATCTACAATAGCCAAATTACTGAAAGAGCCCAAATGTCCATGACTGATGAATGGATAAAGAAGTTGTGGTTTATATATACAATGGGATATTACTGGGCCATAAAAATGAATGAAACCTTGCCATTTGCAATGACATGAATAGAGCTAGAGAGTATTATGCTAAGTGAAGTCAGTCAGAGGAAGACAAATACTGTATGATTTCACTCATATGTGGAATTTTCTAAACAAAACAAATGATCATAGGGGAATAAAAGCGAGAGGCAAACCAAGAAACAGACTCTTAACTACAGAGAACAAGTTGATGGTTACTAGGAGATGGATGGGGGGACGGGCTAAATAGGTGACGGGAGTGCACGTGCTGTGATGAGTCCCGGGTTTTGTATGTAAGTGCTGAATCACTAAATTGTATACATAAAACTAGTATTACACTGTATGTTAACTGGAATTTAAATAAAAACTATAAAAAATCAAAATTTAAAAGACCATACAGCACCTGTCTGAGTAGTGTAAGTTGTAAATGTATTAGCAACTATTTTTCCCTGTTTTCCTTCAAAATCTTCATCTCCTTCTTCTTCAGAGGAAGAGCTAAAGTGTTCTTCAACAAGTTTTTTGGCTGCAGCTTGATTGGCCTTCTTGATTTCCTCAAATTTCCTTTGAGACATTAGCTCTGTTTAAAAGAAAAAAAATTAGTTTCATTTCTTCAAAACAATCTCTAAAAGCACAGATTTAAAAGTCACCCTTGGAGCATTCTGTTTTGCTTTATGCACAAAAAAAGTATTTTCAAGTTTCTTGTCATATAACTAAAGAGAATACCACCATTGGAGCGTTTGGGTGGCTGAGTCAGTTGAGCAAGCCACTCTTGATTCGGCCTAGGTCATGATCCCGGAGTCATGGGATCTAGCCCTGCATCAGGCTCCTCGCTGAGCATGGACCCTGCTTAAGATTCTCTCTCCTTCTGCCCCTCTCCCTCCAATTCACGCTCATGCACTCTCTCTCTCAAATAAAAAATAAAATATTAAAAAAAAGAGAATACTACAATGAAAACTTTCACTTTTGTTAAATATCCTAAATGCAGCAAATTGTTCTAGAAACAGAGTGACTAACAAATCGATTAAAAAATTATAAAGATATGATAAAACCATCAAAAAACTGTAATCAATCCCAAAATAAGGACATTAAAAAATTAAAAATGGGATGTTTAAAAACAAATCATACACAGTGATTTTTAAGAGGTGGGAATCATGCCAACTGGGAACACATCAGAATCAGTTAAAATGGATGCTTTCTCAAACAATCCTCTTCCACACTACAGCCCAGCCTTACCTAGCCCACTGAAGATTTTGCACAAACAATATTCACTGCATACCTGTTATTTTATCATCTGTTCTTAGAAAGCTCAAGGACATTTTGCCTTTATTAAAATGTGGTCACAAAATATATATATTTAACATTAATCCACCCGAATGTTGCCAATACAGAAAATGTGGTTCTTACAACAGCTTCATTCCAAAAAGAAATGTTAAATAAATTGATCAGTTCTTCCACTATTCTATCACTGACTATACTTCTCATTTTGTTACTTGGTTAAATAATAACACAAAAAGAATTAGATTAATTCATAGTGTATTCCCAACTACTTAAGGGCAAGGACCAAGGGAAATTTCTTTAAGCACTAAGTAACTATTAATAAAGTCTTATGGACAACAACCACAGTTTTAGGAAATAAGTCCCAAACATACTGAATTGATATGAACTTATTAATGCCCATATTGAGAGGATTTTAATTTTACTTATTTAAAATTATGAATCACTAATTTAAAATTAAACTTTATGCTTGAAACTGATGAGCCCCTACCAGGATAAACTTTCTTAATCTGGGTTGTGTATGTGTACTTAATGGTGTTTTATCTTTTGTTCCGTCATGAAATCAAAATTTACATTTTAAAGCCAGTTTAGGTGGGGATTATTTCAGTATTTCAAATAAAACTGAAAGAAATGTATACAGTGCCTTTATAAGAATCTTTGTGTATTAGGAAAAAAGTAATGGCTATGAGCTATATGACCCAAAACTTGATGTGCAATAAGAGAGATGATAAATGTCATTAATTGTGGGAAAAGACCACTTAAGGATCCTTTTTTTATTTTATTTTTTTTAATAAGTTTATTTATTTATTTTGAGAGAGACAGAGATAGCACACATAGGGAAGGGGCAGAGAGAGGGAGGGAGAGAAAGAATCCCAAGCAGGCTGCCTGTTCAGAGCCCAGTGTGGGGCTTGAACTCATGAAACCACAAGATCATGACCTGAGCTGAAACCAAGAGTCAGTTGCTTAACCGACTGAGCCACCCAGGCACCCCAAGGATACATTTTTTAAGGCTGAATTAGAAGATATAATAAAAATGTCCATAACCCGATCAAGGTATCCACATAAGATCCTCTCAGGGAAAGGTGACAAAACAAACTTCCGATATATATTATTTCTTACAGTCAAATCTCATATATACAGGTAAAGAATGCTTGCTTTTCTACTATCCACAAAGTCCAAGAAACATTACCAAAACTGTTCTTGGTCTCCAACTTACACATTTCACCACCACCACCACTATCATAAACTCCTAAGGACTACCAGAGGGGAGGGGATAGGGGAATGGGTGAAAGAGATAACAGGGATTAAGGAGGGCACTTGTGATGAGCACCGGGTGTTGTATGGAACTGAATCACTATTATTGTACACCTGAAACTAACATAACATTGTATGTTAACTATTAACTATACTGGAATTAAAGTAAACTCAGTAACTGCAAGCTATGAGAATAACTTTAAAAGTAGCTCAGGAAAGGGGCACCTGGGTGGCTCAAACAACTGACTTCAGCTCAGGTCATGATCTCACCGTTCACAAGTTTGAGCCAGGCGTCAGGGTCTGTGCAGACAGCTCAGAGCCTGGAGCCTGCATGGGATTCTGTGTCTCCCTCTCTCTCTGCCCCTCCCCTGCTCGCGCGTGCGTGCATGCTCTCTCTCTCTCTCTCACAAAAATAAATATATTTCTTAAATTTTTTTAAAAAGTAGCTTAGGAAAAAAAGCACTCAAGCTTAACTTGCTCCTCCCCTCAAAAAATATATTCTGAAAAATAAATTCCAAACATAAAAGTGAAATGATTTGGGGGATTATTCCTTTAGCTTCATGCAATCCTCCATTAGCATGGACAATTCAGTTGCCTGTGTGTTCTCAGGCTCCACTCAAATAGCCTTGGATGAAGGATACTGACATTCCAGGTGCGGCCACATCAGACATCCGGAAAAGGACATGAAATTTGTGAATAGCAACCAAAGTTGAGGAAAACACCTCAAGCTCAAGTGCTTACGGGGCATAGACCATTTAAGTTACTAAACTAAGGCAATCTTGCAAAGGTGGAAAATGACAACTGCCCCCAAGGTAGGAGAGACCACGTGAAATGGAGTGCCTAAACGGAATTTCTGCAAGTTGACTCTTACCATGAACAAAGGTAATGAAGCCACACGACCCTATTTTACAAGAAAACTTATTAACCAGATTTTTATGAGATTTTTAAAAAGAAAAACAAAAAAACCTGCTGGCAACCAATTCAGATTCAAAGGACTGTGTTAACCAAACCAAACTATAGGCTAAATCAGAACCCCGGACCACAGTTTGCAACTTTTGGTCTAGGGATTCAGTAAGCAAAAACGAATAAAGAAAAGAACACCGGACAAAGAGGAGACGCTGATTAACGTCCATTAAAATTAAAGGTATGCTGGGAATCTGCCTAGAATGCCGAAATGAGTAGCTTCCTTGCAGCGTTTGAGATGTCGGGGCAATAATAAACTCGAAGGAGAAGAAAATCAGTGAACGAGAGCAAGGGCAGGGAGGCAGTTCTGGGCAGTAAGTGCCTTAATAGGTATCCAGGTGAAACCGAGGACGGAGTGTTTCTCACCACAGGCTACGGAGGTCTGCAGTGCCTCAGATCCCGCGGGGCTGCGCCCGGCCGAACTACCTGCAGCCGCAGGGGTCGCGGCTCCTCTGGGGCTGGGGCCAGGACCCACAGCGCCCACTGACCCCTTCTCTCGCCCCCCTCCGGCGCCGCGAAGATGGAGTCCATTTCCCGAAGAGGGGGCCGCAGTGGCCCGTCCTCGGGCTCGGCCTCGGCCACCGGCCACCTGGCGCCAGGAAGCTTCCATCCCTGCAGAGGAAGGGGGAAAAAAAAATAAGTGGAAGGAGAGTGAGCGCAGCGGGTGCCGAGGCGGGGAAAGGGGCAGTGGGGGAAGCCAGTGCGAGGAGCAGAATGAGGAGGGTCCCCGCGGGGCGAGGACCTGGTGTGAGAAGGTCGCGGCCCTGTCACTAGGAGGGCCAGTCCCCGCTAAGCCCAGGTTTAGGAGATGGACCAGGGAGAGAGAGGACTAGACAGAGAAATGGACCTCAGGGCAAGGAGCATCCAGTACCGCAGAGGGAGAGCCCGGGAGAAGGGAAGCGCCTCCTCGGCCTCAGAGGGAGCGTAGTGCGGATAAAAGTACAGACTGACCCCTCGGCTCCCGCGGGAGACCAACTGTAGTAGCGGACCCCAAGGAAAGCTACGTCTCCTTACCGACGGCGCCCGCCCCAGGCGACTACAACTCCCAGAAGCCCAGATCGACTGCCCGCAGAACGCGTGGCATCACTGGCCACTTCCTTATCCGGGAGCGTTTCTGGGAGGGAGAGTTGCTCAAAGCGCGTGCGCTGACTTGCACCGAGCCTTCGAAAACTACAATTCCCGGCGTGCTCTGGGTTTTGCGTGGGATCGTCGCCCAGAGAGGGCGGAAGATTGGGAGGTGGGCGGGCCCTAAGCGCTCTCAACTCCAGAAGATGCTAAGGCTTCCCCAACGGTACCTTAAACCCAGTTGGGTATCAGGGTTCTGTCAGAGTGGCTGTAATTGACTATTCTCCAGCCTTAGCCTTGACTCCGCGCTTTCAGGTGGCAGGAGAATTCTCACTGACGGAAATAAACAATGAAAACACTTGGGCGTAGAGGAAGAAGGAAGGAAAGCTGGGAGTATTGAGAGAAAGTGGATGGAATACAGACAAGCGCCCTTCTGACTTGCTATAGCGATATAAAGGATAAGTCTCATAGTTTTTTATAGTTTATAGTTTACAGTAAGGTCCTGAAGGAGACTGATTTTTACCTTCATGACAGCTCCCTAAAGTATATTTTATTAAGGAAAGTAACTGAAAGCCATGACATGACTTTGCTGACTTTTCCAGTAAGATATACTGCGCTGAGCGCTGAACAGGGAGCCTGCTTGGGATTCTCTTTTTCCCTCTTTCTCTGCGCCTCTCCCCACTCTCAGAATAAATAAACATCAAAAAAACATAAACGTCAAAAAATTGGGGGTCTGACTGGGACTGAGGAATATGTTGATTGCTGTTTGGAACTACTGTCTTTATACAACTCTTCAACCTCAATTCTCTACAGTAATAATAACTACCTAACGTTTAAATGGCATTTGTTAAGTGCCAGACACTATTCAAAGTGTCTTATGATATATGTATTAATGAATTCTTCACAATAACCCTATTTATTCCCAGTTTACAGCTGAGAACACCGAGGCACAGAGAGGTTAAGTAATCTGCCTTTGCTGATAGAACTAGGTATTGTTATCATGGATACCATTTTTTAAATTAGGAAACAAACACAACATTTTCTTATTCAAAATCCTAGCAGAATCAAAATCGCAACAGAGTAGCGTGATTCCTAACCTATATTCTTAAACACCATGCCATATGATTACTGTATAAATGTATTTAATGTTTACATAGAAATTCCAGTTACTTTTAGAGGGCCTAATCAAGTGAAAAAATCCTCACATAACGAGAATTTTTCCCCTGCCATATGACAAAATAAAAATTTATAATCATAATTATTTTGGAATCAGAATCATATGTGTTATCTGTGTTAGGAAACTATTACAGAATGATAGTAAAGTTTTGCAGTGAAGAATTGTATACCATGTGGAAGCATATGTCAGTTAAAAACCTGTTTACAAAGTGACCATTGCTGTTATTTTTTCTTTGGAATTTCAGATAATATTTGGGAGAAACAAGATTTTTTTGTGTGTTTATGGGAAATATAATTTAAAAATATAAATATAATTAAAATTATATTATTTAGTATATATCCTATGTATTAAATTATTAATTTATTATCATATTATGTTATTATATAGTATATATTAAATTATTATATAATAGGGGCGCCTGGGTGGCTCAGTCGGTTGAGCGTCCGACTTCGGCTCAGGTCATGATCTCACAGTTTGTGAGTTCGAGCCCCGCATGGGGCTCTCTGCTGACAGCTCAGAGCCTGGAGCCTGCTTCGGATTCTGTGCCTCCCTCTCTCTCTGCCCCTTCCCTGCTCATACTCTGTCTTTCAAAAATGAATAAACGTTAAAATTTTTTTAAATTATTATATAATGAATATAATTAAATATAAGTAAACACAATTAAAATTATAAAATATAATTAAAATTATAAAGATCGATAACTATAATTGTGCAGGTCCAATTAATTTTAATTATTGGAAATAGTACCCAGAAGAATAGCTAAAAAGAGGCTGACAATACAAAGTGTTGGCAACAATGTGGAGTAACTGGAACTCTAATACTGGTGGAAGTGGAAATTGGTTGAAACCCTTTCAAAAAATGTTTGGCAATATCTACTAAAATATGACTTAGTACTATAACACCATAACCAAACAATTCCACTTCTGTATATACCCCTAAAAGATATGAGTGCATATGTCCAGAAAACTCACATTTAGAGCAGCTTTATTCATAGCAACCAAAAGCTAGAAACAATCCTAATGTCCAGAATAGAAAAATAAATGTGGTGTAGTCATATAATGGACACACACACAAATGTGTGTGTGTGTATGTGTATATATATATATATATGTGTGTGTGTGTGTGTATACATATATACACATACACACACATATATGAATATAACATGAATATATATGAATATATATACACACACACATATATATGAATATAACATGAATATATATGAATACACACACACACACACACACACACATATATGAATATAACATGATGGGTGATCTCAAAGATATCATATTAAGCAAAAGAAGCCAGACACAGGAGAGTACTTACGTGTGGTTCCAATTTCATAAAGTTTCTGAACTAGAAATAGTCAAATAGCCAAATTAGTGATTACCTCTGATGGGGGTAGAAGGATTTTAACTGAGAAGAGGAGTGAGGTAGCCACCTAAGTGGTGGAAAACTTCTATCTTGATCTGGGTGGTAGTTTCATGTGTGTGTATACGTACAAAAACAAAAAATATATACATGTATGATTTGTGCAATTTACGATATGTGTGATACCCCTCAATTCTGAAAAGAATTATAAAATATATAAAAAATAAGATATCTGAATAGGTCTATTGTCCAGCCCCTTGAAAAATGTGATTTAATATTTATTTGTCCATTACTGGTACATTATCCTGATGTGGATTCTTTTTGCCAGAGTACCCATACAGAGCCCCCAAATACATTTATCCTTGACAGATACATATATATTTATGTAAACACTATGCCAGTTATCAATTTATTGCCTCTCAACTCCAATTCACCCTTCAATATATGCTCTATAATAATGGACAGCACTCTTAAGCACCTCGTCTGAGAGCACCACCTTAAGTTCTCTCAGCAGAGGGCGCTGGAGAGACATCGTGGGAAAGAACTTTTCCAGTGTTTCCTGCTACCGCACGTAGGGTCAGCAACCTTGCAGTCTCTGCCTGGCCTGCAGTTAACCTTCAAAACAGACTCAACATGGAAACTGGCCCAGGGCCCCCTGCTCACTCTCTCTTAAATTAAAAAAAAATTTTTTTTTAAGGAAATTAAGAATACGACATAAAGTGCAAAAATATACCAGCCAAAATAAGTAAAAAAGATTTTCTGCCATACATAGGGCAGAGGAAAACTAGAATATTAACAATCAGGTTGTTTCCATAGTCACATTAAAATAACTTTCAAAATATAACTTTAGGGGACTTATTCTTTTTTTCCTTTAGTTAGTAATATTCAGAATTGAATGATAAAAATAGCTCTGTATAATGTAAATTTTATGAAAATGAAACTAAAATTTGTTTTGACTTTATCATTTTACTTTGTCGAGGAAAACCACAAGAGAAACAAAAATCAAACAAACATTTATTCATATTTAATGTAAACTGTTTTCAAATATTCAGCTTAATAATCCATCCATCAATCAATAATGGAGTCTAGCAGCTATCTAATATGATCAGGCACTGGACATAATGTACTCAGAGATGAGAGAGATTCATGATAGGTAAAGTACTAGGATTAGGATGAAGAGACTCATGAAGACGCCAGGGGCAGGGTTAGATTTGGATAGAATGGAAAGATGCAATCTGAGTGGTAAGCCAAGGTTTGGAAGAAAAAATAAACATGGCACGTGTTTGAACCAGAAAAGAGAAAATTCCGTTGAATCCCAAGGCAAAGGTCATAAAGAAAGTTGGAGAGCATCTTGAAAACAGAAGTAGAAAAATTCGTTCTCAATGATGGAACTAAGTAATCACTATGAGGTTCAAGAAAGGGGAAACAATATCCTAAAAGGAAGCCTTAGGTTTGTTTTTTTTTGTTTTTTTTTTTGTATCTGATTTTGCTTCTGAAAGATCACAGTGGCAACTCCGTGGAAATGGACTGTTGAGGTAAGAAGAGTAAAAGTGGAATTAGATGCTGGGTACAGGCTACTGTAGGAATCTAGGTGAAAGACGGTAGTTTAGATGAGCAATGGATGTGACAGATTACCCTCACACTCGGGGTATATCTTGAAGGTTGAGCTCACAACATTCACTGACAGCTTAGATAACAGGTATGAGATTAAGAGTCAAGAAAATAAGACTCAAAGTTTTTCACCAGAGGAACTGGGTCAATGGTAGTGTCATTTTCTGACATAGGACAGGGAAAGAAACAAGCTTGAGAAAAAAGTCATGAATTCTGCCTAGGACACATCAAATTCTCACTATAAACAAACAAACAAGATCACCAGCTTGCACAACAATGCTTCTGGCACCAGATGTATAGCTTCTTCCAAACAAAACAATTCAATTTGCAGAATTGACATTTAACTCAGTTCTGACACTTAACTCAGTTCTGACACTAACTGCCTGGAGAGTACAGACCCCATAGGTTAAGGGCTCAGTCCCCCGAAACTGCCCTCACACACATTTCATACGCCCAGTCACAAGTCTCATGTTGTCACATGTGCTACTAGCCAACTAGTTATAAATCATGTCCCCCTCCTCGTGTTCTATAATTTTCTAGAATGGCTCACCGGAGCCAGAGACAGAGTTTACTTTTTCTTACTGATTTATCATAAATGATACAACTCAGGACCAGGCACATGGAAGATATTCATAGGGCAAGGAATGTGGGAAGGGGTAAGGAGCTTCCATAACTCTGAGGGCACTACCCTCCCGGTACCTGAATGTGTTTAGCAAGTCAGAAGCCCTCCAAACCTCTTGGGTTAAGGATTTTTTATTGGAGCCTCATTACATAAGCCTAATGGATTAGATCATTGGGTGTTAGTGATTGACTCAACCTGCAGTCCCTCTCCCCTTCCCAAGGTCAGGGGGTAGGGCTGAAAGTTCCAATTATCTAATCCCATGGTTTATTCCCCTGGCAACCAGCCCCCATCCTTAGGGGCTTTCCAAAAGTTACCTCGTCAACAGAAACTCAGATGTGGTTGAAAGAGGCATGTTATGAAAAACAAAAAAAAAAAATGCTTTTTAAAATTTTTTCACTCTGGAGCTGGCTTCAGGAGTCAGTGACAAAAACCCAATCTTAAAAAAGATATTCCTATAGCTCTTATCACTTAGGGAACTACAATGGTTTTAGGAGCTTGGGCCAGGAACCAGAAACAAAGACCAAAATTTATATTTCTTATTAAAGTACATTTAGCAAAGAAAATACCATGTGCCCAGTTCGCTATACAAGTCTGGAGTTCGGAGGAGAGGCTGCAGATACAAATTTGGGAGTTTTCAGCACATAGATGTTGTAAAATGCTATGGGATATATGAGCTCACTTAGGGAGTGATTATGGTGGCCACGGGACACTTTGGCCTTTAAAGATTCAATGAGGAGGGGAACCAAGGGAGATGGAAATCCAGTCAGAGAAGTGACTGGAAGCCAAGTATCTTGAAAGGCAAGTGAAGAAAAGCATTTCCAGAAAGGAAGTGATCATTTGTACCTAACACCACTGAGAGATCTGGTGAGTTTTGGACTCAGGACTGACCACGAGATTTGGCAAAGCAGGGGTCATTGATATTGGTCACCTTGACAAGAGATTTCAGTGGAGTGATAGCAGCAAAACTTCATCGTGTCAGGTTCAAGGAAGAACAGAGAGAGAGGAACTCTCTCCATTGGCCAAGACAAATTCTACAGAAGTTTTACAGTCAAGGAGAGCAGAATGCAGTGTTGGCTGGAAGCAGATACAGGGCCAAGCATCAGGTAGATGTTCTTTTAAGATTTGAGCCATTGCACATTGAAGGGGACAATCCACAGGAGGTGAGGGGATGGTAAAGCATGATGGGGGGGGGGGCAAGGCAAGGGGGAGATGATTGTAACAACAAAGTCCTTGAGTACAAGAGAAGGTCTAGAAACCTGTGCACAAGTAGAAGATATAGTTTCTCAGACAGGAACTTAGGGTGCTTGTCCATTGTAAGAGACTTGTCTCAGACATTCTTCAGGCTTGCTCCCATGCCCGATGCTGTGGTGGCAAGACCCTAACGTGTGCGGTCTCAGTGCACTACTTGGGGCATGAGACTCTTTTAGAGGCTAGGGACTCCAGGTCTAGGATCCAGCCTTCCCCATGTTCAACTTGGTTGTTTCCTTTGAGGGCCTACTATAGCCTTGGGGAGCACCCAAGGAACCAACAGGTTTTTTTTTTTCCTTCCCCCAGCTCAGAGTTAAAGTCTAGCAGAAATCCTATTTCTGAGTAAATGCAACACACTTTGTAAAATGTTCATGCCGTTCATCTGTGATCTAGTAAAAGATTCACTATTTCTCTGAATATGTTGAAAGGAAATTCTCTAAAACTAGAAGAGAAAGCCCTGGAAGTAGGGTTGACATTCAGATATCACCTTAAAAAAAAAAAGATAGGCTGGGAGCAGGATAACTCATGAGTACATAATGGTCTCAAGAAACAACAGATTTATTTGGGCAGATATTCCAAATATGAGATATATATAAATTCAGGGGTTCCATTGCTAAAAGAAGAAGACAGGTATTTCTGCCAGACTTTAATATTATATATAATGTATATTATACATTATTATATGTTATTTATATTTATATTATTATGTATTGTATATGATATGTTATATTATTATTTTACATATATTTTATACAGAATATATCATGTATGTAATATTATATATTAATATAAAGACTATGCCGTGTCGGCCTCTCTTGCTTTTAGGTGTAACCGCACAACTTAAGTTTTTGCCAGTGAGATGTGAGTGGAAACGGAAAAGTGTCCTAAAGGAAAGAAATGCCCTCCCCCTTTCTCATTCCAGATGCCTAATGTGTAAATAGGATGGCAGAAGCTGAATTAGCCATCTCAGACCATGAGGCGATCTTGGGAGAGGAGACCTACGGGATGAAAGGCAGATCTGTTGAGACATCCAGATAGAAGCTAGTATCCCGGGGAACTTCTCTGAGAAATGTCATGGCAGGCCTGTTCTGCTTCTATCCGGACTTCAGCATGAGAAGTAAATAGAGATCAATCATGTTTAAACGACAGTTCCTGAATTCTTCTAAGCCGTTACTATCCTCTGCTTGCATCTGAACCCACAATACACAAATAATCCAGTTTTGTGAGGGAAAGCTGATAATTCGATTTCAATAAATTTGCTACAGACCTTTAATCAAAAGTCATTACAAGAATTTGAAAGACATTCCAACAGAAATGAGATGGCTGTCAGAGAATACAATCATCAGCTTAAAAGAGGTGATAAATTTTTAATTCCTTGAGGCTTTTGAAAGTGCTTAGATATTATTCCGTTAGATATTACTCAGATGAGCTGAGCAATAGTTAACTTGACATCGGAAGATCCTTTCCAGGCTTGTTATTGGAATATTCTGTTGCGTTTGTTTTTCCAGGGTTGGCATCAAGACTATGATACTAGAGGGGCACCTCAGTGGCGCAGTCAGTGAAGCGTCCGACTTCGACTCAGGTCACGATCTCACCACTCATGAGTTCGAGCCCCGCGTCGGGCTCTGTGCTGACAGCTCGGAGCCTGGAGCCCATTTCAGATTCAGTCTCTGTCCCTCCCCTGCTCTCATCTGTCTGTCTGTCTGTCTCTCTCTCTCTCTAAAATAAATAAAACATTAAAAAAAAAACCATGATACTAGAAACATGTTAGTTCCTAATATGGCGTGACAGTGTGCCAAACAGTGCCTAATGCTTCTAAAGTTAGTAGGAGCCTTCATTTCCACAATTACTGCCTTCTCTTGAAGAGAAAAATAAAATCTGAGAAACCCTAGTTCTGAGGAGATTCAAGGCACCTTACAAAACATTACAAACATTCTTGCCACTTCTAGGTGATCTAGAAAAAGACTCACTATTTCTCTGAATGTGCTGAAAGAAAATCTTCTAAAAACTAGAAGCAACTCCTGCAAATGAGGTTGACATTCATATATCACTTTTTAAAAATGATGGAACCATCTGGCAACAAGGTGATTCATTATCACAGTTTGCTCTCAAGAAATAACAGGCAACCACTCCAAATAAGCTATTTTTCATTCCTAGTGACAGCACTGTGAGGAGTTATACTCTTAATGTTTTGTATGAAGAGACTTCCAGAACCTCCACCATTACACATGTTTCCCTCCCCTTTCCCATTACGTGATTTTCCTCATCTCTGCCTAGTTTAAAGTGAGTTCGTTCCTCTTCCAAGCAATCCTACTTATTCTCTGAAAGAGAGCTTATTTTTTTTTCCAAATTGCCAGTGGTGGTCCATTAATTAATCACGATATCAATTTAGTAATTTGCAACAAGCATTTTTTCAAAAGAACTAAAATAGAATAGATAAAAGAGAAAGTCCTTGAGTACATTGCACGTTATAAGGGGAAGTCTTCTTTTCTGAAAGGTTTGTTACAGCTATGTGTTTTCTAGATCGCAATCAAAATGCATGTTATATGGGTTATTTATTATGGGTCATAACCAAGGAAGTTTGAACAGACTGCCCTGGAAACAGTTGCCCTCATTATCGCACCTGACCTTTCTCAGCTCAGAAATATTTTTTCTTTGCCTCAACATTCTGCTTAAATTACACTTCTAAGAATCATTTGTTCCCCAATGAGAATAGCCTTCCTTTGGTACCATGTTGTCATGTGTCTTACAAGTGCAGCACTCCGGGAAGTCCAATCAGTGAAGCAAAATCCGAAGCTGCTGGATCTCTCTGTTTTTCTTACGTTTGGCTTTAGGAGTAGATGATGAGCTTTGAGGCCTCTTTCCACAGTAAGACTAGATATTCCTTTTCTCTTAGTCCTCAGAGACAAGTAGGGGAATAATCAGCTTCTGAAGGCACTTTATAGATGAATTAGTCAATGTTAAGTCTTTCCATTCTCTTAATAGTCATCTAGGTATCTTTTTTTTTTTTTTAATTTTTTTTTCAATGTTTATTTATTTTTGGGACAGAGAGAGACAGAGCATGAACGGGGGAGGGGCAGAGAGAGAGGGAGACACAGAATCGGAAACTGGCTCCAGGCTCTGAGCCATCAGCCCAGAGCCTGACGCGGGGCTCGAACTCCTGGACCGCGAGATCGTGACCTGGCTGAAGTCGGACGCTTAACCGACTGCGCCACCCAGGCGCCCCTAGGTATCTTTACTGTTGCTGTTGCTGTTTTTTTTTTAAGCCATTTCTCCCAGCCTTTGTCTTTCTGTACTGGAGTCCTGTGTTCTCTCCCGCACCACCATTAATCCATGTGTCACCTTTCCACTCATTCTCCAGACCCCACCCACAATTTCCTAAGTTTGGATGCTCATGATTCCTAAGAGCACACAATTTCCTAAGTTTGGATGCTCATGATTTTCTACAAAGGCAGGAAAATTTCTTCTTAAAACTTCCTAACGAAACCCAAACTTTTCGTGATTTTTTTTGTAAGTACTGCCTGGAACATTACAGGCTACAAAACTCCTTATCTAGGCCTTTACTGTATTCTTTACTGTATTTGATTGCTTAAAGCCAATTACTTAAAAATTATAATTTGAATTATTTTACTTGGGGTACTCCAGTGGAACTTATCTATACTGAAGCTCATCCATTGATTTTAAGATCATATTTAAACATGTTAGGTGTAACTGGTCCCATCAGGATCAGTAAGCCAAGAATCTATTTAACCTTACCACTTGTTGTATGATCTTACTCTAAATGTCATATATAATTGAAACAATAGTAAGCATCCTTATGATAAATTTTTGAAAGTTCAAATAAGTGATATTTACTTATTTCCTTTGTCCACAAACCTATTTACAGCTCAACTAGGTGATTTAGTTATGGCTTCCTGTTCTCAAGGACCATTTAATTTGAAGAGCGTGAACTTAACCGGACTCAGCAAACTCTCAATCCACATGGTCAATACCTTTGGCATACTATATGTGATTGCAGATAAGTGTTTGAAATATGGTTAAGCTATATTATGTATTTTTTTTAATTTTTTTTTAACGTTTATTTATTTTTGAGACAGAGAGAGACAGAGCATGAACAGGGGAGGGTCAGAGAGAGAGGGAGACGCAGAATCGGAAATAGGCTCCAGGCTCTGAGCTGTCAGCACAGAGCCCGACGCGGGGCTCGAACTCACGGACCGTGAGATCATGACCTGAGCCGAAGTCGGACGTTTAACCGACTGAGCCACCCAGGAGCCCTATATTATGTATTTTTAGATCCTTTGTGATTTATTTTTGACCATCCTTTCTGAGCTGCAAAGAAGCAAAGTCTTTCTGGTTTGGCATGGAGGCCAGAAGAGCAGTCTCCCTCGCCAGGTAAGAGATAGAAATGAAACTAGGTCACTGGTGTTAAACCAAGAGGTCTATGTTAAGAGATTTAGTACCAAAATGTGAAAAAAGAATTTCTAAAAAGGGAGGAAATAACCATTATTGCAGTTCAGTGAAAAACAACTCTCAGTTTTCTGTCACCAAAGAGTCTTGCCTCTCTTTAATCAAAAAGTTTCGAATGCCCAATTATTTTAGATATAAAAATAAAAGAAATATAATTGAAGTAAATTTCATATTACGTTATTGTGGTATGCTTCCGTAGTGATTTTATATATTTTGTGCTCTTTGGGCATTTTGAAATTATATCTGAATGGAACAATGGAAATATCTGTAATATAAATCTATTGATTATCAGTAATTTTGGCAAATGAAGGAACTAGGGACAGTGACTTATTACATTCAAAAATGAATGGACAAAAAATACATGTGTTCTAGAGACTCCTGATAATGGTAGGCAAATGTTCATCCCTTGTGCCCTGAGTGGCTGGCTCATTGGTCCCCCTTTCTGCAGAGAGAAAGCAATGAGACCACTGAAGGAAAGCATGGAACATCATGGATTTTGGTGCCATAACGGTACTGTGCTCCTGGGCATCATCAATCTTTGTGACAAACCCAGGAAACAGGCTCCATGATCTCTAAAGAACTAACTCAAGTAGCTTTTTGGACCACATCCAACTAGCTAAAGCTCAACCCAGATAAAACAAAAATGAATCTAACTAAAAAGAGAAATTGGCAATCTGACAAGAAATCCAATATCAACTCTTTTTAAGGGCCAACATTGTCAGGCCGATGAGTAATTTTGTGGTAAATTGCTATTTTCAGAACCCCAAAGGAATGCATTGGTGAAAAATGCATTCTTTCACCTCTAACTCATCAGGAAACCAAGAGCCAGACATGAAATGTAATTCTAGAAGGTATTGTCTCGAATTTACTCAATATGCAGTCTGACTAGCTTAAAGTGGAAACATACAGGTAACAGACATGTTATCACCAAGTAGAACCCCATAAAGCACTCAACTTGGTCTGTGTAGAGAGCAATCAAGGGCAACCTCACAGTGAAATAAACACTGAACCAAGGGTCAAAAGTCCAGGCTTTGTCACTAAACTAACTGTGTGAATTCATACTCACCTCTTCTACTCCTCTTTTCTCTTCCATTTGAAATAGTTCACATATACCAAAAATTATAGACAGACTACATGTATTTGTACCTAGGTTCATCAGATCTTAACATTTGAACGTATGTCTTTCAGATTGTTTTTAAAAATATAAAACATCACGGACTGTTGAAGTCCTCTGAATTTTTCACTCTCCCCCCACCCCCGTCTCATTCTCTCCAGCCCCACAAGTGTAAATGCTGTTCCGATTTCTGCTATCAAATATTCCCATGCCTGTTATTAAACTGTGACATCAGAGGTGCAGATCCATGCACACTACTGAGTATTGTGTTGTGTGTTTGTAAATTTTGTATAGGTGATATTTTGTGCACATGAAAGTCGACTCATGAATGCAAGGGTGAAGAGCAGGAGCCCTGAAGCCTCACTGTCCGGGTTCAAAGAGCAGTTATACCACTTCCTTCCTGTGGGCCTTGGGCAAATTACTTACACTCTCTGTGCCTCCCTTTCCTCATCTTTCAAACAGAACACATAGTGGAACCTAACTTACAAGCTATCACGAAGATTAAATGCACTGAAATCTAGAAAGTACTTGAACAGTGCCAGCACAAACTAAACACTAGGTTAAGTGTTGGTATCTGTTACTATTCAACATGTTGTATGGTATTCCATTATGGGGCTATATTCCAATTCATGTATCTGGCTTCCTTTTGATGGACATTTAGGTTGTTTCCAACCTTTAACTATTATAAGCATTCTTTGACATGTCTTATGGTGCATACGTGGCCAATTTTCTGTAGTGACTATACCTAACAATGAAATTGCTGGCTTTTAGATCAGCCTGACCCTGGCTTTAGAAGATATTAGCACATGGCTCTCCAACATAAGGTAAAAATTCCCACTGCGACTCCAAGTTCCTGACACTCTATACCCTCACCAACTGTAGTGTTGCCTCATCATCATTTCTGTACTTGTAAAACGAGGAGGGGTGAATTAGACGATCTCTGGAACCTTTTTGCATTTTCTATGTGCTCCAATTTCCTTTCCGTGAATTTCCTGCTTTCTTCCTTCACCTAGAGATAAACTAGTCCAGGGAATAGCAACCTTTTCTTTTGAGTCTATAGGCCTGTTGTTTGGTATTTTATATTCTGAACGGTCTATAAACAAAGGCATCCCATAATACAATTTCTGTAGTCATAAGGTAGAATATTAACCACATTGACAGTGTTTTAGCCAGGCATACTTCCAACACTGTTAAAACATATCAATAGTTTCCGAACTTTTTAAAGCAATGGATATTTTTTAATAAAAATATAAAGTGAATTTCAATATAAATGCTGCTCGCTCCTTTTTTGTGTGTGCTTACCTCTAATACATAGCTCACAGATTGGTAAAAAGCTTCTTGTAATGTAATTGTCATTATTGCATTGGTGAGCTTTCCGAAATTAAGAAATACTAAAATGCTTCAATTTATCTTGTCGCTGTATCCATTAAATTTGCATATTAAATTTTATTTGATCACGCTTTAATTTTAGACTGGCATATAGTTTGCTATGCTAAAATCTTCTGGAAATATTCATATTAGGAAAAAAAATGCCCATTATTGCCAAAGAGCTCTGATTTTACTACCTATAATTTCTGTGAAGAAAAATGTAGTTTCAGGCTTTGGAGGTTGTGATTGTAGACCAACATTGCCACCTAATGGTAAGAAGTTTAACTATATCATATTTCAAGTTGGAAAAGTTGGCGTTTTTTAAAGATATATGCAAAACTCTGAAGTAATCTATTCCTATGGAAACATTACATTATACTAGAGTTGGGCAGGAAATGCAGAGTAAACACTCATCAGACACACTGGCAAGACTAGCTGATTGGGCTTCTGCTCCCTCCTTGATCTGCCATCTATGAGTTCTAGAATTCTCTCTCATGTGCTCTCAGATTAGTTACTAAACAACTTCAAATTTCAACCACTTCTCCCTTGTCCTTATCTAGACCCTGTCCTAGTCTTAATATGTTAAGACAGGCAAGTGGAGTCTGGAATCAATCTAGAATAAGGGTGGTTTCTTGTATTAGCAAAAGGTGAGGTCCTGCTTTGGCATCTATCTGTACCCAGGTCAGCATCCTTACCATGAGTCTCCCAAAGCCACATATTTCCTGTCTTTTTAAAAGATTTCTGTATGAAGCCAGAATCCAGTTGTGAACCTCTGCACTGCACTCCAGGTGTCTAAAGTGGAACTTTGCCACTACCTGTCAGAGCCTCCACCTGGAAGAGTCATGGAAAAGGAATTGGCTTAGCCCTCCTGACTCAAGTCTTTGTACCAAGAATCTGCCACCTGTCCAATAGAAGCATCAGAAAGACTTACAGAGCTTTGGGTCTGAAGTCATCAAATCAGAATGGATGTCTCTAGCCCAGATCAGACTCGATGTACCCACCCTCCTGGATGCTGTGACTGGAGCTGCTTCTCCTTGGGAACCAGACCCTGAGCCATATATATATATATTTTTTTAATCTTTATTTTTGAGAGAGCGAGAGAGAGACAGAGTGTGAGTGGTGGGGGAACAGAGAGAGGGAGACACAGAATCCGAAGCAGGCTCCAGGCTCTGAGCTGTCAGCACAGAGCCCGATGCAGGGCTCAAACTCACAAACCGTGAGATCATGACCTGAGCTGAAGTCGGATGCTTAACCGACTGAGCCTCCCAAGCACCCCAGCCCTGAGTCATCTTATCTTACTAAATCAAGTCTCTTTGCAATGCCTTAGAGGTTTTTATAACAGGCACCAAGGAGCACAAAGAATAAAATGTGTGTGAAGGAGAAGGAGTATTAAAAATAAGGAAAAAGAGAGAGTAAAAAGAGTACTTGTCTCAGTCAGAAACCATATTACATTTTAATTACAACCCACCCACTCCAGAACCAGCCACTTCCTCTGTAGTGAAGAAACACTTGGTGGGTGATATTGAACAAATAACATGTAAAATGGCAACATAAGACTGCAAATACCATGCCTAGTTTAATGAATACCCTTTTTGGTAGAACAGAATAAACTCTACCATAGACATACACTGATCAAGGTCCATATAAGTATTTGAAATGTCAAATTAACAAGATGTCATGTCAAGCCATATTATTATAGGCAGAGATAGAAATTTTATATCAATTCCAGAGATCTGTGTTAAGAAGAACTTTTGAACCACTTGGGTTAAGCAATAGAGAGCTGTATGACTGATTAGCAATGTCTTCCACAACCACACACTTCTCATACAGTTCCCTCTTCTGAAATTTCTAAAACAATCCCATTAACTCCTTCCTGGTTGTCTAATTAGGTGCTTCTCAAGCTTTTTTTTTTTTTTTTCAACGTTTATTTATTTTTGGGACAGAGAGAGACAGAGCATGAACGGGTGAGGGGCAGAAAGAGAGGGAGACACAGAATCGGAAACAGGCTCCAGGCTCCGAACCATCAGCCCAGAGCCCAGCGCGGGGCTCGAACTCACGGACCGCGAGATCATGACCTGGCTGAAGTCGGACGCTTAACCGACTGCGCCACCCAGGCGCCCCTCAAGCTTTAATGTAGGTATGAATCACCCAAGGGTCTTGCTAAAAAGTAGATTCTAATCCAGTAGGTCTAGGGTAGGGCCTGAGATTCTGAATTTCTAAGAAGCTGCCATTGACCTTTCAGATCTCCTAACATTACAACAATTTCCTTTGTTAATCACCCAGCAATAGAATTATTTTTATCCCTTTTTTATTGCTGGCCAGTCAGATAAGGAAGATAGTAGTCATTGCTGTCAGGCCTTAAGAATCAGAGAAATTTTGGGGCGCCTGGGTTGCTCAGTCGGTTGAGCGTCCGATTTCGGCTCAGGTCATGATCTCATGGCTCTGAGTTCGAGCACTGTGTCGGGCTTGAGCCTGGAGCCTGCTTCGGATTCTGTGTCTCCCTCTCTCTCTGCCCCTCCCCCATTCATGCTCTGTCTCTCACTCTCTCTCTCTCTCAAAAGTAAACATTCAAAAAAAATTTTTTAATTAAAAAAAAAGAATCAGAGAAATTTTAAAAAATTTATTATAAAAGATTCCTACATTTTATGATTTTAATGTTACATATTTATATATAAGCATATATATGTGAAGTCTAATTTGTCATGTTTTTATCGTAAGAAGTTTCTCTTAACTACGCTTCCCAAGTCCAAAAGTACAATTATTACTACCCTTAAAATGACTCTGAAGGTCTGTAAGATCCTAAACTCCCTACTAAATGATCCTTAAAATGACTCTGATGCTCTATAAGATCCTAAACTCCCTACTAAATGATCAGATAAAGAGTATTCATTTTAGGATTTATTTTACTTTACTGCCTTGTAATTCTTTTCAAAATGGTACCCTGAACATGATGTACATGGTAATTCCCAGATGCTCCTCAGTGATCCAAAAATGCCTGAAAGTGAAGGATACTTATTCACTTTTATAAAGCATATTACACAAAAGGAACATACATGAAAAAGATCAGAAGATATAGAGACTGACAATCATTCTATATCTTTGCACACTATCCATTCTGAAAAATCCTAAGTACGATGATTCTTTAATCACAGTACCTCGCAAGTGAGTATGTGGGCCTTGTGCCCTGCACCAAAGCACATTTTCCTTATGGAAAAATCCCCCAGCTGAATCTTCCTCTTCTTCCAAATTAGGGTGGCCTAATAACATCACCAAAAGGATCATGAGGCATGTCCTTGTTAACAACCAGGTTTTCAGTCCTGGGTGGAGTCCATGGGCCCACTTTCAACTCCAGATCCTTCAAGAGCTGAAAATTCTGTGTCAATAAGTGGTTTCAGAAATCGCTCGACCTTAGTGAGTCTTTGCTTCAGTTTCTGCTGCATTGACTCATACTCCGCCAGGATCCGAGCAAACCTCGTTTGCAAGAGGTCTACGGACCCCTCCATTCGGGTGACCTTCTCCTCAAGATCCTTAGGATCACTTCCAGCATTTGCGACATTTATATCCAGCAGGCCATCTTTCATCAGGATTTGCCTTCCTTTCTCTTCTAACATAGTTTTGGCATCTGGGTACTCAGTCAGAGCTTCCATGAGGTCATCTTTTGAGAGACAGAAGAGATCTGAGTAGCCAATGCTTTTAATATTGGCTGTTCTTCGATTGCCAGCTTTGCTACCTTTAATGTTAAGGATACTGATCTCACCAAAGTAGCTACCATCACTCAATACCACAAACTGAGTGATTCCATCATCTGCCACCACAGCCAGTTTCCCCTCCTTGATGATGTACATCTCTCGCCCGATATCCCCTTTCTTGCAAATGTAATCTCCAGGACTGTAGACTTGGGGCTGTAATTTCAAGACCAACTCCACCAAGAGACCAGCTTCACAGTCCGCAAAAATACGCACTTTTTTTAATGTGTCTAAGTGAACGTTGATGGCGATCTCTGCTCTCAGCTTATCAGGTAGATACTTCAAGACTTCTCTCTCATCAACCGTTTTTTGGTTGGTCCACAGATAGTCGAACCATTTAATAACTCTCTTTTCCATATCTTTGCTTACATTTCGAAAATGCATATATTGCTTGATTGCATCAATTCTTGCTTGAAATTCTGCTCTGGCAGCATTCATGTTGGAAATCATAGAACCTATGTTACCAACGATGGTAGCAAAAATTAACACTCCGATTAAGAAATCAACCACCACAAAGACAAACTCAGAATCCCTCACAGGAGGTGGTGTTTCACCAATTGTGGTCAAAGTCAGTGTAGACCAGTAAAGGCTGTACACATATTTTCTAGCCAAACGGCCAAATTCAGGATCATTAACATCAGGATACACCCATGTGTCATTTCCAAATCCAATAGCTTTGGAAATAGAGAAGTACACACATGCATTCCAGTGGATAATGATGACAATATACATAACAAGATTAGAAATCCTGAAGATGTTTGGGTAGTTTGTTCTCGTTTCTGTTCTCTGGAAGAATTCAAACATCCTAGAGATCCTTAACAGTCTGTTCAATCTAATTTCTGGATAGTTCCACCCTAGCTTAAAATACAGCAGATCAGTTGGTATCAGTGATATAAAATCAAGTTTAAATTGCAAGTTTGATTTATATTTCTCTATGAGTTTAACCTCTTCCTTTACCAGCAGTCCTTGTTCCAAGTAACCTAAAATAGAAAAAAAAATTTTTTTAATGTTTTTCACTTTTATGCCATTAGGAATTTTTTCTAAAATAACCCTCAGTGAACTTCACTGAGTGCAAAACAAGACTTCATTTCCAGTAAAAATGCTTTTAGCAATGCAATCAGATATGACTACCAATCAACATATGGCTACGGAAAATATTATTTTGCAGAAATAAAAAATAAAACTTTGTAAGTGCAAAGTGAGAGATTCCATACAATGTATATCTGCAATTCTCTCTAGATCCAGCCTGTCTATGCACGTAAAGCCAAGAACAGTGTTCTTGGGAAGTTTTCTAAAACACCCCAGCTCTTGTGCCTACAGCCATACACCACTCTCTTCCCAGAATCCTAGCCCCACCTTTGAAATTTGGGTACCTGCCTTACTGTGTATTATGTGTATTCTTGCTTGTGCCACCAATGTGAAGAATAAATGTCTTTCGAAGATTCATTTTCTCTAGCCCTCTTATCCCTCAGGCTTCCTTACACATCTGGGATCTTCCCTTCTCTGATGTTAACACAGTAGGCCGTGACTTTTAGCATTCTGATACATTTTATCAAGGAAAGAATTTGTTCCCCTTTCTATACTGGCCACCAGAGCTGTGACTAGGACAGAATAACAGGAACATTGCTCCAGCACACTGGGATTTACAACACGTCCCTATTTTACATAATGATTCTTAAATGCTATTCTCTGTACAGTGGTTCCCTTTGAATGTAGACAGCAGTGTAGAAACAGTAAGCTTATACCTATTTAAAAAGCATATTTAAGTGGGAAGCTATCAGATCCTGCTCCCTGGTCAGTAATGCCTCACCATGACCACAAAGTTGAGTTAAGGATGTGTGTACTGTTAGAAAGAGAAATCAAGAAACTGATCCCATTCAGAATTGCACCAAGAACCATAAAATACCTAGGAATAAACCTAACCAAAGATGTAAAATATCTGTATGCTGAAAACTATAGAAAGCTTATGAAGGAAATTGAAGAAGACACAAAGAAATGGAAAAGCATTCCATGCTCATATATTGGAAGAATAAATATTGTTAAAATGTCAATACTACCCAAAGCTATCTACACATTCAATGCAATCCCAATCAAAATTGCACAAGCATTCTTCTCAAAGCTAGAACAAGCAATCCTAAAATTTGTATGGAACCACAAAAGGCCCCCGAATAGCCAAAATAATGTTGAAAAAGAAAACCAAAGTGGGAGGCATCACAATCCCAGACTTTAGCCTCTACTACAAAGCTGTAATCATCAAGATAGTACAGTATTGGCACAAAAACAGACCAATGGAATAGAATAGAGAACCCAGAGTTGGACCCACAAACATACGGCCAAATAAGCTTTGACAAAGCAGGAAAGAGTACCCAATGGAAAAAAAGACAGTCCCTTTAGCAAATGGTGCTGTGAGAACTGGACAGCAACAAGCAGAAGAATGAAACTAGACCACTTTCTTACACCACACACAAAAATAAACTCAAAATGGATGAAAGACCTAAATGTGAGACAGGTAACCATCAAAACCCTAGATGAGAAAGCAGGAAAAAACCTCTTTGACCTCAGCTGCAGCAATTTCTTGCTCGACACATCTCCAAAGGCAAGGGAATTAAAAGCAAAGATGAACTATTGGGACCTCATCAAGATAAAAGCTTCTACACTGCAAAGGAAACAATCAACAAAACTAAAAGGCAACCAATAGAATGGGAAAAGATATTTGCAAATGACACATCGGATGAAGGGTTAGTATCCAAAATCTATAAAGAACTTACCAAACTCAACACCTGAAAAACAAATAATCCAGTGAAGAAATGGGCAAAAGGCATGAATAGACACTTTTCCAAAGAAGACATCCAGATGGCCAAGAGACACATGAAAATATGCTCAACATCACTCATCATCAGGGAAATACAAATCAAAACCACACTGAGATACCACCTCACCACAGAGTGGCTAAAATGAACAAATCAGGAAACTATAGATGCTGGTGAGGATGTGGAGAAACGGGAACCCTCCTGCATTGCTGGTGGGAATGCAAACTGGTGCAGCCACTCTGGAAAACAGTGTGGAGTTTCCTCAAAAAATTAAAAATAGAACTACCCAGTGACCCAGCAATAGCACTACTAGGAATTTACCCAATGGGAATTTACCCATACAGGAGTGCTGATGCATAGGGGCACTTGCACCCCAATGTTTATAGCAGCACTTTCAACATTAGCCAAATTATGGATAAAACCTAAATGTCCATCAACTGATGAATGGATAAAGAAGATGTGGTTTATATATACAATGGAATAGTACTTGGCAATGAGAAAAAATGAAATCATGCCATTAGCAACGTGGATGGAATTGGAAGGTGTTATGCTGAGTGAAATAAGTCACTCAGACAAAGACAGATGTCATATGTTTTCACTCATATGTGGATCTTGAGAAACTTAACAGAAGACCATGGGGGAAGGGGAGGGGGAAAATTAGTTACAAACAGAGAGGGAGGGAAGCAAAGCATAAGAGACTATTAAATACAGAGAACAAACTGAGGGTTGATGGGGGGGGAGAGGGGAAAATGGGTAATGGTCATTGAGGAGGTCACTTGTTGGGATGACCACTGGGTATTGTATATAAGCAATGAACCACAGGACTCTACCCCAAAAACCAAGAGCACACTTTACACACTGCATGTTAGCCAATATGACAATAAATTATATTTAAAAAAAAAAAGGATGGGGGGAAAGATGGCAGCGTAGGAGGACTCTGGGCTCACCGCGTCCTGCTGACCACTCAGATTCCACCTACACCTGCCTAAATAACCCAGAAAACCACCAGAAGTCTAGCAGAACGGAGTCTCCGGAGCCAAGCGCAGATGAGAGGCCCACGGAAGAGGGTAGGAAGGGTGGAGAGGCGGTGCACGCTACACGGACTGGTGGGAGGGAGCCCGGCGGAGGGCCAGCCTGCCGGCCAAGCAGAGTCCCCAAGTCTGGCTTGCAAAAGCAGAGGTGCCGGACGGAGTGTGTTCGGACAGCAAGCGGGACTTAACATCTGGAAGGTTATAAGTTAACAGCTTTGCTCAGAGAGTGGGAGGGCGGGAGGACAACGGGAGGGAGAGTTGTTGAGCCCCGGATGACAGAACGCAGCTTGGCGGGGAACAAAGGCGCTCGCCAGTGCCATCTCCCTCGCCCATCCCCCAGCCAAAATCCCAAAGGGAACTGGTTCCTGCCAGGGAACTTGCTTGCACCGTGCAAACACCCAATGTGGTGCTTCTGCGGATCCATCTCTCCAGCGGGTCTGACTCCCTCCCGGTGCCACAGGGCCCCTCCCGAAGCAGATCTCCAAAGGAAAAGCGAGCTAAGGCTGCCCCTCCTGCCCCCGTGCACCTTGCCTACCCACCCCAGCTAATATGCCAGATCCCCAGCACCATAAGCCTGGCAGTGTACAAGTAGCCCAGACGGGCCACGCCACCCCACAGTGAATCCCGCCCCTAGGAGAGGGGAAGAGAAGGCAACACCAGTCTGACTGTGGCCCCAGCAGTGGGCTGGGGGCAGACATCAGGTCTGACTGCGGCCCCGCCCACCAACACAAGTTATCCAAGACAACACAGGGGAAGTGCCCCGCAGTCCCGCACCACTCCAGGGACAATCCAAAATGATGAAATGGAAGAATTCCCCTCAAAAAAACCTCCAGGAAATAACGACAGCTAACGAACTGATCAAAAACGATTTAAACTATATAACAGAAACTGAATTTAGAATAATAGTCATAAAATTAATCGCTGGGCTTGAAAACAGTATAAAGGACAGCAGAGAATCTCTTGCTACAGAGATCAAGGGTCTAAGGAACAGCCAGGAGGAGCTAAAAAATGCTATTAATGAACTGCAAAATAAAATGGAGACAACCACGGCTCGGATTGAAGAGACAGAGGAGAGAATAGGTGAACTAGAAGATAAATTATAGAAAAAGAAGAAGCTGAGAAAAAGAGAGATAAAAAAATCCAGGAGTATAAGGGGAAAATTAGAGAACTAAGTGATGCACTAAAGAGAAATAATCTACGCATAATTGGTATTCCAGAGGAGGAAGAGAGAGGGAGAGGTGCTGAAGGGGTACTTGAAGAAATCATAGCTGAGAACTTCCCTGAGCTGGGGAAGGAAAAAGGCATTGAAATCCAAGAGGCACAGAGAACTCCCTTCAGACGTAACTTGAATCGATCTTCTGCACGACATATCATAGTGAAACTGGCAAAATTCAAGGATAAAGAGAAAATTCTGAAAGCAGCTAGAGATAAACGTGCTCTAACATATAAAGGGAGACCTATAAGACTCGTGACTGATCTCTCTACTGAAACCTGGCAGGCCAGAAAGGAATGGCAGGAAATCTTCAATGTGAGGAACAGAAAAAAATATGCAGCCAAGAATCCTTTATCCAGCAAGTCTGTCATTTAGAATAGAAGGAGAGATAAAGGCCTTCCCAAACAAACAAAAACTGAAGGAATTCTTCACCACTAAAACAGCCCTACAAGAGATCCTAAGGGGGATCCTGTGAGACAAAATATCAGAGACATCACTACAAGCATGAAACCTACGGACATCACAATGACTCTAAACCCATATCTTTCTATAATAATATTGAATGTAAATGGACTAAATGCACCAACCAAAAGACACAGGGTATCAGAATGGATAAAAAAACAAGACCCATCTATTTGCTGTCTACAAGAGACTCATTTTAGACCTGAGGACACCTTCAGATTGAGAGTGAGGGGATGGAGAACTATTTATCATGCCACTGGAAGTCAGAAGAAAGCTGGAATAGCCATACTTCTATCAGACAAACTAGACTTTAAATTAAAGGCTGTAACAAGAGATGAAGGGCATTATATAATAATCACAGGGTCTATCCATCAGGAAGAGCTAACAATTATAAATGTCTATGTGCTGAATACAGGAGCCCCCAAATATATAAAACAATTACTCACAAACATAAGCAACCTTATTGATAAGAATGTGGTAATTGCAGGCGACTTTAACACTCCACTTACAGAAATGGATAGATCATCTAGACACACGGTCAATAAAGAAACAAGGGCCCTGAATGATACATTGGATCAGATGGACTTGACAGATATATTTAGAACTCTGCATCCCAAAGCAACAGAATATACTTTCTTCTTGAGTGCACATGGAACATTCTCCAAGATAGATCACACACTGGGTCACAAAACAGCCCTTCAAAAGTATACAAGAATTGAAATCATACCATGCATACTTTCAGACCACAATGCTATGAAGCTTGAAATCAGCCACAGGAAAAAGTCTGGAAAACCTCCAAAAGCATGAAGGTTAAAGAACACCCTACTAAAGAATGAGTGGGTCAACCAGGCAATTAGAGAAGAAATTAAAAAATATATGGAAACAAATGAAAATGAAAATACAACAATCCAAACACTTTGGGATGCAGCGAAGGCAGTCCTGAGAGGAAAATACATTGCAATCCAGGCCTATCTCAAGAAACAAGAAAAATCCCAAATACAAAATCTAACAGCACACCTAAAGGAAATAGAAGCAGAACAGCAAAGACAGCCTAAACCCAGCAGAAGAAGAGAAATAATAAAGATCAGAGCAGAAATAAACAATATAGAATCTAAAAAAACTGTAGAGCAGATCAACGAAACCAAGAGTTGGTGTTTTGAAAAAATAAACAAAATTGGTAAACCTCTAGCCAGGCTTCTCAAAAAGAAAAGGGAGATGACCCAAATAGATAAAATCATGAATGAAAATGGAATTATTAAAACCAATCCCTCAGAAATACAAGCAATTATCAGGGAATAATATGAAAAATTATATGCCAACAAACTGGACAACCTGGAAGAAATGGACAAATTCCTAAACACCCACACACTTCCAAAGGTCAATCAGGAGGAAATAGAAAGCTTGAACAGACCCATAACCAGTGAAGAAATTGAATCAGTCATCAAAAATCTCCCAACAAATAAGAGTCCAGGACCAGATGGCTTCCCAGGGGAGTTCTACCAGACGTTTAAAGCAGAGATAATACCTATCCTTCTCAAGCTATTCCAAGAAATAGAAAGGGAAGGAAAACTTCCAGACTCATTCTATGATGCCAGTATTACTTTGATTCCTAAACCAGACAGAGACCCAGTAGAAAAAGAGAACTACAGGCCAATATCCCTGATGAATATGGATGCAAAAATTCTCAATAAGATACTAGCAAATCGAATTCAACAGCATATAAAAAGAATTATTCACCATGATCAAGTGGGATTCATTCCTGGGATGCAGGGCTGGTTCAACATTCACAAATCAATCAACGTGATACATCACATTAATAAAAGAAAAGATAAAAACCATATGATCCTGTCAATCGATGCAGAAAAGGTCTTTGACAACATTCAGCAACCTTTCTTAGTAAAAACCCTAGAGAAAGTCGGGATAGAAGGAACATACTTAAAGATCATAAAAGCCATTTATGAAAAGCCCACAGCTAACATCATACTCAATGGGGAAAAAATGAGAGCTTTTTCCTTGAGATCAGGAACACAACAGGGATGTCCACTCTCACCGCTGTTGTTTAACATAGTGTTGGAAGTTCTAGCATCAGCAATCAGACAACAAAAGGAAATCAAAGGCATCAAAAGTGGCAAAGATGAAGTTAAGCTTTCACTTTTTGCAGATGACATGATATTATACGTGGAAAACCTGATAGACTCCACCAAAAGTCTGCTAGAACTGGTACATGAATTTAGCAAAGTTGCAGGATACAAAATCAATGTACAGAAATCAGTTGTATTCTTATACTCTAATAATGAAGCAACAGAAAGATAAATAAAGAAACTGATCCCATTCACAATTGCACCAAGAACCATAAAATACCTAGGAATGAATCTAACCAAAGATGTAAAAGATCTGTATGCTGAAAACTATAGAAAGCTTATGAAGGAAATTGAAGAAGATATAAAGAAATGGAAAAACATTCCATGCTCATGGATTGGAAGAATAAATATTGTTAAAATGTCAATACTACCCAAAGCTATCTACACATTCAATGCAATCCCAATCAAAATTGCACCAGCATTCTTCTCGAAACTGGAACAAGCAATCCTAAAATTCATATGGAACCACAAAAGGCCCCAAATAGCCAAAGTAACTTTGAAGAAGACCAAAGCAGGAGGCATCACAATCCCAGACTTCAGCCTCTACTACAAAGCTGTAATCATCAAGACAGCATGGTATTGGCACAAAAACAGACACACAGACCAATGGAATAGAATAGAAACCCCAGAACTAGACCCACAAATGTATGGCCAACCAATCTTTGACAAAACAGGAAAGAACATCCAATGGAAAAAAGACAGTCTCTAACAAATGGTGCTGGGAGAACTGGACAGCTACATGCAGAAGATTGAAACTAGACCACTTTCTCATACCATTCACAAAAAATAAACTCAAAATGGATAAAGGACCTGAATGTGAGACAGGAAACCATCAAAACCCTAGAGGAGAAAGCAGGAAAAGACCTCTCTGACCTCAGCTGCAGCAATTTCTTACTTGACACATCCCCAAAGGCAAGGGGATTAAAAGCAAAAATGAACTACTGGGACCTCATCAAGATAAAAAGCTTCCGCACAGCAAAGGAAACAACCAACAAAACTAAAAGGAAACCAACGGAATGGGAAAAGATATTTGCAAATGACATATTGGACAAAGGGCTAGTATCCAAAATCTATAAAGAGCTCACCAAACTCCACACCTGAAAAACAAATAACCCAGTGAAGAAATGGGCAGAAAACATGAATAGACACTTCTCTAAAGAAGACATCCGGATGGCCAACAGGCACATGAAAAGATGCTCAACGTCACTCCTCATCAGGGAAATACAAATCAAAACCACACTCAAATATCACCTCACACCAGTCAGAGTGGCCAAAATGAACAAATCAGGAGACTATAGATGCTGGAGAGCATGTGGAGAAATGGGAACCCTCTTGCACTGTTGGTGGGAATGCAAACTGGTGCAGCCACTCTGGAAAACAGTGTGGAGGTTCCTCAAAAAACTGAAAATAGACCTACCCTATGACCCAGCAGTAGCACTGCTAGGAATTTACACAAGGGACACAGGAGTGCTGATGCATAGGGGCACTTGTACCCCAATGTTTATAGCAGCACTTTCAACAATAGCCAAATTATGGAAAGAGCCTAAATGTCCATCAACTGATGAATGGATAAAGAAATTGTGGTTTATATACACAATGGAGTACTACGTGGCAATGAGAAAGAATGAAATATAGCCCTTTGTAGCAACGTGGATGGAACTGGAGAGTGTGATGCTAAGTGAAATAAGTCATACAGAGAAAGACAGATACCATATGTTTTCACTCTTAGGTGGATCCTGAGAAACTTAACAGAAACCCATGGGGGAGGGGAAGAAAAAAAAAGGAGGTTAGAGTGGGAGAGAGCCAAAGCATAAGAGACTCTTAAAAACTGAGAACAGGGGCGCCTGGGTGGCGCAGTCGGTTAAGCGTCCGACTTCAGCCAGGTCACGATCTCGCGGTCCGTGAGTTCGAGCCCCGCGTCAGGCTCTGGGCTGATGGTTCGGAGCCTGGAGCCTGTTTCCGATTCTGTGTCTCCCTCTCTCTCTGCCCCTCCCCTGTTCATGCTCTGTCTCTCTCTGTCCCAAAAATAAAAAAATAAAATAAAAAAAAAAACGTTGAAAAAAAAACTGAGAACAAACTGAGGGTTGATGGGGGGTGGGAGGGAGGGGAGGGTGGGTGAGGGGTATTGAGGAGGGCACCTTTTGCGATGAGCACTGGGGGTTGTATGGAAACCAATTTGACAATAAATTTCACATATTGAAAAAAAATAAAAATAAAATAAAATAAAATAAAATAAAATAAAATAAGGATGTGTGTACTGTTATAAAATGTCTAGTACAGCTATGCCGGATACACTGATTTCTCCCCATGCCTCTTCATGGAATCTCTCTGTGAGGTAGCAATTACCTTTTCACCATAGAGCTGGCACAATATTTCTGTTCTCTCTATTCCTCCCACTGGCATAAAACCCATGAACAAGATAATGGAGGAAAGCCACCAATCCACATTCAAAATGTTGCCAAGTAACCTGAATCTGTTGGAGTAGCCTAAGCTTGTGGGTGAATATATGGTATTCTTGTTTCCAACGGTGCTTTTTCTCCTAAAGTAGATCTGTGAGCTTATTTTGAAGAAGACTTGAATTAAAAAATTTCAAATTTTACTATAGAGCTAAAAGCACAACATTGCAAAATATCCAAAGCTGAACGTATTTACCTGTCCTTGTTCGTACAAACATATCAAGAAGATAGACTATGTCTGATAGGTAATCAAAAATGAGCCAATATTCTAAGTAATCAGACTGAAGTTCATCAAAACATGCTCTGTAAAAGAAAAACATGTAAATAAAATGAACTGGGAGCCAGTTTAAGTAAAAGTCTTCTCTGTATACTTTTTATCGTGGTAAGAGGTATAATGCACTAAGGCTGAGAGGGTCCTTAGAGTTCATTTAATCAACCACAGCTTTTCCGGATCTGAATGGTTTGATTTATTTTTCTCATGCGTCTGAATTCCAACATTCTTTCGATTACACTAGTTCGCTTTGTGGAAACATCAAATAAGAATAAATGGCCTCTTGGGGCGCCTGGGTGGCGCAGTCGGTTAAGCGTCCGACTTCAGCCAGGTCACGATCTCACGGTCCGTGAGTTTGAGCCCCGCGTCAGGCTCTGGGCTGATGGCTCAGAGCCTGGAGCCTGCTTCCGATTCTGTGTCTCCCTCTCTCTGCCCCTCCCCCGTTCATGCTCTGTCTCTCTCTGTCCCAAAAATAAATAAATGTTGAAAAAAAAATTTTTTTAAAAGAATAAATGGCCTCAAGCTAATGTCAAAATATATTGGCTTATACACATTGATAACCAGGTTCTTATTGACTATCTGTACCCAAAATGCTTCCAGGAATTGTGCTTGGTCCTGGGTTGCTGAGATGTTTACTATCTAAAAGACAGAGAACCATAGACATACCTGAGAAACAGATATTGCTCTAAAACAACCTAAATTTTTTTATCTTTTTCCACTCCTGGCAATGTTTTTTTCTTAGGCCACAAAAATAAAGTTTCTCCCAAAATTCTAATAAAACGACTCAGCAATCAAAAGTTTAAAACTATCCCCCCACACTTCACTCCAGTACTGGATTTCCAAGTATACTGGGAACCAATACATCTTCTCCTGATGTCAGGAAAACACATTGAGAATAACATAACCTCTCTTTACAACCTGAGGTGGAGAAAGGATGTATGTCCTGAAGAGCTCTGGACCAAACCATTAAGTCAGTTAACTCAGAAACTAGAAGCAAATTGAGATCCACAAAAATATATAGATACCTTGCAATAATCATAGTCCAGTTGTACATGACAGGTAAGGTGATGCAAAACAGCCAGTTGTAGTATATGTTTCCTGAGGGATCAATAACTGTGACTTCTTTCTTCTCCCTAGCAGCAATTTGAAATGAAGTAGAAGGTACCAAGAAACAAGAAAATTTTTATTTCACATATTAAATATGGTTATGTCCATTATCCACAATTAATGAAACAGAACTAAGCTGGAGAAGCTCACCCTCCAGGGAGAAGATTAGCTTGGCATGAGTGTATTAGACATGAGCAATTGCCTAGTGAGGGCTGGACAGATGGTTAAATTATTAGTCTTACATTAAACCTTACATTAGACTTTTATTAAAGCCCTGTTTTACTGCCATGCTGCAGATACTTCCATCAATTCAGCCACTGAAAAGGAATAATGGCACAGATCATGCCAGATTCTGAATATTCCATAGACTTCTTTGGTAGGTTGTAGGTGGTGAGAGAATGGTGGTGTTACCACTTTTCCTACCAGGTAACAAAATAATCAGGAACTACACTGTGAGAGGGAGCTCTCATCTGTGTGGAAAGAAGACTATAACACAATCTAATAAAAGGCACTTGTTCATAAGCATCTATGAAGGATGAAGAGGCAATAGGAGGTGGAAGGAAGGAAGGAAGGAAGGAAGGAAATATATCGTCAAATGGAAAATTTTTTTTAATTGCCTAGTATCAAGCCTCTATTGGGTTTGGGGAGAGGGGTTGGGTTTTTTTTGTTTTTAAAGATATTATTTTAAAATAATCTCTACACCCAAGTTCAAGCTCCAGTGTGGAGCTTGAACTTAACAACCCGAGAGGAAGAGTCGCCCCCTCTGCTGACTGAGCCAGCCAGGCACCCCAAGCCTATATTGCAAAGGACTTTTTCCTTTGTAAGAACTTCAATGACTTTCTAGCAGGCACAAATAAGTGAATATTATCTGGTAAAGAAAAAGAGTTTTCTTTAAGCTTAGAAAACAATTTCCCCTTTAATAAAAAGTAAAAAGATAGTTTTGAAAATATCATTCGGCCTCACCCTTATGAAATTCTAACCCTCAAATGTTTGCTTACAAAAGATCTTGCAAATGGTTGGAGTTTTAATAAGCATTTGTACTGAGCTCAGAATTTTTTTTTAATGTTTCCTTATTTTTGAGAGAGAGAGACAGAGACAGAGAGAGAAAGAAACACAGAATCAGAAGCAGGGTCCAGGCTCTGAGCTGTCAGCACAGAACCCAATGCGGGGCTGGAACTCAAAGTCTGCGAGATCATGACCCAAGTGCAAGTCAGACCCTTAACTGACTGAGCCACCCAGGCGCCCTGTCCTGCTCTCAGAATTAAGCATGGCTTTTGCAAGGAGACTAGCTTACTTTGGAGTATTTGCCATACAGTATTTATTACTCAAAAATGTTAGTAAAATTATTAAATTTTTATTTCAATTTAAAAAAAATTAATGGTAAGACCCTAGAAACCTAATTCTCTTGAAATCCAAATATCTCCGAATGGTAAATTTATCTTCACCAGGACTTGAGGAAGTCAGTTAACCATAACATTGAAAAGTCTTGATGAGAAAAGTAAGAATAAAACTACCATTGGTCACTTTAAGGAAATAAGAAAAAAAAATTAATTCCCATTAGATAACAGTCTATTCAGTCTTTTACACAAGGTTTCATAATTATAAACCTTTAGGAAATTATCCTTGCATCCAAAATCCATTACAAATTAATTCCTAATTTCAATGCCAGTAAAAACACTTACTCTTCTTTCTTATCTTTGCCTTTCTCCTCTTTCTTTTTCTTCTCTTTTTCCTTTTCTTTCTTCTTTTTCTTCTCTGAGTCCTTTTTATTTACATTTTTATCATCTGACTTGCTGAAAAGTGAGAGATGTAGTCAGTAATAAAATATGAAAATGTTATGGGCCGAAAAATCTGGGATCATTCATGCCAAAGCCTAACTTACCTCTTCTTTTCTTTCTTCTTTTTCTTTTTTTCTTTTGGTTCTCTAAAGAAGAAATAATATCTAAGTCACACAATCAAATTACATCCTGACTTCCATTCTCATTTACTTCCCTCTCTATTGAGCAAGAAATATGAACCTTGTCTTCAGAGACCTGCCCACGTGCTAAGAACTAGAAATCTGGTCTTCTAATGGAGAGTTATACAAAAATAGACCTACACCTAGATAATAAAACAAACAAACAAACATTCCTGGGTTAGTACACATAGAAAATTGAAGACAAGGGAGGTGGATAAAGGCATAAACCCAACAAGGGAAATTTAGAAAACAACAACCCCCAAGAGTGCACTTTCAAAAAGTCTCCATGTGTACAAAAAAAAATTATTATTTAAAATGTAAGCTTCTTGATATCACTTATATTTATTATTGAGTAAGAGCTTGGAGAATTTCAAGAAAATGCCATCAATTTTCTTTAGAAGGGCAATCCTGACTGAAGCAATTTTTTATGAGTAGTCAAAAAACTCCACACAGTGGAATCCCAATTCTTAGAATCATTCACTGAATTTGAGATCACCTTTTCTCTATATACAATTTCTTCTGCAGTGGAGATTATGCGATTTGAGGCTCCTTCCTACAGTTGGTTCTATTAGCTGAAGAATGGATTCTGGAGTCAGGCAGACCTACGGTCAAAACAGGCTGCCATTGTTGGCTCAGATGTCTTGGGAAAGTTTATTATTCAGACATGAATGAACAGGCATTGACTACCACTAGGGTAGTCAGAGAGGATGTTAAAGGGAGATAGGGCTAGGCCTCAAAGCATGGGTAAGAGTTGGAGTGGTTGAGAAGAGTGAGGACACTAAAAGGAAGAAAATTTTCAGGTGCAAATTTACAAGTGAATTTAGTCTGCATATCAATAGCCCAGGAAAAGTAGAATGCTGCTATTGAGGAGAAATATGAAATAAATTAGATAAAGACATGGGGCTTGGCATCTAAGACTGTCACGTACAAAGGGGAACAGAACATAAAACTGGAAAATGGAGAATTTATTGCCATGACAGCATATTCTTGTGTTATAGGCTTCAACACCCTAGCCCAGATCCATGGAAATGGTGCCAACACACTGCTGGGATGGCTCTCAGAAGCTCAGAAAAAATGATGATTTGTGCTAAGTGTAATAGAAATTACAAAGTGCCATGACAGACGGTGGAGGAAGGTATCAGGAAGACTGAGAGAAGTGATGTGCTGAAGTGGACATACCAAGTAAGGAAGATAACCCACCAACTGACTATGGTCCCTAAGAGGGCTCAGAGGACACAAAAATGATAAGGAATATGCTGGTGAGAGGTGCACCAGCATCATTAAGAAACTCAGTGGTATTGTCCTCTATAAGCCAGAGCTGGTAGTGGGAGATGCTGAACTGGGTGCAAAACTGGGTTCCCTGAGAGCAATTGAGATGACAGAACCTGGGAATAAGAGATCGGTGGCAGTGCTTACACATCAGAGGAGAGATGGGTCCAATAACTATAATTACCATGAAGGTGAGCATGGTAGCCAGAGGGTTTAACTCATAGACAGCTATAGAAGAAGTTAATTGTATACTGGATTCCTAGATAGATGGGCATCCTTTTGGTTTGTTGGGGTACTGTTTAATGTATACAATGAAAACCTATCAGGTATGGATGATTAAGAGGTTGAAGGCAACTTAACTGGATAAAAAGTCACAACCTTATGAGTAGTTTCTAAACCTGAGCCAGTTCTCAGAAATGAAACCACTGACTGAAGAGGGAGCCAAGCCCCCATGAAGAAAGACTCTGCAAACACCATGACCAGTATACTCAGTAATGATTTCCCCAGTCTTTCCCCAGAGAAAACCCATGGTCACTTACATAGGTGACTATACGCTGGGAGAAGAGGGAGTACCTAGATACATTAAAGACTGTTTGGCAAAAGACCCAAGCTGTTATTGAGACCCAGGGATTGAAGCGTCATCATGCCTCCCATTAAAGTGGGGGGCAGCATATGGTGACCTACTAATAACAGAATCCTGTATGATTTACAACTTAGGGGGTTTCCACTGGATCTAAGGACCCCTATTGTGGTCATTTCTCCAGTTCCTCAATGTTAACTGGAATGTAAGTGGATGCATATATTTGGTCATTGGCAGAACCCTATCCCTACTAGTTCCTTAACTTGTAGAGTAAGAGCTATCATAAGGGGGAGGGCCAAGTGGAAGCTCTCAAGCTGCCTCCTACCTGCTGGCCGAAAACAATATTGCATCCTAAACAGGAGGGAAAGAAAATGAGACCCTTAAAGACCTAATGCATGCAGGGGTGGTAGTCCCCTCACATTTAATTCAATGTCTTGTCCCTACAAAATTCACATGGATACTCATGAACAGCAGTAGACTATTGAAAATCAAGCACATAGCAGCCCCAATTGTGGCTCCTGTGGCAAATGTGAAAAACAATGCATTTGTGCTATCTAAACCATATACCTAAAGTTCTGGGCCAGTCACAGTGACTGTGTTATTTTTTTTTTATCACTATCAGAGAAGAGGATCTGAAATAGTTATGGGATGGAAAATGGCACATTTATAGTCTCTTCCAAGGCTATGTTATCTGTCCTGCTTAATGTCATGACACAGCCTAGAGGGACCTGGACTATCTGGACATTCCTTGGAGCGTCACATTGGTCCACTATATCAATGGCATCATGTTAATAGGGCCTCGAAAGAGGACTGACTAACCATGGAACAGAAGATGACCGTTGACCATGAGTTGGATTCTGTCAGAACTAACAAGTCATGAGGTTGTACAGCAATCTATCACATGATGAAGTGGTATATCTGGGATTGAGCAGGTGCTCACTACCCTTCCGTCATGTCATCTACCACCGTTGCATCAGCTCCTACTCTTCAACTCTCCACCAGGGTCATTGTGTGGGTCTTACAGGACAGGTCATCATCAATGATCTGGTCGATGAATGGGTCAGCTTGACATCAGGATACAAGCCAAAATGGGCTATGTCTATACCATAGCCCTCCTTAGAAGTGACCTTGAAAGACAATGGTAAAGTTAATCTTTCTAATGTCACAGCTCCAAGCAGTGCCCAGTCATCCCTTTTGTGTGGAAAAGGAAATGGCCATGCATGGGTCTGGGAACCAAGGAGTTGAAGTAGGAGTGACTCACATAGGAAATGTGTGCTTCTCATCCCCACAACTTTCTGCTCTGTGGATCTAAAGGCTTCCAGATAGGTCACGTGTCTTCCAGGGAACACGGTAGGTGTCCCATTAAACATTAAGCTATGACTGCTCCCCAGTCACTTTAGGCCCCTCATGCAAGGCATGAAGCAAGTTCTTTAATCAGAACTAGATAGTGTTGCTGTGTTAGAGTGGGTGAGGGGGATGTATTTGGCACATAGATGATCCACTCTGGTGCCTTTGGTGTTCTCCAGCCCAGTTTTAGTGGTAAATGGACAAATACGGCAGCTATAACTCAAGAAAGGCACAGTGACAAGGGGCTGAAATCCATCAGGAATAAGGGTGACTATGACTACAGTGTGCATGAGGGTAAAGGCCCGGTCCTACTGCCTAACTATGACACAACTCTGAAGGGCCATCCCTGCTCTAGAGTTTCCCATGGGATCGTATGGCATATCAACTCTATTCTCTGAAGTTCAACTTCTCCCTCTGCCCCGTTCTGCTCCCCTAACTCCCTTCTCAGAGATCGTCTCCTGAGGAATTGACCTAAGGCACACTGGCTCAGAATGGAAAGGATTACTGATATTTCATTTATTTTTGTCCACCAGGTGGGGCAACTGCATTTACACAGGAGACATGGTTTTCTATATGTATTTAAACACACATACATACCTAAATACATGCTGCTTTTAATATGGGTAGCCACATTTTTCAGAAGTAAATAACCACATGACAAAATAATAGAATACCATTGCCATTGCATTAAATAGAGTTTTCCTAATAAAGTTCTCCTCTATAGCAGATTCAGATATATTCCTACATTTGACTGGTGTTCTTTAAGAGCAAAGCTTTGGTTTTCTATTGTAAATGTACTTACTGCTCCTTATTGCTGCTGTTGTTAACGTTGAAAAGTGCAATGGTACCAGGCAGGTAGTGCTCCCTGGAAAATGAAAAAGTACAGTAAAATCATAATAGTTACCATCTGCATAATGCCATTAAAGAACAGTCTTTTTTAAAAAATTGTTTTTTTAATGTTTATTTATTTTAAGAGAGAGAGAGAGCATGAGCAGGGGAGGGACAGAGATAGAGGGAGAGAGAGAGAATCCCATGCAGGCTCCATGCCTTCAGTGCAGAGCCTGACATAGGGCTTGAACTCACAAACCATGAGATCATGACCTGAGCCAAAATCAAGAGTCAGATGCTTAACTGACTGAGCCACCCAGGTGCCCCAAGAAGTCTTAAAGAACAAATTATCAGGGCATCTGGGTGGCTCAGTCAGTGTAGCAGCCGACTTTGACTCAGGTCATGATCTCTCTGTTCACGATCTTGCAGTTCATGACCTTGCGGTTAGTGAATTCGAGCCCTGTGTTGGGCTCTGTGCACACAGCCCAGAGCCTGGAGCCTGCTTGGGATTCTGCATCTCCCTCTCTCTATGCCCCTCCCCCATTCGTGCTCTGTCTCTCCCTCTCTCAAAAATAAATAAACATTACAAAATTTTTTTTCAAGAACAAATTATCTTCAGTTACTAACTATTGTCTAGACAAATTTTGAAAATATAGAGCCTCCATGAAGCTTGAATTGCTAAATATCAATGCGATGAACCAAAGTGACTAGTAAACACCTATCAGTCAATGCTAGCACCAAAAATTAGCATCCTCCATGGCCTCAAGTGAGGCAACTTGGATGCCAGTAAGACATCTAAGACTTAGATTGTCAGAGAAGATTGGAAGAGAAGAAAAGACAAATAAAAAACACTGGGGAAACTGAAGGTTGTTGGTGGAAGCAGAAATAAGAGAGAGGAAAAAAGGAGGGAGAAAAAGCAAAGAAAAAGTAAATGTGTCCCACAATATGGGAACTCCTGGTCCACACCAAAATCACATTCGTGCCCACACCCTTAGAGGCACGTGTGTGAAGTTCTCATGAGTGCTTCATTTCCTACTAAGGATTTTTAGCTTTTCTGTTCTAGCTACTCACTCCTGTGCTCAACTTCCCTGAAAGTAGGGGCAAATGGGATACAGCATTTCAGAGGATGACAGCCAACCCTTCCCACATACCATTGCCTCAGGGCCCTGAAAGAAGGATCAGAAAGGCGGAGGAAGTCAGAGAGGACTGAGGCATCAGGTTCTAAAGGGGCAGAGACACCAGTCTCAGGGGAAATGATCAGCAAGAGTGTTTGTGACTCAAAGCCCCGTGGGCATCTATAATCATCAGCCTGTGCTTTCCACGAGAGGAAAAGAATAAGTAGCAAGTTACTCCTGAGATCCTGCACAGTGGCTGGGTAGCAGGAGCATTGACAAGCCCACTAAATGGAGGAGTAGAATACCTTTCTTTCCTCTAAATAATAGTTTAGAAAGAGATACAGAGGGATAGATTATACTGCTCACCTCTGTGTTGGTCCCCTTCTGCGTGAGTTATTTCTAAAGGAATCCCCTGCATGGGGTGTTTCATTCTCTGACTCTTCAAACATGGAGGCACTGTCGTCATCATCATCATCATCAGAAAAGGAGCTATGGTCCAATAGGAGGCAGAGGTGAATTAGATCAATGTTTTAAATTATTATGAAGGAATAATGTTTCTCATTAGGAGGACCACTGCCTCATCTTTTCTCCTTCCCTCTCAAACTAACATATGACACTTTTTCTTTTTTTTTAAGTGGGCCTCACACCCAGCACGGAGCCCAATGTGGGGCTGTATCCCATGACCCTGAAATCAAGACCTGAGCCAAAATCAAGAGTCGGATGCTCAACCAACTGAGTCACCCGAGTGCCCCTACCCCCATTTTAATTAGAGGGAAATGAGAACTTCTAGAATACATGGAATTAGATAGAATATATGCATAATTCAGTGCATACTACTGAATTGTAGTTCAGAAACCACTTTCTAGGTCTTCCATATTTCTATTACTTGACGCATTGATTAACATTAATATTTATCAAATAGAAAGTATGATATCTATGTTTTTAGGTCACATTATACATGTGTATGGACTAACCTGTAATAACATTTCTTTCCACGAAAAATAAATATGTGTATAAATGTCTATGCATTCATGGGGTAGCCACTTTAAATTATACTTCCAAAACATTCAGCATATCACACTTTCTATTATTTTCACATTCACCTATGGCAATGCCACCCCTTTAGATTTGAAATGTCCCATGAGAAAAGGCCTGGCCTAAGTGCTTCTAAATAATCACCCCAATAATATCTCTGTTCACTTGTGAGACAAGTTATGCTGTTCCAAAGTATAAACACATTCACAAAATCAAATAAATTACCAAGGGTAAAGTCACAAATTAAAAGTTAAACTGAAACCAAGCCTAGTTAAATTTATTAGCGGTGGCTGGTATTATCAATGCATGGATTTACCTGCATGCTCCATTTTCCATCCTTCTTATTTCCTTTTCAATATCTGGAACAATCACATTGGGAACGTTTATAAAAGAGAACCGTGTATTGATAATATTTTTCTTCATGGTTAGTTTAATACCTGGGGAGAAAAAAAGTCTTCTTAGTAGAAAGACTATATATTTACATATACAATCAAAAGTTTCACTCTACCATTCATCTAAGGCTCTCATCATAATTTTATTTCCAGTTATATATAGGACTTATCTTCTAATAGGATATAGATGTGGCCTAAGCCCTTCATTACCACTAGCCAGTTTTTTTGTGTGTGTATTTTTTTTAATTCAAGAATATACCAGAGGTGTAAACTTTTTTCCCTTAATTTTGGATTTACCACAGCTTTTTCTTTTAATGTTTATTTTTATTTTTGAGAGAGAGACAGAGCACAAGCAGGGGAGGGGCAGAGAGAGAGAGAGAGAGAGAGAGAGAGACAGAATCCGAAGCAGGCCCCAGGCTCTGAGCTGTCAGCACAGAGCCCCCCCACAAGTGGCTCGAACTCACCACCTGTGAGATCATGACCTGGCTTAACCCACGGAGCCACCCAGGTGCCCCTGAATTTACCCCAGCTTTAAAATATTCAGGCAATGTCGTCAGAGAACAAAACTATAGGGACCTCACATACAGATCAAACAAGTAATAAAAAGCAGTAAAATAAAATACCAAAATGACTGTAATCAGCTATGAATTTCTACAAGCATTCCAAAAAAACAGAGCGGGGGCGGGCGGGGGGGGGGTGGTTCTTGAGCGGTATTTAAACTTCGGAGGAAAAACTGGATGTGACACACTTAGCAAGGCCCTTAAATGATTACATATAGTGCTCGGCTGCTCGTGCAACCATCTCAGGCATCAGGAGAATGCCCAGAACGAAGGGATTCTGAATTCCCCCAGGTACGTTCTACCCCGCGGCAGTTGGCAGTTCGAGACCAACCTCTGGCTCTTGGACAGACGCGCTGAATGGAGCGCAGGTGCGCTGCGCATCACCTTCCAGGCGAGGCTCTGCAGTCACCCAGAGACCACGCCACTGCCCTTAGCGACCTCTCACGGTCGTCTGCTGGCCTCCGGTGTGCTGCAACCACGTCGCCTGGAACCTCGGAGAAGTTCCTGGTGGGCACGAACGGTGTGCCTGTGGGGAGATACAGCCGCTGCTTTGCGACCATTGACTTGGAAGCCCAGACGGGCCACAGGGCCCAGCTGGCGCCTCCCCTCCACCCCGCTTGCTTGACAGTTACCGCGCTGCCCTCTGGGCTTTTCATCCACGGTGGTGTTTCCTCCAAATCTGCCTGGAGGCAAATCCCTCAAGATGGGTGCTGGGTGTCCATCCCAGCCTCCCCTCTCCCAGACCAAGTTTCCTCACTCTAAAAGCTCCCAGTGTCGGCAGGAAAAAAAAAAAACCAAAAAACCAATATCTGGTCACTCCAAGAAAAATGCCACTGTTGACCGGCTCTTGTATTGAAGGTGTGTGCCATGGTCTGGGGATGAAGACCCAAAAAAGGTCAAGGCGGTGAGAGGAGGACTGTGGGGTGCTAGACAACTTCAATACCTCCCATACCTCTACCTTCCCAAGATGGTGGGTCATCTATCCATCCCCTACACCACAACACACACCTAGCCTGCACTCCCAAGTTTTTATTGTATGACTTGGGGAGATTTCCTTTGTTATTTTTCTACCACTGAGTTCTAGGTTTGGGCAACAAATTTGCCTTTGTTATTAATAACATAGAAAAGCAAAAATAAAGAGAGAGAGAGAGAGAGAGAGAGAGAAGGAATCATTTGATATGGAAAAAATGTATAAAACACTTCATTCTTTATAGTAAAATATGTTAAGGAATGATTTGCTTTTGGGGGCGCCTGGGTGGCTCAGCTGGTGAAGCATCGGACTTGATTTCGACCCAGGTCATGATCGTAGGGTTCATGAATTCAAGCCCCACATTAGGGGCTTATTTATTTTGAGAGACACAGAAACAGCATGAGGGGCGAGGGGCAGAGAGACAGGGGGAGAGAGAGAGGTGCAGAGCTGGACATGGGACTCAAACTCACCAAACTATGAGATCATAACCTGAGCCAAAACCAAGAGACAGCTGCTTAACTGACTGAGCCACCCAGGTGGCTAATTATCTTGACTAAAAAGTTCCAGAACATAATACGTATCTTGATATCAACATTGTCTTAACAGATACCTAAGTGTGGTTTGGGCTTTATACAAATATTTTTAGCATTGGGGCGCCTGGGTGGCTCAGTGGGTTCAGCGACCGACTTCGGCTCAGGTCATGATCTCACGGTCTGTGGGTTCGAGCTCTGCATTGGGCTCTGTGCTGACAGCTCAGAGCCTGGAGCATGCTTCTGATTCTGTGTTTCCCTCTCTCTGCCCCTCCCCAACTCATGCTCTGTCTCTCTCTGTCTCAGAAATAAATAAACATTAAAAAAAATTAAAAAAACAATACAAATATTTTCAGCATTTTACCCTCAAGCATGGTGACAACCCTTGGTTTGAGAGAAATGTTTGATTCGTGTTAAGGAAGTCTCCATTCAATCTTATTTTATCAATTTTTTAAAATTAGAAATAGGAATGAATATTGATTTTTATTAAAGAATCTCTTACTTTTATAGAAATAGTATTTTTCCTTTTAATTTTTTTCTATTAACATGATGAACTGTATTAATGAATTATTTTAATAGTTATGAAATAAACTCTTCTTGATTATGGTAAATTCCTTTTTTCGTATGCTATTGGAACCTCGCTGCTAATACTGTATTTTATTTTGCATTTTTACATTAAAATGTTTTGCATTGTATTAAAACACAAAATTAGTCTGTTGCTTGGGAAAGGGTTTTTAACAGTAAATGTTGACGTTTTTCATATACTTTTCAACTCTTTTTGGTATCATAGGATTGTTAAGAAGGCATCTAAAAAGAACGAAAAGATTCTTCTTTTAGAGAATTCATTGCTTTGCTGGTTTTCCCGAATATGAATTTTAAATCAAAATTTGTGAATCAAAGAGAAACAGCTGCTTTTAAAAATAAGTTTCAGGGGTGTCTGGGTGGCTCAGTTGGTTGAGCATCCGACTTCAGTTCAGGTCCTGATCTCACAATTCCTGAACCCGAGCCCTGTGCCGGGCTCTGTGCTTTGGATTCTGTGTTTTCTTGTCTCTCTTCCCCTCCCTGAGCCGTGCTCTGTCTTTCTCCCTTTCAAAACTAAATAAACTTTTTTTTAACTTTTCAAAAAATAAAGTAAGGTTCAGTTTTCATGTTTAGCTGAATCACAAAAATTTCTCACTTAAATGAGGATGTAAAAACCCGAACAAAGATAAAGCAAAGCAAATGACAGGGAAAATCTTATGGAGAGTTCAGGAAAAATTAATTTGGAATATAAACTATGAATTCCCAGGAAGTCATCTATTCTATTGATTGACATCAGGCTCTAACTTGGGTTCAAATCCTGACTCTCTCACTACCTGAATGAACTCAAGTGAGTTTTTTTTAACCTTACTGAACCTCAATTTTATCATGTATAAAATCAGAATAATAAAATCTCTTTTATATCCAATAAAGATGTTGTGAACCCCCAATCTCAAATCCACACATCCAAACATAATTTAGTATGCAGCAGTAAATTCTAAATTTAGTAGGAAGGATACCTGTGAAACTTGTTTAAAATGCAGATATCACAGCCCTGCTCTCAGGGTACGAATGAAGTATGAATTCGAGCAGACACGAATCTACAATTTCATCAAGCACCATAAGTAATTCTGTTTCAAGGGGTTCCTGAGTCACACTTAAAGGAACATTACTCTATGCTATTGATCTTGGTGCACTACCCCAGTCATATCTGTATTTCTGATTATAGTAGCGAGAGACACGAATTAACCATCAGGAAAGGCTTCAACATCGCTGTTACTTCTCTGACATTTCAGATCTACAAATCTGAAAACTTTAGAATCAATTCCTGAAGACAAATTTCACAAACAACTATTGTAACAAGAAGTCAATTTCATAACAGAATGTAAAAAATATAGACTTTGATTTGAAAAATGGTCTGTAAAATTCACTGTGTTAATAGAAGAAAGATGAGAAAAGTCATATGATAATTTCAACAGATGAAGAAAAGGCATTGACAAAATTCAACACCTATTCATAATACAAAATCTCAGCAAATTCAGAATAGAAAGGAACTTCCTCAACCCAATAAAGAACATGTACAAAAAACCTATAATTAATAACATACTTAATGATAAAAGACTGAACATGTTCTCCCTAAAGTCAAGAACAAGGCAAGGATATTTTAGAGGTGTTCAACATTGTGCTGTCTCTTGCAACAAGCCCCCCAAAATATTTAAATATAAAAAAATAAAAGATATCCATACAGTGAAGAAATTAAACTATCTTTATTTGCAGATGACATAATAGTGTATTCGACAACCCTAAAGAATCTACAAAAAAGGAAATTGAACAAATTAGTAAACTTGGCAAGGTCTCAGGATAAAAATCAATATAAAAGTTTCATTTTCTTTCTGTATGTTAGCAATGAATTGAATATATACATAACAAGCAAGTAATGTCTACGTCCAATTCAATAAATAAGTACTGTATACAAAGTTCTCTGCCAGATGCTGTAAAAAGGAAGCCCAAAGAGGGGCACCTGGGTGGCTCAGTCGGTTAAGCGCCCAACTTCAGTTCGGGTCATGATCTCGCTGCTCGTGTGTTCGAGCCCCATATCAGGCTGTGTGCTGACAGTTCAGAGCCTGGAGCCTGCTTCAGATTCTGTGTCTCCCTCTATCTCTGCCTCTCCCCTGCTCATGCTCTCTCTCTCTCTCTCTCTCAAAAATAAACATTAAAAATAGTTTTTTAATAAGAAGACACTTCTATATGAACAGGTATTGAAAGTCCTCAAAGATATAATATAGTACCATGTGCAGGGAAAAAGGATATATAATTTCCTGTGTGTGTGTGTGTGTGTGTGTGTGCACGCACACGCGTGCGCGCACATGTGTAGACAGAGGGAGAGATGCCACAAGAAATTGGTACCAGTGATTACCTTCCTCTAAGAAGAGGAACTATGGATGGGACTAGATGATAGGAGAGGAAGAGGGAATATTTTGTACCTTTTAAATTTTGTATCATATAAATTAAGTACTTAGTGGATACACGTAGTGACCCTTATTTCAAAATGCAAAACAGTACAAAAATGATATCATCCATAGTTCTACCACCGAGAATTATCGTTACCTTTTGCCTTTTGTCAAATTTGCATCCACACCTTTTATGGTAAGTGAAAAACAATAAAACTTTATGCCTAAAGTTACAGCCCTTTAAGAAATTGCCACCTCCCAGTGCTGTTCTTACTGTCCCGTTCCCTACCTCCCAGAAGCAACCACTACTGTAAATTTGGGGTGTGTTCTTCCAGACCATTCTCCCTCCTACCACATGCCTACATATGCATCCATCAGTGTATAGTTTGGACATGTTGTTTAAGCATGTAAAGCTTCACCTGTGTATAATTTTGCAACTTGCTTTTTTCACTCAAAATTATGTTTTGAAAAGTATGCTAATATACAGAGCTTTTTCCTTTTATAATATTGTTTGTAAATATTGCAGTCTACGTGTATCGTATTGTGTTCCTTTTCTCTATGTGTATTTCTTCTCTCTAATAACGAAAGATTGGTTCTTTCTAGTGTTTTGCTATTGTGAGCAGCGCTGTAGCAAAATTAAAATTCCTCTGCATATCTCCTTAGACACATGTGCGAGAGTGGTTCTTATGTACATATCCAAATATGGAATGGTTAGTTCTAGTTTTAGGTTATTAGAGCCAGCCAGATCACTGCCCGAAGTGGAATATCATTTTATGTATCCTGCCAACCCTATACAAATGTGCTATATCCCCAACATCCTCACCAACCCTTCCTGACGCCAAATTTTAAGGTTTTCCCCAATTTGATGAGTAAAAACTTTTTTGATTTGCATTTACTAGTAAAGTGGCAAAAGTCGCATGTGTCCATTGGTCATTTGGATTTCTTCTTTGTGAATTAGATGTTCATATTCTTGGCTAATTTTTCTTCAGTTGGATTCTTTCACCCATTCAACATGTAACATGTGTTTAATAAATGCCTGCTAGGCATCAGACATTATTACTATCCCCTACGTGAATATGCACCCTGATTCTCTATTAATTGTACTTTACTTTGCTAAAATAAACATAAAATTCTGCCATCAACTGATGTCATTTGTGTACTTTACTAATCTGTAAGTCCCTTCAATTACATAGCAATGCGTGTTTACCGGTATATGGCTTACAAAGCAATCTGACTCCTCTAATCTCAGTTAACTATTATCTCTCTACTATGTCGTGATCCATAATGGGCTATATTATGTCACCCAAGCACTTTTATACCACTTCTGGATAAAATTGAAAACTGACCTGAGACATTCATTTTGCAAGGCCAGCATAGTACGCAGACTTTGAAGCATCATCTTTACTTTTCTTTTTTTGAGAGAAAGGAAGAGAGAGCATGTGGGCACACAGGGGCAGAGCAGAGGGAGAGGGAGAGAGAATCTTAAGCAGGCTCCATGACCAGTGTGGAGCCCAACGAGGGGCTTGATCCCATGACCCTGGAATCATGCCCTGAGTCAAAATCAAGAGTCAGATGCTCAACTGACTAAGCTCCCCCCCGGCACCCAAAAACATTATCTTTAAAAGAGGATAGTTACATATTAAGCAGGTCAGAGCACCCACACCACCTAATGATTTGAAGAGGGCCAAGGATGATTCAGCTTGTATAAATAAGGATTGCTGTGTGCCAGTGCTTTCTGGAGTAGATTTCTTTGTGAATGTTCCAAATGATTATTATAAATGATGTGTTTGTTTTTCGGACATTGTTACATTGGCTCTAATAAGTAAAATATGTACCTTCTAAAATAAATGATGTACCCTTCTCCAACAGGGCAAAGCTTTTCTAAAGAAGGCACTCTCATCTGCCAAGGCAACCAGTAAAATTCAGCCTCATAGAAGAGTGCAGAACTATATGCACTACACTGTAAACAACAGTTTTGGAGCACTCTCTATTGTTCTCTGTATTATTCAAGTTTTATACAATGGGCATGTGTTAACTTAATAATAAAAGGATAAATTTGATATTTTTTTCTCTAAAGAGCATAACTTAACAACTTGTAGAAATGTTCACGCTACTGTGTCAAGCAGGAAAAAACCGATTGTTCAGCAATATTTATAATATCATCCCATTTTATTAAAAATTGTGTACATGTGCATACAAAGGGTAAGCACTTAAATGGTAAACATGTTAAGTTTTCAGTGGTGAGATCATTAGTGTTTTCACTTTCTTCTTTGCGCGCTTCTGCATTTTCTCCTAATTTATTTTTTTTAATGGGAAAAAAGGTAGTATTCTTAAATGGAATTTTGTTTCATAACAAGAATAATTAGTGTCAGCACTTTTTCTTTAAAATAATGTTTCCCAGCCCTTGCCCAATCTCAGTATTCAGTTGCGGAGTTAAGGTTGTTGCTTAATATTTAATAATCCTCCCAGAGTTGTGTAACCACCCAGAACAGGCTTTGCTGGCTGTACCAGAGACAGGCAGCCAGTGCCTGGAAACAGCCACCACCTGCTTGGCAATGATGTTGGTTCTGGCCCCAGCTCTTCCCCAAATTGCCGGTGAGATCTTGGCAGAGAGATCTCTCTGAGCTTCAGTCGCCTCTGCTGTAAAGTGGAGATGATAATACTTGCCCTGTCCAAGGTGATGATTGATTCTCTATGGGGGGCTAAGGAAAAAACTCACATAAATACCTCGAAAGCAATATTGAAGGGCTATATAAATGCAAATTGATGATATTCTTATGTAATCCCCAAGCTCAGAGAAGCGACCATCAACTTTCTCATGGAGACAAAGAGAGTTAAATGATTAAAATAATCTTTCTTTAAACCCTTCCCCTTGAACTATCACTTTAAGAGGTCAAATTGGTCAGAGCAACTATTTAATAATTATCTTTATAGGATTATAAACAACCTGTAATTCCCGTGAAAACGAAAACAGAGCTGGCACAACACTGTTGCTCTATCTGCCTTTAACAAACATTGGGACCCGACAGGCTTGCTAAGTCACTTGTTACCAACTTATGAAGAAAACACGATTCTTTCTCAGGAAGAAACAATTTCACCAAAGAGTCGTAATTATTATAATCATTACCATCCCCTTCAAAATCCACAGGAAATTTATAGAGTGACCATCATAGAATAAAATCTTGGTTGATCAAAAGCCAATGAACAAAACCAGCAAGTAACCAAATAAATACATCTTCCAATATTCCCTTTTTCTTGGCTAAAACATTTTACAAGAAAACACAGTGATAGAGAGTGGTTTAAATGTCAGAAAATGTAAGTGCATTAGAGCAAAAAATTGTGTCTTGTTCACTCCTACATTCCCACTGACTAGAGATCTTTTTCAAATAAATTTAAAGAATTGATTTTAACTATAAAGTCATATATATTATGACATTGGGGTATTGCAAAACCTTATATCATTGAAGAAAGTTTTCTTTAAAATCAATACATTCTATTGATCAAGGGTAAGAACAAGGAATTTTTTGCAATGGTCGGAGGCTTTAATGTGTTATCTTTCTACTTTCTCCTTTAAATCAGAAAGCAGTCAGAATTCTAAAAACTGACCCCCCCAAAATTAATAAATATATTAATAAATTATGAATTATATATATTATACATAGAGAGGGAGAGAGAGAGATGAAGGGAGAGAGAGAGGGAGAGAGAGACAGAGAGAGACTATATATTAAATCATTTCTTTAGCCCTAAGCATTTACTTCTTGGTACGTACATCTATGGTTGCGTGTGAATGTCCCACTTTTCCAATATTCTCTAAGCTACTTAAGGACAGAGAACTTCCTTTTTCTCTGTATATGCCCTGGGACAACACAAATACAAACTTTATGGAAATAACAAAATTGAGGAAACATATAAAAGTCAAAAAATACTTAGAACTCAGCACTTGAGGTCCCCTGGACTCTAATTATATGGAGATGTTGTCAGTCACAACGAGTATTTGAGATTTAGGATAATTTTTTTCCTGCTTTTCTTACAAATTTATACCTGTACCCAAAAGAAACACCTTAAGAGTACTGATATTTTGACTTGCAAACCATTTGCAGAGAACGTAATCCAATCTGCACTCAATATTTTTGCTTCTCAACATTTGATGAGCACAGGCCGTGTAAACAGCAGCACCACGTAACTCGCTGAGGTGCGAAGGCGAGAAAGAAAAGAGGATGGCTGTTGATGAAGACAGGCTCCCGGGCCAAGAAAAGTTAGTAAGAGAACCAGGTACGTAATAAAAATCCAGTGGGACAATTTTGTGTGTGTGCAACACCGTACATCAGGGAGATTCACAAAAAGCTTTCCAAAGCAGGGGATATGCACTTGGATTTTGAAGGATGAGTAGTTTGCCAGACAGGAGAGGAAATGAGCATTCTTGGCAGAGCAACCAGCATGTGAAAAAGGTAAAGAAAGAAGAAAAGAGCAAGTATTTCTAATGGCAGGAAGAAGATGCCTGGGTGTGTGTGGTTTCCCTGAACACTCAGATAATGGGGAGCACTTATTATCAGAGCGTGGATCTTTTATGATGATCCCTTTATAGCGGTGTCTTTCCCACCAGCCTTGAGAGCAGGTACCAGTGAGCTCTGATTTTTATGTCTGCAGCACTTTACATAATATCTGGCTCATAATAAACAACCAAAAAAATTGTTTTACTTTCGTTACTTATTGTATTGCACAAACACCACATCTACACTACATGTAGAGGTAATAAACATCTACACCCCATCATCGTGTTAAAGACTGCACTTAAGTAACTATTTCTACGTCACTACAACATGTACATTTATTATTCCCAGTTGCCTTTAGAATAATGTTCCCTGGAACACAATATGTTTTAAAAAGATATTTCATTAAATGTATGAACGAATTTTGGGAGAATCAACATGCTTAATATATTAAAACTTTTAGGGGCGCCTGGGTGGCGCAGTCGGTTAAGCGTCCGACTTCAGCCAGGTCACGATCTCACGGTCCGTGAGTTTGAGCCCCGCGTCGGGCTCTGGGCTGATGGCTCAGAGCCTGGAGCCTGTTTCCGATTCTGTGTCTCCCTCTCTCTCTGCTCCCCCGCCATTCATGCTCTGTCTCTCTCTGTCCCAAAAATAAATAAATGTTGAAAAAAAAAAATTTAAAAAAACAAAAAAAACAAAAAAAACAAAAAACTTTTAAAATTACATGACAAGGGGGGCACTTGGGTGGCTCAGTCAGTTAAAGGGCCAACTTCGGCTCAGGTCACGATCTTGAGGTTTGTGAGTTCAAGCCCTGCATCGGGCTCTGTGCTGACAGCTCAGAGCCTGGAGCCTATTTCGGATTCTGTGTCTCCCTCTCTCTCTCTGCCCCTCCCCTGCTTGCTCTCTGTCTCTCTGTCTCTCTCTCACTCATAAACATTAAAAAAATAATAAGAAAATAAAATCACATGACAAGGGACATCTCATTTATCGATGGCTTTAAAAATCTACTTTGTAAGTCTTTATCATTTTCTTTATTTTTTTTAAATTTTATTTTTAAGTAATCTCTACATCCAACATGGGGCTCGAACTCACAACCCCGAGATCAAGAGTAGCATGCTTTTCCAACTGAGCTAGCCAAGCGCCCCAAGTCTTTATTATTTCCTTTAAATAAGCATGTACATTTCCTATTAAATGCATTATACATAGTTAAATGTTTATTTGAAAATAAGATCTATTTTTATTGTATTGACTGGGAACTATTAATTTACATATTTATTTTGTAGCCTATTATCTTATTGACATTTTTATTAGTTTTAATAGTCTTAAATTGATCCTTTGGAGTACTCTGAGTAGACAATTATATCATCCATAGGTAATGATAATTTTATCTCTGAAAACTGTATTTATTTATTTTTCTTGTCTTATTGTGTTGAAAGAAGTCACTGAACAATGTTAAATAATAGATACCCTGGCACTCCTTGTTTTATTTCAGACTTTGGAGCTTCTCCTATTTTTGCACGTTGATTTCAGATAAATTATTTATTGTGTTAAAGAGTTTTATTTTATTATTAATTTGCTATCATATCAAAAATAGATGTTGAATTTTATCAGTTACCTTTTTATCAACTAAAACTATATGAATTAAAGCTAAATTTGTGTACCATGGAACGTTTGTTCATGTGAGAACAATTAGGCATAAATATAACTATTTGTCCCCCATGTAGAGTGGATGGAGAATGTAGCCTGTATGCTTTTTTTTGCCTATATTAGCATAGTTCATAGCATAGTTCAAAATCTTCGCACAACAGTTGTCTGCTGAAGGGAAGGTACGTTATATTTCTCCTTTAAGGGGATGTAGCTGTGGGAAGTTTGGTTAGTGCCATAGCCAAAACCTAAAATATGCTATCCAAATTCTCGTGTACTTTTACCCAAGGTGAAAGGTTCTGGCATTATGTGGATTTATTCCTTAGACCTATTGATGAGGACACAGTAAGAAACAAACCAAAGTTTCTGGCTAAGACAATGCCTTTCACATAATAGGTACTAATTAAACATTTGTTGAATAAATTATTGAGTAAAAAATTTTAAGTTACAAGTGGCTTTTTTTTGGAAGAAGTTCTTGGACTCTTCTCACTTTTGCCCATAATTTTTCATCAATTGAATTTTTACTTCCTAAATTAAATGTACATTGAATTTGTTTTTTTTACATTTGTTTTTATAGAAAATAATCTATTTTATCCAGATCTTTTACACATATTAACATCACGGCCTAAAAAATTACCTCCATGAAAAGGAAAATCTATAATTGCTGTTTTTCTATCTTCAATTAAAGAAGTTTTTGATGATTCTTCCCCCACCCCCAAGTTTACCCTCAGTATTTTTTTTTTATTCCTAAGGGTAGGGTCTTTAATATAAACTTTACTTATTAATTTCTAACTTTGACTGTTGGCAGAGATTATAGCCTGTATGCTTTTTTGCCTTACCGAGATCATTTTGTGACCAATTTATAAACATTCCAAGTGTAGAGAAAAGAGGGTGTACCCTCTATGATATATAAAGTGTAATCAGTAACTATTAGGGCTTTTATTTACAGTTTCTCTCTGATGCTTCCCCCCCCACACACACACACCATCCTGTTTCCTTTGCCTGCTTGATCTAACAAAGACATGAGTGAAAGATGTTTATGGAAAGAATGTTAAGCAAAAAAATGAATGTAATTAAATGAATCAATTAAGGGTTATATAAATGAAAAAAACCAAAATGTCAGAAACCGTGTGTTTATTAATAAGAACATTTTAAAAGCTTAGTTTAACAACACCTTGCTTTGTAATACAGAATGAAATGACAAGTATTTATAATTTTGTATTCTTGACACAATAAAAGTGATAAAGAGTAGTTTTTAAATTTATAAAAATAAAACATGACAGTAAATAATAATAGTTTTTAAAAGTCTAATTAAAATATACTGACTATCATGGAGAATTAAAAGAAGGCAAGGTGATTTCAGTTCTGTCTCCATCACACGACAATAATATTTTACCTTGAGGAACCCTCTTAATCTCCTTAGAACACTTATTTATCTCTAAAAGGAAGTGTGCAGGTTGCTATAATAATGCTTAGAAGTATCTAACACTTAAGAAGCTCTCAATGAGTTAAAGCTCATGTTTTCAGGAATTAATTTTTTATTAAGATATATACGAATTTAATGGTGTTCAATCTTCAAACATTTTAAAGAGAAAGAAAACCCAGCATAAGACACTTCCTTTGAAAAAAGACACATCTGCCAAAGTTATTGTTTCTGGCTTCTAAAAATGAACTTGAAATTTGCAAAAAGCAAACTGCGATATTCTGATTAACAGAATCATATTACCAGGTATTTATTTATTATTACTTTTAACTAAAAATGTATTTTAGTGTAATATTCATTTATCTGACAAAACTACAGAGAAGTCAATAAAGATACAAGCAATCATTGCTGTAAATAGAAAGCACGTAACAGAAAACAAAGCAAATGCTGATATTTTAATAAATCAAAACAGAGGTATAAACATATGTGAAAATACAACAGTAATTACTACTGGGTTCTTACCTTTGGTTGCTTAAGCAATGTATCTGTGTCTTCTAGAAACAGAAGTCAGTAGTATATCCAAAACAAACAGGGAGATAGTGCAAATCTTGACATTGTCAAAAGCCAGGTCCTAATTTTTTTAAATAATAAATATACAGATCTTTTTCCTTTCTTTAAACATGTGAAAACGGCTAGTTTTCTTAATCATTCCCAAAGAAAGAAACAATTCTGTGGCATTGCCAAAGGAGGATTTTCATGAGTCGGTATTGGATTTGCGGATTTATATACGGATGAAAATAACAGCAACCAAATCACCATTATCCTTAGCTGGAGCTGGAGCTCATTAATATGTATAAGAGTGAGGGATAAAAGGAGGTTTCTCAGAACTACATGCACCTCTTAACAAATCTGAAAGTAAAGTTAGCCAAAGGTAATACTGCCTAATGGATTTTATTAAAATGACACTATCAATTCATCCAGGGTGAATTCTTGAAAGAATTGTTTAGGTTTTTACAAAGTATGATTACATTTCTAAATACAGTGCCATCATATTAAAAACTCTTAAACTATAAATAGGGTGCATTTATTCATTCATTGATCTGTTTATTGTGTATTTTGCGAAATAATTGCATGTGTGAAATACACCTGGGCAAGAGATAAAAATAGGGTAAGTCTGAACTTGCCTGAAAGAGTAATTCATACTTCAGCTATGAAAAAACATTAAGATATGCCAGTTAGCATCTAAATGTTATTCTAATGACCCCAAAATAAATTTCCTTAAGAATTTTTAGTGCGACATTTGACAGTTTACACAGTTACAAAACTTTGGCTTTTGACTGAAAATAGAACAGCATGAAATAAATACTGTCTCTATTTATTTATTTAAAAAAAAAATTTTTTTTTTCAATGTTTATTTATTTTTGGGGACAGAGAGAGACAGAGCATGAACGGGGGAGGGGCAGAGAGAGAGGGAGACACAGAATCTGAAACAGGCTCCAGGCTCTGAGCCATCAGCCCAGAGCCCGACGCGGGGCTCGAACTCACGGACCACGAGATGGTGACCTGGCTGAAGTCGGACGCTTAACCCACTGCACCACCCAGGCGCCCCAATACTGTCTCTATTTAGCAAAACTGCTTTCATTTCAAACTATCAGCTCCAAAAATACATCATTCTTTTTCCAGTACTTGAACTATTTGTCCTGCTGACTAATTAGCCGTCGAACAACCCAGTAATGTTTATTGTTTCAGTTAAATGGCCTCAGCACCCAACGGACTGCAAGGCTCCCAAAAGGGGAAATACCCCACAATGCTGAGCAGAGAAAATGAGGCCAGTACTGAGTACTCTTTTGTTTTGGAAAGTTGACTTTTGGGTTTCAGGATTTTTTAAATAATATTTAATTTCTAATCATAAAATAACATGTTTCATAAGATTTGGATATTATAGAAAGGAAGAAAAAATACTGAAATATATTCTTACCCTACTCCTATTGTTATCATAATCAATATTAACATTTTCGTTTAGACATTCATATAGACAGTTTTTATATAAAATCATTCTGGTTTTCTTTAATATTATATTGTTGTCATTTTTATATTACTAAGTATGTCCTACAGCATCCTTTAGAAGACTGCATAATATTTTATCTTCCATTATTCCATAATTTATTGACTGATTTCCCTTTCATTGGACATATTTCCTCTAGTCTAAATTTTTCAAAGTGAATGTCTTTATTTTTATTTTATTTAACTTAATTTATTTATTTTATTTTATTTTTATTTTTATTTTATTTTATTTTATTTTTATATTTATTTTATTTTATTTTTATTTTATTTTTTATTTTTATATTTATTTTATTTTATTTTTATTTTATTTTATTTTATTTTATTTATTTTTTATTTTATTTTAAAATATTTATATTTTATTTTATTTTATTTTATGTTATGTTATTTTATTTATTTATTTATTTTTAATTTACATCCAAGTTAGTTAGCATATAGTGCAATAATGATTTCAGGAGTAGAATCCAGTAATTCATCCCCTACATATAACACCCACCCCAACAAGTGTCTTCCTTAATGTCCCTTGCCCATATAGCCCAGCCCTCCAACCACAACCCCTCCAAGAACCCTCAGTTTGTTCTCTATATTTAGGAGTCTTTTATGTTTTGTCCCCCATCCTGTTTTTATATTATTTTTGCTTCCCTTCCCTTATGTTCATTTGTTTTGTATCTTAAATTCCATATATGAGTGAAGTCATATGACATTTGTCTTTCTCTGACTAATTTCGCATGGCATAACACCCTCTAATCCCATCCACATAGTTGTAAATAGCAAGATTCCATTCTTTTTCATTGCCAAGTAGTACTCCATTGTGTGTGTGTGTGTGTGTGTGTGTGTGTGTGTGTGTATACCACATATTCTTTATCCATTTATCTGTTGATGGATATTTGGGGTCTTTCCATACTTTGGCTATTGTCGATAGCGCTGCTATAAACATTGGGGTGCATGTGTCCCTTTGAAACAGCACACTTGTATCCTTTGGATAAATACCTAGTAGTACAATTGGTAGGTAGTAGGGTAGTTCTATTTTTAATTTTTGAGGAACCTCCATACTGCTTTCCAGCGTGCCTGCACCAGTCTGCATTCCTACCAGCAATGAAAAAGAATCCCTCTTTCTCCACATCCTCACCAGCATCTGTCGTTGCCTGAGTTGTTAATGTTAGCCATTCTTACTGGTGTGAGGTGGTATCTCATTGTGGTTTTGATTTGTATTTATCTGATGATGAGTGATGTTGAGCATTTCTTCATGTGTCTGTTAGCCATCTGGATGTCTTCTTTGGAAAAGTGTCCATTTGTGTCTTTTGCCCATTTCTTCACTGGATTGTTTATATTTCTTGGTGTTGAATTTGATAAGTTCTTTATAGATTTTGGATACTAGCCTTTTATCTGATATGTCATTTGCAAATATCTTCTCCCATTCCGTTGGTTGCTTTTAGTTTTGCTGATTGTTTCCTTTGCTGTGCAGAAGCTTTTTATCTTGATTAGATCCCAATAGTTCATTTTTGCTTTTGTTTCCCTTGCCTCTGGAGAGGTGTTGAGTAAGAAGTTGCTGCGGGCCAGGTCAAAGAGGTTTTTGCCTGCTTTCTCCTCTAGCATTTTTTAAATTTTTTTTTAACATTTCTTTATAATTGAGAGACAGAGAGACAGAGCATGAGCAGGGGAGGGGCAGAGAGCAGAAGAGACACAGAATCCAAAGCAGGCTCCAGGCTCTGAGCTGTCAGCACAGAGCCCGACACGAGGCTCGAACTCACAAACCACGAGACCATGACCTCAGCCCAAGTCGGATGTTCAACCTACTGAGCTACCCAGGCACCCCGTCTCCTCTAGTATTTTTATGGTTTCCTGTCTCACAGTTAGGTCTTTCATCCATTTTGAGTGAATGTTTTTATTTTTAAATCATTGTATATACCTGTGATTACTATTTTCTTAGAAATGAGATTACTAGATTAAACTGTATTACCATTCTTATTACTTCCAATTTGTATTGCCAGTATAATTTCCAGAAAATCTGTTTACCTGTTTGACCTCACAACATTAAGTAAAAGATTATCATTTGTAATTTGACTTCCTTCAATTTTTCAATCAATGTGTTACCAAATATACTATTTTAACTTATGTGTTTGCCATCTTGTAGTTAAAAACATACCCTTTAAACTGCTAGAATGGGTGTGTTTGATAAATCCACTCTGTTATAAACTTCCTCCAAACTAATCAATGTAGCCACTTTGGTCACAATTTGGTTTTATGCTAAAATGTTATTGTGTCAGTCTCTTTAAGTAGAGTTACATAATCTCCTTAGGAAAATAAGCCCCTTCTTTGAATAATATGGCAGTATCTCAAACCCATCTCAATGAAATTAATTGTAAACATTTCAAAAAGCATGAAATGGTAATAAATGTTAAAATCACCCATATAAAGGATAGTAAGTAATGAAGAGACCCACAAAGGGAAATTCTCAAGACAGAAAGGAATTTAACTTTTCTCAGTGGTAAATAAATGTTTTAAAACTTAACAATCCTGTGGGGTAGGTACTGTATCAACTTCATTTTACAGAGGAAGAAAGGAAGGCTGGGAGGTGAAGTAATGTCCTCAGGGACAAAATAGCTAGTATTATGCCAGAGTTAGCTGGAATTTACATCCTGATAGGGTTCCCAGATTCAGCAAATAAAAATACAATATAAGTATAGCCCACATATTACTTGAGACAGACTTATACTAAAAAATTATTTGATGTTTGTCAGAAATTAGAATTTAACTGGGTGTTCTGTTTTTTATCTGTCAAGCCTGCAGCAAGTCCTATCTGACTCCAGAGCACCACACTGCCCTAATATCTGGAAGGTATGAGCACTAAAAATCAAACCAGGCCACCCATATCAGCAATGTGTCTCTAACAGCAACAGCGAAAAGCATTGCATATGAGAAAACACTATCATCTGCATGCACCTGTAAACCCCTTAGCATTTTATCTGCAGGTAAGTGCTCAAAAATTATAGTTTTTAACTATCGTTTTTGTATTATCAGTCTGCTCTTCACATCTAAGAAATTTTCTCCTTGAAGTATTTTAAATGTCTTAATCAGCCAGTTTGGATCTATCATTCAGGAAAGGAGTCAGACCCTTTGTGGACTTTCTTCATATTCTCAGCTAGATCTTACTTCTTGGGACTAAGGGTTTTCAGAAAATTGCTACTCGTTGTCTAATACAGAAGACTCTTTCAGCCTTTTTTAAAAATTTTTTTAAGGTTTATTCATTTTTCAGAGACAGAGAGACAGTGTGAGTGGGGGAGGGGCAGAGAGAGAGGGAGACACAGAATCTGAAACAGGCTACAGGCTCTGAGCTGTCAGCACAGAGCCTGCCCAGGGGCCCCAACTCATGGATGGCGAGATCATGACCTGAGCGGAAGTCGGATGCTTAACTGACTGAGCCACCCAGGCACTCCAAGACTCTTTCAGTCTTAACGCTAGTGTTGACTTTGCCTCTGCCTGTCTTATGCCAATTATTGTTCCCCCGTTTGGGGGGAAGGTGGTTTCTATGACACTGTGCTAGATTTATGTGCAGAGGATTAGAGTCCCAGGCCTGAGTTTGCATCTCAGCTCCATGGTTCACTAGTTCTGGGACTTGGAGCATGGTAAGTGAACCTTCTGGGCCCCAGTTTCAGTATTCATGGAATGGACATGATAATATCTGATAGATTTGTTATAAGGATTAAAAGGAACTATATTAATATGAAGAATTTGTTTTACAGTCCCAAAAGTAAACAATTGACAGTGGCTAGTATTCTAATTTTTAAAAGACAAATAGCAGAGTTAAGCTTCATTTATAATGAAATAAATTTGCCTGGTTTCATTATTGTTTAATTAAAAAAATTTTTTTTGAGAGAGAGAGCAAGTGGAGGAGAGGAGCAGGAGGAGAGAGAGAGAAAAACTTAAGCAAGATCCACACTCAGCACTGAGCCTGACGGGGGGCTTGATCCCAAGGCCCTAGGATCATGACTCGAGCCAAAATCAAAAGTCAGACACTCGGGGCGCCTGGGTAGCTCAGTCGGTTAGGCGGCCAAATTCAGCTCAGGTCACGATCAGGCGGTCTGTGAGTTCGAGCCCCGTGTAGGGCTCTGGGCTGGTGGCTCAGAGCCTGGAGCCTGCTTCCGATTCTGTGTCTCCCTCTCTCTCTGCCCCTCCCCCGTTCATGCTCTGTCTCTCTCTGTCTCAAAAATAAATAAAACGTTAAAAAAAAAAAATTAAAAAAAAAAAAAAAAGTCAGACACTAAACCAACTGAGCCACCCAGGCGCCCCTGCCTGGTTTCTTTTAAAAGTTAAAAATGCATGTTTTGGTTAAGAAATATACTAGGTTTAATTAGAGCAATCTTTTTCTAATCCTATCTCACATGTGAAAGACATAACTAAAATAAATATACCTAAAAATAAAACAAGATGACCAGATTGGGAATTTGTTCCCATGTATCTCCACAGAATATTCATTTTCTTATGGATTGTTTCTTACTTGAAACTTTATCAAATGACTTAATGAACTAAATAGTTGGAACAATCATTCTAACAAACCTTTCTTCCTCCTGCCAGCTTAACTCCTGGTTGACATCATGAAACTTCATAGAATTTGTTATAATTATAAAATAGCTCTTGCCCCAATGAATCTTAACGTGAGGTCATTGAGGGCAACAATCACAAACAATTCTTGAGACACTTATGGCTCAACTTAGTAAGTGTATTTAAGTAGTACAGGGACAGGACTTTTCGCTGTGTGAGGTTGGTGGTTATATACTTACTTAGTAACCAAAGGGAAGGAGGCATGCAGAGAGTATCAGATTACAAAAATGTCTTCAAATTTCTTTGCATTTCTACTCCTAAAACTACTTTTGTAAGATTCCTCTGGCGCTTATCACTCAGTTCAATATTAACTATTGGTGAGGCAGTGGTGAGACCCTTAAAGAATGTAGCAAACAGAACATATTTGATCCTCATCCGAACTTATGCAGGCTTTAGGTCAGCCTTCTGGGCAAAGGGTAAACATTTTCCTGCTTCTGTCCTCCTCAAATGTCTCTCTCTCTCCCTGTCCCTCTCCCTCTCCTTCTTTCTCCTCTCTCCCTCCCCCTCCCCCCACACAAAATTCTTTACTCCTTGGAATGATTCATTTGTTTCATCTTCAATGCACCTTTCTTTTCACCAGCTCTTACACTTCCTTCTTGTACCTTTCCACTCCAAAACTATAATTAAGGATGAAATGAATGTTACTGATTCTTGGGATAATGCGTAGTAGCTGCGTAGAGAAAATGACTTCATCTTTCTGAGCTTCAATTCCCTTATCTGTAAAATGAAAGTGTAATGCCTACTCCATTAGGTTTTTGTGAAGATAAATGGAGCATGGTTATAGAGCATACACCCATTTGGTATACGCAATAAATGTGTGCTCCCGCTCTTTCCCTTTCCTCTAAGCCCTCGGACTGCACCTAAGCGGGAGCTTTGAAGCATTTTGCTTAAGCCTCACCTGTCCTCCATATATTGTAATGGGACTTCGATAGCAAGGTACACGCAGCCATTAAATAACTGCCTTATTGAAAGCTGTAGAGCTATTATTTATACCTTCTCTCTAAATAATTTATTATATAATTCTAGTAAGTGTGACCAAATAAGTAATTCATTTTTTTTAAGTTTATTTATTTACTTGTTTTGAAAGAGAGATAGAGGGTGAGCAGGGGAGGGGCAGAGAGAGAGAGGGAGACAGAGAATCCCAAGCAGGCTCAACACTGATGCGGGACTTGAACTCACAAACTGTGAGATCATGATCTGAGCCAAAACCAAAAGTCGAACGCTTAACTGACTGAGCCACCCAGGCGCCCCATTCATTTTTTTTTTAATAAAAAACCCTGTATTTTATGTGTAGAGCACTTAACAATGTGAAATAATAATCCTTCATAAAGGCATAGAATTAGTCCAGGTGTTTATTCATTCATTGAACATGTAATTTCTAAGCACCACACTGTGCTGGGCACTGTTCTAAGGTTTGGGAGCATAATAAACAAGACTTTTTCCTGGAGACAGTACACAGGAGAGAGATAGGCAAAAGAAGAGATGCTTATAATACAAGGTGCTCAGGAGCTGAGGAAGCACTTACAAGGAGCCCTAAGATTTGGGGAGAAAAGGAGCTAGACTGGAAGGCTGCCAGGGGAAAATTATCTCTGCTGAAATGGAAGGTAAGTAGGAATGTTGTTTTCATATATAAAACATACATACTAGGATATTTTTCCAGGCTAAAAAGGGTAAGAGTGTGTTTGATTTTATTTTGTTTTGTTTCCCCCTCCAATGTGATTAGCCTGACCCAGTCTATCAATGGATTTCTCTTCCTGGGACCCGCAGTAACCTTGACTGGTGGAAAGAACATAGCCACATTGGATTATCTGTTTTAGTAGGCTACTTTTAGTTTGGTTCCCAGTCTTGCTTTGTCAGCTCCCTCTAATCTTTATAATCCTATTTAAACTGCCTCTAACCACAGCTGCTCATTTGCATGACATTGACTCTGGTATTTTCATCTCAAAAATCATGTGATTTGAGGGATTCTGGCTCTTGACCCCAAATTATTAAATATTTCATAGTCTGTCTTCCAGCACACCAAGGCTTTTAGCCAGAGTGGTCAGTGATGTCTCTTCAACGTTTATAACCCTATACATTAAATGTCATGTAATTCATTGTTTAATGTGTGTCTTCCAAGAACTGCAAATTCCATGGTGGCAGGCACTGTCTGTGCTTTTCTTTACTGTGTGTCTACTGTCTACCCTCCTTCTATAGTAACTGAAATTACAAAATCCCCTCATAAATAATTATGCGATTTAAAATAAAGAAAATGGGGGCACCTGGGTGGCGCAGTCGGTTAAGCGTCCGACTTCAGCCAGGTCACGATCTCACGGTCCGTGAGTTCGAGCCCCGCATCGGGCCCTGGGCTGATGGCTCAGAGCCTGGAGCCTGTTTCTGATTCTGTGTCTCCCTCTCTCTCTGCCCCTCCCCCGTTCATGCTCTGTCTCTGTCTCAAAAATAAATAAACATTAAAAAAATTAAAAAAAAAATAATAAAATAAAATAAAGAAAATGTTTATTTTCTTTATGTTGTGTTTTATCAGCGGAATGGGAGGGATTCTTTTTACCAGGTTATGCTAATTTGAGGTAATCGCATTAAGACTTCCCACAATGTCTGGCATAAATAAGGTCCTCAATTATATAATTATTAAGATTGTTATTATTTTACTGACAAATAGCTCCTGATGCTCACTGTTAATTAGTACTGTCAGAGTGTCAAATTTCTAGGTAAACGACATAATTAGATATAGAAAGGCTCAAAGAATTCAGAGCAGGAATGAATCTATCCTGGAAAAGTGTATGGTTGTACCAGAGGATTTTAAGTCTTTTAGGTAAATATGAAAACATTTCGTATTTTGTAACTTTGTGCTTTAAATACATCGGGATTTTTGCAGACGCTACAGTGGAAATATGGTTGCTTATTGCCCTTCCCACAACTGGCTTTGGATTCAGCTTTCTCAGATAAACCAAATCATCTATATGACACCTAACTTTCTTTTTAAAGACTTTTTTCCTTATTTTATTTTTGAGAGAGAGAGGGAGAGTGTGAGCAGGGGAGGGGCAGAGAGAAAAGGAAACAGAGGATCCGAAGCTGGCTCTGCACTGACAGCAAAGAGCCCGATGTGGGGCTCGAGCCCACAAACCATGAGACCATGACCTGAGGTGACCTGAGCCGACCTGAGGTGACCTGAACCGACCTGAGCCGACCTGAGCCCAGGTCAGATGCTTAACCATCTGGCTTAAGCCACCCAGGCGCCCCTGATACCTAACTTTTTTAATTTGGTTGCTTCTCCCACAGGCCCACCACTACCATCAGCAGGACTGAGGAAAGAGAACAAATAGAGGCCTACATACCACATGCCTAAGTATCAAGTTAATGAAGTATTAAATAAAATGTGTTTTGTCTTCACCTTGAAAAATATACCTTTGTAACAAAAATCAAATCCATAGGGGCGCCTGGGTAGCTCAGTCGGTTGAGCATCTGACTTCAGCTCAGGTCATGCATGGTCTCATGGTTCGTGGGTTCGAGCCCTGCATCGGGTTCTGTGCTGAATGCTTGCTCAGAGCCTGGAGCCTAATTCAGATTCTGTGTGTCCTTCTCTCTCTGCCCCTCCCAGCTCACACTCTGTCTCACTCCCTCAAAAAATAAATAAATGTAAACAAAATTTTTTTAATTTGAAAAAAAATCAAATCTATAAAATGATTGTTATAATGTTATTGAAACTTGGCAAAATTTCAAAGACAACTAGATTTAATTATTGCACGTGTCTGGGTCGATCTATTGATGGGCCAGGGATGTTGATATCAGTAATAAAATAAAGATACACCTAAATGATAAGTTATTATATATTACATATAATTTATTTTCCTGCCTTTTCAGAAAAATTACTAAGTGCCTTATAACAATCAAGATTTTACATTATTTGTGTTCTATTGACAGTATGGCCAAATGAAATAACACACTTTTTTTTTCTTTCTTTCTTACTTTGAGGTATGATGGACAAATCTTACAGGTACACAAGGAAAAGTAAGACATGATCGCAGTGAAAAGTGAAGACAATCTAACCAGAAAGCTTTCAGCTAATGTGGAAGCTGAAGTTCTGAGTGGGACATGCTTCAGGGCTGAAAGGAATGGTAATTAATGTTCCTCCCCTTCTTCTTCACTCTCTCCTTCAACAAAATCCACACCCACTTCATAATCCTTCTCAGGGGCAGCAGAGTCCTCACAGGTCTCAGAAAACTCTCCTTCCTTCATACTCTCACCCGTATACCACTGAACAAAAGCACGCTTGGCATACATCAGGTCAAACTTGTGGTCCGGACAAGATCAGACCTCAGCAATGGCTCTGGTGTTGCTCAGCGTGCACACAGCTCTCTGTACTTTGGCCAGGTCTCCACCAGGTACCACAGGCTGGTAATTAATGACAACTTGGAAGCCAGTGCTGCACCAGCCCACAAACCGGATGGAATGCTTGGTCTTGATGGTGGCAATGGCAGCATTGACACCTTTGGGAACACATTGCCATGGTACAACAGGCAGAAAGCCATGTAGTTACCATGCCAGAGGGCACATTTCACCTGGTTGGCTGGTTCGAAGCATGCATTGTTGACCTCTGCTACAGAAACTGTTCATTGTAGGCTTTCTCAGCAGAGATGACAGGAGTATTTGTGGGCAGGGGAAGTGGATGCGAGGATAGGGCACCAGGTTGGTCTGGAATGTTGTCAGATCAACATTCAGGGCTCCATCTAATCTGAGGGAAGCAGTGATGGAAACACACTCTGGCTAATAAGGCAACGAAGTTAGTGTAGGTTGGGTGTTCAATATTGCACTTTCTATGGCAGATGTCATACACGGCCTCATTGTCTACCATGAAGGCACAATCAGAGTGCTCCAGGATGGTATGAGTAGTGAGAATGGAGTTATAGGGCTCAACTACAGCTATGGAAAATTCAGGGGCTGGGTAAATGGAGAAATCCAGCTTGAATTTGATTCCATAATTGACAAACAGATGTTCCATCATCAGCGAGATGAACCCAGAGCCAGTTCCCCCTCCAAAGCTGTGGAAAACCAAGAAGCCTTGAAGACCTGGGCACTGGCCAGCTGATTTCCCAATTCGGTCCAAGACAAGGTCAATGTTCTCCTTGTCAGTGGTGTAGTTCCCTTGGGTGTAGCTATAGGCAGCATTATCCTTACCTGTGATGAACTACTTTGGGTGGAAAACCTGGTGGGAGGTGCCAGTGCAAACTTCATCAATGACTGTGGGTTCCAGGTCTACAAACACTGCCCTGGGCACGTGCTTTCCAGCACCTGTCTCACTGAACAAATGTTAAACGAGTCATCTCCTCCTCCCCACAATGGTCTTGTCACTTAGCATCTGGCCATTGAGTTGGATGCTGTGTTCCAGGCAATAGAGTTACCAGCAAGCATTACCAATCTGGACACCAGCCTGACCAATGTCGATGGAAATATAGTCATGCATAGTGGCTATGGGTTAGCAGGTTCAGGCAACAAGAGCAGATACCAGGTCCCAGTTACAGCCCCCAACAAGCTAAGAGTCGAGGTAAGTAATGCACTCAAGTTAGATAATACTTTTTGAGTCATGGTAGAGTTTAGATCATTTTGTTAATTTCTTATGTGAGCAATCTTTGTACTGTTTGTTAACACAACTCATAATATGTTACTTAGATTCAGAAAGAAATAATAAATTTAAATATCATGTTCCAACATTGCATTTGTCTCCTACAAATCACCTATACTATAGATCTTAGTTTTTGCTCATGAAAAAGTAGCTTGACTCCAAACTGGACAAAAGATATGAAACAACTATCTTCAAAATACTGGACAACAGGCAGCACAGGAGTGTGATACTTGAGAGAAGCGGGGGTTGGGGGGGGGGGGATGAGTTGAACCCTGCCCAGAGGCAATTTCAGAATTGTGACATGAGAAAAAGGAAATCAGGCACAGCCCAATGCTCTTGCTTAATTGAGGAGTCTGAATTACGATCTTGGAGACCAAAGTGTCTAGAATATGCAAAACAGAGTACCAGTGAGAAGGAAGTTGTGCAGAGAAAAAGCTCCAGAAATTTGCAAAGGGGTCTTCTCAAGTCTTTGGTAGAATAAAATAAAATGCATCTTTATGTCATTTATAAACAATGTTTTTTTTTTAAGTTTATTTATTTACTTTGAGAAGGAGAGAGCACATGCAAGCTGGTGAAGGGACAGGGGGAGAAAGAGAATCTCAAGCAGGCTCTCAAGCAGAATCTCAAGCAGGCACGTTGTCAGTGGGGCTCAATATCACTTAACCCACTGAGCCACCCAGGCACCCTCTAACTTATCTTTATATTTAAAACATTTCTTTGGGCGCCTGGGTGGCTCAGTAGGTTAAATGCCGAAGTATTGATTTTGGCTGGGGCCATGATCCCAGGGTCATGAGATTGAGCCCCGAGAGGGGTTCCATGCTGACAACGTGGAGCCTGCTTGAGATTCTCTTTCTCCCTCTGCCCCCTCACCCCACCCGCATGCTCTCTCTCTTTCTCTAAATACATACATACATACATACATACATACATACATACCTCCTCTGAGCTTAGTGTGGAACCTGCTTGAGCTTCTCTCTCTCTCTCTCTCTGCCCCCCCTTCCTCTCTCCCACTCATACATGTGCACTCTCTCTCTCTCTCTTAAAAGTTAAAAAAAAAAAATTAACAATAAGTTAGAGATAAAGAGGCAGAAAAATATATAACATGTAAATTCTAGTAATAAAACAGTTTAGCTATATTAATATCAAACAAAGTAAATTCAAATCAAAAATATTACTAGAGGGGTGCCTGGGTGGCGCAGTCGGTTAAGCATCCGACTTCAGCCAGGTCACGATCTCGCGGTCCGTGAGTTTGAGCCCCGCGTCAGGCTCTGGGCTGATGGCTCGGAGCCTGGAGCCTGTTTCCAATTCTGTATCTCCCTCTCTCTCTGCCCTTCCCCCGTTCATGCTCTGTCTCTCTCTGTCCCAAAAATAAATAAAAAACGTTGAAAAAAAAATTACTAGAAAAGACTGCTAGAATTGATTCATGAATTCAGCAAAGTTGCAGGACATAAAATTAATGCACAGAAATCGGTTGCATTCTTATACACGAACAGTGAAGCGACAGAAAGAGAAATCAAGGGATCAATCCCATTTACAATTGCACAAAAAACCATAAAATAACTGGGAATAAATCTAACCAAAGAGGTGAAAAATCTATACACTGAAAACTATCAAAAGCTTATGAAAGAAATTGAAGAAGACACAAAAAAATGGAAAAATATTCCATGCTCCTGGATAGGAAGAACAAATATTGTTAAAATGTCGATACTACCCAAAGCAATCCACGTATTCAATGCAATCCCTATCAAAATAACACCAGCATTCTTCACAGAGCAAGAACAAGCAATCCTAAAATTTGTATGGAACCAGAAAAGACCCCAAAGAGCCAAAGCAATCTTGAAAAAGAAAACCAAAGCAGGAGGCATCACAATCCTGGACTTCAAGCTATACTACAAAGCTTTAATCATGAAGACAGTATGGTACGGGCACAAGAACACACACTCAGACCAATGGAACAGAATAGAGAACCCAGAAATGGACCCACAAACATATGGCCAAATAATCTTTGACACAAAGCAGTTAAGAATCCAATAGAATAAAGACAGTCTCTTCAACAAGTGGTGTTGGGAAAACTGGACAGTGACATGCAGAAAAATTAACCTGGACCACTTTCTTACACCATACACAAAAATAAACTCAAAATGGATGAAAGACCTCAATGCAAGACAGGAAGCCATCAAAATCCTCGATCAGAAAGCAGGCAAAAACCTCTTTGATCTTGGCCACAGCAACTTCTTACTCAACACATCTCTGGAGGCAAGGGAAACAAAAGCAAAAATGAACTACTGGGACCTCATCAAAATAAAAAGCTTCTGCACAGGGAAGGAAACAATCAGCAAAACTAAAAGGCAACTGACCGAATGGGAGAAGATATTTGCAAATGACATATCAGATAAAGGGTTAGTATCCAAAATCTATAAAGAACTTACCAAACTCAACACCCAAAAAACAAATAATCCAGTGAAGAAATAGGCAAAAGACATGAATAGACACTTCTCCAAAGAAGACATCCAGATGGCCAACTAACACATGAAAAAGTGCTCAACATCACTCATCATCAGGGAAATACAAATCAAAACCACAATGAGATACCACCTCACACCTGTCAGAATGGCTAACATTAACAACTCAGGCAACAACAGATGTTGGCGAGGACGCGGAGAAAGAGGATCTCTTTTGCATTGTTGGTGGGAATGCAAGCTGGTGCAGCCACTCTGGAAAGAGTATGGAGGTTCCTCAAAAAACTAAAACTAGAACTACCCTATGACCCAGCAATTGCACTACTAGGCATTTATCCACGGGATACAGGTGTGCTGTTTCGAAGGGACACATGCACCCCCATGTTTATAGCAGCACTATCAACAATAGCCAAAGCATGGAAAGAGCCCAAATGTCTATCAATGGATGAATGGATAAAGAAGATGTGGTTTATATATACAATGGAGTATTACTCGGCAATCAAAAAGAATGAAATCTTGCCATTTGCAACTACGTGGATGGGACTGGAGGGTATTATGCTAAGTGAAATTAGTCAGTCAGAGAAAGACAAAAATCATATGACTTCACTCATATGAGGACTTTAAGAGACAAAACAGATGAACATAAGGGAAGGGAAACAAAATATAAAAACAGGGAGGGTGACAAAACAGAAGAGACTCATAAATATGGAAAACAAACTGAGGGTTGCTGGAGGGGTTGTGGGAGGGGGGATGGGCTAAATGGGTAAGGGGCATTAAGGAATCTACTCCTGAAATCATTGTTGCACTATATGCTAATTTGGATGTAAATTTTTAAAAATTAAAAATAAAATTAAAAAAAAGTATTACTAGAAATAAACAAGAACATTTAATAATGATAAAAGTGTCAATTTATTAAGAAAGCATAATAATCCTACTTATATGTGCACCTAATGACAATACTTCAAAAATTCATAAAACAAAAAGTGACATCACTAAATTTATAGCCAAGTTCACAATTACAGGTGGTTTTAACACTTCTTTCTCAGTAATTGATAGAAAAAATGTAAAAAGCTATCATAAACTAGATTTTGAGCAACCAATTTAACCTAATTGACATTTATGTAACACTATATCCAACAACTGCAGAATACAAAATCTTTTTTAGTCTTACTTGGAACATTTACCAACATAGGCTGTATGCTGAGCCATAAACCAAATCTTAATAAATTTCAGAGGACTGTAAGTATACTGAATATATTCTGTGTCCAAAACAGAATTACATCAGAAATCAATAATAGAAGGATGTCTGGAAAATCTCCAAATATTTGGAAATCAAGCAACACACTCTTAAATACCCAATGGTCAAAGAAGAAATCACTAGGAAAGTTTTAAAATACTTTGAACTAAAAGGGCACCTGGGTAGTTCAGTTGGTTGAGCCTCTGACTCCTGATTTCAGCTCAGGTCACGATCTCAAGGTTTGTGGGTTTGAGGCGCACATTAGGCTTTGAGCTGACGGCTCAGAGCCTGCTTGAGATTCTCTGTTTCCGTCTCTCTCTGCCTCTTCCCTGCTCTCTCTCTCTCTCTCAAAAATAAAATAAACATTAAATAAATACATACATACATAATACTTTGAACTAAATGATAAAAACACAACATACCAAAATTTGCTGCATGCAGCTAAACCAGTATTTGGAGGCAAATTAGTTTTAAATGCTTAAATTAGAAGGAATAAAGGTTTAAAATAAACGATCTATGTTTCCACCCTAGAAACTAGGGGAGGAACAGCAGATTAAAGTCAGTGTCGAAGGAAAGAAGTAAAAATAATAAATATATATAATAAATACAATATGAATATATAATAATAATAAAAGCAGAAGCCAATGAAATTTTTTTTTTAATTTTTTTTAACGTTTTATTTATTTTTGAGACAGGGAGAGACAGAGCATGAACAGGGGAGCGTCAGAGACAGGGAGACGCAGAATCTGAAACAGGCTCCAGGCTCTGAGCTGTCAGCACAGAGCCCGACACAGGGCTCGAACTCACGGACCGTGAGATCATGACGTGAGCCGAAGTCGGCCGCTTAACCAACTGAGCAACCCAGGCGCCCCACCAATGAAACTTTAAAAATCAGTAAAGAAAACCAATAAAAGTAGCAGTTGGTTCTTAGAATGATTAATAAAATTGAAAACCTCCTAGATAGACTAATTGAGAAAAAAAAAAAGGGACCACGAATTCTCAACTGTAGGCTTGGCACAGTGCTAGGCAAGCCATAACATTACTGCAGATAGTTGCAAGCCCCTGCAGGGACACCATTCTTCCAGCCTGTCATGCCTTCCCTGCTCCAGAAACCTCAGATCTCTCCACAATGTAGCAGCTGAGAGGTTAAAGCTTCACAGGATAGGAACCCTCTCAGCCCCTGCTGCTCACAGAACCTGTGTCCTTGTCTCTGGAAGCCTTGAGGCTCTACTGATGACTCATTATTTTGACCATCACTACTGAATCTAAGCAACTTAGCACAAAGGTCAGTAACACAGGGGCGCCTGGGTGGCTCAGTCAGTTGAGCGTCCAAATTCTACTCAGGTCATGATCTCCTGGTTTGTGGGTTTGAGCCTCACATCGATCCCCGATCAGCCCACGCTGACAGCTGGGGGCCTGGAGCCTGCTTCAGATTCTGTGCCTCCCTCTCTGCCCCTCCCCTGCTCACCCTCTGTCTCTGTCTTTCTCTGTCTCTCTCAAAAATAAATAAACATTTAAAAATACTGGGGTTTTTTTCCATTTAAAACAAAGACCAATAATAACACAGGAGCTGACATTTTAGAGGATCTCATTTTCTTAAGTTTTGAGTTAGAAGAGGAATTTTCCCAGAGTTGTACAGTGGGCCAGTTGGAGACTTTTTTGATGTTCTTCTTTTGGTTACATAAACACCATGTTTTTTGTTGAGAATAAAAATCCCCAAAGTTAATGTCACTCAGGACAGTCCATGGTGCTGTAACTGCATAAATCCAAAATCATCTGGAAACAGGCAGTGAAGGAAAATATAAAGTTCTGCTAGGCAACAATTAAGCTGAGAAAACAAGGATCTTTAATAAGGTTAAATTTTTTTTTTCTGAGTGTTTTTCTCCTTATTTTCAGAACTGAAAAGCGAGAAGTACAGCAAAGTGCCTCCTATCTAAAATAGACCTTAATAAGAAACGAGAGGGGCGCCTGGGTGGTTGAGTTGGCTAGGCATCCAACTCTTGATTTCAGCTCAGGTCATAATCTCACAGTTCTGGAGATTGAACCCGGGGTGGGGCTCTGCACTGACTGCACAGAGCCTACTTAGGATTCTCTCTCTCTGTCTCCCCCTCTGCCCCTCTCCCTCCCTCACATGCTTTCTCTCTCTCTCTCTCTCTCAAAGAAAAAAAAAAAATCTCAATGATACATTTTTCAGTGTTTTTTTTTTTTTTCAAAAAATATCCAATGAGCAAATGGGTTAAGAGCATAGGTTCTAAAGCCAGACTTCATTAGTTAGCATCTCATCTCTACCACTTATCAGTTACATATCCATAAGCAAGTTATTTAATTTCTATGTGCCTCCCTTTCCTTATCTATAATGTAGGGATTCATAATAGTATCTATGCATTGTGATCATTTAAAAAGCAAATATTTATAAATGCTTAGAATAGTGCTTGTTCACATAAATGCTATATTGGTGCTAGTTAAATAAATAATAAGTAGTATTCTAGATAACAGTTACTATTATCATCAATAAAGGCAAGTTTTTCAATCTTATGTTCAAACAAAATGTTTAAATTAAAAAATTTTTTTTAACATTTATTCATTTTTGAGGGCCAGAGCATGAGTGGGGGAGGGGCAGAGAGAGACGGAGACAGAATTCGAAGCAGGCGTCAGGCTCTGAGCTGTTAGGTAGCACAGAGCCCAAGGTGGGGCTCAAACTCACAGACGTGGAGATCATGACTTGAGCTGAAGTCAAAAGCTTAACTGACTGAGCCACCCAGGCACCCCCAATACATATAAAACAATACGTTTAAATAGAAATCGAAGCTTTAAGGCTTGTTGTCCAAATTTGGCATAAATGTCCTTCCCTTCCGACTTTCCCCTATTCCCCTCCCTATGCTATTCCTTCTCCACTAAGCCATCCACATGTGAAAGTGTGGGCCCTGTGTTGATAAACTGATTGTTCTTAACTCTTCGTTCATCAGCCTAAGAACAAGAAAAGCAAGATTGAGGCCGATGCTATAAAACTCTGAGTCAATAAAAATAATAGTGCTGTTTACACTACCTAGGGCAAAGGCAAGGTAAGCAGACAAAAAGGACTTTTCTTCATTGCTGAAGTCCCCGAGCACAGAGGCACCCCATATCTGTGGTGAGGGCTCTAGCAGGAATTATATCCATTTGGTGTTGCATAATGACCTGCTACCAAGCCTTCCAGTAACTAGTTGGTTAAGTTACTTAACTTCGCTCTTTGCATCTGATCCCACATCAGTAAAAGCTAGGCATTAATAGACTAGGTTGTGAGATATAATGAGTTAATGTATACACATGCATGGTAAAACAAGAATATCATAAATGTTAGCTATTACTATTTTGTGGGAATAAGTCTTTTCAGTTGGAACATTGCTTCTTCTTCTTTAGCGTTTACTGCAAATAACTGCACGACTTAGAAAACGGTGTTGGGGGGACCAGGAGTTTGTAGCCGAGGGACCGCAGGGAGAATTTGATAGCACCACAAGGGCAAAATCTACTAGAATCAACTTTAGCATGGTGATTAGAGCAGAATCCCAGTGGCCAGCAACTTCCTTACAAAGCCTCTAACGTCCGAAGCAGGGCCCTCAAAAAGACATTTGTATCGCCTAGGCGGCCAGAAGGGGCCCTCCGCACAGCCTTTTCTCCACTAAATTCCGGGAGAGTTGGCTCGGCGGCCTCCACGCTCCCAGAGACGTCTTTACCCTGTGAGGTGTGTCTGTGCTTGCCGGCTGCGCGGCCCCAGCCTCCGACCACAGCGGCAGGTGGCGTTCCCGCCAGCCACAGGGACCAGGATCTGCAAGCTAGGAGCCGCCTCCCAGCCTCATATCTCGGGGGCGTGGCTCGCGAGGAGGCTCCAGTCACATTGGCTGAAGCTGCCCGGGGGCGGAGTCAGTGCGCGCCAATGCCAGACCCTGCAGCTCCGCCCCATCGCGGGTCCCGGGGGAGGAGGAGAAGCCCAGGTGGAGGAGGAGCGACGCCTGCTCCGGGAAGCCCCGTCTGGGGGCCATGGGGGCACAGGTGAGGCTGCCGCCTGGAGAGCCCTGCCGGGAAGGTGAGTGTCTGTCCCCGAGCCGAGGGATCTGGCATCTGGGTAGCGATGACCGGGTGGGCGGTCCCGGGTGCTTGTGGGGAAGAGACACGAATACACCCGCTCGTAATGCATTCATTCTTGAGTTTACGCATTCGGTCTTTCAGCCAGTCAGCCAGTCAATAAATATTTATTGGTGCCTATAATAAGCCAGGCTCTGGGAAAGCCTGAGTCGAAAAAGACATAAACTTGGCTCTCCCTCTGGTCCAGGAGGCAGAACCCACGTAAATTACAGCGTGCCGAGTGTCGGGACGGGGAAATTCAGGGTGCTGTGGGAAGATTCTCGAGTCTCGTCTGAGAAAGACTCTTCCAGAGTCCGCGGTCGAAGTCACCCGGTGGGCAGAGGGCGTGCCCGGGGACGGGACGGGAGTCTGGTGTGGCGCCCTGCGCTGGCTCCGAGAGGGTCACACACGGTGGAAGGTCAGACGCCCTGGACCTCGGGGCAGGGCGCCGGACCCGCCTGGGCCGTCCACCTCTCTCCTCTGTCTTCGAGATGAACACTTCTGCAACCCTGCTAGCCTCGCGTCTGGCTCGCTGTGCAGCCACCTCTTGGCTGCCTAAGGCGAGAGCCCAACAGAAGAGGAGACCGGGAACCGGGCGCAGTGATTTGTATAGGCTTGTTACTGCTGGGGTTTCGGCCCCCACTCGAATCCTGAAAAATCGCTGGGCGAGGACGCCACTTGCCCTTTGCCAGCTGTTTACAACACTAGCAGGCTTTCTGAAGTCTCAGTACAGAAGGCGCGTGTGAGCTGGGACAGAAGTAGGGACCGGAATACCTGAGGGCATGCCACAGGACAGGAAGGGTGTGCCTCAACCGACGTGACAGCTTTCAAGGTGTCTAGGGGAACGCGGATTTCTAAATTACCTGGTATGGACAGGAAGGGGGAGGATTGAAGGGCGTGGTAAGAATACCTTCCCAAAGTTACTGAGCATTTCCCGGTTTTTCTCTCCTCTGGGCTCCTCCGGAGTATCTTTGATGTGGGAAGTTTGAACTAAAAAGACGTTGGGTGGGGGGAATTGGAGGGGGAGACACTGAGCTAATCAAAACTATGCCCAGCAAGAGAGAGAAGGGACACAAAGAGAAAACGCCTGAACAATTCAGGAATTACTCAAAAGGTGAGATTTTGGAAGTGGTTACTAAAGCAGCCGGATCTGGAATTATTTCCTAGATAGTCAGGTTGTGTGACCTTTGTCTGAATAATTCCTAAACCAGTAAGTCAGACTGTTAATAACACATCCACCCTTGTTTACCCAAGGATCTGTAAGTAAGAAGGGTATGTGAATTACACTTGCTCTAGGAACAGGTGTTTTTCCTGCTTTGCTCATGCCTTTAGTTCCAACAAGAAATACTCAAGCTCAATGCTTAATACCTGTGATGAATTCTATTTGTGTGGGAAAGACCAGAGAAATCAGAATCCTTGTCAATGGTGGGAAAAGATTGGGCTCTGGCATGAGTCTTCTGCACTATGACTTAACCTCCTTGAGTCTTCATCAATAAATTGGGAATAATTCATACAGTTTACAGTTGTGAGATTACATAGGAAACACACAGTTCAGGGCCTGAAATGGAGTAGAGTCTCAATTTTTCATTCATTCATTCAGTCAGTCAGTCATCCAAATAACAGGAGTCCCATGTGCCAGGCACTGACCTAGGTGCTGGTATGAAGGGATTCACAAGACAGTCTAGTCCTAGACTCTAGTTATTTTTGTTTTTATGTATTTATTTATTTTTATTATATGAAATTTATTGTCAAATTAGTTTCCATACAACACCCAGTGCTCATCCCAAAAGATGCCCTCTTCAATACCCATCACCTACCCTACTCTCCCTCCCACCCCCCATCAGCCTTCAGTTTGTTCTCAGTTTTTAAGTCTAGACTCTAGTTAAAGCCTTGCATGCAGCTTACTGTGTACAAGGCTGATACTATGCAAGAAGCAAATGAATAAAAAAGGACATTACAAGAGTGGTAAGTGTTATGGATAATGTCTTGAGAGAGTAGGGGGTGTTTAGATTGGGTACTCAGGGAACACCCCTTAGAAAAAGTTGTATTTGAGCTGAGGCCTGAATGACAAAGAGTCCATCATGATATCTGAGGTTAGAATATTCCATTTGGGCTTCCATGAAGAAAAAGTTGACCCCATGTCTTGGTTTTGACTCTTAAAACCATAGACGCTTCAAAAAACCTTCTAAGCCAAAATTTTCTATAAATAATAAGTAAGTACATAAGTAAATAAATAATACATATGAAGGTTTTTTTTTATTTAGGTTTTTGATATTATGTCACATATTCCACAGATCTCAATTTCAGTCCAACAGCCAATAGGAGCTTATTACTATGAAAATATGACACCATGAAAATAGAATGTAAGAAATATACCTGTCACCTATGAAGCACCAACTGCATGAAGATTGTGTACCATGGGACTGTAGAAGGTGATAAAGGAAACAAAGGACAGAAAGACTGGGCTGTAAGGAGGACAAACCATATATTCCAGGGCCTCTGCTTGAGAATTCTGAGCTGGTTTGGCAGTAGGGACAATAAGCTGGAGATAGAGAGGACCCAATGGTTTTCAAAGTTTTTACCAAGTGGACTACTTTTCCAGGGTGCAGCCAGCTAGCAGAATAAAAAATGACATAGATGGTTTTTAAGGCTAATTTAGTTTGTCATGGTTCTGAGAAGAAGAAATTAAGGAACTGTATTCTTTGAGGACTGGCTGTATCTCTCTTGTACTGATTAGGATATGTCCCGTATTCGTGTATATAATCTCAAATTTTCAAAACGGGTTTGCATAAAGATGTATCAGTTGATCTTCACGCATAATTAAATTCTATGAATTTTATTACGTAGTCATTTTCTCCTTTTTACAGATACAGAAACCAAGGCCCAGCCAATTGAATAATGTTTCATAATTAGTGATCAAACCAGGCACAAAATTATTTGGGCCTTTGTTTTTCTGTAGGTGCCCAACCCCGTTTTCTGGCTCTGTTGGATGCAGTGGTATTCATTTTAATGATTCTGAAATCTTACTCTAAAAAAATTCTTTGTTATAAACATTTCTCAAAATTTCACCAAGTGGGGGCGCCTGGGTGTGTCAGTTGGTTAAGCATCCAACTGGCTCAGGTCATGATCTCATGGTCCATGAATTCGAGCCCCACATCGGGCTTTGTGCTGACAGCTGGGAGCCTGGAGCCTGCTTCAGATTCTGTGTCTCCCTCTCTCTGCCCCTCCCCCACTCACACGCTGTCTCTGTCTCTGTGTCTCTCTCTCAAAAATAAATAAACATTTACAAATTTTTTAAAAATTTCACCAAGTGAGCACAACGTTTATTATCAGGAAAATTATTTTTTGTGTAATAGATAGCTGCTTTTCTACTGCACTAAAAAAGATTGCCTCCAGATTTTTACAGGTTGGTTTTCCAGCCTTCCATAGATTTCCCAAGTGCTGAAATTCAAGAGTGCTTAAAGGTAGTTAAAATTCTCAACTAAACGTTTTCCAGGAAACAGTATGCTCAAAATTGTTTAGTCTAGGGGCGCCTGGGTGGCGCAGTCGGTTAAGCGTCCGGCTTCAGCCAGGTCACAATCTCGCGGTCCGGGAGTTCGAGCCCCGCATCAGGCTCTGGGCTGATGGCTCAGAGCCTGGAGCCTGTTTCCGATTCTGTGTCTCCCTCTCTCTCTGCCCCTGCCCCGTTCATGCTCTGTCTCTCTCTGTCCCAAAAATAAAAAAATAAAAAAATAAAAAAATAAAAAAAAAAATTGTTTAGTCTAATATTTAATATGGGCTATACATAATTGTTTTTATTTTTGTAAGTTTTTATTTTAATTCCAGTTAGTTAACATACAGTGTAATATTAGTTTCAGGTTTACAATATAGTGATTCAACACTTCCATGTATCACTTAGTACTCATCACAAGTGCCCTCCTTAATCCCCATCACCTATTTCATCCATCTGCCCACTCCTCTCCCCTCTGATAACCATCAGTTTGTTCTCTATACTTAAGAGTCTGTTTCTTGATTTGTCCCTCTCTCTTTTTTGCCCCCTTTGCTTGTTTGTTTCTGAAATTCCACATATGAGTGACGTCATATGGTATTTGTCTTTCTCTGACTTATTTCACTTAGCATTATACTCCCTAGCTCCATCCATGTCATTGCAATTGGCAAGATTTCATTTGTTTTTATGGCTGAGTAATATTATACACACACACACACACACGCACACCCCACATCTTCTTTATCCATGCATCAATCGATTGACAATTGGGCTGCTTCCACAATTTGGCTATTGTAAATAATGCTTCTATAAACATAGGGGTGCATGTATCCCTTTGAATCAGTGTTTTTGTATTCTGGATGGTAGGGTAATTCTATTTTTAACTTTTTGAGGCACTTCCATACTGTGTTTCACAGTGGCTGCACCTGTTTGCATTCCCACCAACAGTACATAAGGGTTTCTTTTTCTCCCCATCCTCACCAACACCTGTTGTTTCTTATGTTGTTGATTTTAGCCATTCTGACAGTTCTGATATCTCATTGTAGTTTTGATTTGCATTTCCCTGATGGTAAGTGATAATGAACATCTTTTCATGTATCTGTTGATGATCTGTGTATCTTCTTTGGAGAAGTATCTGTTCATGTCTTCTGCCTGTTTTTTAATTGGATTATTTGTTTGGGGAGTGTTGAGTTTTATAAGTTCTTTATATATTTTGGATACTAGCCCTTTATCAGATATGTCATTGCAAATATCATCCCTCATTCTGTAGGTTGTTCTTTTTTAATGGTTATTTATTTATTTTGAAAGAGAGAGTGTGCATGCTCATGCTGAGTGAGGGAGGGATAGTGAGAGGGAGGGAGAGAGGGAAAGAGAGAGAGAGAATCCCAAGCAGGCTCCATGCTCAGTGTGGAACTCAATGTGGGGCTCCATCTCAGGAGCATGAGATCATGACCTGAGCCTAAATCAAGAGTCAGTTGCTTCACTGACTGAGCCATCCAGGTGCCCTTCTGTAGGTTATCTTTTAGTTTTTTTGACTGTTTATTTTGCTGTGCAGATTTTTATTTTAATGAAGTCCCAATAGTTTATTTTTGCTTTTCTTTCCCTTGCCTCAGAAGACATATCTAGAAAGAACTTTCTATGACCAATGTCAAAGAAGTTACTACTTGTGTTCTTTTCTAAGATTTTTATGGTTTCACAGCTCACATTTGGGGTTTTAATCCATTTTGAATTTATTTTTGTGTATGGGTAAGAAAGTGATCCAGTTTTCCCAACACCATTTGTTGAAGGGACAGTCTTTTTCCCATTGCATATTTTTCCGGGTTTGTCAAAAACTGATTAACTATATAATTGTGCATTTATTTCTGGGTTTCTATTCCGTTCTATTGACTATGTGTCTATTTTTGTGCCAGCACCATACTGTTTTGATCACTATAACTTTGCAGTATAACTTGAAGTCCAGAACTGTGATACTTCTAGCTTTGCTTTGCTTTGCTTTGCTTTGCTTTTTCAAGGTTACTTTGGCTATTTGGGGTCTTTTGTGGTTCCATACAAATTTTAGGATTGTTCTAGTTCTTAAAAAATGGTGTTGGTATTTTGATAGAGATTGCATTAAATGTGTAGAGTGCTTTGGGTAGGATTGACATTTTAACAATCTTTGTTCTTCTAATCCACGAGCATGCAATGTCTTTCCATTTCTTCGTGTCCTTTTAAATTTCTTTCATCAGTGTTTTACAGTTTTCGAGTACAGATCTTTCCCCTCTTTGCTTAGGTTTATTCCTGGCATCTTACTATTTTGGTACAATTGTAAATGGGATTCTTTTCTTGATTTTTCTTTTTGCTGCTTCATTATTGGTGTGTAGAAATACAACAGATTTCTGTATGTTGATTTTGTAACCTATGACCTCACTGAATGAATTTGATTATCAGTTCTAGTAGTTTCTTTGGTAGAGTCTTTGGAGCTTTCTATATACAGTATCATGTCATCTGCAAATAGTGAAAGTTTTACTTCTTCCTTACCAATTTGGATGCCTTTTGTTTCCTTTTGTTGTCTGATATAAATGTACCTTATTGCAATATTGTCCTTTAAGTTCCTTTCCTACATCTTCATTCTTTAAGCCTTTTTTTAATTTCTGGAGGATTTTATCTTTAGTGCTTTAGTACCTTTAGTAATATACAGATTGTAAGGTGTGAAAAGAACAGCGGGTTATGTAGGAGATTTGATGGGCAACAGTCCTCCTACAGTACTTGGCTTCCAAACACACCGATGGTGGTAAGATCTCGGTTAATTTTTTTTTCTTTCATCAAGAGTGTCTTCTCAATTTTACTTTGGTTAATTGAAATCATGGTCTTCTTACCCAGCCTTAACGGAGTTTATATGTAGATATATTACTATGACTTGCTTTCCATATCTGCTCAAAATAATTTCTCATTCTTATTCTGTGCCAAATTATTTCTCATTTCTATTCTGCTCCCCTTGTTCCTGTCTGATAGTTCTCTCTCACTAAAGTTGTCAGTCAGCTTCAGGGGAACAGAGACCTGTTCACCTGTTTTGTTGATCACTATCTCACCTGTTCTTAGAGCAGGGCCTGGAACACAGGAATTGCTTAATAAGAATTTGCAAAGTGTTGAATAAATGAATACCTAACATAATGCCTTGCATGGTAGGTGTTCAACAATTATTTTGTTGAGTAAATAAAAAGCGGTGCCTGGATGGCTCAGTCGGTTGAGCATCCAACTCTTGATTTTTTATTCAGGTCATGATTTCATGGTTCATGAGTTTGAGCCCTGCGTCAATCTCTACACCAACAGTGTGCAGTCTGCTTGTGATTCTCTGTCTCCCTCTCTCTCTGCCCCTCCCCTGCTTGCTCACTCGCTCTCTCAAAAATAAATAACATTAAACAAAAAAAGAATTTTTTTTCAATGTTTTTATTTGTTTTTGGGACAGAGAGAGACAGAGCATGAACGGGGGAGGGGCAGAGAGAGAGGGAGACACAGAATTGGAAACAGGCTCCAGGCTCCGAGCCATCAGCCCAGAGCCTGACGCGGGGCTCGAACTCACGGACCGCGAGATCGTGACCTGGCTGAAGTCCGACGCTTAACCGACTGCACCACCCAGGCGCCCCAAGAAAAGAATTTTTAAAAAAGAAATAGATATATGAATTTACAAGGCTGCTATAAAGCCATAATGAAGCTGTGAGAAGAAGTTTGTTTCATGGGCAGTAAGGTGATATGATGGAAAGTGAGAAGTTTCTTTAGAGTGGGTAGGCAGGAAGGCCTTTCTAAGGAAGTACCATTTTCAAGTAAGAGCTCAATGAGGAGTAGTTAGCTTGCCAGCCACTACCCAGGCTAAGGCACACGTCACAAAGCTTTAAGGTGAGAAGGAATTTAGTTTATGAAAGAAACAGGACCAAAAAAAATTGTAGGGAATGTGGTTAGAGAGATAACAGGAGGCAGCATCCTGTTAGCCCTGATAGACTATGGTGGGGATTTTGGAGAAAGGAAGCCATTGTAGAATTTTACAGGGAGAATGACAAGTTTGGACCTACTAATCTAAAGACTCATTTCACCTGATGTTGCCCCCTACCACACTTTCACCTCATCTCTTGCCATCTCCCTTCCATCATCCCAGTCAGCCTCAAGCACACCACTGCCTCAAGATTGTTGCATTTATACATAGCAGAAAGGTTTGTCCACTTCATTAAAAAAAAAAAATTCCTTATTCTAATTTTACTGCTTCCCATGGAACTCAAGATATGTAGTTATTAGTTTACTTGTTTGTTTCCCCTCATTAGAATAAACATGAGAGCAGGAATTCTATGTTATTCATCATTGTATCCCCAGCTTCTAGAAAATGCCTCACGGACAGTAGATACTCAATAACTGCTGAATTAATGATTGAAAAGACAGCTAGTGTTATTTCAGAGAATGAATGAGAGAGAGAGATGCAATATAATGTCAGAGCATGTAAAGCTTTTAAAGAGTCCAGGATGAGAAGTTTAGATTTTGTTATAATAACAATGAAAAGTCATGGGGTGGGAGAGGGAAATTAAGCAGAGGAATGACATAATCTGATTCACACTGGCTGATATTTGGAGAATAAATTGTAGGGAATATAAAGAGATTCATTTATTTATTTATTTTTGTATGCTAATAGGAATAGACAAGTGTATCAGTCAGCTATTGCTATGTAATATATAACCCCAAACTCAACGGCTGAAAACAACAATCATATACTCTTGCCAATGTGTCTGCAGATCAGCTGATGGTTGATTGAACTAACCTGTGTTCACTTGGGTGTCTCTGCATCAGGCTACATGTCCGTGCAGGCTTGGCTCCTTCCTGTGGGATGAACTTAGATCTGCTCCATGTATTTTCATTCTGGGGCTCAGGCTGAAGGGGCAGCAGTTCCTTAGGGAAGCTCTATTCCTGACCAATACAGAGGTAAAAGAGAGTAAACCTAAGCACATAAGTGCATTTGAAGCCTGTCTTCATATCACCTCTGCTGTTGTCCCATTGACCACCAACTCACTTTCAGCCTGACCTCAGGGGAAGAACGCTCTGCCCACATCAGGAGGTACGAGGGAGTAAATATTTGCTGAATAATAAGCCAAACTAACACATAATATAGATGGTGAGACAATGATTTCCTCAAACTGGAAATATCTTGTAGTGATTAAAAATGCAGTTTTATGCAATCATTGACTTCTTAGGAACCAACTTCCTACTGTATGTAATAAACTGGACAATTTTAATTATTACTCTCCATAGGCAAATTGTACCTGAAAAAAATTATTCAAAGTATTTCATCTTTGTATAAACATTAATAACTTTCAACTGGCTTTATTTTTACTTTATGTTTTTACTTTTCTGAAATAAGAATACTGGCCTGGAAATTGGCCAGCCAAATACTTGGCTGTGATTTAGGCAATTACATGGCTTTGGCAAGTCACTTAATAATCTTGGCATCGGTTTCTTTAAAATGTCTTTCAACTCCAAGTGCCTGTGAATTTAAAGCTGGTGTATCAGCAACATTTATGAGCCACTGGGATTGTAAGTAAATTACTCTGGGAACAAAGATAGCTTATGATCAAATCACAAATTATAGAAGGCATCTTCAGAATCATTGAGTCAAACTCCCTCATTTTAGAGATGAGGAAATTGAAGTCGAGAGTGAATACTTAACTTGTCCATGTTTATAGATAGCAACAGAGCTCAAGGTGAGGAAAGGTATACAATCCTACAGACAATTTAACTTTGTTTTTAAATTTTTAAGTTGTATGTGTATAAGTGAACTTTCACACTTGTACATAGAACATACATATCAAGTTCAACAATATGAAACTGCTATTTTCATGGGGTCAAAAATTGTCAGATATCATTAATTATATGTTTCAACATAACTACAAACGTTAGCAGTACTGTTTGGAGAGCAAAAATGTTGTACATTACCCAAATGTCCACCAACTGTAAAATAGAAAAATTGTGAGATAATCATACGGTGAAATTCGGTAGAACTAGGCAAAAACAAACCCTAAAGCCAGGTGCATCAACACTGATAAATCTCAAAAACAAGCAAGTCTCCAAAGAACCTACTGTATGACTATATTTTATAAGGTGCAAGAGGTAAAACTAAATAATTTATGTTTTAAAGATATAGTCATATAAGGGAAATCTTTTTTTTTTTTTGGTAAAGAATAGGGATCTTTTGCAGGAAGTCAGAGATAATGTTAGAGATAATGTTTTATTTCTTAAATTGGGTGGTTGACACATTGATGCATATTGAATTATTTTTCTTTATAACTGACACATATTTTCTAAATATTAATCACTCAATATTTACACAAATTAATAATAACAGTACCAAAGAATTAATGCATGCTCCCTGCTTGTAGGAGTATGAGTTGGTTCCATCATTTTAGAGGCTATTATAGTGTCTATTAAAATAAAATATAACGATGGGTGCCTGGGTGGCTCAATTGATTAAGCATCTGACTTTGGCTCAGGTCATGATTCCTCAGTTGGGTTTGTGGGTTCCAGCCCGATGTTGCTGCTCTGTGCTGACAGCTCAGAGCCTGGAGTCTGCTTCAGATTCTGTGTCTCCCTCTTTTTCTGTCCCTCCCCCGCTTGCACACGTGTGCACGCTCTCTCTCGCTCTCTCTCTCTCTCTCAAAAATAAACATTTAAAAAATAAAATATAATGAATGTAATAGATTTTCTCTGTGTTGAATAAAGTTTAGATTAAACTTACTTTGTTTACTAGAATCTTCAGAAGCCAACTCAGATATCTGATCCCTCTGAAATACTCCACAGACTCTCTGCCCACACACTGTACTTCACCCATCTGTCTCCTTCTGCCCTACACTACTCCACACCCACCAACCCACCCTTCACCCCCCCCACTTCCTGCTTCAGTCACATCTGCTGTAGGCTCCTCTCATCAACATGCACCCAAAACATAAAGCCATTTCTCGAAGGTCAGAAACTAGACAAGATTTTTATTATTGTTCCTGCCGTAAAACTTGCACATTAATATCTACTGTTCACAATAAGAACTTACAAAATACAACAAAGATTATTTGCTTTCCCTTATTGCCCTCTGCCCCCACACCCCCCTAAAATGTCGGAAACATTTTGCTGTGTCAACAGCTTAGAAAGAATATTGTTTCACTGGAATGAGACCTGCCCACACTGTTTTCCCAGATGAAGTTTTGGAATGGTTATGTTAATTACATAGTAAGTAACACCACTGCAGCCATGGAATTCACTGGAAAGTCAAGTCAGATGTTTCCTCTCTCAGGAATTAACGGAATGGAAACTCTTACTATGAAAATCATTTTCCATTCTTGAGGTTTAGATGAGATGAACAGTGACTGGAACAAGATTGCTAAGGGCTAGCTTGTTTGAAAATTTGTAGCAATTCTTATTAAAACAACCTGCCTGAAAATTCCTCAATGTTATAGACTATACCTATAGCCATAGAATTCTTCTTGGAATATTTAGCAATTTTGACTTAGAATTTATGCTGTATCTTTGAAACAGTTTATTCATTTTCAAATGATAAGAAATAAGTGAAATAATAATCATGAAAGGCTTGAATTCAATTATTTTACCTTTTTAAGGCCTGAATTTTATAGTTGTTTCCTAACTTTGTAAGTGGTAAATTCAGATAACTGCATAATGTCAGAGAGGCATTAATACAGTTACCAAAGTTTTATCCCTAAGACATCATTTGGTCAAACTGTTTTGCCTTCTTAAGATTTCTGAGATGTAAAAAAAAAAAAAAAAAATTGAGATGTAAAACTAATTTTTTTCATTGAACTCTAATATTGTAGTTGATTCATTTAGCTTTGCCTTCTTTGTTAGAACGGAAAAAATATGCTTTTTAAAGACAAAAATGAAACTAACATAATACTGTATGTTAACGATACTTAAAATAAAAATAAAAGGAAAAAAGTTAGAAGAGAGTCAGAAAATCTAGTCACAATGTCACTTGGTTCGCAGCTAGCTTTTCAAGTGGAGAACAGATTAAAAGTTTTTTACAGGGGCAGCTGGGTGGCTCAGACGGTTGGCTGTCCTACTTTGGCTCATGAGTTGGATCCCTACATTGGGCCCTCTGCTGTCAGCCTGGAGCCTGCTTGGGATCCTCTGTCCCCTGTCTCTCCACCCCACCCTCACTCATGTGCAGGTGCTTTCTGTCTCTCTCTCTCTCAAAAACAATCGGGGCACCTGGGTGGCGCAGTCGGTTAAGCGTCCGACTTCAGCCAGGTCACGATCTCACGGTCCGGGAGTTCGAGCCCTGTGTCGGGCTCTGGGCTGATGGCTCAGAGCCTGGAGCCTGTTTCCGATTCTGTGTCTCCCTCTCTCTCTGACCCTCCCCGGTTCATGCTCTGTCTCTCTCTGTCCCAAAAATAAATAAACGTTGAAAAAAAATTAAAAAAAAAAAAACAAAAAAACAATCATTTAAAAATAAATAAATAAATAAATAAATAAATAAATAAATAAATAAATAAATAAATGTTTCTTACATTGTCTATCGTGGGTTCATTTGTGTTTTTGCATTTAGCTTTCAAATTCCAAGGCACTTCTAATACCGGGTCTGGTTCAGTAGATTTACATGTTTATTTGAATCCCATTCTAAGAAAAGCTTACTGAGGTTTAATTCATTTTTTTATTAGATTCTATTTAATTTAGGAGAAGGGAGAGGAGTAGACCTGAAAAATCATTCTCTTCAGGGAAAGTAGTACAGAACCCTAAACCCACTTTTAAATACGTTTTCTGAAAGGCACAGTTCACACCCCACAGAATGGGTTAGCTGCATTTCCTATAACATTCTGACCGATGGATTCCCCTGCCCGTCCCTATGCCCAGGCATCATAAACACTGCTCCCCAGGAGCCATGCTGATCATGAGGAGTGAGGTGCGTGTGGGGGACAGTGATGGATTAATGAGCACAAGTCACGTTGCTGTTTTGCTAGAACGAAGAACCAAGCAAATGTTGTCCAGATTCTCCAATTTATAAGATTCACCAGACTTTCAGGTGAAATCTCTCATTTTTAAATGATGACAACTAAACAATTTCAAAACATTTTTAAGAACCTGTGTGAGTCAAACGGAACGTGTCCACAGGACTGGGAACCACCTCCCGGAGACTTCCCTTCATGCAGTAAGAAACAGAGTTTCAGTACCATCCACTTGGGTTTCTCTTTCTTTTTACAGAAAAGGGGTAAACATTAATGTATCTCCTTTTTGTGTTTGTTGACATTTCCTTCTTTCCTTTTTTCCAGGCTACATGCTATCTCTAGTCTGTGCAAACTTCTCCCAGGCCTGGTGTGAGATCACAAATGTGTCACGACTGCTGGCTTCTCCTGTCCTCTACAGGGACCTGAATTCCAGCTACAGGGACCTGAATTCCAGCATAAGCAACTTGATCATTTCTGCAAATGTAGAAAACAGATACAGTCTGTATGTAGGCCTAATGCTGGCAGTAAGTTCCAGTATTTTTATTGGCTCCAGCTTCATACTGAAAAAGAAGGGCCTCTTGCAACTGGCAAAGAAGGGCATTACCAGAGCTGGTAAGAAACGGATGCAACTAGAGAATTCAAGTTTCTGCAGAAATAATCCTATTGTAAGACCTTAGTGCTACAGCAGTAATATTTTACTGTCTCTATCTTATTCCCTGTCTCTGTGCTTAGCAAATCTCCTCTGTGGTGTCCAGGATTGAGCCTGCTGTGTCTCCTTCAGGGTAAAACTAAAATTCTTGTTTCCAGAGGTTTAGAATGTGGAATGAATTCTTCTTTCATAGCTGTTGTGTGTGATTTCAGTGTTCAAGGTCAGATGCTGCTTTCCTGCTTAACACATGTCAGTGGCTTTTCTTTGCACTCAGAATAAAATCCAGACACCTTTCCACAGTCTTTGACCTCCTGCGTAAACTGGCCCTTGCAGACTCTGCAGCTTTATCTTCTGCTACTGTCCCTATCCCTTACTTTTCTCTGGTTCCTGGAATAGACCAAGTTCTTTGCCACCTCAAGGTCTTTTCCTTTTGCATGGAACGCTCTTCTCCCTGCTTTTCATTTGGCTGACTCATCCTTCGGACTTCAGCTTAAATATCATCACCTTCCCTGGTCTTCCTCTCTGGGAGATGTCCCTTACCACCTTCATCCCGCCCTGTTACTCTCTATCATTGCCCTAAGGGTTTCTTTAATTGTACCTAAAAAATCTGTCACTGTACATTTTATGTTTATTTACTTGTTTATTGATAGTAGATTCACAAGAGCGGGAACCTTCCCTAGCATAGTGTTTGACACCCAATAAGTATTTGTTAAATCAGTAAATGGATAGCAGAATTAGGTTGCTGTTACTATAGTGATATTTCACATGCTAAGTAACTTAGCTTGACTACCCTCCATTAACCATGAATTTCTATTCTTTCTTATCAAGAATATCATAGAAGAGCTAAATAATATTCTAAGGTTCATATGGAAAAATGACTACAAATTGCACAAATAGGTTCATAAAAGTACTATTGGAGATTTGCACTATCAGAAATAAAACATACTATAATGCTATAGTAATTAAAACAGTTTGGTACTGGCACTAAAAAAGATAGACAAAAAAATGAAAGATAATTGAAAACTTATAAAGGGACCCAAGTACGTATAACAATTTAATATATGATTTTTTAAAGTGGCATTTCAATTCACTGGAGAAAGGATGGCTTATTCAATCAAAAGTGTTAATGGGGCACCTGGGTGGCTCAGTAGATTAAGCATACGACTCACGACTCATGACGATGTCATGATCTCACGGTTAGTGAGACTGAGCCCCGCATCAGGCGCTGCACTGACAGCATGCAGAGCCTGCTTGGGATTCTCTCTCTCTCTCTCTTTTTGCCCTACCCCGGCTTGCATGAGAGTGGGTGCGTGCACTCTCTCCCTCTCTCTCAAAATAAATAAACATTTTTTTTAAAAGTGTTGAGACAATCGGCAAAAATTAGAGGAGAAAAATGTAAGAGTTTTACTTCATACTATTCAGCAATTTAAAATGAAATGATTTTTTTCAAAAAACCTCAAAGAAGGTCTTTCTAACCATACAGATAAAGGAAGAAGCTATTCTATATGAAAGAAGAGATTACCTAAATTGATTTTTTAAAAAATCCTACATGGAAACACCTTAACTGAAACTAAAAACCAAATGACATGGGAGGGGGGGCATGTTTCCAAAATATATGACAGACAAATGATATTAAGATCCATAATATATAAAGAGTGACTATAGGTGATAAGAAAAAGATTAGTACCCTAAGGTAAAATAGGCAAAGTACATAAATAAGAAACTCACAAAGCAAGAAATGCAAGTGGTCAATAAACAGATAGAAGTAAATATTATTTCACTAGTACCCAAAGAGACACCAACTATATAACAATGAGCTCCTGGGTTGTTGTCTACCATTTTAACAAGATTTCGTTTTTTCGTTAAAAGGCCTTATGCTGGTAAGGGAATTTGGAAAATAAATAGCCCTCCCAAACATTGCTGGAGGCAGCATATATGGGTACAAACTTTCCTAAGAGAAATTTGGTAAAGCTTAAAAATGTTAATGTCTTAAAACCTAATAATTTCACTTCTGGAAATGTATCCTAAGAAGTGAACAAGAATGACACCTATAGTTACATAACAGGATATTTATTTAAAGGTTTTATGTAATGAGAACAAAACTAGAAACTCGGTGTGTGTGTGTGTGTGTGTGTGTGTGTGTGTGTGTAGTTGCACACAGGTTAAGTAAATAATGATACGCCAGATTTTGAAGTAATATTAAGCCATTAAATAAGGACATGAGAAAAATATTTGCAATATATTATTAAGTTTTTTAAAGATAGATTATGAAATCATATTGTAATATTCCAGTTTAATCACTTGCACATTTTATAAGAAGAAAATCCTAAAGAAATAAACTACCTTGCAAGATAATCTTCACAGCTAATATACTCTGTTTCATTTAATTGTAACAAAATCTGGTCAAAGACACAGGATTAAGTATGTTGAATTGGTGAGAAAATTCCATTTTCTATAGCAAACATAGCAATGACTTTAGGTCACAGATTACAGTAAAGAAAAGATAACCCTTTGAATATCTCACGAAAGCTTCTTATCCTTTTCAGTAAACTAGAGAGAAACTCAGTTTCATGATGCCAAGGTAAAGAATAAGGAGAGTCCTACTGGCTAATACTTGTTGTTCTCTGATTGACTATCCAAAATCTCAAAAGCTTGTATGTTAACCATCTTTTTCCCTTCTAGGTCCTCATTAGGTACTGATGTAATTTACAATATACAGTTTTTGTCTTTAATTTTAACTGTGGGTGAAGCAAAGTATTTAGAGTCTATGTCCACATCTCTGGCAGGCATAAATATACTAAACATAATGATTAAATAAGATTTTCTTGCAAATGTAAAAACTTACTTTCTATAAAAATCAAAAGTGGGGCGCCTGGGTGGCGCAGTCGGTTAAGCGTCCGACTTCAGCCAGGTCACGATCTCGCGGTCCGTGAGTTCGAGCCCCGCGTCGGGCTCTGGGCTGATGGCTCAGAGCCTGGAGCCTGTTTCCGATTCTGTGTCTCCCTCTCTCTCTGCCCCTCCCCCGTTCATGCTCTGTCTCTCTCTGTCCCAAAAATAAATAAACGTTGAAAAAAAAAATTTAAAACAAAACAAAACAAAACAAAAAATCAAAAGTGACATAATCAAAACCAATAGAAGTGACCAAGTAAATAAGCTAAAGACTAGCTATGCTGAGTTGGCCTTACATCTTGCCTCTTCCAACCGTTTTCCATTACTTTTCCCAGCAGTCAGTTCTTTCGAACTTCTTCCTCCAGTTCCGAACTAAATTTTAATTGTTCTTATTTTCTTAGGACAAGGTGGACATTCTTACCTCAAGGAATGGCTCTGGTGGGCAGGATTACTCTCAAGTAAGTCCTTACTGCTGAGAATAGTGCATGCTTGTAAAATGATAAATAAATTACATGGGATTGCTCAAAAATGATTAGTTTATCTTGTTGGTAAGGATGGCATAAAGGTCTAGAAATTTTCGTGTGGGTATATGTTGTCTTACATACGAAGTAAGTCATATATATTTAGAATTAATTTTTCCTCTCCTCTCCCTGCACCACCCCCCATGTTCTCAGTACTGTCATAGAAAAAAGTTAACATCTGAAACTACTATATTTTATCACAAGCTTCCCCTTCTGTTATATTTTATTCCCCAGAACAATTGAGGGAAATGCCTTCTTCCCACATTTCCCTGCTCCTAATTCAAATCTGTGACTGTTCTAGCTGCATGTTGACTAACGAATGGCTGCATTTTCCTGGTCAGGCCCAAAATATGGGCAAATTAAAGTCCCCTCTGGGTGCTAAGCATGGAAGGAATGGAAAGAAGATGAAGGCTGTCAGCACCCCCCTCCCCCCAGACTTGCTCTGAGGACTCCATGAGACTGTTGGATGGGAGAGCACCTTGTAGATGCTCATATGCTGTGCAAATAGAAGGCAGTGTTGATGCTCACAGGCACGTTTGCAGATTTCTATCTCCTCCCCTAACTCCTCTGAAATCCCAACCCTAAAACTTCCAAAGATAGGAGCTCATAAACTGTAGTTTCATACCTCCTGCTCGTCATCTCCCTCTGCAGCAAGAAGCCTTAAACTTCCATTTATTAGACCTGGACCGAGAAGATGGCAGTGTAGGAGGACGGTGGGCTCACTGCATGCTGCTGATCATTTAGATTCCACCCACATCTGCCTAAATAACCCAGAAAACCACCAGACTAGCAGAATGGACTCTCCAGAGCCAAGCGTAGACAAGAGGCCCACGGGAGAGGGTAGGAATGGTGGAGAGGCAGTGCATGCTACACGGACTGGCGGGAGGGAGGCGGGGGGGGGGGCATGGAGGGGCGGCCCGCCTGGCAAAGCAGAGCCCCCAAAGTCTGGCTTGCAAAGGCGGAAGGGCTGGACTCCATGAGTTCTGACAGCCAGCAGGACTTAACATGTGCAATGTTAAAAGTGAACAGCTCTGCCCTCGGAGAGCAGCGAGGGCGAGAGGACATCGGGAAAGAGAGTTATTGAGCCCCAGAATACAGAGCTCAGCAAAGGCACTGGCAAGCGCCATCTCTCTCTCTCCCATCCCCCAGCCGAAATCCCAAAGGGAACCAGTTTCTGTCACTGAACTTGCTTGCACTGTGCAAACACCCAACGCTGTGCTTCAGTGGATCCATCCCTCCGACAGGTCTGCCTCTCTCCTGGTGCTGCAGGGCCCCTCCTGCAGGGGACCACTGACAGCAAAGCGAGCTAAGCCTGCCCCTCCCGCCCCTGTGCACCTTGCGGATCCATCCCAGCTAATAGGCCAGATCCCATCAAAGCATCACCACAAGCCTGGCAGTGTGCAAGTAGCCCAGACGGGGGCCACACCATCCACAGTGAGTCCTGCCCCTGGGGGAGGGGAAAATAAGGTACACACCAGTCTGACTGTGGCCCCAGCAGTGGGCAGGGGACAGACATCAGGTCTGACTGCAGCCCCGCCCACCAACACAAGTTACTCCAGACAGCACAGGGAAAGTGCCCTGCAGTTCTGCACCACCCAAGGGACTATCCAAAATGACGAAACGAAAGAATTCTCAAAAGAAACTCCAGGAAGTAGCAACAGCTAATGAATCAATCAAAAACGATTTAAGCAATATAACGGAACAAGAATTTAGAATAATAGTCATAAAATTAATCGCTGGGCTTGAAAAAAGTATAGAGGACAGCAGAGAATCTATTGCTACAGAGATCAAGGGACTAAGGAATAGTCAGGAGGAGCTAAAAATGCTATAAATAAGGTGCAAAATAAAATGGAGGCGACCACAGCTCAGATTGAAGAGGCAGAGGAGAGAATAGGTGAATTAGAAGATAAAATTATGGAAAAAAATGAAGCTGAGAAAAAGAGAGATAAAAAAAATCCAGGAGTATGAGGGGAGAATTAGAGAACTAAGTGATGTAATCAAACGGAACAACATCCATATAATAGAAATTCCAGAAGAGCTGAAGAGAGAGAAAAAGGGGCTGAAGGTGTACTTGAACAAATCATAGCTGAGAACTTCCCTGATCTGGGGAAGGAGAAAGGCATTGAAATCCAAGAGGCACAGAGAACTCAATTCAGACATAACTTGAATCGATCTTCTGCACGACATATCATAGTGAAACTGGAAAAATACAAGGATAAAGAGAGAATTTTGAAAGCAGCTAGGGATAAACATGCTCTAACATATAAAGGGAGACCGATAAGACTAGTGACGGATCTATCTACTGAAACTTGGCAGGCCAGAAAGGAATGGCAGGAAATCTTCAATGTGATGAACAGAAAAAAATATGCAGCCGAGAATCCTTTACCCAGAAAGTCTGTCATTCAGCTTAGGAGAGATAAAGGTCTTCCCAAACAAACAAAAACTGAAGGAATTCATCACCACTAAACCAGCCCTACAAGAGATCCTAAGGGGGACTCTGTGAGTGAAATGTTCCAAGGACCACAAAGTACCAGAGACACCACTACAAGCATGAAACTCAAAGACATCACAATGACTCCAAACCCATATCTTTCTGTAATAACACTGAATGTAAATGGACTAAATGCTCCAACCAAAAGACATAGAGTATCAGAATGGATAAAAAAACAAGACCCATCTATTTGCTGTCTACAAGAGACTCATTTTAGACCTGAGGACACCTTCTGATTGAAAGTGAGGGGATGGAGCACTATCTATCATGCTACTGGAAGTCAAAAGAAAGCTGGAGTAGCCATACTTATATCAGACAAGCTAGACTTTAAATTAAAGGCTGTAACAAGAGATGAAGAAGGGCATTATATAATAATCACAGGGTCTATCCATCAGGAAGAGCTAACAATTATAAATGTCTATGTGCTGAATACAGGAGCCCCCAAATATATAAAACAATTACTCACAAACATAAGCAACCTTATTGATAAGAATGTGGTAGGGGCGCCTGGGTGGCGCAGTCGGTTAAGCGTCCGACTTCAGCCAGGTCACGATCTCGCGGTCCGGGAGTTTGAGCCCTGCGTCAGGCTCTGGGCTGATGGCTCGGAGCCTGGAGCCTGTTTCCGATTCTGTCTCCCTCTCTCTCTGCCCCTCCCCCGTTCATGCTCTGTCTCTCTCTGTCCCAAAAATAAATAAATGTTTAAAAAAAAAAAAAAAAAAAAAGAATGTGGTAATTGCAGGGGACTTTAACACTCCACTTACAGAAATGGATAGATCATCTAGACACAGGATCAATAAAGAAACAAGGGCCCTGAATGATACATTGGATCAGATGGACTTGACAGATATATTTAGAACTCTGCATCCCAAAGCAACAGAATATACTTTCTTCTCGAATGCACATGAAACATTCTCCAAGATAGATCACATACTGGGTCACAAAACAGCCCTTAATAAGTATAAAAGAATTGAGATCATACCATGCACACTTTCAGACCACAATGCTATGAAGCTTGAAATCAACCACAGGAAAAAGTCTGGAAAACCTCCAAAAGCATGGAGGTTAAAGAACACTCTACTAAAGAATGAGTGGGTCAACCAGGCAATTGGAGAAGAAATTAAAAAATATATGGAAACAAATGAAAATGAAAATACAACAATCCAAACACTTTGGGATGCAGTGAAGGCAGTCCTGAGAGGAAAATACACTGCAATCCAGGCCTACCTCAAGAAACAAGAAAAATCCCAAATACAAAATCTAACAGCACACCTAAAGGAAATAGAAGCAGAACAGCAAAGACAGCCTAAACCCAGCAGAAGAAGAGAAATAATAAAGATCAGAGCAGAAATAAACAATATAGAATCTAAAAAAACTGTAGAGCAGATCAATGAAACCAAGAGTTGGTTTTTTGAAAAAATAAACAAAATTGACAAACCTCTAGCCAGGCTTCTCAAAAAGAAAAGGGAGATGACCCAAATAGATAAAATCATGAATGAAAATGGAATTATTAAAACCAATCCCTCAGAAATACAAGCAATTATCAGGGAATACTATGAAAAATTATATGCCAACAAACTGGACAACCTGGAAGAAATGGACAAGTTCCTAAACACCCACATGCTTCCAAAATTCAAACAGGAAGAAATAGAAAACTTGAACAGACCCATAACCAGCGAAGAAATTGAATCAGTCATCAAAAATCTCCCAACAAATAAGAGTCCAGGATCAGATAGCTTCCCAGGGGAATTCTACCAGACATTTAAAGCAGAGAAAATACCTATCCTTCTCAAGCTGTTCCAAAAAAATAGAATGGGAAGGAAAACTTCTAGACTCATTCTATGAAGCCAGCATCACTTTGATTCCTAAACCAGACAGAGACCCAGCACAAAAAAAGAGAACTACAGGCCCATATCCCTGATGAATATGGATGCAAAACTTCTCAATAAGATACTAGCAAATCGAATTCAACAGCATATAAAAATAATTATTCACCATGATCAAATGGGATTCATTCCTGGTCTGCAGGGCTGGTTCAACATTTGCAAATCAATCAATGTGATACATCACATTAATAAAAGAAAAGAACGATATGATCCTGTCAATCGATGCAGAAAAAGCATTTGACAAAATTCAGCATCCTTTCTTAATAAAAAACCCTCGAGAAAGTCAGAATAGAAGGAACATACTTAAACATCATAAAAGCCATTTATGAAAAGCCCACAGCTAATATCATCCTCAATGGGGAAAAACTGAGAGGTTTCTCCCTGAGATCAGGAACACGACAGGGATGTTCACTCTCACCGCTGTTGTTTAACATAGTGTTGGAAGTTCTAGCATCAGCAGTCAGACAACAAAAGGAAATCAAGGCATCAAAATTGGCAGCGATGAAATCACGCTTTCACTTTATGCAGGTGACATGATATTATACATGGAAAATCTGATAGACTCCACCAAAAGTCTGCTAGAACTGATACATGAATTCAGCAAAGCCGCAGGATACAAAATCAATGTACAGAAATCAGTTGCATTCTTATACACTAACAATGAAGCAACAGAAAGACAAATAAAGAAACTGATCCCATTCACAATTGCACCAAGAAGCATAAAATACCTAGGAATAAACCTAACCAAAGATGTAAAAGATCTGTATGCTGAAAACTATAGAAAGCTTATGAACGAAATTGAAGACAACACAACGAAATGGAAAAGCATTCCATGCTCATGGATTCAAGAATAAATATTGTTAAAATGTCAATACTACCCAAAGAAATCTACACATTCAATGAAATCCCAATCAAAATTGCAGCATTCTTCTCAAAGCTAGAACAAGCAATCCTAAAATTTGTATGGAATAGCCAAAGTAATTTTGAAGAAGAAGACCAAAGCGGGAGGCATCACAATCCCAGACTTTAGCCTCTACTACAAAGCTGTCATCATCAAGACAGCATGGTATTGGCACAAAAACAGACACATAGACCAGTGGAATAGAATAGAAACCCCAGAACTAGACCCACAAAAGTATGGCCAACTAATCTTTGACAAAGCAGGAAACAACATCCAATGGAAAAAAGACAGTCTCTAACAAATGGTGCTGGGAGAGCTGGACAGCAACATGCAGAAGAATGAAACTGGACCACTTTCTTACACCATTTACAAAAATAAACTCAAAATGGATAAAGGACCTGAACGTGAGACAGGAAACCATCAAAACCCTAGAGGAGAAAGCAGGAAAACCATCAAAACCCTCTCTGACCTCAGCTGCAGCAATTTCTTACTTGACACATACACAAAGGCAAGGGGATTAAAAGCAAAAATGAACTACTGGGACCTCATCAAGATAAAAAGCTTCTGCACTGCAAAGGAAACAATCAACAAAACCAGAAGGCAACCAACGGAATGGGAAAAGATATTTGCAAATGACATATCGGACAAAGGGCTAGTATCTAAGATCTATAAAGAGCTCACCAAACTCCACACCCCAAAAACAAATAATCCAGTGAAGAAATGGGCAGAAATCATGAATAGATACTTCTCTAAAGAAAACATCCAGATGGCCAACAGGCACATGAAAAGATGCTCAATGTCGCTCCTCATCAGGGAAATACAAATCAAAACCACACTCAGATACCACCTCACGGTAGTCAGAGTGGCTAAAATGAACAAATCAGGAGACTATAGATGCTGGAGAGGATGTGGAGAAACGGGAACCCTCTTGCACTGTTGGTGGGAATGCAAACTGGTGCAGCCACTCTGGAAAACAGTGTGGAGGTTCCTCAAAAAATTGAAAATAGATCTACCCTATGACCCAGCAATAGCACTGCTAGGAATTTACCCAAGGGATACAGGAGTGCTGATGCATAGGGGCACTTGTACCCCAATGTCTATAGCAGCACTCTCAACAATAGCCAAATTATGGAAAGAGCCTAAATGTCCATCAACTGATGAATGGATAAAGAAATTGTGGTTTATATACACAATGGAGTACTACGTGGCAATGAGAAAGAATGAAATGTGGCCTTTTGTAGCAATGTGGATGGAACTGGAGAGTGTTATGCTAAGTGAAATAAGTCATAGAGAGACAGATACCATATGTTTTCACTCTTATGTGGATCCTGAGAAACTTAACAGAAGACTGTGGGGGAGGGGAAGAAAAAAAAAAAAAGAGGTTAGAGAGGGAGGGAGCCAAAAAATAAGAGACTCTTAAAAACTGAGAATAAACTGATGGGTATTGAGGAGAGTACCTGTTGGGATGAGCACTGGGTGTTGTATGGAATCCAATTTGACAATAAATTTCATATTAAAAACAAAAAAACAAAAAAACTTCCATTTATTTTCCAATACCAACCAACACATTTCAGTACTTGTGTGGGCCTCCTATGCAAAGGAATTGGATAACTTTCCTTTAGTGTTAGAATCTAAAAAGATGATAAATAAAAATCATTTCAATGTGTCTATAGCCCTTTCAGTTCTGTTTTCTTACTTCATTTGAACAAAAGTTGACCAGGACATACTGGGGAGATTTCAGAGATTTGGATTCTTTTTTTCTCCTTCTCTCTCTCTCCTACTTGTGTCTCCCCACCCCTCTACCCACACGGTAGGATGAAAATATAAGGAGAATGTTATGTGGCTACATTTACAATTTTATTCTCATCATGTACAAAGTTCATGCTAGTTTTGAAGAGAGAAAAGCAGATGTCTACAACATTAGAGATTTTATCTATTGACAAACATACAGCACTTCAATTATGAAATTAATATTTTCCTGGAAAGCTGTCTATAAGAGATACAAATATAAATAATATCAAGTATTCAAGAAAGCTTAATTTTTGAAGAAAACTGCCATGCCTTTTCCTAGAAGAGCAGTCTCCTAATTTATCTGTTCTGGAATTTTCTATGTGTTTTATGATAGTTTCCCTAAAGCTGAGTACTCCTGAAGTTTTGCCTGGGGTGTAGAGGGGGAAGGCCGGGGACATAGCAGCCAGATGGAAAAATAAAAAGTATTCTGGTGTCTTTTATCTGTTCCAGAAGCTCTGTCTACAATATAAGTGTTTTCTTGGCTTAGTTTGCCCTTGTGAAATACTGGCTTCTGTTGGCAAATGTTCACGTGTGACCCCTAAGAATAATTTGGCTCCCAGACAAGAGTGTAGTTCTTAGAGGGATTTCCTCTCACTATAGAAATCATTTCACAGAGATCTAGAGTTCCTCAGATGAGAGAAAGATTGCAGGAGCACATCCTTATGACTTTAAAACAGCCCTCTGGATCTCCTCGAGCTTCTAAGATCCTGTGAAAGTGTTTTTGGATCTTGTGCAACTCAGACACCCCTGGCTACCTGGGCCTGTGGTAGGCATTTCTGGCTATCCCCTGCCCAGTCAGTAAATCTCTGCAAAGCACTCTAATTTGCCACATTGCTTTTTGTTCATTTGCGTAACAGTAGGTATTGTTAAACAAATAGAAAAATTCTTTGCTTAGGTTAAAGCTACCTCTAATTAGATTTTATCAGAGTGACCGAATATGTTCTTGGTAGTGACGTAACTAAAATCCCTATTGGAAGTCACTTAAAATGTGTAATCATCTGTTACCACTTTTTGCATTGAGTTCATATCACCAGGTATTCACAGTTTATCTGCATCCCTTAATACCAATCCTCCCCCCAACCTCCATTAAAAAAGTTAAATTGTTCCTTTTAGCTAGATCCGTCAGTACCCTTGGCATAGAAGTCTACCATTTTGTTTGTGTCCTTGGTTTGTCTCTTCTGACAAGTCCATCTCTCATATGAATACTACGGCTTGCTTTCCAGTGGGAGCCGGAGAAGCGGCGAATTTTGCAGCTTATGCTTTTGCACCGGCCACCTTGGTCACCCCGCTGGGTGCTCTGAGCGTGCTCGTAAGGTATGTGAGAAATGAGCTTGGCTTCTGTAGAGATGTCAATAGCATGATGAGCTTAAACCACAAGAAATATATTGCTAGGCATATCTCAAAACAAAATATCACGCAACTAATTTGAGAAGACACAATCAAGCGCAATAGAAATGAGAAATAAATTATGTTATTGTTGTTATTTAGAAAAACATGAGAGGGGGCCCAATTTCTTGCTAACATAAAATAATCACGTGTTATGTTTGTGTTTATTCAGTGAAGCCTAGGGGATTTTTTTCTCTCTCTTACCTGAACACATTGCCACGGCCCTTTTAGTCCTTTCTGTTGTCATAGTGGTTAATGACCACAATTATCAGAGGGTTTAAAAGCAGAGTGTTTGGGTTAAACTTCAACTCTCACTTAAAGTCTTACATTATTTGCAGGATAGTTATGTTTGGAGACCTCTGAGTTTCTTTTAGTAATGGAAACGGGTAATTTTCATGTTCCTAGAATGTCCATCTCATTTTTCTGAGTTGGTCTTTATCATGATCCCAGATGAATGTGCTCAACGGGCACGTGAACTCTTACAGTTAAGCCACAGTTTTGTTGCGCTTGTCTGTTCCTTTTATCTAACCACCTCTAGTAGAAAGCTTACGGCTAGGCCTACCCATTTCTTTTCACCTTCTTTGTAGGACTGTTGTGAGAAGTAAATGAGTCAGTACACAGAGAGCACTAGAACACTGTCTGTGCAAGGAGCGGTAATCAGTAGTAGCAGCAGTGTTTTGGCTGAGGCTGCAGTCCTCACAAGTGGCCACATGACCACGACTCTAAGAAGGCACCGAGTAACGGTGCCACGGTCTTGCGTGCAAATTGGTACAGATACAACCGTGATGGGAGTGCCAGGGCGTCAAGGGGAGGCTGGTGTGCAGGAATCACAACAGACCTGCTGGTGGAGCATCAGGATCCACTGTCTGGTGTCTGTGGTGAGGCCGACAGGACTTCCGGAGGCCATGACAACCAAAGCAGTGGGACTATTGGATAAGTGGAAGTATCAGGGCAGTAGCAGCCGGTAAGGAAATATTTCAATATTTTGGCAACCCATATGGTTGTACTTGTGCATATTAGCCAAACATCAGCCCTGAGCAGAGTGATTCTTCTTTAGGCATGTATCTGTCTTTGAACCTTTCGTGAGCACAGATCTCCTGAATGTATCAAGCCAGTATGATGTAAAAGATCTTCTATGTTGTTTGGCATTATAGGAGAAGATGGGGAAAATGAAAATGACTTCTCATAGGAAGATTACACAGATATAGAATGTCCCTGAAAACTCTTTAGGTACAAAAGCAATTAAGCAGATTTGATTGACGATCATTTCTGAGTTTTAAAATTAATCAGGTTTTTCAGCGTCACGTAGCATATTCAGATCAGTTGATTGGTGACTGGGATACAGGGTGCAACATGCCACAGTGTGACTTCTGAGCTGCTATGGGATCAAAAGCTAATTGAACGAGTGCTTTTGTTTTTCTTCTCCTAACAGTGCAATATTGTCTTCCTATTTTTTAAATGAGCAACTGAACATTCATGGCAAAATAGGCTGCATATTAAGTATACTGGGGTCAACTGTGATGGTTATCCATGCCCCACAAGAAGAGGAAGTCACTTCTTTGCATGAAATGGAAATGAAATTGAGAGACCCAGGTCTGTGATTCAACCGAAAGAAACTCTTACTCAATATTTGGTTCCATTTTCTCTCCTCCTCAAGTGAATTTGGGATAATACTGTAAAAGGCTGCAAGCCTCATGGTGGGTTGTGAGATACAGTAAGGTTTGACTGTATTACAAGTCTTCTGTAAAGGTGACACAACGTATTGTTCTGTCCATGCTTCCTCTCTATACCTGAAAGGAGGAGATGGGGATAGGAGAGGCAAAAGGCATATATTCCAACCCCAATTTTGGCTACTTTCCCTCTCTGAAAATAAAAAGTCAGTCAGACAATAGCTGCCATGCCCCATAGTGTTAGCTATGAAATTCAAAAGATATGTTTGTCATAGTCCATTGTAAAATATTGAGAGCCATGCAGTAAAATGTTGTTTTGGTTTTGTTGTTTTAATCTCACTTCCCTTTCTGAAACACCTATGCTCCTACACTCCTAACAAGCTTTCATAAAGATATGATCCTATCAGCATTTTCTGAATTCTAATTCTTTTTTTCTTCCAAACAGGATTTATTTCCTTTGCTGTGATCATAACTGTGATCTCGTTGGTGCTGATTTTGATCGTGGCTCCCAGGAAGGGACAGACCAATATATTGGTCTACATTTCAATCTGTTCATTGATTGGAGCATTTTCAGTTTCTTCCGTCAAGGGCCTGGGAATTGCCATTAAGGAACTATTGGAATGGAAGCCAGTTTATAAGCACCCGCTGGTCTTTGTTTTGTTAGGTGTACTCGTGCTTTCGGTGACGACACAGATTAACTATCTCAACAAGGCACTGGACACCTTTAACACATCTCTTGTGACTCCCATTTATTATGTGTTCTTCACGTCCATGGTAGTAACTTGCTCCGCCATCTTATTCCAAGAATGGTATGGCATGAAAGCCGGAGATATCATCGGGACCCTGAGTGGGTTCTTCACCATCATCAATGGCATCTTTCTTCTACATGCTTTTAAAAACACTGACATTACCTGGAATGACCTGACATCCACCACACAGAAAGAAGTCCTCTCGCTGAATGGCAGTGAAGACAAATATGTCTTACTGGAGCACACAGAATATTCAACCCCAGGATACAATGATGACATTACTTTGTTTAGCAGGATTGACGATCAAAGTCTCTAGAAACCCCAAACTTTAGCCAATGTAAGACACTTGGAGAGGACAAGAAATACCTAATTCTTAGAAGAACTATTAGGAAAGCTGACGTTTTTAAAGTTCTAACTAATAGTTTAGAGGTGAGCCTCCCCCCCACTCCCCCCAAAAAAGCCTCGATTTTAGCCATCAAATTTGAAAACCAAGGTTTGGATCCTCCTCCAGAGGACTTCCAGTGTTTTTCATTTCTACAAACTTGAAACATTCCCTGAGCACAATTTTCATTTCTACAAACTTGAAACATTCCCTGAGCACAAAAGAAGTTCAAGAGTTACATGGGTCTCTGAGTTACTCTTCTGGTCACAATATATTTGTCTGTGCCAGGTGGCTCTTCATTTCTTTGGCTGCTGTTCATAGTAATTCATAGATAAACTTAGCTATGTGCTGATAAGCAGAACATCAGCCATCATTCTCTGATGAGTCATTGTTTCAAATTATTAAAACTGAGACGCGAGATCACTGATGCTCCCCCCGCCCCTTCCATAACTTCTTTCTTTCTAAACTAGATGGCTGAAGAGGGGAATGTGGAAGAAAAAATAGGCCTGCTTTGGAAATCTGCTCCTTGGTGGGTTAGAATGCACAAGACACAGTCCATGAAGAGCTTATGAATTGTAATTTATTAGCAGATCATAAAAACTTACTACCAATTCAAAAGGGGAGAATAGAGGAAGGAGAGAAATACTTAAGTGAAACAGTGTTTTCTCTTTTCACAAAAACAAATGCAAATGATTAGTTTCAAGGGTTCTTTTAACTCAAACCTGAACAACGTGAGACAAAATTGAGTTTCTGGAGAAGACCAAATGATTTAAGCTTTGGAGTTCCTTATATTCATGTTGTTCCTTTCTCTTACTATTATCCCAAAGGTCATTTTCCCTGTTGACATAGAGACTTTTGTAAAGTCTGTAAATGTAAATTGGCACATTATTTTAATATTATATTGCACACTTAGGTTTTTCTCAACTGTCTGATTCCCAAAGGGTAAGCTTTTGGAAACAACTAGAAAAATCTTTGTAAAAACCTGAATGAGTTATCATAATTATTCCCTTGAAATTTGGCACTTTCATGCTTATCAAGAAAATTATAATTAGTTACTAATCTTTACAAAAATATGCATATCCTATCACAATAAGTGGCAGACTGTCTTTTTCTGTTGAGTTTCATCCTGACCATGTTTTCCATTCATTTTGTTGACAAGTGTTTTGGGAGACTAGGAAAGGAAGTTAACTTCCTAGAAAACAAAATATTAAGACCTCAGGGACTACTACAGGAAAATACCTTTTGCTTATTAAAACTTACAATTTTCCTGTCTCTAAGCACACAGCAGGAATAACATTTTTGGTAGCCTTTAATGTGTATGGACAGGTATCTTATCACTTATTGATTTCATGGGAAAGAAATTACCTATTTCTAGACTAAACAGACTAAACTTATTTCCATCCAAAACAAAACAAAAATCCTAACTAAAAAGTTACGATATTAGAGGGGAAAAAAAGAACAAAAACCCTTCAGGTTGATTGGATTTTTCTGTTCCAACAGAATGTTTCATTTGTTCGTAACCTAGCTCAAGTCCACTCTGGGTCATAATGATAAGTTCTATTATTTAGAATTCTACTAGACGGACTTCAGCATTTCCCAGTTCTATTAGCTATGACTAATGTTCCCAGGGATGTCCAGAGAGGACTGCGAAGTTGTAAAGGGCCGTCACCTTCTCTTCAGCACTTTTCAGTGTTGAGTGCAACTCAGTGCATTCTAATTTTTGAAAACTGATAATCCATGGAAGACACATGGGTTGATACCTCAGGTCAAGTACGTGTTTACTCTGTTGATTGCTGTTTCACTTTAACTGTAGATCAGATGTATAAGCTATGAACAGAAGTTCGCAGGAAAAGTATTTTCTGAAAAGGTCGTGTTTAAAAATTGTAAAAATTCTTTTAAAGTGTTTTTCCCCCCCTGTTGAAAAACTGTATTGGTTTCTCTAGGACACTTTCTTAGTGAGGAAATGAAAGACATCCACCCGAGGCTATGGTGGTTCTCTGCTCTAGTGAAATTCAGTGTCAGGTATTTCTTAATGCCACCTGTTGCAAAGCTTTGCCCTTCGTGTATTGTGCCCAGGCTAAAGATTTTTGGAACGCAAGAACCCACGTGGATCTTGGATTGGAAAATGAACTGGTACTGCACATACACCCAGGAGAAAGGCTGAGAAAGATTTAATAAGTTGAAGTATGTTGAGAACCATTGAAATATTTTAAAAACTCTTAAATAATCCCTGGTGGGCACTTGCATCAAAAAACTAAAATGTTATTGCCAATCTAAAACTAAGAATAATTTTCCCAAATAGGAAGATATTGTCTAAGAAGGAATAAAATGCTGGCAGCCTATATTCAGACTATGTTAGTCTTGACTGGTAGTTTCATGTATGTATATATCTTCATATTTATACTTTATCTCACATAGATATCTTAAGATTAATTATATAACTATCGGCACATGGGTCATTAAGGATTACAGAGCTGTCTTCATGCAGCCAAATTGAAAGCTTTCCAGAATTCTGAAAATGTAATAGTTTCATTTTATTTTTTGACTCCTCATTTTATTCTTAGGCAATGGTTAGTGGCTTTATTTTTAGTTCAGATTGCAGAATGTTCATAAGACCCTTTAGATTTAGCAGCATAAAATTAAATTAATGCCTTTGTTTTTTAAGAGTATTAAATGAAATACTTGGAACGCACTCAGCATTGTGCCTGATGTATGAGGCATTTAATAGAATTTAGTTCTCTCTGAATCAACATTTTGATTGTTGAAGTCGTATTACCAGATAGTTAAGTACCAGTCATTGCCAATTCTCATACATTCTTCAACTTTTCTTAATTTGTGTCACATTATCTTGTTTTACGTAATCCAAATGAAAATGAATTCCATCATTATACTATCTCAACACCAATACAAAATTATTCCAACAAAAATATTTTTTCTTAGAGCCACTAAAACTGAACTAAGTGCACTGCTCACATTCTAACAAAATTTTGTGGAAAAGTAATTTGTCTGAATTTATATGAAATGTTCTGAAATATTTTGAATCAACTCTATAGCCCTGAAATTTTCTATTTTTCAAATGTTTATACGTACTGTTCATTTCAGAAAGTTTACAAATGTTAATGTTTCTGTATATTTTTCATTTGCAATAAAATGCATTTTAATTATGTTTGTTAGACTTCAATTTGTAGTTAATTGAAGTTAAGTGTATGTTAATGGCAAAAATACCCCCATTTAGATTTGAGACTTTTTTTTTCAAGTTTTGAGGTTAAAAGAAAAATCTGCACTTAGGTTAACTTTGTTTTGTCGTTTTCCTTGAAACTGAAGTCTGTTTTTTAGAAGAAGGCTCTCCATAGAACCATTTCCTGTATAATTGATTTGACACCTGAACCAAAGGTAGGAGAAACTGTCTTATCTTTCAATAACTGTATTAAACAAGATAGGAGTACAAAGCAGTCAGTATAATGAAATTGCTCAGGTCAGCAATTTAGAAGGAGAAAGCATTTTAAAAATACTTAGTAGCATTGCATTATATTAAGTTCACATTTGCAAACTCAGCAAATTAAAGAAACAGGAAGAGGGAGAAAGCATTATAAAAATATTTGGTACCATTGCGTTACACTACAGTTGCATTTACAAACCCTGAGCAAATTTCCTTCTGGCCCCTGTAGGACTAAATCTTCGCTTCACGGGGGTGTCTGGCTGGCTCAGTCCAAAGAGCAAGTAACTCTTGATCCCTGCACCATGAGTTTGAGCCCCAGGTTTGGGATAGAGTTTACTTACAAAAATATTTTCACATGCATTGACCACATCACTATGACTTTATCAATTTGCCCTGTTTGGATTTGAACTCATGTTTGAGGACAACTCTCTCACTTGTTTCTATGGAAATGAATTGTCTAGGATACAAAAGGCCTCTTTTTACAGTATCCCCTGCCCCCCGCCCTTCCCCACCATTGTATAAACAAAGAAACAATACGCAATTCCTTAAATCACATGGTTACCAACACCTCAAAGTACTCAATCCACTGACTGTAAGAGATCCTAAGGAGGGCTTGGTGGAGTACATCATGTATAGAAGCAGTTAGAACGCATTTTTCACAGCAAGCTGTGTCTGTGCTTAAACATTTCAGCCTCCTGGCTGCCGTATGTAGGAAGCCTCTAAGAGGTAAGCATAGGTTACAAAGAGGATTAAATTTCATTTATAACAATGAGCAACATATTTTTCCCAACTGAAAGCTTTGATTGGTTGCAAAACAAACAAACAAAAAAACAAAAAAACACCAAAAAAGCCTTTTGAGGGAGCTGACTGCCCGAGCCACCCTTTCACCCCTTCAGTTACAAATCATGACAAACCCTTCTTCTGGAGGGAAAACTGAATCTCTATAAATGCCATCGGTACAGGAGAAAATCTTTGAGTTGGAAGGCATTCTAGTTTCTTTTTTTAAACAATTTTTTTTAACGTTTATTTTTTTTTTAATTTTTTTTTCAACGTTTATTTATTTTTGGGACAGAGAGAGACAGAGCATGAACGGGGGAGGGGCAGAGAGAGAGGGAGACACAGAATCGGAAACAGGCTCCAGGCTCTGAGCCATTAGCCCAGAGCCCGACGCGGGGCTCAAACTCACGGACCGCGAGATCGTGACCCGGCTGAAGTCGGACACTTAACCGACTGCGCCACCCAGGCGCCCCTAGTTTCTTTTTATGTAGAACCTCCCCTGTGGCTGAGAAGAGAGTAGAATTTTTGCAGGCCAAGCTCTACCAGCCTCAAGAGCTTTTCTGGCCCTCAGAAGACGAGTCCTGACACCAGTTTCCTGTACTGGGACACTCATAAGACCATGTGGACCTCCCTCCCACTCAGTCCTAAATAAGCCCCAGGAACTACTTGGGGGAGGGGGCGAGGAAGCAGATAGAGTTGGTAGTGTAGATAAAGGAGCCATGTTCTGAATACCCTGTTCCCAGAATCCCCTTCCATTTTCTGCCTTCCGTGATCCAGTCCGTAATTCCTGGCTGCCACTAAACAGCCATCAACTCATCCCGGCCCAAAAGCTCGTGGGCTGCTTTGCAAATGCCTTCTCCAGGGACTCACGGACCATAGAAAGCAAATTCGTCCCAATGGAGAAAGCCTCTGGATCTCCCCTAGAATAGATTCGGGGCAATGACATGCGGCTCCTCCTAGAGTTAAGTGTACTTAACAAACGTCCGGATAGTACAAAGACATCCACAGTCTAAGCTCAATAAAACAGATTGTTTCCTAGACCAGGAATGGGCAAAATAGCCCTCTGACTCAGAAAGTCTCTCCCTCTATCAATTAACTTTCGCCTTTGTTTTTACCACTAACATCTATGTCATCGTATCACTGCAAGAGTTTTAAATAAAAGACATTGGAATAAAAGAGATTACTCTTCTCCTTAACTCATGAAACTATAAAGCTGGGTTATAATGGGCAAGCCTTAGAGGAGACAGAAAAATTCCTATTGGTAGAATTGGGTTTTATTTACCCCCGTCACCCTACTTGAACTTAATTCCTTCTGAGTAGTCTTGCATGCACAGAAAAAAAGGGCAAGTCTGTCCACCAGTTTGGAGAGACTGCTTTCAGGATCATAGTGTGGAGACTTTGTAATGCGGCGATTCAATCTTTCCAGAAAGCTGAGACAGACTCAGCAAAGGGAAGCTGCCGGATTAAGTTTACACAGGCAGAAAGGACAGTCAACATCAACGGCACCATGATGTTGTCTTACTGTGAGAACCAAACTGGTTTAGAATCAGACAGACTTAAGGAATTCAATGCAATTTAAGTCACACAGCGCAGGTCCCCTTACGGGGAGGTGCCTGCTGATTGAAGATTAGCCCGAAGCAAAAGGAAAAATAAAAAGCTTGGAGGAACTGGTCAAACAGGATCAAGTGTTATGCTTGTTTTGCCCGCACAGTGCGCAGAGTAGCTGGGGCTGGCTGAAGCCGGTACCCACAATATGAGCACATGATCTATTTTCATAACATCGGGACAATTTACAGTCCAGCAGAATGAGATTAACTAGAGTCCAATGTCTCTGAAAGGCCATAACTCCAGAATGGTGAATGAGACATCAAGGATGAGATCTAATATCTGTAGCCACGCAGAAACACGTTCAATTTTGTTACCAAGCAGACAAGAAAGAGAGGCTTGCTTCAAAGTCAGAGGTAAGCTCAGCTGACTTTCATCTCTGCCATTTAAGGAGCAGGCTCCACAACAAACAGCAAACTCCTTTTTAAAACATTCGAACCTCTGGCTCTTTCCTGGGGTTTCATGGAATTCAGCATGTAGGGTGGCCCCCTTCAGTGAGATGTACAGAGGAGCATCCCACCCGTTTCTGGCACCTTTAAATTCTTCTCCAGCGACCCGCTAGGGTTGAAATCTAGTGAGGAGATGCTACCAAGCTCCCTGCCTTGGGTTTCTGGCTCCTTGTAAAAAGGCACTGTGTTTCCTCCACTCTCCTTAGCTATGAATAGCATAGCTATTCTGATGGCTGGCGGGCAGGTTAGCTAAAGCATGTGTCAAGTTAGCAAGGGGACAGCTTAGTCATCAGGCATTGAGGGGACAGCTTTCTTTGTTCCAACTTTTAAAAAACTTCATAAGAAGCCTTGATGCAGACTGAACATGTCTACACATACATGAAGTATTTTATCCGGTGCAATGATTTTTGGCCCTGGTTGCACATTACATTCACTGAGGGAGCTTTTTAAAATTATCATGCCTGGGCGCAGCCCCAGACCAATTAAATAAAACTTCTGAGGGTGGATAGAGGCAGCAGCGTTTGTTAAAAGCTCCCCAGATGACTTTAATATGCAGCCAGGGCTGAGCACCACCTAGATCTAAATCTAAGGCCCCACCTATTAGAAGTCACATCCCAATTTCACAGTTGTTTTGTTGTTTTTTTTTTTTTTTTTGAGTGCTGAAATATAACATCTGCATATTCTATGGTTGTTTTCAATTCCTTAGACAGGTTTCAACAATCTTTGCAATAAGTTACATAATCCGTACCTAAGAAGAAGTACATAGTTCAATAGCTGCCAACAGAAGAGTCAGCATCATTTAGGACTGGGCTCGGCTTCAAGTCATTGAACAGCTAATAGTGGCTTAAATAAATGGGGGCTCATTCGTGTCATATAACAAGCATCTGGAAGTGGGCCGTTCCGAGTTGGAGCAGTAGTAGCCCCACAATCCTAGGAGGGACCCAGGCCATTCTTTCTGCTCCTCGGAGAGGCCCGCCAGATTTAACAGCAACAACAAAAATACAAGACAAGCAGTTAAATTTGAATTTCTGACAAACGCATTTAGTAGAAGTACGTCGCATGCAATACTTGGAAATACTCACTGCAACAATCTAACTCCAAGTTTGATGCTTGCCAACAGCTTTCAAGGTCCTTTCTGCCCCACACCTGAGCAAGCTGATAAGAAAGGCTGTCTGCTCCCTCCCTGGTACCAGCTGGGAGTTCAAACTCTGCACCCGCAGCCCCCTCATCTCAGCCCTACCCCCTCATCACCACGAAACTCCAAGGCAGTCGCCCCATCTGGATCCCCTGGGGATGTGCCCAGCAGATGTCTGCAGAAACCCTCATTTTGGGAGTCATAAACCTCTCGTACCTTCTTGCTATGTATTTGGTGTCAAGTCTCAACCTCTGAACCAAATTTGGGATGGGTCTCCACCCACTTCTGGGGCTGACCACCACAGGAGCGGTGACCACAGCACTTAACTCTAGAAACTTATTTGTTGTTTATCGGAAATTTAAACTTAACCGGACAGCCTATATTTTATCTAGCAACCCTATCTATGGGCCCTCCTCTTCGTGTCTGTTTCCCTCAGGTCTCAAAGCCATGCTCCAACAGGCAAGAGGCAAAAGAGTTCTCTTTCTGGTGAGTCTCAGCTTTTTATTTGGGAAGGGAAGCTCCCCTCAGGTGCTTCTGGCTGCATTTCATTATGTGGAATTTGCTGGGTACGCGCACGCTTGCTGCAAGTGAGCCTTGAAAGCTGAGTATTTCAACTTTGCATGAAAAGAAGAACAAAGGATTGTAGCTGCCTTTTGGAAGATTAACCCACAGCATCAACTATGAAGTTGTCTGTTGCCACATGTAATGGGGATATTTTCAAAATACCTGTACTTACCCACAAGTCCATTTCCTTCTCTCTGAATCCTGTTAGCCTGCTGGGTATGGGGATGCAAAAGTCACCTGGGAGGAAGGACATCTCCAAGGACCTGCACCTTTGACATCAGCTGGGAGCTTTAAAAATGCAGAATGTAAGGTCCCACTTAGGACCTACTGAATCAGAATCTGCATTTTAACAAAGTCTGCAGGCGATTGTATGTACATTAAAGTTTGAGAAGAACGGAGATAGAAGAACACTGAAGAAGTGAAGAACATTTTCTGAGCTATGCTCAGTCCCCTTGTGATACGGCTGGGACTCAGAAGTTTCCATATGTGCTCAAGTTGGGAGCAGGAAGAAGCTGAATCAAGCACCGGAAATGCTGTCATGGCGCCCGCCATATGAGAAGCTGGATGACCAGCTGCACCAGCAGCCCAGCCCAGCCCAAGGGCAAGTGGAAGCTATGGTGGAGCCTACAGTGCCAGCAAGCGCTGGGGTGAGGCCAGGAAGGGCTTCTGTGCCCTGATCAAGTCAGGAGAGACCAACCCACACAGCCACCAACTTGGTCTGCAAATGCCAGCAGGGTGAGCCAGCCAAGTAGGTTGATAAGAAATATTGTTGAGACCAGAGGTGCCAGGGGACCCTGTTCCAATCCAAGCAGCCCTCCCAGTCACGTCACCACTTCAAGGTCACCTTGCGGGGGCTGATGGTCACAGCCTGCATCGGAAGGGCTGGACTGATTACTGCCAGTCAGCTTCTGATTGGTCTGTGCCTGTGCCAAATCAGTTGTTAAATATTTTGAATATCACCCCTGGATAAAGTCACCCCTCTCCCTTCTATATCCAGATACTACCTTGGCAGAAACAGAGGGATGGGAAGGGAAAATCTGAATGACTACCCTATTGACTTGTGAAGAATGTTTTCATTTTTTTGTCCTGGGCAGAAGTTACGAGATTAAGCTAAATTGGATTTTCCCAGCATTGGCAAGTGGGAAAACATGAGGAAAATAGGATAGTTACAGATGAAGTAAATTAGCTACAGGTTGCCTGCATCTGGCAGTGGAGTGGCGAAATTTCCATTCTTGCTATAGACGCAAGGATACTCTACTTCCTCTATTAAACATTTATCTATCTATGTGAATTTATATTTTTCTATGGGCTTATTCAGGCATCTTTTTTTCTATTAATATGGTGTCAGTCTTTAACGTGATGTATTTTTCTCTACGTAAGTAGGGAAAGGGAGATATAGAAAATCATGTGCATGTCAAATTTTTCTGGAAAAGGTGAGATCTCTACCAAAAAGAACTGGTAACTACCTGAGGTTAGACAATACAACCAGAAGAAAAACAATCCACCATTGTGTGGAAATGTTACTGAAACCCAGGTTCAGAGGCCCACAGCTGGAAAGGGCAATACTCAAGAGACAGGTTTTTGATTAGAAAGGAATATGAGCTTTACTCAGGAGGCTGGCCACCTGGGGAGGAGGTGGAGTCTTGTCCAAAAGCCAACTCCAAGGTTTCTGCCTGGCCCAGAAATGTTTAAAGGGGTTTAATCAGTTAAGGGAGTACAGTGGTCTGTGACATTTCTTGATTATATGCATACTCTCCCTCCCCCCCTTCCCCTTTCTACTTCCCCTCTCCCGCTTTCCCCCTCCTCTTCCCCCTTGCCTCCCTTCCCCCTCTTCCTCCTTCTCCTTCTTCTTCTTTTGAGAGAGAGAAAATGAGAATCTTAAGCAGGCTCCAGCCCAGTGCAGAGCCCCATATGGGGCTCAGTCTCGTGAACCGTGAGATCATGACCTGAGCCAAAATTAAGAGTCTGATGCTTAACTGACTGAGCCACCCAGGTTCCCCTCAGCTTCTACTTAAGAGCCTCATATATTGCTAAAGCTCTCTCTTTAATTGTGAGAAAGCTTACTCCAGATCACTTCCAAAACGTTCAGGTGCTGGAGAAAACTGGACCTAGCCAACTGTCACTTAATACAGAAAAATTCCCCAATTTACTAATTATGTTTGAGCTAATCTGCATTAAAGAAGCATGGATCATAGCTGAACGCCTCCAACTGGTTACTAGAAAAGATAGCAGATCACATGCTAAAGGGCCAGAAAGCAAGAGGAATTAGGAAGAGTAGAGCAGTGCATATTTGTTGATTATCATTCCAGCATCTGTTACTACCCTCCCTTCCCTGCCTCTCTAGAGCTCACCATTTCTATTTCCAAGTGGTTGTGGGTAAATGGGTTCCATCCCTGGCTCCTGTGAGAACATGTGACCAAGGCTAAGCCAATCAAAGCATTCCATACCTGAGCCTGCTGAGATTTGTTCAAGGAAGTATGTGGCTCTGATCCAGTAAGAGAGAATATCAGGACTCTGGTACAAACGCTGGGACAAAGATGTCTTCTCCCTTTGGATGATATGAAGTGTCAAGGTGAGGTATGTGGCTACAGCAGCCACTTTTCATATGAGGATGAAGTGGGGAGGAAGAGGAGGCAGCCGAAGGACCAAGAAAAGGAGCTGGAACTATAATCACAGGGTGAATTTCTGCACCCCTCAACTTAACAGTCATATGGTCCAATAATACCTGATTCAACCTCAGCGCTATTGACCTGGGGCTGGATAATTCTTCCCTTGTGAGGGAATGTGCTGTGTATTATAGGATGTTTACCAACATCATTGGTCCCTAGTCACTAGATGCCAGTAGCACCTCCCTACCGGGGGTGATGGTCAAAAATGTTTATCTGAATTTGGCTTTTTTTTTTCCTGCCTTCTTGTTTTGGAAATGGAATGGAGCCACCCTGGAATCCCGCGAGACTTGACTCATCCCCTTCTCTCCCTCCAGCTAGCTAGGTGTGAGAGCTCCAGAGGAGAAGAGAGCCAGGAATACCCATCTGGGGTTGGACTCCATGCAGGTTGGAGGGTCTGATTACCATCCAGCCTCCCTCTCTGCTGCCACACGTGGGGTCAGACTCATTGCACCCGCATCACACTCACCATGGGGGCAGAAGGTGGGTGAGAGAGAGGCCGTGCAAACCAGAACTGAGGACCATCCTTGGCAATGGTGACCAGCCACAGAGATGGCTCTGAGGACGGAAAGGGCCTGGATGGATCTTCCATTGGAGAATCTGCCTGCAGCACTGGCCACACTAAATCCTCAAGGGGTTTCTGTTAATACCACAATAAGCAGCTGTTCATTGGTGTAGTCCAACAAAGACCTTTCCAGATTCAGAAGTTCTGTTCAACATGGAGGTTCTTAATTTTTTTCATGCTACAGATCACTTTGGAAATCTGGTGAAGCCTTTATATACCCCTTCTCAGAATAAGGCCCTTAAATACATAAAACAAAATATACAGAATAAGGTAAGCAATCATCTTGAAAAAGGTTATCAAAATATTTTAAAGACACGTGTGCCTTAAGTAATACGTCTTTTTTTTTATTTAGTAAAATGAAAAGATCTAGTGGCAGTTCTAAAAGTTTCATGTCTTTGAAGTAGTGATAAATGTCGATTTTTTCTCCCCCAAAAAGCTGAAACAACTGTCACATGATATGAAAATAACAGTTTTTCACAATGCAACAAAGTCACAGAAACTGCTAATATAAAATACTGGATTCTATTGTTGTTTTGTTTTACCTGTATTTGGAATTACAGAATATACTGAATTTCAGTTAAAGATCCATAAAAATAGATATGTGATTTGTTGTTGTTGTTGTTGCTCAAGTTTATGGATCTCTTTAATCCCAGGTCAAGAAGCTTTTGTAACTAGATCCGTGGTTCTCAACCAAGGGCTATTCTGCCCCCCAGGGGTCATTTGGCAAAGTTCCTGAGACATTTTTTTGTTGTCATACTATTGGGGCTGGGGTGTGCTGCTGGCTTAGTGAGTACAGGGCAAGGATGCCACTGAATACCCTACCAAGACACAACACATCTTTCTTTTTTTTTTTTTTAATTTTTTTTTTTAACGTTTATTTATTTTTGAGACAGAGAGAGAGCATGAACGGGGGAAGGGCAGGGAAAGAGGGAGACACAGAATCGGAAGCAGGCTCCAGACTCTGAGCCATCAGCCCAGAGCCCGACGCGGGGCTCGAACTCACGGACCACGAGATCGTGACCTGGCTGAAGCCGGACGCTTAACCTACTGAGCCACCCAGGCGCCCCAACACATCTTTCTACAATAAAGAATTATCCAGCCCTGGGGCACCTGAGTGGCTCAGGCAGTTAAGTGTCTGACTCTTGATTTTGGCTTAGGTCATGATCTCATAATTTGTGGGTTTGAGCCCTGCTTGGGGTTCTCTGTCCCCTTCTCTCTCTGCCCTTCCTGCCCTTCAATAAATAAACTAAAACAAAAAAAGAATTATCCAGCCCAACATGTCAGTAGCACCGAGACTGAGAAACGCTAAACTAGTGGAAGAATACTAGGCCTAGAAAAACTATGGTCAGGATGAAGAAGACTTTGTAGAGGCAGCTGGGAAGTCTGCCCCTTGCCCAAACCACATAGTCCTTAGGAAGCCTGGAAAGTATATCATCCCCCAACTTTATCCTAAGTTCTGTCGTGTTTAGAAGAAGCTTCCCATGGGGCGCCTGGGTGGCTCAGTCGGTTGAGCATCCGACTTCGGCTCAGGTCACGATCTCGCGGTATGTGAGTTTGAGCCCCACGTCGGGCTCTGTGCTGACTGCTCAAAGCCTGGAGCCTGTTTCGGATTCTGTGTCTCCCTCTCTCTCTGACCCTCCCCTGTTCATGCTCTGTCTCTCTCTGTCTCAAAAATAAATAAACGTTAAAAAAAAAAAAGTTTAAAAAAAAAAAGAAGCTTCCCAGGAAACACAATTCAGGGCAGACACAAAGAAAGAGCAGGACAGTATGGGCAAGGGAGCAAGGTGGGAAAGGCAACCGACTGGTGTAAGGCATTCATGCTCTGATTTTGTTTTGGTTGGTTTCCTATAGGAAAGTCCTTGCTCCCCGACTCTCATCCCAGGAGAAAGAGACAGGATTGTGATTCTAAAGGCATGTGCTCCATAGGACACCCAGACTTCCTGGGATGAAAGTAAATAGCATTTGAGGCTTAGATCCAATGAGGGCCATTACGCCAGATGGAACAAAAGGAGAGGAAGGAGAGGCTGGCGCCTAGAGATGAGGTATGGAAATGGGCTGTTCTGGGACTGAGAGGCTAAATTCCCAACACTGGGGCTAATGTGATAGGTGGCAACAGAGTTCCTCCTTGACCAAACTTCAGTCCAGCTCCTCTGAGCCCTCTTCTTGTCTAGGCCTCATCATCGGGCCCATCCATGGTCTACCCTTAGTAAGAATCCTGTCAAGCCAGTTTAGCAAAAATCCCCCTACCCCTGATATCTCCATTTGGTAACTGTCCATCTACTGAGCCCCTCACTCTGGCTGTACATCCCAACTGTCTTTGCTGTATTTGGAGTTGAATTCCGTCTCTCTTCCCTATCGCAATAGTCTTGAATAAAGTCTTCCTTACTGTTTTGACACGTTAAAATATCTTTTCTCTAATAGTCAAGGCCCAAGCTCTGCAGTGCTGAGAATGGGGGAGTGGCCACACGATATGGAGGGAGCTGAGCACTAATGAAAATGGCCCCCGTAGAGAGCGGGGCTGAGGTTCTCTGTGGCCAAGCCCATGTGAGCAGGGAGGACTCCTACAAGGGGAATCTGTATGCCTGACAGGAGCAGAGGACCAGGGACAGCTACAACTTGAAAGAGGAACCACTGAACACGTAGGGCTCAGGACAGCCCTCCCTCTATGCCCACCCCTCATCTCTATTTTCCATGTAGTACATAAGCTTCCACGGTTCCCATACTGCCTTGGGGAGTCAGGCACAGTGTCTTCTCACATAAGACATTTCTCACCAACCACAGCAAGGGAGAGACCCCAAATCAGGCTTAATTTGATTCAGAAAAATAATGTTATGCTTCTTACACTGAGTGTTGGGCAGTGTATTTACAGTGGCTATGTGTGAACATGTGTGTGTGTTATGAGGTCCTCTGTTTAACATCCAGTTCTTCTCTGGGCGTGGCTCAGGGACACGGCTCCACCCTGGTCCATACTTTCCTTCTTCCATTGTGTCACTGGCTGATACTCTTCTGTTACACATTCCCTTCTGTTTCCCATACTATTTATATTGGATTTTTCCGCTAACGGAGCTATCAACCAGAGAAGAACTACTTGATTCTGCCAGTTATCCAGATTGCGATGAAGTCACATGTCTGTAGCCCAGATGTTAGGGGAGGTTCTTTTTATCTTCAAAACCAAGTTAAATCCTCAGTGTAGCTGTTGTACAACTGTACACAACCAAAGTCTTTCCCAAGATTTAGACAAATTCTCTGCAGGCTTATATGCTTAGAGTTTCTTCTGCCTCCCAGTTTCTTCTTCCCAGGCATGTTCCATATGGTCCCTGCCCTGCACCATGTGAAATTCACACACACACACACACACACACACACACACTAAAATCCAAACAGCCTTCATGAGGCCAATTGACTTTAAGGAATAGCTGGGGTTATAGGGATGGGGTGGGACAAACATAAGAAAACAAATGTTCCTGCTCCCCCAAGTCTCTTACTGCCATCAGGCAATGTCCTCCTCCCTCTAGCTCTTTGATCTGCTTCTGTCCTCCCCTTCCTTTCTCCAGTTTCTCTCCAGGTCAAGCAATGCATCTGGCTCTGATGCCTACACCCAAACTTATTTAGACAAACCTATCAAAGTTCTCACCAAATCATGGACTTCAATTTAATAAGACCCCCACTCCCTGGAAAGAAATGTGTGTGTGTGTGTGTGTGTACGTACGTACGTATTCATCCCACACATGGTGAGATACCCAGATCTTTCAAAATATCTCCAGATACAAGTTCTTGCTTCTATCAAATTCCCCTTCTCTGCATTTCATCTCTAATATTATCCTTTTGTATCACCCCAAATCACTTCCAGCCTCTCAAATACTATTTACTTTCGGCTGTGCACGGGGCATCCTGCTATGCTGACCACAAAGAGTAGGGGGCTCAGATTACTGCAGCTCAACAAACAAAAGTTAAGACGAGACGTCCTTGCCCATACAAATCCTTTGGCCGTTGTAATGAGAAAGACAACTCCAAATACCATTGAGGGTGTGAAGCGACTAGAACGTTCATACACAGCGGCTGGTTGTGTCGTTGGTAATGTCCATTTAGAACGCTGCTTGGCACTATTTCCAAAAGCTGAACGTACACATGCTTGTTGGTCCTGCAACTCCACCCTTAGGCATCCACAGAACAGATACACATACATATTTTCACCGTAAGACATGTAGGATAATGTTCATAGCAGCACCGACCCTAAGAGCCAAACTGGAAACAACCCAAAAGTCCATCAAGAGTAGAACAAATAATCAGCAGTATAATTATACAGTGGGAGACTATACAGAAATACGAATTGATGAAACACAACTACACACAACATGAATGGGCCAAATGAATATATCGAGTGGAAGAAGCCAGGCACAAGAGAGTACATATCATAGGATTCCATTTACATAAAATTCCGAAAAGCCCATACCAATCCACGGTGTTGGAAATCAGGATATTGATTACTGTTGGATGAATGACTCGAATAGGGAATGAGAATGGATTCTGAAATTCTGGAATGTACCATTTCTTCATCTGAGGGCTAGTTACACGGATATATTCACTTTATGAAAACTAAGCTATGTACACATGACTTGTGTACCTTATGTACGTGAACAAGGTGTTAACAGCAGACCTGTACTCTTTTTATCCCAGACCTAGATCTGTCTGGATTTTAGGTTTGTGTTCTCCCAGCACTTGGATGGCAAATGAATGGCACAGTGCCTTCAATATGTCCCAAGATACATTTGGAATGTTGGGTCCCAGGGCCAGACGTATGTTTTGTATGCTGCGAAAATCTCTGCTCTGTGAGAAAGCACGTGGGCTGGGAAACCTGAGAATTGTAGGCCTACATGACAGATGGGAAACTGAGACAGAACCTTCTTTGCCTAAGGACAAACTCCACACACCATGGCCTTATCACCAGCAATCATACACACTCTCTAGGTGGGTGAGGAGGGACCCAAGCATCTATGCACACAGGCAGTTGATAGGCTCCCCTTGAAACAGAAGGGTTGTGGGGCACCTGGGTGGCTCAGTCGGTTAAGCGTCATGATCTCACTGTTCAGGAGGTCGAGCCCCACATCGGGCTCTGTGCTGACAGCTCAGAGCCTGGAGCCTGCTTCGGATTCTGTGTCTCCCTCTCTCTCTGCCCCTCCCCTGCTCATGCTCCGCATGTCTCTCTCTATCTCTCTCTCTCTCTCTCTCTCTCAAAAATAAATAAGCTTAAAAAAAGAACAAAAGAAACAGAAGGGCTGTGCATGCTCTTCCCTGCCCTTAATCCATCTTAAAAACTGAGCATAGTGCTGAATGAAATGCTATCAGGTTGTGTGAGTTTGATTGTGGGTGGAGCATGTTACCCACACAATAGTACAACCATGTATTGTACTTCAGTAAAAAGTTTACTAAAGAAAAAAAAAAAGCCCTTTGGCTACTCTTGCCCAATGAGTATTTACACTGAACATATTTTGTGCTTGGCCTGCAGATTCCGTCTGTTTCAGAGCTTCCCTCACTCCTTTGAGCTCCTGTCTTTTCTTGTTTAGGGCTCTCATCGGCGACCAAGCCCTAACCTGCCTGTTCATTTGTTATGCAGAGTTGTTTATTGCGCTGTCTCACCCCAAACTAAGCTATCCACAGAGAACTCCTCACAAGAACAAATACTAGCATTGTTTGCAAAACGGGGTTCCTTTCTAAGAGAAGTTCTGTGACTTCTTTAAAGAAATTTTTTTTCTTTTTTTTTTTTTTTAAGAAATTTTTTCTTTTGCTAGACAAAGAACGATGAATCTCTGTCTAAAAACATTCCAAATTCAGGGCAGCTGGGTGGCTCAGTTGGTTAAGCCTCCAACTTTGGCTCAGGTCATGATCTCATGGTTGGCGAGTTCCAGGCCCACATCGGGCTCTGTGCTGCCAGCTCGGAGCCTGGAGCCTGCTTGGGATTCTGTGTCTCCCTCTCTGCCTGCCCCTCCCCTGCTCACCCACTGTCTCTCTCTTTCTCAAAAGTGAATAAACATTAAAAACAAAAAGACATTCCAAATTCACCCATTATCTGGCACCTCAGTTACATACATATTATCTCCAGTTACTTCTGTTTCTTAGTATCTCACGTTCTGATGAAGTGTTAAAAGGAATAGAGCTTGCCTACCACCACCAATGATTGCTCATAGGAGAGCTGGCGGCTGCCATCACACCTCCAGGAAGGACTCCTCTCTGGACTCCCGCTCTGAACTCCGTCTCCCTGCATCGCAGTGATCGTGACGGCGGGATGCCCTGTGGTCAATCCTAACTCTTCAGCATTGGGATGTCCTGTTCTGTTGCCATAACATTAACCTTCCCCCCGGCCTTGGCTTTTGCTGGTTTGATAGTCTCATGCCCTCTTGCACGCAACTTCTGCGTATCTTATTTGATCTAAGATCTCAGTAGTGGGAGCCCTGTCTCGCCTCCCATATCATGAGGAAAAAGGGTCTGATAGTCTCAGAAACACCACGGGATCTCATACAAGTATTTCCGACCACCACTTGAATTATCAAAGTTGGCCATTCTCGCGTCGGATGCTCAGCATTTCAGTGCACTGACCAAGTACCACTGATACTCAAATACATCATTCTTGGAACAGGGAAATAGGACTTAAAAGTCACAGCTGCTGCCACACGGCAACTTACAATCTACTGGGAATCCTAACGCAGAACCACGACGCAGGGTAGGGCGGTATCAGACGACAGACTCCCAGCACGAAACCTCACGATGACAACACGTGTGCCTTCTGCCACACCCTTCTTCCTACGCTAATTCTGAAACGCTCGCAATGATCAAGACACATTTCCAATCATTCCTACAAACAGCGCCCAAGGAATTAAGATTTAATTATGACCGTGGTTATTTTTATCTTGAATCCAAAACCCCGGGCTTCAGAAATAATGGAGTTGGAGGTGACGCTTGGCTCTCTTGTGTTTGCCTCCTCTTGTTCTTTTATTTTTTTTGTTTTTTTTTAAAATTTTTTTTTTCAATGTTTATTTATTTTTGGGACAGAGAGAGACAGAGCATGAACGGGGGAGGGGCAGAGAGAGAGGGAGACACAGAATCGGAAACAGGCTCCAGGCTCCGAGCCATCAGCCCAGAGCCTGACGCGGGGCTCGAACTCACGGACTGTGAGATCGTGACCTGGCTGAAGTCGGACGCTTAACCGACTGCGCCACCCAGGCGCCCCAGCCTCCTCTTGTTCTTATGAGAAAAGCAAGCCGTCTTCTAGAGAGGTACTGGAGGAATTTCCTATGACAAAATGAGGCTTCTTACAGAAGCCCTATAAATACAGAGAACAAACGGATGGTTGCTGGAGAGAGGGGGTGGGGGTGGGAGACACAGGCTTCCAGTTGTAGAATCAATAAGTCACAGGAATAAAAGGCGGAGCATATGAAATATTGTCAGTGATATAGTAATAACAATGTATGGGGACAGATGGCAGCCGCACTTGTGCTGAGCACAGCATAACATACAGAGACATTGAATCACTATGCTGTCTACCTGAAACGAATATAATGTCAACTATACACAAAAGAAATTGAGAATTTCACTCAGAAAAGATATGAAATCTTCAAAATGTGTCACTTTTCTTTACCCAACTTTGCAATAAGCATTCTTTGACACTGTAGGGAAAAGAAAAGAAAATAGATCCATTACCCGTTTTAAAAGGAGGCTTCTTAAGTCATCCAATTTCACATGGACAAAGCGTGAAACTGCAGAATTCAAATTCAAGTTCTCAACTGACCCTGACAATGGATATTACTGGAAACAGAAATGCCACCGGGACCTGTTCAAAGAACTTTGCCTTCACAGTGTTTAAAACTGGAATACAAGAAACTGTCTCCAAAATAATCAGGTATGTGCAAAACCAAGTCCTTAAATAACATAGGGGAGATTATAAAAGACAGTTTAAGAATGTTCACATTCATGTGTCTTGTAAAGGTGCATCTTCCACAAAGGTCAGTCCAGCTCAAAAGGGTTGAATTCTGCAGGGGAGGCTCCTTTATTCCATGAGTTGGCAGAGTTTTTCACTCTCAGGGGCTCCCAGGGCTCTTCTCAGGAAGAGCAGCCACTATGAAGACCGCTATGGAGCATTTTCCCCCTCTTCACATGGGACACGGAGAACAACACAGAAAAATGAGAGTCGGAAAGTCCCTTTCAAAGACATCCCTGTAGAAAATATGACTGTCAGAGTATTTTTAAATTTTAAAGTTTGAAAAGCCTGTGATCTTTGCACTGTTTCCAAGAGTCAGCAACTCTAAAGGAAGGTGTTCATCATCAGTGACCCCGAACAGGATTTCCTTTTGTGATAATTTTGCAAGATGATCCTCTGGGTTGGCCTCCCATTCGTGTCACCAGGTCTCCGCGATCTCTGTGAGAACCTGCAGCAACTCAGTGAACGTCGGGCGGCCTTTGGGTTTCTGGAAGAGGGAAATAAAGATGGTCAGCTCAGCCTAGAATTCACTCAGATACCGGCTCTGGAACGGGCTGGCAGGGACCTGGATCTAGGCTGGTTCTCCACGAATGGAAGAGAACGACACCTTGGCTGACGCAAAGGACAAGACTGGTAGTTGAATGAAGCATGAGTGTGAAAATATAAGAGTAGAGGGCTGCAAAAATAAAATAGCCTGAGCTGCCGACACCAGCCACAGGTGGCTATTTAAATTTAAATTAATTAAAATTAAATATATTTTGGAATTCAATTCTCAGTCACACTAGCCACTTTCCAATTTTTCAAGAGCCAGGCGTGGGTACCATATTGGAGAGGGCAGACATAACACATTTCCACCATCACAGAAAGTCCCACTGGACAGCACTGCCCTAGAGATCTTTTCGGGTGACATGATGTGCACGGGGTAAAAAAAAAAAAAGGGCTGGGAGAGAATGGGCATCCAGAGTACCAGGCTATCGCACTCTGCCCCAGTTATTTACTACATTTGGTCCCCTGTAGAAGGAAAGATTTCAGTCAGAAAGCACAAGCCATGTTTTCATAAAGGACTTTGCAGGTCCTGGGGCATAGACTGTGCAGTCTTAAGGCTCAGTCAACAAAATCCACGGTCATGGAGACAAGGTCTGGAACATTTTTCCTATTTTCACCAGGGGATGTGATTTGGCTTTGGCTCCACGAGGGTAGAAAAGATGACACTGTTGGCATCTTTGAAATCCATGGGAAACAGAACTACTCACGGTAGCCACATTCTCACAAAGATCGCTGGCAACTGGGTTCATGGGGAGCCCCCACTCTTAGTGGTTTATAAACACATGGCATCGATAAAAAGGATCAAGCAGAAGGATACGTAAGCACACGTTCAAGTCCTCCTGGAGATTTCAGGAATAATTTGTGGAGTTTTTTGAGGAGGCTGACGTTCTGCAGGTAGTAGAGCCTATGAAACAGTTATGTGTGTATCAGTGTGTGCGTATCAGTACTAACATAATCATATTTGAATTTAAAGGGACCTAAGCACTTAGGACCTAAGCACTTAAACTTGAATTTAAAGGGAACTAAGGTGGTATTTAGACCACCTTAAAGAGTTGTAGGTAAATCACCTTTTGCAAACAAGTAAATCAGCATAACTAAAAACGTTGTTTTAATCAATGTTCTGACTACAATGTGAAACTGACATCACTTACAGGGTTCTCCTGCCAGCCTCGGATTTACTCTCCTTTTTCCTCTCCACCGATAAATAAAATCTGAATAAGAGTTATATTTTATGCCATGTACCTGTATATTGTTCCACATACGATATAGGTTTCTGAGCTATTTACATTGTTATTGCAGAGAAGCTCTTAAGACCGCCATTGGCTACTAATAGCTCATTTAACATTTTCCGATGTTTTTCAAGATTCCTTGCAGAGCAGCTCATCATATGCATAATATTTTCATACATCAAGGATCTTTATAAAACTAATACATCTCTGGAATGTGAACAACATCACTCTTGACATACTGAGTTTTTCAGTCATCATGGTTTCTCAGCCAGGAGAAAACTCCTCATTTAGCTGCGGTTTTTCTTGACTAACACTGTCAGCTGGAGACAGAAAGCTGTCAAAAATCACAGAGGAGTCTGATATGAAGGAGAGAGGTGTGTTGAGTTTGTGCCCAGAAAAGATAGAATACGCCTGGCTTTATTTTTAAGCTCAGCATTTCAAGAAAAAGAAAACCTGGACCCCCACGCCCCCAGAGAGAATTTCCTGACTCGAAGTTTCTGACACACTTTCTGTCTTTTTTTTTCCAACGTTTATTTATTTTTGGGACAGAGAGAGACAGAGCATGAATGGGGGAGGGGCAGAGAGAGAGGGAGACACAGAACCGGAAACAGGCTCCAGGCTCTGAGCCGTCGGGCCAGAGCCCGACTCGGGGCTCGAACTCACGGACCGCGAGATCGTGACCTGGCTGAAGTCAGATGCTTAACCGACTGCGCCACCCAGGCGCCCCACGCACTTTCTGTCTTGATTCCTATTCTGGCTTAATCTATCAGGAGTCTTGAGTGCCCAAAAAAGAGCTGAAACCCATTAGCCTGGGGAAAACAAGACAAATTGCAGGAGACTGAAGTAAATAAAAACACCCTTCTTCTCTTTCAATGTGGAAATTTACCAAACCTGATTCTACTCTCAGTTTCCACCCACCAGATCTTAAAGGAGTAAAACACCTCATCGCTTAAGTTCTAGTAGCATCGAGAGTTTCTGCAGGAGCCAATCTGAGAAAAATAAGACTTGAAAAATGCACTGAATTCTCCAGATGAAAGGCTGTTGCTAAAAACAAAATGGACTTGGGGCTCCTGGGTGGCTTAGTTGGTTAAGCGTCTGACTTCAGCTCAGGTCATGATCTTGCAGTTCGTGGGTTCGAGCCCTGGGTCGGGCTCTGTACTGACAGCTCAGAGCCTGGAGCCTGCTTCAAGTTCTGTGTCTCCCTCTCTCTGCCCTTCCCTCACTCATGCTCTGTCTCTCTCTCTCAAAAATAAATAAACATTAAAAATAATAATAATAATAAATAAAAACAAAATGGACTAACGACCTTATGGTGGCAGCTTCACATAGAAATAGTACTCCTGGGGGCGCCTGGGTGGCTCAGTCGCTTAAGCGTCCGACTTCAGCTCAGGTCATGATCTCGTGGCCCCGCATCGGGCTCTGTGCTGACAGTTCGGATTCTGTGTCTCCCTCTGTCTCTCTGCCCCTCTCCTGCTCGTGTGCTCTCTATTGCTCTCTCTCTCAAAAAGTACAGAAACGTTAAAAATTTTTTTAATTAAAAAAAAAAGAAATAGTACTTCTGGCTCTTAGGGATCATTATCAGGAAACAACCCCTCTTCCTGCCATGCTGGAGTCCTCAGGTAACGCTTGTGACACTCAGGTCTGTTCTCAGATGCTGGGAATGCCAACTTCGTAGGAAATCAGGGGACACTCACCTCATGCCAGCAGCCGTACATGACTTCATATATGGACATTGGTGCCAGTTGAGGACGGTACAGCCTGAAGCCTTTAGAAATGGCTTCCACAACTTGCAAATTTGACTTATTTTCAAAAGGCATTTTTCCTTCTGTAAAAACTTCCCACATCAAAACTCCTACACATAAAATGCACGTAAACAAGAGGTTACTTGAAATGGCAAGAACTGTTTCCAACCACAAGGCCTCCTTTCCCTCTTCCAGCCTCTGAATTATAATCATCCAGAATGAGAACGGTTCTGGCTAGGAATCAGACTATGTGTACTGGAGTTTTCGAACAGGCCTCTCATCTGAAAACATTCCAAGTAAAAACAATGCCTTTCTTTCCCGTTGGTCTTGACTTGCCTCCCTAGTGAAAGCCAAGTGCTGCCAGCACTTTTGTTTCTAAGTATGCTCATGTCTTCACACCCTGAAATCAACATTCTGCCATTCCCTCTGCCATTCCATGGAAAATGACAGAATTGTGGGAGCCTCTGCTGCCTGCTAAGGCCAAGAGTTTCCCGACCAGTAGATGGCGCATGTTCCCCTCTTCCCACTGAAAGATGAGGCTGCTGGGTAGGGCGAAATATCTAGCAGGGGCTTGGTACCTGAGCAGATATTCTATAATCACCGATTGATTGATTGATTGATCAGTGAAACTCCTTCAGTGCTCTCATCTGGACTTCATTTAATTATTCACTTATTCTAAGAATATGTATTATGCATTGATTAGGGGCCAGGAGTCTGCTAGAGCCAGAAGATTCTAAGAATGAGACCAGTCCGTGTGCTCAAGAAGCTCACTGTCCAGTGGGAAGTAGAGACAAGTGGTCAGGTAAAGCTCAGAAATTCTAACTGTTCTGCAGCCACTTGATGAGGTCCTTGTGTTTCTATCCATGAATCTCACAACTTAACTGCTCTCCTGCAGAGCTTAAAATGTCACCTGCCAAGACGACCACAAGTCAGTCGACAGCTAAAGAGATCAATGATACAAGCTTAACCTTATGTGGACAATAAAATTCACACCCTTCTGAGGGTTCAGATGTCTTTCCAAACCCAAGAAGCTATCGGGAGAGGTCTGGGCTAAAGAGAATAGCTTATTGCACATTTATTGCCACTTCTTGAAAACCAACTTGAAGCACAAACTCTACTGGACACGGTCTACAGTGTCTCCTCCTCAGTGAAGAACGTTACACAACATAAATTCCAGTTGACAGTTCCCAAGGAGGCCAACATCTAAATTCCACCAAGTTTGAAGGTAATGGAATAAATGAGGTGGAGTTGCTTCGTAGTCAGACAATGAAGTGTATCAATTACACTCAAAATTCAGTGACACCTTAAGAGACTTTTCCTTGCAAGTCTCTGTGGTGTAGAAAAGTTGGCTGAGTTTGTTTTCTAGATCAGTAGACTCTTTGTTATAGTTTTACAGCAAGTGCTCAATGGGAAAGGAAAAGATCCAAAAGTAGACTTCTGTAAGAAGGTGCATGACACAAGTTGCCAAAGACAGCCTGGATGTGTTTAGAACACCTAAGATAGAAGCACAGTTGCAAAAAGACCTTTTTCAAATGCCACATCATATTAAAAACTCAAACCTTAAAAAAGACTGGCCTTGTATTAAATCAGCCACCATCAAATGAATATCAAATTTACTCACCAAACGACCAGACGTCAGATTTGCTGCTGTACTTGTTGAAGTGGAAAACTTCAGGAGGGGACCACTTGACGGGGAACTTGGCCCCAGAAGAACTGATATACTCATCATCCAAAACGTACCTAAGGTTATTAGATCCAAAGGTTATTAGATCCAAAACACCTTGTGCTAAATACGTCCAAGTTCAGTTTAGTTCAACCCCCTTAGTCTACTTCAAGTTCTAAAAGAGAAAGCATTTTACCCCAGAAATGTTCTGCATACCTTCTCTTGTTTACCAAAGTGGGAAAGTATCCTATACAGTGATTCCTCCCCAAACCAAGCCTCAATTCTGTTTATTTTATTTGGGTTTCAGAAAACCAGAGCAATTCTTCAAAATTGATTGGAATTGGTAACCCACTGACTACCTTAGTTACGACAAACTCTTAATTCTGCAAAGGAGCATGCTGATGCTCTAATAACCAAAGTTATAAAATGAAAAGTAACAAATAGGGGCGCCTGGGTGACTCAGTTGGCTAAGTGTCCGACTTCAGCTCAGGCCATGATCTCATGGTTTCTGGGTTCGAGCCCCGCATCCGGCTCTGTGCTGACAGCTCAGAGCCTGAAGCCTGCTTCAGATTCTGTGTCTCCCTCTCTCTCTTTGCCCCTCCTCTGCTCACGCTCTGTTTCTCTCTCTCTCAAAAAGTAAATAAACATTAAAAAAATAATAAATATATATATATATATATATATGGCAAAGAACAAATTCAAGGTTAGGTGCCTTATTTTCTTTCCTCATGCATAGATGTTTTGTGAGGCAGAGGAGGGGGAAAATAAAATATTGAATATAATACATTTGTTGTAAAAAATTGCCAATGCGTTAAAATGGCCCTATATGAAATCAATAATAACTACCACCTCCTTTTAAAAACTACAAAAATATTAAACTTCTCTCTTTTTTGAGAATCGTAGGCAGGAGCATCCAAGTATGGGAACGTGGAGAGAAGAGATGATAACTAAGTCGTGCTGTGTAGCCCCTGGAGTGGGCAGCATAGTATTTTTGAATTATTTATTACTGCTTCCTCGCACTCTCTTTTTTTTCCCCACATACCCTACTTCAGCCCACCTTTAAGGGCTTTCTTGAGCCAGAGGTCATTCCACTAAGGGAAAGAGTGGGTAATAGAAAACAAAAGGGAAAGAGCCATTTTTCATAGCTTTGGAGTTTCCAAGTTCTAAGCATTCTGGAGAAGGAGAAGGACTGAGTTGTTAACAAAATATTTGGCAGAATGGCCCATAAATAAGAGTGATATCTCACCACCACCACCCATCCCTCCAGAAAAAGACCCCTGCAGCTGGGAGGTGAGAGAGAATAAAGGGAAAGGGAAGGCGTATTAGACATCAGGGGGCGGCAGAGACAGGGTCCTGTACCCTGCACCCTACAAGGGCTTCCCGGATCACACTGCATGAGAAAAAGGCCCCACTTCCCACAATAGGTTGGTGGGATTCAAGAGCAAAACAGAGCCTGGGCCTCTTCCCCAGGTCAAGCCCCAGGAAAAGCAAAAAGATTCCAGAAAATAAAGAGCTGTGGATGTGCTTAGGTAAATAGGGCCTTGGATAGATAGCTCCACGGGGTTTTCTAATCATGGCGAATTGCAGTATGATAGCCTCTGGCAGACAGAAATTTGGGATGAATCGACAGCCACCTGTGCAGATGTTCAGCCAAGGACAAAGCAGGAGGACAGTGGCTGCAAGGACGCCATTGCCAATGGATAACAAGGAGCAGACATGTCCTCTCTAATATGTGGCCCCAGGAAACATACAGAATTTGAATTTGACCTTGGAATCAGAGAGAATCCTGAATTCACAGGAATTAAGTTTTTAGCAACCTGAAGGAAAGGGGGCTCAAAATATAAATTGCATTGAGTTGTAGAAAATAAGGTTAGATTTTCTACACTTGAGTCGCAGTCTTAAAGTCAGCTACTACAGGGGCGCCTGGGTGGCGCAGTCGGTTAAGCGTCCGACTTCAGCCAGGTCACGATCTCGCGGTCCGTGAGTTCGAGCCCCGCGTCGGGCTCTGGGCTGATGGCTCAGAGCCTGGAGCCTGTTTCCGATTCTGTGTCTCCCTCTCTCTCTGCCCCTCCCCGGTTCATGCTCTGTCTCTCTCTGTCCCAAAAATAAATAAACGTTGAAAAAAAAAAAATTAAAAAAAAAAAAAGTCAGCTACTACATTGGATAATAGAAATACATGATGGGGGTGCCTGGGTGGCTCAATGGGTTAAGCGCCTGGCTCTTGATCTTTCGGCGCAAGTCATGATCTCAGAGTTCATGAGTTCAAGCCCCACATCAGGCTCTGTGCTGACAGTGCAGAGCCTGCTTGGTATTCTCTCTCTCCCTCTGTCTCTCTCTCTCTTCCTCTCTCTCTCTGTCCCTCCCCTGCTGTCTCTCTGGAAAAATAAATAAACTAACAACAACAACAACAAAAAGAAATGCATGATGATGACACAGAAAAATCAGAGCTAAACAAATTTATTCTTTTTTTCTTTCAGAAATATACATATATCAGAAAAGCTTTTTTTAAAATTTTTTTTAACGTTTTATTTATTTTTGAGACAGAGAGAGACAGAGCATGAATGGGGGAGGGGCAGAGAGAGAGGGAGACACAGAATCGGAAGCAGGCTCCAGGCTCTGAGCCATCAGCCCAGAGCCCGACGCGGGGCTCGAACCCACGGACCGCGAGATCGTGACCTGAGCTGAAGTCGGCCACTCAACCGACTGAGCCACCCAGGCGCCCCAGAAAAACTTTTTTTTTAACCTTTTTATGATGATGAGTAGATTGAGAAATATTATAAATTTTAAGATATGCCTGAAAATGACCTGAAAAAATATAAAAATAGTCCAAAATATCCATTTAACTCACAGCTAAAATTGGTTTATGTCCTAAAATTCAAAGCAGGGCAACAGGCCTAACAACCACATCAATACTTTCCTCACAGGAAAAAAAAAATTCTATTAACATTTTCAGTTTGTCAGTAGACAGATATAAGATTCCCTCTTATGCGTAAACAAACAAACAAAAAATATATATATATCACGTACCTCGTCATTCCAAAGTCCGATATTTTTACTATACTTGCAGCACTGACCAAACAATTCCTTGCTGCCTATAAAAAGAAGAAAGGAATCCAAGTTTGAAGATAGTTTTTTCTTTCAAGAGTTTCTACTCTCCTTTTTCTTAGTTTATTTGGACCCCCACACTACTTTCCTGTATGAGCAGCCATTTTATTTTTATGGTGACACCTGTCAATGCCACATATGACTCAATATATCTGCCCTTACGTGATGGATTTTAATGATGCTTCAAAGAAACAACAAAAAGAAAAAGAAAAAGAAATTTTAATACTTTTTCTTCTAAAAGTTTTTAATTATTCGCAAGAAGTATCTTTGATAAATGGGGAGACTAAATCAAAGAGATGTTAAACTATGAATCCTGGCATTAAAATTAATGTGTATTTTTAGGGGCGCCTGGGTGGCGCAGTCGGTTAAGCGTCCGACTTCAGCCAGGTCACGATCTCGCGGTCCGGGAGTTCGAGCCCCACGTCAGGCTCTGGGCTGATGGCTCGGAGCCTGGAGCCTGTTTCCGATTCTGTGTCTCCCTCTCTCTCTGCCCCTCCCCCGTTCATGCTCTGTCTCTCTCTGTCCCAAAAATAAATAAACGTTGAAAAAAAAATTAAAAAAATAAATAAATAAATAAAATAAAATAAATGTGTATTTTTAAATAATGCAGAGACAATGTATTTGATGCCAAAATAATCCATTTTCAGAGAGCTTAGTCAAAGAAAATCACTGATTTGGTATTTAGCCTCATGTAAATCAATCACTGTTTGATCTTTTTTTTTTTTTTTTTTCTCTTCTAAGCTCATATGTGGGTCAGCTAGTCCAAAAACAAAGGCAAGGAACTAAAAATGGTAAGCTAGGAGGAGTCAATTTGGAAGAGTTTCACAAATACCAGCAAGGATCTCAAAGCCAAACCACAAAGCAAGCCCTTGACAGGGAAAAGACTCCTGGTTAACTGATACATTTTAACTGGCATGAAGGTAAGTGGAATAGAACACAAAAGAAAGCAATCGAGGAAGAAAGCAAGGATAGGAGGACCTGAGAGAAGCCACTTTGGAACAAACAGAGTGACTGAGTTTTGAATTCTACTCCCTGTCAGAAAAGACCAACCTGCAGAGACTAGGAAAGTAAGCTAGGTGGAATTCATGCTATATCCATCCATTCAAAAATTTGCTCGATAGCTACTACGTACTGAAGATGGGGAAATGCGCCACGAGGGATACAAAATGATAATGTAGCTCTGGAATAGCAATAGTTAGCATTGCTGAGCTTGCTCTATGCCAGGAGCAGGTGGAAGGGCCTACACATATTAATGCATATAATTCCCCCAACAAGCCCATAGGAGGAAGCTGCTATAATTAATACCACTGTACTAGTTAACGAGTTTGCCCAACCTCACACAGATAGTAAGAAACAAAGGTGAGATATTAACCCAGGCAGTCTAGCTCTAGAGCACTGGTTGTGAATCTTGGCTACGCACTGAGCTCACCAGGGAAATTTTCAAAAAATATTTATGGCTAGATTCTACCCCCAGAGGGTCTGATTTAATTGGTCTGGGGCATGGCCTGGGTATCGTGATGTTTTAGAAGTTCCCAGGTGATTCTAAGGCACAGCTAAATCTGAGAAAATTGCTCTGTACTCTGTGTTCTCATCACAGCTCAGAAGTCTAGGCATTGATATCAGGGAAATTAGAGTCTAATAGTTGTATAAACAATGTGAACAATTAACTATTATAGGAAGTGGTAAATAATAAATGCCATGAGAATTTTTCGTCACCTGTACGTCCAGCAATAAGTGTGCTAAGGCCAATGAAATTATGCCTCCTTTCTCTCCCCAGAATGCTCTAGCCTGAATGATAGATAATAAAGTCCCCCTGGTCACGGGAGGAAGTACAGGATGACCCCCTCGGTGATGATACCAGTGACATCTCACAGATTCTCAAGTTCTCCTTGGGGTTAATTTTTGGACTTAGAAATGAGACATGGAAAGGCAGGGAAGGAATAGTGTGAACATCATGAATAAATATGGAGTGGATACAAAATGTTTTTCCAGGCAAGGTAGCAAGGCAGGAAAGCAGAGCCATTAGCATTTGGGGCAAGACAAGCTTGCATTTTTTGTTTGTTTGTTTTTTTAGGACATAATGTTCCGAGTATCACAGAACAGAATGATTTGGCATTTCTCATCCTCCTCAGTCGAGCCGGCAATGCCACTGCGATACTGTGACAACCAAAGCACCCCCACGTGGGGGCAGTTTCATCCCTGGCTGTTCTCCAGTGCCCGGCCGCGGGCCTGGCATATACTGCCATTCAATCCGTATTTGATCATTGGTTGAAAGGAAGAAAAGTGGAAGCAATGGAAGAAGACAGGGAAGGCGACAGGAAAGAAAAGTAAATTCGCTTTGGTTGGTTGGTCAGTGTGGTAGTTCATCAGTTCCAGGCATATTTAGAGTAACACCTTACTTGGCTGCAGCATTAATGAGTAATTAAAAAGAAAGCCACATGTCCCAGAGAATTACATGAATAGGAAAGCATTTAGAAATGAAGCCAAAGGTATTTTATCGAAAACATTCAAAGTCCTTGGGGAGCCTGGGTGGCTCAGTTGGTTAAGCATCCAACTTTTGATTTCGGGCTCAGGTCATGACCTCAGGGTTCATGGGTTCAAGCCCCGCAGGGCTCTCTGTGCTGACAGTGCGGGGGCTACTTGGGATTCTCTCTCTCCCTCTCTCTCTCTCTGCCCCCCCCCCCAGTAATGTTCTCTCTCTCTCTCTCTCTGTCTCTCTCTCTCAAAATAAATAAATACATATTTAAAGATAAATAAGTAAAATTAAATATTGAAAGTCCTCAAGTGTCCTGATCTTCCGAAAGGCCACACGTAAAACATCAGCGAGTTTGCGGGGTACTTACTAAATCCCGATGAATAAAGCGGCTCCTCTCCAGATACTCCATTCCCTCACAGACATCCTGGCACATGCTCAGCAGCATTTCCTTCCGCAGCGCTCCCCTCCTCTCTCGGAGATAGCTCAGCAGGCAGCCGTTCTCCATGAACTCCGTCACGATGTAGAGGGGCTTCTGCTGAACGCACACTCCGTACAGCTGGACCAGCCTTGAGTGCGATAATTTCCTGATGAGGAAGAGCACACACGCGCCCGTGAGCGGATTCGTGTCGGCGATTCGAAGCGCTTAGACTCCGTTGGTGAAATGTACCAACTCTGCATTATTGTCAACAACGAGATACGCGAAAAACCCAGCCCCAGAGAACGTGGAAGTTTCCTTTCCACCGTGCGCGCTGGATAAGTGGGGTCAAGAGTTCAAGCGGTACTTCCCAAGTCCCTACAGAATATTACGTGCTCCCATATTGTTTTTTTTCTGCTTTCCATCCTGTAAGCCCCTTGCCTCCTCGTCTTGCTCAGGTCTTGCTCAGGTCTTTGCAAGAGTTCCTGTTCCTGAGGTTTCAACTTTTCTAACTGCGGCTGCTCAGGCAAAATTTCCATACAGACAGAAGGGAGGAAACAGTGATTGATGCGTAAGAAAGAAAGAAGAAAGAAAAAGAAAGAAAGAAAGAAAGAAAGAAAGAAAGAAAGAAAGAAAGAAAGAAAGAAAGAGAGGGAGGGAGGGAGGAAAGAAGGAAAGAAGGAAGGGAGGAAGGGGGAAAGAAGGAAGGAAGGAAGGAAGGAAAGAAGGAAAGAAAGAAGGAAAGAAAGAAAAGGAAGAAGGGAAAGAAAGAAAGAAAATTAAATGATAAAGAATAAAGGCATTTAAAAAAAAAAATTTCAGACAAAGTTGGAGACTGAAAAATACCTACCAACATGAAACCCTTCTCTGTATTCAGCAATCCAATCACCACACACACACACACACACACACACACACGCACACACACCCTTGAAAGTTGCCTATTAAAATACATACAGGAAAAATAAAATAAAATAAAATACAGAATTCTTTAGTTATCTAAACTTCAAAAGTTTACTGTTTCTTCTGGAGTATGTAGCATTCAATCATGGAAAATAATGTTCAAGTTAATGTTTATAATTTTAGAAGATGTGTAACAAGCCAATTTCTCTGTTTATAATTTTAGAAGATGTGTAACAAGCCAATTTCTCTGTTTATAATTTTAGAAGATGTGTAACAAGCCAATTTCTCAGAAATAAGTTGAAATGTTACCCCTTTTCATTTATAGAGGTAAAATAAAATCAATGACTTGGGAGGATTATTTACCTTAAAATAATGTATGTGAGTGATTAATTGACATCTTACCATATAAGTAGCATGCAAAAACACTTCCAGTCAGTAGAAAAAAGACATTCAGAGAATCTATACATGATTTTCATCTGTAGATATGTATCTTAAATACGTATATTTTGTCTGATTTATCTTTCTAATTCATAAAGTATACTTTCAGTTAAGGGATGCAATTTACATGTATGCAGAATAATGGCGGGAAAGTCATTCTTAAAATGGAACATTAACTTGCCATAAGAAAACCACCACACTGACACCCACATACAAACATCTGAGAATTGAAACATTACACTATGTTTGTTTAGCAAGATCACTGGAGCAGCAACAAATACATTGATGAACTAACACAGGTGATATAGTAGAAAGCCAATCAAACATGGCAGAGGAGACATCCTGGAGGAGGTGACATTTAAACTACACACTTACAAAAAGGAGGTACTACTATATTACTAAGATGTGTATGCTTCACAGAGCTCAATGCGTGTCAGTATATACTTTTTTAAAGATGACTGTATTTGCAACAGGATGTTAGAAGGAAATTTTTCTGCCTCACTTTAAAAACATCAGGAAAAAACAGACTGTTCAAACCCAACAGTACATTATGTTCACCTGAACTGACTTAAAAATAAGCCCTTAGCTTCATTCCTGCCTCTGTAAACTTCCTGGAGCTATCGTTATTTCCCCCACTCCATGGATCTTCCACTGTCTTCAAAACATCTTCCCCAACAACCTTAACCCCAAATGCCCAGTAGGGCTTGAACCTTTCAAGAATCCTCTCAACGTGACATTGGACATCTCTAATTCTTACATTTCCTAGGAATTCCAGTATAGGCTTCGACTTCCCCTGAACCACATGTCTCCCAGTCTTTCTTTTCTTATCACACCTATCTAATCAACACAGAGGAATATAATGTTTTGTCTCTCCTTCAGATACAGGAAAACTAGGGTCTGATGCCAATGGTATCAGGGAACACATTCCAGACAGATAGCTGCCTGGGGTAATCTAGGGGCACGAAATCATCTTTGGGGAGCTGCTATGACTGGAAAGTGTGTTTAATATAACTTCTCCTGAAATTAATTTTACTATACGTGGATGGGAAGAATATTTCGATAGGACACTTGGGGTATGGGTTGAGAGCTCCAAGAGGCAGCATTGCTCTGTCTTTAAAGGCGAATGGGTCCAGTTATCGATGCTGGTTTCTTTGTTTGTTTGCTTGTTTTCCATTGAGGTCTGCAAGTTTAGAACAGAACGTAATTGCTTTGGAGAACAGAATCGAGGTGACACCATCTGGGGTTTTCATTTTTCACCACAATGCTACTCCCCATTGTTGCACAAATACTTTCTTTATACCAAATTATCGGCTTGTCCTGATCCAACCCAGATTACAGATGTAAGACACATATTCAACTAAGTCAAAATGCTGATCTGAGAAATCACAGAAGTCAGGAGCAGTGCCCAGGGGGCCACAAAGAGCCACTTCTGTTAGAGCTCAGGATTCTTAAATTCTCTGAAAGCAAATACTTGACCCTTATATTGCCATTTAGACAAAATCAACATTTTTGCTTCCAGGAAAAGCAAAAAAGAAAGTCCTGTAAGGACTTGTCACTTTCATGGATTATCTCACTTAATTCACATGTTGATGCAGTAACGAAGGTATTGTTATCCCCATTTTACAGGTGAAGAAACTGAGGCTCGGAAAGGTGAAATAACTCACTCAGGTCACACAGAGGTCAAATAATTTGCTCAGGTCACACAACTAGCTTGGGCAGAGTTGTGACACAAATCCAGGTGTAACTGCTCCAAACTCCGTGTTCTTTCCATAACACCAGAATGTTGCATGAAATTGATCTGGGTGTTGCTTGTACTTACGTCATCACTTTAGCCTCTTCAATGAAGTCTTCTTCAGACATGGAGCCTTCGCTGATGGCCTTGATAGCTACCTGGATGTGTGCTCGCCATTGCCCCAAATGGACTACTCCAAACTGACCGCTTCCAATCTCCTTCACAAGCGCCAACTCAGCGGGATCTATCTCCCACTTTTCTAGAAAAGTAAAACATCCATGTTACAAGTAGGGGAAATTTTTAGAGCTGGAAAAGATTTAGGAATTATCTAGACCTATTCTATTCTTTTACAAAGAGGTTAAAAATGTTATAAATGAGTGGAACGGAACAGTAACCATTTTTAATACCCTCACTGTGGTTTTCATGTGTAATTCCAGAATTCAAGCTTCAAGATATAAACTTGACTTACTTAAAGAGGAATGATGGATATCAAAACATACGTTCTCTTTCCAGAGGGACACAGGATGAAATGCAACACTTTGCCTTTCTAAAACAAACCTACCAAAACTACACCTGGGCCCTAAGATATGTATGTCCCCATCTGGTTTTGTCCTGCTGAGTAAACTTGTGAGGCACATAACATTTGGTCCCCCCCCAGTCCCCCCCATTTCACCTCCTTCTGTTGTTCCTCTGCCCACTCCCACCCCCAAAGGGCTTTTCTGCCTTGGTGTTTTCTCCTTAGGAAAAAGTCTAACAAATTCATCTAATAAATAAGGCCAGTGTTTAGGATTCTAACTCACATGTATCTATGTTTGAAGTGAAATTTGTGGTATGGTATATTTGACTTCCATAGAAGTAAATGAAGAAAAAAGAACTGTTTTTAAATTAACCCACTTATGGGTGATGGGCATTGAGGAGGGCACTTGTTGGGATGAGCACTGGGTGTTGTATGTAAGCCAATTTGACAATAAATTATATTTAAAAAAATAAATAAAAATAAAAATAATCTCAAAAAAATAAAAAAATAAAGTGAAGAAAACACACACACACACACACACACACACACACACAAATTTCGTTATCAATTAACAAAAAATAAAAATAAAACAACCCTCTTGACAATCCGTTTTAGTATCTCCTTTTATATTGCAACACCGCCATCTGCTGGAACTTTAGAATAATGCAGTTTAAAGAGTTGTAAAGGCCAACTTTGCAAAGTGCTCTCCCTCCGGATAGCAGGTGTTTTATTTATTTTTTATTTTATTTATTTTTTTTATATATGAAATTTATTGTCAAACTGGCTTCCATACAACACCCAGTGCTCATCCCAAAAGGTGCCGTCCTCAATACCCATCACCCACCCTCTCCTCCCTCCCACCCCTCATCAACCTTCAGTTTGTTCTCAGTAGCAGGTGTTTTAAAAGTAACATGAGAAAAAAAATTTTTTTAATAAATACATAAAAGCAACATGGGAGAATATATTTATGACCTTGATATTGGCAAGAATTTATTCAACATAATATAACCATAAAGGAAAATATTGACAAATTACACTTCATAAAAATTCTATCAAATACACCCCATTAAGAGAGTGAAAAGGAATGGGGCACCTGGGTGGCTCAGTCGGTTGAGCATCCAACTTCAGCTCAGGTCATGATCTCTCAGTTCCTGAGCTCAAGCCCCTCATTGGGCTCTGTGCTGACAGCTCAGAGCCTGGAGCCGACTTCGGATTCTGTGTCTCCCTCTCTCTCTCTGCCCCTGCCCTGCCCCTGCCCCTCTCTCTCTTAAAGATAAATAAGTATTTTAATTTTTTTTCCAACGTTTATTTATTTTTGGGACAGAGAGAGACAGAGCATGAACGGGGGAGGGTCAGAGAGAGAGGGAGACACAGAATCGGAAACAGGCTCCAGGCTCTGAGCCATCAGCCCAGAGCCCGACGCGGGGCTCGAACTCACGGACCGCAAGATCGTGACGTGGCTGAAGTCGGACGCTTAACCGACTGCGCCACCCAGGCGCCCCAATAAATAAGTATTTTAAAATTTTTTTAAAAAGAGAGTGAAAAGGAAAGCCACATATTGGGAGAAGATATTTCTAAAATGCATAGCCAGTAAGGAATTCGTATTCAGAATATGAAAAAAAAAATCAGAAAAAGGCAGATAATTATATTTCTAAGAGTTAAAAAACTTGAATAGAGTATGCTCTCACAAGAGGGTATACCCAAATGGCCACTAAATTGATCAAAATAATTAGTCATCAGGGAAATGCAAATTTAAACCACAATGAGATACGATTACTACACATGCCAGATTGGCTAACGTGAAAACCAAAGAAAAGAATCCACAGGAATGACTAAACATTAGCAAGGGCAAAGGTGTGGAGCACCTGGAACTCCCATATGCTATTGATTGAAGTGTAGTTTGGTATAAGCTGTTTGGAAAACTAACTAAATCTGAATGGGTACACGCTCTATGACCCAGTAATTCCACTCTTAAGTATATATCCAACATTGGTGGAGCTTACATGACTACTGAACCTCATCAAAAGACATGCAAGAATGTTCATAATGATATTATTTATGTGGTAAAAATTGGTTACAAGCCAAATGGTCATCTAAAGAAGGATGGGTAAATCCACTGTGGTATAGTCACGCAATGTCATACCGCACCACCACGGAGATGAGCCAACCACACCCAACACCATGGGTGAAGAGGAAGAAGCCAGACACAATACACGGTACTGTGTATTATTGTGTATGGTGCCTTATTCCATTTAGATAAAGTAATCAAAACCAGGCAAAGCTAAGTGAGCTATAGAGTTATGAGTTGTGCACTGTTCTATATGTTAAAAAATTTTTTGAAAAGTTTATTTTTTAAAAATTAAAACTTAATGCTTAACTTAAATAAATTGCTAATGGCACAGAACTTTTATTATGTACATTGCATTTAGGGACAGAGAATAACCTAGGCATCCCTAATACCCTGAAATCACTCTCCCATCCCAATTAAAATAGAGACCCTGGGTCCTGGTTACCCGTTACGTGATATAATTATCTTACCGGCTTCTCAGTACATTCTGATTCACACTAATGAGAGGAATGTAAGGGAACATTGGGTCACCAAATTACAAAACAGAATTCTTTGGCTCTTATTTATTCTCAACAGATTTGCAAATACTCATTTGCTAGAAAATGGTTCGAATCAAACTTTCTACAAGTTCTATTTTTAAAAGGGGAAGAGGAGACATTTAGCAGGTCTTTTTAGCAGGTTCTCTTGGGAAGCAGTCATTTCCCAGCCACGCTTGTACCCAGAGAGCAATAACTCAAACACCCAAATAAAAAGAATTCTAATGTACCAAAAGAGCGCCTGCTAATGTACAGTGAAATTTGAAGCAATATCGAAATGGTTCTTGCCAAAGTTCAAGTTGCTCTTAGGAGATGCATATACTTCACTATCTCAGAAGGAGGATTCCAACTTTGAGAAGAAACCTATCTAGGTATCTCAGAAAAGCTAAGAATTTAAAGAACGCCGAGGGAACTTGGGGGAGATTCTTTCCCAGATTTGAGGCTGCACTTGAGTCCACGTGCATACATTACCATAGCTGAAACCCGCTGTGGCTGGCAAACAGCTGCCCATCAGTCCAACTGGGTAGCGGAGACGGGTCATGAGACCTGGGGAGGAAGAGGAATCAGTATTTCAAGTCTAGTTACTAATATAAAAGAAAAAAAGAAAGCAAATACAGTAGAAGACAGTGCCATTCTTCAAATAAATTAGGCCAAAATTTAAAAAAAAACAGTATTTACATCGATCTATTTGTTTATTTTCCCCATTTTCACAAAATAATATTTGGACACACATTATACATGATATACCAGAGCTACATCATTATCATTCTGGTGAACACCTTTGCAAAAACCTCCAAATTTGTATTTGAAAGCATATATGCACCCAATGTTTCACAGAAAAGTGAATGTTTTGCTATAAGCTGTAAAAACACTCAATATGTCATTGATATATATTAATAACTATAAACAGAGCTTTTTCTAAAATTTCACTATTGTAAAAGACGCTGTATGTTTTGAACATAAATTTTTATGTACCTCTCAAATTATCATCTTAGAATAAATTCCTGAAAATGTGACTTCTTGATCAAAGCATGTATAAAAAAAAAAACGCACTAATTCATTCAACCACCAGTAGTATTGAAGTGGACCCATTTCCTAACCCTACTTTTCAAGAATTGTTTTTTTCTAAAAAAAAAAAAAAAATGGTAGAGTAAATGAGACTTCTTTTGATTGGGTCCGTATGTAGTATTCTGTATCATCAATTTCATTTAGTTCAACAAGCATTAATTATTTCTTTAACTAATATTTCTTTGGGGCCTGCTTTGCACCAACCATTAACTAACTGGTAGGAGACAGCAGTGACTAAGACAGTGATGTTCTTTGCTCCCACAGAGCCTACATTGTAGTGGGGGAAGAGAAAATAAACAAATGCATGCACACACAAGAGAAAGCAGAAGATGAGTACACGCAGAGTACCTGCAACAGAGCTTCTATTGAATGGGTGCTCAGGGAAGGCCCTTCTGACAAGATGGCAGCTATGCTGACTTTCATTGACAAGGAACCGTCTTACAAAGATTAGGAGGAAAAACATTCCAGGCAGATGGAACAGCATGTGCAAAGGCTAAAAGAAACAAACTTGGCCAGTATAAGAACAGAAAGAAGCATCACTCAGTGCCTACTGTGTGCAAGACACTCTTCTAGGTCGACCTCAAAGACAGACGGTAGCTAGATTTATTGTGGTGATCACTTTGTTATTTATACAAATGTTCAATCACTACGTTACATAATCGAATATACTACTGTATGGCAACCACACTTCAATAAAACAAGCTTTCTAATGACTGAGAAGAAAGAGAAGGAGGAGAAGGAGGAGGAAGGGGAGGAGGAGGAGGAGGAGAAAGAGCTATCTATCAAGGAGAATGCAAGCATCTCTTGAGACTCCTATGTTTCCAGCCCCTGTAACGGACAGAATGATGACAGCATCATCTGAGACAGACAACAGGAAGCGGAGCAGGTTTGGAGGGAAAGCAGTGATTAAGATGACAAGTTCCATCTCATCACTGAAGTTCAGGGCCTGTGGGATTGCAAGTGCCTAGGACTACCAGGCAGAAGAATTCTGCCAAGGGAAATGTCTAGGGTGAGAAGAGAAGTGATTGGGGACAGATCCCTGCAGACACCAATGTTTAAAGAAGAGTAGAATTAAGACTCATTGGGAAGACCTCTAAGGAATATCTGAGTTCAAGAACAAGAAAGCGCAGGGTCAAAGTATCTGGGAAGTAGGGAGTTTCAAGGGGTGACACTGCCAAATATAGCAGAGAGGGCTTGAAAATACAAGAACTAAAAAGCATCACCCTATAGGTCAATACGGGCATCACTGGTAAAACATAGGGCAATGGAAGCAGAAGCTACATTGCACGTGTTTAAAAAGCAAATGGAGCACCTGGGTGGCTCAGTCTATTGAGCGTCCAACTCTTGATTTCGATTCAGGTCATGATCTCTGGTCATGAGATTGAGCCCCACGTGGGACTCCACACTGGGTGTGGAGCCTGCTTCACACTCTCTCTCTCCCTCTGCCTTCGGCCCCTCCCCTGCTCACACTCTTGCACTCTCTCTCTTTCTCAATCTCTCTCTCTCTCTCAAAAAAAAAAGCAAATGGAAATGAGCAAGTGGAGACGGTAGATGTGGACATATTTTTCCAAAAAGCATGACTTAGAAGAGTAATGTCGAAAAGAAGAAGAAAGGACCAAGGGAGGGCTTGGGGTTTTTTGCTTTTTGAATAATAAAGCCTTAAGCACGTTTCCAGTCTAAAGGGAGAAGTTCAGAGGAAATGTAAGAGATACAGGAGAGAAAGGAAGGGGAGACGGTGGTTGGTCCCAGCAGGAGAGGAATGGAGGGAACAGGGGCACAGGCTTGTCCCAACCACTCCTGGAGGGAGTGAGGGGAGGAGGGTAAGCCTGAGGGAGCTCCTGTCTGCTGGCTTCAGTTTTCTTAATGAAGTGGACAGCTAGGGATTTGCTGACAGGGCAGTGGATAATATTGGAGAAGGAGTCTAGAGGAGAACGGTAGAAGTTTGAAGAGAAAGCTGGAAAGGATATTAACCAGTGACTTTGAAGACCTAATTGAGGTTAGAGCCCTCATCAAGCTGGGACTCTATAACACATTGTCCAAATAAGGAACATAATGAGGAATTTCTTTGCGATCCTAACACTTCCCTCTAATTTCAAGATTCTTATTTGCTAAACATTTTTATTCTGTGATTTACTACCAGTGGTTTAATGATAGTCTCTCTCTTTGACAGCAAGAAGTCTGTCACTCTCGTGGCATTGTCCCTGCTTCTGGCAAAGAGACAGATTGTCATGAACCAAATTGACCAGAAGTCAACAAGTAGACAGGATAGTCATGGGCTCTGATTCACAGCCTTTTCTGAAACTGGCCCTCCAAAGTACCCTCCAATGGTATGGTTCGTCTCTTTCTGGAGGATACAGCAGTCATTTAGTGCAGACTGTGGAGCCAGGGGGTTCGATGGTTCCAACTGTTTCAAAGATTTTTTTTTTGAGTTCAAATCTCAGCACAATTATTAACTATGCAATCTTGAGTACAACTCATCCCTCCGTTTCCTCATCTGTAAGATCGAGATACTGACAGAACCTACTTCATAGGGTTGTTCTGAAGATTAAATAAATAAATACACATGAAAGCACTCAGAACAGGGTCGGGTCCAAATTAAGTCTTCAGTAAATGCCAGCTATGTCTGCGTTCCCAGGGCTCTCCTCTTATCATCCTTCTTTTCTTGTTTTCTTATATCTTTTTTGCTTTCTTTTCTCTCTAATAAGCAGCAGCCATAGTTGTAAGTGTTGCTTTTCTTGATGTTTCGCTTGATCTTTTAAAGATGATCCGTGTGGTATTTGATACATTATAAGAATAATTTATGTCCATTCAAACGAAAATACCAAACCTTAAAGCCATCTATACGGCAGAAAATCAAAGTTTTCCTTACCCCCAGTGTCGTTCCCCAGAGGTAAGCATTAAGTTTGTAGTCTGTTATAATCTTGTTAGTTTGAAAATTATTACATAAAATTTAACAGAATTTTTCTACGCATACATATTTTTAAATCTTCTGTTACAAAAGCGGCACTATATTCTCATAGACTGCTTTGCACTTTTTTTCTCTTTACTAAACAACTTATCACTAACATCTTCTCATGTCAGCACATCCTGAGCTACCTTAGTATCTTTCTTTTAACCTTACCACCATAACCACTCTGTTTCTCAAATTTTGTCTTTGAAGGGAAGGGAAAGAGGAGTATGAAGAAAAAAAACTCAGAACTGATCTCCTTATTCTAAGGGTTTCCATCTCTAGACACAAATATGTCCTCCCTCGCCCCACTCAGCCTCGCTGCTACTTCCTCTCTAACCAAACCCCCAATGACCATCTGGAATATCCATGCAGACTCATCCCATAAATGGATAAAAATTTCCTTGGACTTATTCTTGGTATTTAGAACTAGTGTCAAGGAAAAGTGGCCACTTTCCAAAAGGGATGTTTTTGTGTGTGTGTCAACACAACTTTTCATGAGAGAAATCTTAAAAAGTATTGTAAGACCAGAAGTCAAAACAACATGAAAAGTTACAGTGGGTTCCAAATTCCATAACGTTGAGGTAAGAAGATCCCCCTATGAGTTCAAAGTGGTCCAATACAGGTTGGGTGAGGGCTGAAGGCCAGAGCTGTGATGGAAATTGCGGTGGAACTTACTGGAATCCTGTATCTTTCCATTGATGATATGTTTGCAAAAATAGCAACTACTGTAAAGAACACCTGGGGACGGGGGTTCCATGATGCTTCTGCCTATTTAAGCCACGTTGTAATTTAAGGGCTGCATCCTATATAATTTTTTCTGTCCTCCAAATAAGAAAGAACAGAGAATGAGCTATTTAAGGGTAATTGTCTATACAACTGAAGTAGAGAGCAAACTTATGGGGGCAAAGAGAAGGAAGCATGACTATTTAGGATATTTGAAATTCTATTACATTTAGCCGTGTATAAATTTCAGAAACAAATGCACTGATAATTAAATTGCCTTTTGCTTCTCTGCCATCTATCATTTTTCTAACTTGGCAGAAATGTAAAGAATCAACTTACCTCTTGTCGCCTGACTATGAAAACAAAGAAGCATCAATAAGGAGAATTGTTCAGAATACCGGTTGTATTTCAGGCTCTCACATATTTCTGCAGGGGCATTTGCTCCTGTTAAGTGTCTGAGACCACAGATGCATTGCCTGTCTGGGGCCTGGCTCGCTGACTCTCCCAGCCTGTTGCCCCTGACTTACCTGCTGCATTGTGTTGGTGATACCAGATCAACTCGGGGATTGACTGAAAGAGGTGTCTTTCAGCCACGTACCACTGTCCTGAGTCGTTCTTTTTAATCTGATAATGTTTGATGGTAGCCTCCATATTTCTACAATCAATAAAATGTGAATTAGTAAATAAGCAAAAGATCCGTTTGGAACGAAGTCAGTTCATTAAGCAACAGGGACTCCGCCTGTAAAACTTTTATCTTACAAACACTATACACTGCAGAGTGGGTTGGATTCAACAGATGCCTCACTACCCCTGGGTAAATGCCTTAGCTATCTTATTGGGGCCTTAGATTCGAACATAACTTCAGCCAAAGTTGTCTGATTGACAACTCCAATGTCCGAAAAAGTAGAGCCCACTAGGGACACTTATACACATTTGCTGAATATCAAGTATCAGTTCAATAAATGAATGAACGCACTGTGAGGGATGCAAGGATATAGGAAACAAAGAAAGGGGGAAAGCCGATAGAGGGTGTATTGATGAGCAAGTTTACGATGAGTTCCTAGGGCTCTGGAAAGCTATGAGAGACTGTGGAACACATCTGAGAGTTGCCCCACTAAAGTGCAAAGCAGCTGAGGAGCTAATCTTCCATTCCTCATTGATAGAGGGGCACTCCTAGGATGCTAACTCTCAGGCACTTCCCGTCTACCCATGGGGACCACGAGTTCCCACAGCCAGAGAACATCTTCAGGCAGAAAGGCATGGGAGGCGAGCTGAGTGCAGAACTCTCTACAGGTAAACGCAAGGTAAACCAGTGGATATGAGGAAAGCATCACCAGTGTCTGCTACAACTAAGCCAACTTCCTCACAGTTGAGAAAAAGAGATGGGAGAAGTCACATAACTTATCCAATGTCATACACAGAGCTGGTTAGGGATGCAACTTGAATAGATTGGTTGTACTAACTTCCAAGCCAGCAAGCTTCTATACCAAGATTTCACTTTCTCCATGTGACAGTGTCTCCGTAAGACAGAGTGTCCCAAGGACTGTTATCTCTAAAGTGAACAAAATCACACTTGCTTCCCTTCCAGCTCTAGGGCGCCTGGGTGGCTCAGTTGGTTAAGCGTCTGACTCTTGATTTTGGCTCAGATCATGATATCAGAATTCGTAAGTTTGAGCCCCACATCAGGCTCTGTATTGATAGCACGGAACCTTCTGGGCATTCTCTCTCTCCCTCTCTCTCTGCCCCATCTCCCGCACACATGCATGTGTATGAACTCTCCCCCCCCCCCTCAAAATACATAATTCAACATCAAACAAAAATTGCTTACCTTCTGTCTCTTATAAACACAGAAATCGTGTAGGATCCCAAATGTCTCGAATCTCTGACAATAAATGCACCTTCTTTAGACTGCAAAACAAGACATTGTGTGTACAAATTTATTCCTCACTAAGAAGAAAGACAAACGTACATCTCAGGAACAAAATCCAAACTGTACCGACTTACTGTAAGTGGATGAGATTGTTTTCACAAATATATGCAATCTTATCTCCCTTATATGTGAAGAAGTCACACCTATAAAATAATTTATATTGTATACAAATACATACATCACCCCTATATAATTGGGACAAGAATTTGTAAAGTATGAGTGTTTTTACAAGTTTGCTCCTGATTGCTCTGAGAAAAATTCTGCATTTGACAACCTTGTACCCCACCATTTAGTTATTTTTTGTTATATTGGTCAAGATAATAGATAAAAATAGCTGATGAATAGGAAGCACTCAAAGACAGATTGACAGGTGGTATTTTGGAAGAAAAAGAACAACATGGCTGATGGAGTGAAGGAAGCAGGGAGAAATACATCTGGAAAGGCAGGAAATGGGCAAAGTGAGCAGAATTCATGATAGGGATGGAAAGAGAATAAACTTTGAGGGAGTCTGGAAAGAAGGGCAGGGGAGCCATTTTAGTTGCTGCCAGAGAGAAGCAACTCTCATGGGAGAGACGAGAAGAGAATCAGCAGGAGAGAAGAATATCGTAAGGTTGATGTTAGGTTATGAATTGGATTCCACCTGACAGACATCCTCTGGGAAACTCCAATACAGCTGTAAATTGGTTTTCAATGACTTTGAATGTTGCACTGTTTGGTTTGGGCTGTTTGTTTGATATCGTAAAGAGTTTTCACCTTTACCGAGTGTTACCCTGGCGGAGGGGGAAATATCTCAGAAGCTTGCCAAACCTGTGAAAGTTTACACTTATGAAGTGTCAATACGTTGCTTGAGACCTGCCCAAACCAAACACAATGGTGTGACCCCCAAGGTGAACACAATACATCAAACAGAGTCTCCTCTTCCTTCCAGATGCTTACCAAGGAACGAGCCTCATTTTCTGGCCAAAAGTTTCAAACCAAAAACTCTCATAACCATTTAAAATAATCAAAATCTAGGGGCGCCTGGGTGGCTCAGTCAGTTAAGTGTCCGACTTCAGCTCAAGTCATGATCTTATGGTTTGTGAGTTTGAGGCCCGCGTCGGGCTCTGGGCTGACAGCTCAGAGCCTGGAGCCTGCTTCAGATTCTGTGTCTCCTTCTCTCTCTGGGCACTCATGCTCTGTCTCTGTCTCTGTCTCTCTCTCAAAAATAAATAAACATTTAAAAACTTTTTAAATAATAAAAATCTAGCTTTTATTGAATTCCTACCATGTCCAAGGATTGTGTTCCATACCATAGGGGACACAAATGGAAAAGACTAAGAGGTAAAAAAGCAAAGTTGTATGTACAGTATATATATGCATATATAACACGCATATAATAAAGTTGTATATGTAGTGACCTCTTCTTCAAAGTGGAAAGAGAACAAACAGCAACCATGGCAACAAAGCAATAAAAGTAGGAATTCATAACAAGCTCCAAAGGAGAAAGCTACTACTAGGTAAAGTTCTCTTTGATATAACTCAAAGAAATCCAAATAAAAATGAAAACATCTAGAAAATAATAAGGGAACGCCACATATTGGAACCTCTGCTATTCAAATAGTACTCAGTCTAATTATTTATATCAATAAATGAAGGAAATACAAAAATAAATGTACCCACCTTAAGCATTTAGGATAAGAACCAAGTAAAGTAAAAGAAGAAAGTGAATAAAGACAAGAGCAGAAAGGAACAAATTATAAAGGCAACAGTGTAATTAAGATAGTAATTAAATACAAAATCTGGTTATATAGGGAAAAACAATGAAATACATAAATTGTTTACCAACCCAACCAATAAATAATGGGGAAAATCTATCAAAAACTAAGCCACAAGGATCCAGAAAAAAATAAAATAAAATAAAAGAATCATCTTGACTCCACACATTTGAACTTGAACGAAATGAGTAATTAAGTAGCAAAACACAAAATTTATCAAAATTGATTTCAGACTATCTAGAAATGTTAATAGACCTACTGAACGGGAAAACAGATGAGGTTTTAAAAGAGCTGCAATATTAAAAACATCACAGTGACACATTGTAATATTACATGATCCCAGAGCACATGGAAAGAAAGACTTCTAAATTTTTATATAAAGTGGGTTTACTATCAACACCAACAACACAGCAAAGACTGTGCACAAAAAGGGAAAATTACTAACAAGTCTCATTCGTGTCCACACAAAAATCCTAGCCGAATACTAAGAAACTGGGTCCAATCACACGGGGAAAGAATAACATACCATGACCAAGAGGGATTGCATACAGGAATACAAGAGTACTTGAATATCAGGGATTTTATTCATATAATTCAGCCTATTAATAGATCTGAGGATAAAAATCCCATAAACATCACCGTAGATGTTGAAAGGGCATTTGAAAAATTTCCATTTCTAGTATCAGCTGTCTTTATTTTATTTTATTTTTAATTTTTTTAACGTTTATTTATTTTTGAGATAGAGAGAGACAGAGCACGAATGGGGGAGGGTCAGAGAGAGGGAGACACAGAATCCGAAACAGGCTCCAGGCTCTGAGCTGTCAGCACAGAGCCCGACGCGGGGCTTGAACTCACGGACCGCGAGATCACGACCTGAGCCGAAGTCGGCCCCCCAACCGACTGAGCCACCCAGGCGCCCCTCAGCTGTCTTTAAATTCTTAGTAAAATAGTAATATATATGCACTTCCTTACCATAGCCCTTATTTACATTAGTCCCAAGTCCAGCATTAAGCTTTCGGTGCAAATCATTCCAACTAAAATCAGGAAAAAGAAACACCCCACTGTCAGCACTGGTGTTTAATGTTGCTCTGAGATACTAGCTAATGCGATTAAATGAGAGACAAAAAAAAAAAAAAAAAAAAAAAAACAGACAAGATATACTGGATTAAAGTGTAAAAGAGGAAGGGCACATAGGTGGCTCATTTGGTTGAGCGTCTGCCTCTTGATTTCAGCTCAGGTCGTAATCCCAGAATCATGGGATCAAGCCTTGTGTCAGGCTCGGACCCGAGCGTGTAGCCTGCTTAAGATCCTCTCTCTCTCCTTCTTCCCCTCCCCTGCTCGCTCACACATGCTTTCTCTCTCTCTCTCTCAAAAAAATTGTTTTTTTTTAAAAAAATTTTTTTTTCAACATTTATTTATTTTTGGGACAGAGAGAGACAGAGCATGAACGGGGGAGGGGCAGAGAGAGAGGGAGACACAGAATCGGAAACAGGCTCCAGGCTCCGCGCCATCAGCCCAGAGCCTGACGCGGGGCTCGAACTCACGGAGCACGAGATCGTGACCTGGCTGAAGTCGGATGCTTAACCGACTGCGCCACCCAGGCACCCCAAAAATTGTTTTAATTAAAGTAAATTGTACAAGAGGGTTTGAAATTATCACTGTTTGCTGTTGATAAGATTCTCTACCTGAAACCCGGGAGAATCAACTAAAAAACTACTACAAACATTTTTTTTTTAATTCACCAAAGTCATCAGTTACAAAATTAACACAAAACTCAAGTTTTTTCACAGGTTAAAAAAAAAAAAAAGATACACCCATTTACAGTAGCAACAACAACAAAAAATACCTTAAAATAAACTTAAAAATTTGCGAGAGCTAAATGAAGAAAAATTTTATTTTATTTAATTTTTAAAATATTTTTATTTATTTTTGAGACAGAGAGAGACAGAGCATGAGCAGGGGAGGGGCAGAGAGAGAGGGAGACGCAGAACCCGAGGCAGGCTCCAGGCTCTGAGCTAATCAGCACGGAGTCTGACGCGGGGCTCGAACCCACAGACTGTGAGATCATGACCTGCGCTGAAGTCGGACGCCCAACCAACTGAGCCACCCAGGCACCCCAATGAAGAAAAATTTTAAACGCTCCTAAAGAATACAAAGATGTTTCCTCCTCTCATTGGTTTTCAATCCACCAAGATTTATTTTTGCTTGAAGTAGGGACCTAGTTTTAATTTTTTCTATATGAATAATTAATATGTGGGTCCCAGAACCAATTGGTCCCCAAACTGTACTGATTTGTAATGCCCAAACAATTTTCCCTAAATTACTCTGTAAATTTAGTGCACCAGTAGGAAGCTTTTATAAACTGGGCAAAGTAATTGTGAAGTTCATATGTATAAAATGTATCTTCAGAATATTTCTGAAAAAGAATAATGAGGGAGGTGAGCCACACTAAAGAAAGCCTCAGTATTTGAAACAGATAAAGGCATCACATAAATAGACAAGAGGATCAACGAAAGCAAGTAGTAAGTCCAGATGTAGTGCAACATAGGAGTTGTGTTTCTAAGGAAAGTGGCGTCTCAAATCAATGCAGAAAAGATAGACACTTGGTATCTAGAAAAACAATAAAATCGGATCCATACCTCACTCTATGTCAGGAATAACTACAAATTATTCAAACATGCATACATTAAAAATAAGACCACTAAGGCAATCAAGAAACATGGGGAAAATTTTTACAATATTTTTATAATATTTTTTGTAAGACAATTCTAACTTGACACTAAAGCTTCGCAAAAAATCGTCTGATAAATTCAAACACAAAAAATTCAAGTACCATTCATGGAAAAAGGTAGTATTAGAACTGAAAAATTGGGAAGAGTATTGCCACATATCACAAAGAGCTAATTTCCTTAATATAGCTGCAGAGGTCCTACAAATTGTGAGGAAAGCATTTTTTAAAAAGCCAACTGAAAATTTTGCAAAGGAGACAGCATCAACAGACAGCTTCCAGAAAAGGAGAGACAAATATATAAAATTTCATATATACGGAGATGCTTAACATTCCCAGGATAAGAGAAATGTAGCTGAGGGGCGCCTGAGTGGCTCAGTCAGTCAAGCGTCTGACTTTCACTCAGGTCATGATCCCATGGTTGACGGGTTTGAGCCCCATGTCGTCCGGCTCTGTGCTGACAGCTCAGGGCCTAGAGCCTGCTTCCAATTCTGTGTCTCCCTCTCTCTCTCTGCCCTTCCCCTGCTCATGCTCTGTCTCTCTCTCAAAAATAAATAGATGTTAAAAATAGTTTTTTAATAAAAATAAGTTTTTAAAAAGAGAAATGTAGCTGAAACCTACACTGATATGAGATGTCAGAGAGCAAAGATCCATGTGTTTCATTAAACACTTGCTGGGAAGGTTGTGGGGCAAATAAGCACTCTCTCACGTTTCTAGTAGAAATATTAATTGTACAACTATAGAGGGTAATTTAATGTCCACCAAAATTAGAAATGTACATTCCCTTTGACCCAGAATTTCTATCTTGGGTGATTTATCCTACATATATACTCATAAAAGTAGTATAGTACTTAGATTTCCGTTAAAATTTTTAAATAATTTGTGATACATCCAAAGTAAGAAATACTATGCATGTGTAGAATGAATGAGGGCACTTTTTGTGTGCTGATGTGAAAAGATTCCTTCCCAATATATATTGTTAAATGAAACAAGTAATGTACACAAGAGTATATAGATTACTATTTGTGTAAAAATAACACTATAAGAAAACATGTTTCTATTTGTGTACGTATTAAATATTTCTGAAAAAGCACAGAATAAACTAATAATAGAAGTTTGTCTATGGAGAAGGGAATTGGTGGCCTGGGGACAAGGATGGAAGAAAACTTTAGAGTCTTTGGATTTTTAAACCATATGAACATACCGACTATTGAAATATGACATAAATAAAATTATAAGATACCTCTATAAAAATGTATGCAATAAATTTGAAAATAAATATAAAATAGGCAATTCTCCACATAACTATAAATTATCAAACATCTCAAAAAAGAAAAGGAAATTAAATCAGTAGTTGAATATCTGAAAAAGCAGCATGTCCAAACTATTTCATGAGAGATATATGCAACTTCAAGAACAAATAACCTGCATTCAATATACACTATTTTCAAGACTGGAAAAAGAGACAAAACCTCATGTCTTACTTCATTTTATGATGCTAGCATAGCCTTTATACTGAAACTAGGCAAAGAGAGTGGGAAATTGGGAGCCAGGCTCCCTTGTGAACATAACAGGACAAATGCTAAATAAAGTATTAGGAAACCCAAACCAGAAATATAAATGTGGTAGGGTCCCCTTCCTAAGGAAAGGAAAAAAAACCTCAACCTGGCTATATGCATACATGTCAACATCCCTCACGACCTTGTAACATGAGGCCACTTGATCAGACTGCATGTTTGTATGTTGCCATATATAGGAGACAAAGAATTTTTAAAAATGCATTAAAAAACTACGCCACGTGGTGCTCGGGGCTCAGTTCTTCGGGTACGAACCCAACGGAGCGGTGCCGGCAGGAATAAAGTTGTTTCCAGGAAAGAAAAGCCTCAGTGTCTCGACTCTCTGTGTGAGAATCCTGCCACATATATATTTTTTAAATGCCTCGTGACCGGAGCACCTCAGTGGCTCAATCAAGCATCCGTCTCTCGGCTTCGTGACTTTGAGCTCCATGTTAGGCCGCGTGCTGATGGTGCAAAGCCTACTTCGGATTCTCTCTCTCCCTCCCTCTCTCTCTCTCTCCCTCTCTCTCTCTCTGCCTCTATCTCTGCCCCTCCCCTGCTCACCCTGGCTCTGTCTCTCTCGAAATAAATTAATAAACATAAAACAATTTAAATGCCTCATGACCATTAGGTTTTAATCCAGGTACTTTAAAAAAACAGAAAATAAAGGGGCGCCTGGGTGGCTCAGTTGGTTAGGCAACTGACTTTTGCTGAGGTCATGATCTCACGGGGCTCTGTGCTGACAGCTTAGAGCCTGGAGCCTGCTTCAGATTCTGTATCCCCCTCTCTCTCTGTCCCTCCCCTGCTCGTTCTCTGTCTCTCTCTGTCTCTCAAAAATAAATAAACGTTAAAAAAAATTTTTTTCATAGAAAATATGTAAATTACAAAAATATTTTAAGATACATGGAAAAACGTGTATATATTTTAAAATATCCACACACATAGCACACATACACACACATTTTAGATTAAGACCTAAGAACGAACAGCAAATCTTTAAGGCATTTAAAAGAAAATATAAACTTCCTTTATTACTTCAGAAGAGAGAAGGATTTATTATACTAAAAAAGGAAAAAAAAAGGAGAGAGATCATAAAAACTGAAAAATTTGACATTAACATCTTTTAAAGTGTAAAAATAAGAGCATGAAAAAATTTTAAGCCAGAAATGAGAAGAATATGGTGGTAACCTAAAAGACAGGTTTTCAGAATATACTTTTAAAATACATATTAATCAGTTAAAAAGGCAAACAGCACTGCAATATAGAAAAATGAGCAAAGGATATTAGCAGTCATGTAACAGCAGAGGAAGCCCAACTCGCCAACACACACATAAAAAGTCATTCAATTGAACTGTCGATCAAGGAAATGCACATTTTAAAATACATGCACAGGGGGCCCCTGGGTGGCTCAGTCGGTTAAGCGTCCAACTTCAGCTCGGGTCATGATCGCGCACAGCTCGTGAGTTCGAGCCCCACGTCTGGCTCTGAGCTGTCAGCACAGCTGGAGCCTGCTTCAGATTCTGTGCCTCCCCCTCTCTCTCTGCCCCTCTCCCATTTGCACTCTGTCTCTCTGTCTCTCTCTCTCTCTCAAAAATAAACAGACATTTTAAAAAATTGTATTAGGAAAATAAAACATATATACAATTTCTCAGTGAATTGAAAAAAAGTATGAAGTTACCAACTGTTGGCCAGAATGTAAGGGGCCAGTTTTCTCATTCGTTGTGAGAGCGTAACTTAGGACAAGCACTTTGAATCATGATTCCAAAACATCTTTAATGTTAAATCCACACGTAGACTCTGATCAGGTCATTTCTGGGCATAACAAGAAAAATCCTTGCCCATGGGTACAAGATGACCTGTACAAGAAAGTTCTTGGCAGGCTGTTGGTAATACTAAGAAGTTAGAAACAATTTGAATGTTTATCAATACATTTTGGTATACTCATAATGAAATAGTATACAGCAGTTAAAGGAATGTGCTTGATCTTTATATACCCATGTGAATAAAACTGAAATACAATGTTTCATTAAAAATTGGGGCTCCTGGGGGCGCCTGGGTGGCGCAGTCGGTTAAGCGTCCGACTTCAGCCAGGTCACAATCTCGCGGTCCAGGAGTTCGAGCCCCGCGTCAGGCTCTGGGCTGATGGCTCAGAGCCTGGAGCCTGTTTCCGATTCTGTGTCTCCCTCTCTCTCTGCCCCTCCCCCGTTCATGCTCTGTCTCTCTCTGTCCCCAAAATAAATAAACGTTGAAAAAAAAATTGGGGCTCCTGGGTGGCTCAGTGGGTTAAGCATCTGACTTCAGCTCAGGTCATGACCTCAGTTTGTGAGTTCAAGCCCCACATCAGGCACTGTGCTGACAGCTCAGAGCCTGGAGCCTGCTTCCGATTCTGTCTCCTCTCTCTCTGCCTCTCCCCCACTCATGCTCTGTCTCTGTCTCTCAAAAAAAACAAATAAACATTAAAAAATTTTTTTTAATCAACATACATATGATCTCCTTATGTGAAATGTTTAAACACATAAAATGCACATATATATGATAAAATATAATGTGCACATATATATACACATATATATGATAAAAATATAAGCACATGGACACAATGGGATCACACCCTTCTATTGTGATTGCCTCTGGAGACTGAGTGGCATGAAACAGATGAGAGAAGGGATAGGTTTCAATTGTATTTGCTGTGTTTTATTTTGTTAGAGAATGTTCCTGCCAAATGTTGCTATTTGTGATATCTGGGTTTTAGGTACATGGGGGTTTGTGCAATTTGCTCTTCTAGTCTTCGTAGGGCGGTGCGCCCCTGGCTCTGTTGTGACTTCCTCTCAGCTGCAGAACCTCTCAGGCTGACCCCGCACAGCCCATGTGATCTTGTGGCCATATCGCCTGTGACTAACTTGCTTGCCATGGGCCTGTTTGAACACCTTGCCTGCTCCAGTTCTGCCTACGTGTCTATTCTAGACCTACTAACATCTCTTTACAGAAGTCCACCTGCTGTCACCATGCTGGATGAATGCTACATTTGCTGCCACACCCCACTTCCTCCTAGCTAGAGAAGCCAGGCCTGACCTCCAACCTCTGTCCCCATCACCAGCTGAGACTGGGTCTGTGTCCCTCAAACTCTGTCTATCCCCCTGCTAGTTAACTGGACCTTCTCTGTGTCCTGAGCCATTCCTGGCATTGACTTTTTAGTTACAGAACTGATTCTTTCTCACTCACATTTCTAGATTTCCTCAACATCCGACAGCAGTATAAAATGACACACACATCTTCCCTAGTTTCTAGGTTTGACTACTTTTACCCACAGTTCACACTTACCGTCCGTTGGAAACTGCATGCAGTTCTGTTTTGTTTTGACCTAAAAGTGCAGTTTTGATCTGAGTTTGATATTTTGGTTCCCCCACTCTTCCTTTTGTTCCCAAAGAACAAAGAAAAGTGCAGCACTGTGTATTTTTCTATATTTGTGTTTTTAAGAAGCCTTAGCTAAGCTCATAAAGACAGTGTATATTTTACTGCCTGATATGCAGAGGCATATAGGCAACTCGAATATAGACTCTTCTCGCAGAATGCACTTTGAAGTGAATGAGCAGTTTCAGTACGGTGGAATTGAAATCATTTCAGGAAAAAAACATTTCTCAAATGACAGTGAAAGTCCATGAAAAACATGATCTGATACAAATACATCTGCTTTCCAACGTATCAGACAATGTGCAGTAGACATAAAGTTGTAATAATATCTTAGAGCTATAAAGAACAGGAAGAAAAAACTTTCTAGTTGGGTCACATCTTCATAATGCCCATCTCTCAGAAATTCTGAAAATATTCACAAGTTATTTGTTAATACATTGAGTTACCTCTTGTCTCAAAATACGTTCTGCCTGATTTCTGGTGATGTTTCTGTGGTACCACCTGTAAAAGCGATAAAAATACTTTAAAATTTTTATATTCCTTTTTTTTTTTTACCGAAAAAAAATCCCTTCATTTCCTTCCTTACTAAGAACTTTACTCCAGAACTGATTTTAGAGAGTTAATTCCAATAAACAACAATGTACTGTTATGTGTCATTGATTTAAGGTAATATAGTTCTACTAATTGTAAGCCAAAATCTAATTTCTTCTACCACATCTTAATTCCACTTTCGGAGGGGTATATGGTTTTGGGTGATTTAATCTCCTGAAAATTTCCTTGAAAGGTATGTGATTAAGAAGGCATCATCTTTGGGGCTCCTGGGTGGCTCAGTCGGTTAAGCAGCCGACTTCAGCTCAGGTCATGATCTCGCGGTCCGTGAGTTCGAGCCCCACGTCGGGCTCTGTGCTGACAGCTCGGAGCCTGGAGCCTGTTTCAGATTCTGTGTCTCCCTCTCTCTGACCCTCCCCCGTTCATGCTCTGTCTCTCTCTGTCTCAAAAATAAATAAAGTTCTAAAAAAAAAAAAAAAAGAAGAAGAAGAAGGCATCATCTTCAATAAACATTTACTGAGCTTTGAGAGACAAACTAAAAAATACCCATTTCTTTCTTTGTTCTCAGGAACTTCCTATTTGCACGCTTTTATATGTGTTATGTTCCCTTTCCCAAATTAAAACTAACTCTGACCCAGTTGTTATGTTAACTGTATGTTAACTCGTAGTGAAGTTAGTGGTTTAATAACGTAAACAGAACAACTCGTATGTTGCCCTATTTCACACACCCTCTTGTTCCCCTCTCATACAAAGATTCGGCCACACTGGGATTCTTGCCTTCTTCACCAAGCCCCTTTCTGCCTCCTGTCTTGCTGTTTCCTCTGTATGAAACACTACCACTAAATACATAAGAACCACTCACAGGAACATAATTAAGTAAGAGTATACATTGAGTCACAGTGGGTAGGCCAAATGGTGGCCACATGAAACTCCTATATCTGACTTTGAGGATGGAACCTACCATATCGTGGGACTTCCCCTGACCTGCAGTAAGAAAAAGCTGCCACTAAATTAGAATGGTCAGGCATTAAAAATACTAACAGCCTTAAGTTGAAAATGAACTTTAAAAAAGATGAAGCATAGAGAATAGAGGATGATTACAGGTGATTCTAGACAAAGTAATTGGGCTACTTATCACCAGCGGGAACAAAAGGTAATTGTGATGTTAAACTGTGAATATCATTCAGTACTTTTCAATGAATATTCATATTAGGGGAGGGAATTTCAGGATGAGTCTGAGCCCTCTTTTTGTAGAAAGAAGAAATTCTCTCAAAATAAATGAGACAGAGTTAAAGACACAGGGGACTAGTTTAAAAGTGCTCCCATTTGCTAATTCATGAAATTTGGGTGCTAAACGGAAAATAATGATTATCGCTCACTAAAATACATTGAGGCTATGAAAAGCCAAGACTGTGTAATGACACTCCAAAAGGGAAAATTTTATAGAAATTATTTTTTTCTACATGTTTCTCACCTGCTATCACATTGGTGTTAATTTTGTTGTTTCATACTTATTTATTATAGTGAGAAATATAAGCAAATATATTAATTTTGCTTAAATATAAATTAAAAATCCATCCATGTGTGGATGTCATTAGAATGACTTCAGGGCGCCTGGGTGGCTCAGTCGATTGAGCGTACAACTTCAGCTCAGGTCATGATCTTGTGGTTTGTGAGTTCCAGCCCTGCGTCGGGCTCTGTGCTGACAGCTCGGAGCCTGGAGCCTGCTTCAGATTCTATGTTCCTTCTATCTCTACTCCTCCCCCACTTGTGCTCTGTCGCTGTCTATCAAAAATAAATAAACCCAATAAAAATTAAAAAAAAAAAAAAAGAATGACTTCAAAGAGGGGCACATGGGTGGCTCAGTTGGTTAAGCATGTGACTTCAGCTCAGGTCATGATCTTTTGGTTCAGGAGTTAAAGCCCTGCATCAGGCTCTGCACTGACAGCTCAGAGCCTGGAGCCTGCTTCAGATTCTGTGTCTCCTTCTCTCTTTGTCCCTCCCCTACTCACGCTCTCTCTCTCTCTCTCTCTCTCTCAATAATAAAATAAACATTAAATTTTAATTAAAAAAAAAAAAAGAATGACTTCGAAGCAGTAATAGAAGAGCCAGATAGAAGTATATGATGAATTTAAGATCCTTTAAAATAATGCCGAATTTTATCTGTCAGAAAAAAGATTAGATGGATGTGACATAGGAGAAGCAGGGGCATGGTATTTCAGAATTTCATCTGGTTAAATCAGACAGTGAAACAAGAGTTTTGTGGAGTGTTTTTAATAGGTAAGTTTGCAACTCATATACCAAGACGACACTGATTGTAAAACTCATACTGAATGATGTGGACAGAGAGCTTGGGGTGGGGCTTCTACCAACATACAAAACCCATCCAAAAATAAAAAAATAAAAGCCATCCAGCAGGTCCAACTGTTGCTGATTACAAACATCTTGTATACATGTAAGCCTCGTGTACCCCATTCCAATCTCTGAATCAACAAGTAACAGTGTTGTAGTCTTGAGTTTTCAACCTAGAAACCCTATTAGACCTAAGAAGGGAAACCTGCTTCTCTTTAGCGATTTTTTAACCCTAAGAAGAGTAAGCATTCAGGTTAGAGATGATGAGATAAATCAGACTCATACTTCTGTTAAAATTCAGGATAAGCAATATGTTTGATATTTAAAGTACCTATAATTTTAAGGGGTACTGGGGTGGCTCAGTTGATTAAGCATCCAACACTTGATTTCAGCCCAGGTCATGATCTCACAGTTCATGAGTTCGAGCCCCACTTTGTCAGGCTCCACACGGATAGCCCAAAGCCTGTTTGGAATTCTCTCTCTCCCTCTGTCTGTCTGCACCTCCCCCACTCTCACATACACACACACGACTCTGCCTCTCTCTCAAAGCAAATAAATAAACATTAAAAAAAATTAAAGTAGGGGCGCCTGGGTGGCTCAGTCGGTTAAGCGTCCGACTTCGGCTCAGGTCATGATCTCACTGTCCGTGAGTTCGAGCCCCGCGTCGGGCTCTGTGCTGACAGCTCAGAGCCTGGAGCCTGTTTCGGATTCTGTGTCTCCCTCTCTCTCTGACCCTCCCCCGTTCATGCTCTGTCTCTCCCTGTCTCAAAAATAAATAAAACGTTAAAAAAAAAATTAAAGTATCTATAATGTTAAGAGAATCTGACATTATTAGGTTTTTGCCTCTAGTTTTAAAAGCATAATTAATTTTAAACTTACAATTTGAAATTTATGGGAATTTGACTTTTTAAATGATGTTTGTATGGTTAAGAGGACTTGGCTTACCACCTTTAAGTTTAATTTATTAGATTTCCAGGGTCGTATATGGACTTACAAAGGGCTATTAAAAATTGCAAATTTGCCCTGTCTGGCATGTAAAATATTTAATCAGAAAATTGAATTTATTTAGTCTATTAATGCAAGTGAAATGTTTCGGGAAATTTCATTAACTGAACTTATAAAAGGGCTGATTGTTGAAGGACACTGTGTGTTGAGTTTGAATTAAAGTGATTGTTCTTATTGTTTTAGATCTGTAAACAGTATATCAAGACCTGCAAGTTAAATTTGAGGGCTTACTGAAAACCAGGTTTTCACATTGTAATGTTGATAATTTGGATATTAAGTTAAAACCAAAGCAGCCATAAATATTTCAAAGTATAAAGATTCCTGAGATGTCAAAAACCCACACTAACATGAGCATTCCTTCTCCCCTCCACCCCTAAGTACCTCCTACTACCTTTGGACCTCAAGCCACTTCCTTACAAGGTTTTCCCAATCCCACACTCTCATCTAAATTATATCCCCTTTACCACTGATTTCTCCCAGTGTCCATACTGTTCCTTACTAAGACCACAATTTAAAATTTTATACTTATTTGTGAGTCTGAGATTGGTTAATGTCTATTTCCCCCATAAAGCTGTAAGTTCTGTGAACACATGGACTGCTTCTCCGTCTTCCCTGGGCCTAGAACAGCTAACATCTGGTACATCAGAAGTGTACAATCAGGAAAGATTGAATAGGGTGAAGTGATTCAGGGCCTAAAGTAACTACGAAATGTACTACATCTGTGATAGCCGGCAACCTGAAAATTCACTTCCTGTCGGCTTCACAGTTCTAGAATGTTTCAAATATTTACTATTCCTGTATGAGATAGGCATTATGGTCCCCAGTTTTCATATCATGTAGAGGTTTATAGATGTTCAGTAACTTTGCCCAGAGGCCAAGCACTAGTCAGTGGTGATGTCAGTATTTGAGCCGAAACTTTCCCAATTTAATTTCTTTTAACATTTATTCATTTTTGCGAGTAAGCAGGGGAGGGGCAGAGAGAGAGGGAGACACAGACTCTGAAGCAGGCTCCAGTCTCTGAGCTGTCTGCACAGAGCCCAGCCCGACACCAGGCTCAAACCCACGAACCGTGAGATCATGACCTGAGCTGAAGTTGGACACTCAACAGACTGAGCCCCCCAGGTGCCCCATAGATTTCTCCAATTTCTAAACCCACACTACATTATTTCAAACTAAAGCAGTAATTTCTACACACTTATTAGAACAGTGCTTGGCCCTTAGTAAGTAGTTGATATATTTTAATGACTTATATTGATAATTATTATATCTACATTTTAATAAACTCCTTTAAAAAGAAACAAATAGGGGCGCCTGGGTGGCTCAGTTGGTTAAGCGTCCGACTTTGGCTCAGGTCATGATCTCGTGGTCTGTGAGTTCGAGCCCCTCATCGGGCTCTGTGCTGACAGCTCAGAGCCTGGAGCCTGTTTCAAATTCTGTGTCTCCCTCTCTCTCTGCCCCTCCCCTGTTCATGCTCTGTCTCTCTCTGTCTCAAAAATAAATAAACATTAAAAAAATTAAAAAAAAACAAATAAAATTAATTTTCTCACAATTGGAGTAATTAGAGAACAAGACTTTTAAAGACACATGAATCAAAGCCAAGAAAATGAGATGACTATTCTAAGTTCAGAGTGGTTTAATTCAAATAACCCAATATCTATAGCATAAACAAGCTGCAGACTCCAAGCCTTGTGTAAACTAAGGAAGCAGCAAGCACATTTGTTAATCATTAAAAGGAAGGAAACTCACATTGTTGGTTACTGACTGTCCATTCACTAACTATCCGTTACTGTGTTAAGTACCTCCACACATAACTCCTTTAATCTCCTGGAAGGTCTGAACTGAGTTTACAATATGGAAAGAAAATCTTATTTTTTCTAATTTTTCTTGACAGGAGATTTACAAACAGAACTTCCCCTGACCTGGCCTTTCAAGAGACCTAATGTGTTGGGACGCTGCCCCCTGAGGGGTAGGCTGGACTGACAGTAGACAGCTGTGGAACTTTTTTCCTAGGACAGGTGTTCAGCCACCTGAGGGCTCTGTCCTACCGAGTGGAGACTAGAATTTCTGTGCAGAGCTACATGACTCAGGTCAATAGAGGGGGCATGACAAGCTGAGTGAAGGACGGAGAAGAGAGATCTGTGATGGCAGTAAGGAGGCTGACTTGCGAGAGAGAATAGAGGTAGCTAATAGGCCTGGTCAAGTCACGTTGATGAGTCATGTGTCCTGTAGTCATCCCTTTCTCCCTCTAATGAAGTCTACGTTGTTCACCGATGTTTTTAGAGTTGGATTTGCTTTAGGGGAGAGAGAGATGCTGGGTCTGGCCTCCAGGTGGGTTTAAATTAGTAGCAAGGCAGACACCCTAGGAGCTGGGGCGGGGGCTGTCGTTCAATTTATATTTGCTGCCCCATTCTTGGAGAAGCACCAGCCTCAATGTCTCAACTCACATCCCCTACTGCCACCTGCTGGAAGCATGTGCTAATTATAAAGCGAGTATTTTGGTTGTGGGGAGGGCAGTCAAGGGTAAAATGCAAACCTGAATTTATAAAGGACCAACACTACTCTCTACCTGTAAATTACTTTTGCAACCTCAGTTTCTGATCGGCAGAATGAGGGGCTAGAAAAGTGATTCCTAAGATCTCCATCTTCCAAATCTATCATTGTAACAAAAATAGATTTCTAAGCAGAACCCTAGTGAACACGCCAAAAGCTTCCCCCCAAACTACAGCATTAGCCTACTTCTCGTCTTCAGCTATTTCTAAAATGTTTCCCAACATGAGCCAAAATGTAGTTATGTGTCTCTAAGTTAGGTTCAATTCACCACTCATTAAACAATGAATGTCATTTTTGAGATCATTATTTTTCCATTTAGGACATATAATAAGAACAAGATGAGTGCTTGCTTTCCATGCTGTCACTGTTAAAACAAACCAAAAAAAGTGGTCATACAAAACAAAACTGAAAAAGAAATTTAGGCAAAATAAGTTTCTGAATCAACCATTAAAAGGATCGAACATTGGGCAACTGGGTGGCTCAATCCGTTAAGTGACCGACTTCAGCTCAGGTCATGATCTCACAGTTGCATCTGGCTCTGTGCTGACAGCTCGGAGCTTGGAGCCTGCTTTGGATTCTGTGTCTCAGTCTCTCTGCCCCTCCCCCCACTCACACTCTGTCTCTCTCAAAAAATGAATAAACATGAAAAAAACTAAAAAAAAAAAAAAAAAGCATCAAAGATCTCTCAAGCTAAAAGCAGCCAGATGTGTTCTTTAACTTTTGTAGACCAAAATCAGCATCGATACTCGTAAACTGCCCAAATGTACCTGATTTTCGTAGATTAACCATAGCGCACATTTTGGAGGAGACTTACTCATATATTTCTAAATTGGTTGGTTTGTTTTCAGTCACATAGTTGCTTGGGATTAAGCCTTCATTCCTACAACAAAAGACAAGGCAACCATCAAAATGCTTGGCACGTGTGTGGCATTATGCGACGACAATCCTTTCAAAACCTCAAGGACATAGGGGGAAATCAAACTTGTTTTACTGATTAAATTGCTAACAGAAAAAAAAAGGGGGTTTTCATTTCCACATTCAACCAAAATCTCTGTATGATAAATACTAGGATTCTGACTTACAATGTAAGTAGTCATGTGTTTTATGGCGCAAAAATTCTTCAAAGAGGAAAAGCGGCACTTATGCGACCACTGGGATGTCATATGACTCGATTTAAAACACAGCAATTACAGGGGCGCCTGGGTGGCTTGGTTGGTTAAGCGTCCAACTTCAGCTCAGGTCATGATCTCACGGTCTGTGAGTTCCAGCCCCGCGTCGGGCTCTGTGCTGACAGCTCAGAGCCTGGAGCCTGTATCAGATTCCGTGTCTCCCTCTCTCTCTCTGCCCCTTCCCTGTTCATTCTCTGTCTCTCTCTGTCTCAGAAATAAATAAATGTTAAAAAAAAACTTAAAAAAAAATAAAACACAGCAATTACAAAGATATCAACTTAATTCTTTTTAATTGCTGCAGAATAGATAGAATGGATATTCCAGTTTAGCCATGTCTGTATCACAACAATGCTGTACAGAAACACATACACATGACTTCTTGTGCACCCGTAAAAGTATTTGTCTAAGACAGATACCAAGCAGGGAAACTGCTGAGTCACCAAGTACGTGCATCTCCCAGTAGATACAGCAAACTGCTGTTGAAAGAAAATATACCAATTTACACACCCATCAGGAGGGCACGGGTTTCTCTTTTTCTATACCTTCACCAAAAAAATTTGAAATTATAAAATTACAAAAAGATCTCCGTGACATTATTGGGAAACACAAGCAATGCATAGAACAACGAATAAAGCAGGGTAAGGAATTAGGTAAACTAAGTCTGCAAACAATAACATATGTTTCAATATGTGCATGAAAGTGCACTGAAATCATCTGGAAGGGCACTCACTGAGTTAATAATGGTGCTTGGGTTTGGAGGTGTGGCAAAGCAGGAATTTGCCATTATTTATCATGGATGCGTATTATAAAAAAACTATTCACTTATTAAGTTTGAAATTAAAAATTAATTAGTTCATTTTTATTTTTATTTATTTTTTTAATATAATTCATTGTCACATTGGTTTCCATACAACACCCAGTGCTCATCCCAACAAGTGCCCTCCTCCCTGCCCATCACCCACTTTCCCCTCTCCCCCACCCCCATCTACCCTTAGTTTGTTTTCAGTCCTTAAGAGTCTCTTATGGTTTGCCTCCCTCCCTCTCTGTAACTTTTTCCCCCCTCCCCTCCCCCATGGTCTTCTGTTAAGTTTCTCAAGATCTACATATGAGTGAATCACACCAATGTCCACCTGCTGGAGGGCTAACTACACTGTCCTGAACCTACTCATACCTTTTTTTCCCACTGAAAAGTCTCCATCACATGTTGAGTCTAAACTAAAAACTGGTAAGAGCCAAATCATCAGGAAAATACAATTAGAGCAGAGGTATATAATATAGATATTTCTAATACTTATATACTTATGGTCTCCAAATCATGACAAAGAATAGAATTCAAAGCCAGCACTCTCTCCCAGGCAGCCCAGATACCCCTCAGAATTGTGTACCTCAGGCTCCAGTCAGGCATGAACAATCTATGAACCCCCCATGTTCTTTGCAGCATTATGTATCATAGTCAAGATATGAAACAACCTAAGTGTCCAATGATGGATGAATGGATAAAAGAAAATATTATTCAGTCATAAAATAGGAGAAAATCTTGCTATTTGCAACAACACGATGGACCTCAAGAGCATTATGCTAAGTAGAATAAATCAGATGGAAAAAGGCAAATACTGTATAGTCTCACTTATATGTGGAATCTAAAAAAAAATTTAGTTAAAAAAAAAAACTCATAGATACAGAGAACAGATTGGTGGTTGCCAGAGGCAGGTGGGTGAAGAAGGTGAAGGGGGTCAAAAGATACAAAGTTTCAGTTATAAGATAAATAAGCCATAGGGATGTATTAAACCACATAGCAACTATAGTTAATAATACTATATTGCATATTTGAAAGTCGCTAAGAGAGTAAATCTTAAAAGTTCTCATCACCAGAAAAAAAAATTTGTAACTATGCATGGTGACAGATGTTAACTACACATATTGTGATCATTCCACAAATAAATGTCGAATTATTATGCTGTACACCTGAGACCAATATAATGTTATATGTCAGTGATATCTTAATTTAAAAAAAAAAGGAAGGAAGGAAGGAAGGAAGGAAGGAAGGAAGGAAGGAAGGAAGGAAGGAAAACTCAGAAAGGGAAACTCAGAGAGGGTAAGTGATTGCCAAAGGACACACAATAGTAAGTGACAGCGCCAGGATGTGAAGCCAGGCGTATGAAGTCCTGTGACTCTGCCTGAAATCCCAGTGCTGTGACTCTGCCTGAAATCCCAGTGCTGTAATGCTCTCTCATACAGGTAAGAGGTGTGGGGACGTGTTCTACTTCATGCAGAAGGAAATAAACCTAAAGAAAATGAGCCACAAAACAGTTTTTATGTTTCAGGAGTCTTCAGAGGATAAAAGAAGAATTTGGTAAGGACCATGGCATCAGTCTTACCCCAAACGGTCTCTTGCCTTCCACCAGTGAGGATTATACTTCTCCAATATCACGTACTCCTCTGCTCTCTTTAAGGCTAAATCACACGGCTCTCTGGGCACAAAATCATACAGGGCTTTTACTTGGATCTTCTCTTCAGTAACCTCAGAGGGTGGGAGGGGAGGCAGTGGCTTGCGTTTTGATGGTTGCATGTGGCCTCTGTTGGCCTGCAAAAACCAAGGAGTGATTTGTTGTACTCTTGTTTTAGTCATGTGTACTAAAAAAGAATAGGGCTATAATACTTTTGTGTGCTGCCCCAATTCTCCCATCCGGTTGCATCAAAGCAAAAACCGGGGTGGGGTAAACATAGGAAATGATTATAAGGCAACCTTTAAATCCGGCAACACACTCACCCTTTTGTAAATTTTCAAGATCATAAGTTCTCTTGTCAGAATTGCATTGGATATTTTTCTTTTTTAAAAAATTAGCTCTATGCTCAACATGGGGCTCGAATTCACCACCCTGAAATCAAGAGTCGTGTGCCCTGTGGACCGAACCAGCCAGGCACCCCTGGACATTTTTTAAGCCACAATTCTTAAAATTTGAATTCCACCCCAATAGTTCCACTTTGTTTATGGGTTTTTCTCTCTTGAAAAAAAGAAAAACAGCCCTTCCCTTTCACATGCTATAACCTTGTGTTTGGATTTGTCACACTGCGTAAGAACGCTATTTCCCCCAACACCGAACGAAAAATTAATCCTGGGTTCACAAACGGCAATAGCCAGAACACGTTTTTTCCCCATTCACCGTCCAGTTTCAAGCCCTGCCGAAACATAGCTGCGTAGGCTATTTTAACTGGTCTTTTTTCCTTTGGCTTTCTTCTAAGACATTCACTCATGAAGCACTTGTTACGTGCTGAGCACTATACTAGATTCTGGGCATGGCAGCAAACAGTGTCTTGAGCACCATGGACCCCGAAACGCAAGCTTCCTCTCTTCTTTCTTCCTCAGCAAGATGATACTCACTCGCTTCTTACTTGGCAATTCGCTGAACCACAGCCTGCGACGCGGAGTGTATCTTTCTGAAAATTCTTCATCTTTGCTTAGGCTTATTTGTGTTCTTACTTGTCTGAGATTGAAAAACAACCAAGTTACAAATGATTGTTTGCATTCAGGTGATAGTCACTAGATTTTTCTCAAAATTAGTAGGAAACTCCAGGTCTTTTTGCAACTTTTTTCTTACTTAGAAGACTTCCCAGCTCCATTTCCATGGGCGAGTGACTACCTCTCAGAACCGCATTTTCCTTATTGAGCTAGAGACGCTAAAAGCATATAGAGTTGCCATAGAATAAAACTCAAGAAAGCAGAGTCTGGTGCATATTAAGGACATAAAAAGATAATCGTGATAATGAAAAACTTACTCCGCATCAGGCACAGTGTTTATCATTTTACATGCATTACCTCATTTGATGGTATGCATTGTTCTAAATGGACACGGTGCTATGATTAAGAATAGGGGTTTGGATCCCAGCTTTACCATTTCATAGTGTGGCCTTGGGGAAGCAACAGAATCTCTCTAAGCCTCAACTCCCTCATCTGTAAAACGGAAATTGTAAAAACTATAGGTGTTTTGGAGAGTTACTTGAGCTAATAAATGCAAACCTCTTAGCACAGTCTCACATAGAGGACCTCCCGTTAAATGCTAGCTATTACTATTATTAAGCTACCTTGGGTTTATTCTATACAATCATTTGCTGGGCATCAAAACGTAAGACACCCTGATCATTTTGGGGAGATAGTCAAATAAATAAGACAAGATTCTTGTCCTTAATGTGTAAAAATTACAGAGTGGAACACAGGTATGTAAACAGCATACACGAAATAAATATTCAGTATGGAACCAAGGCATGCTGTGGGAATGCAAGGGAAGAAGCAACTAAAGTCAAAGGGATCCAGGACGGATCATGGAAGACCCAAAATTGGAGTTGTGCCTTTAAATCAGCGGGCACTCAACGGGGAGGAAATGGGAGAGGGGTTTCCCAGGCAAAGGGAACATCAGATACAAAGAGACAAGGAGGCTTAATAGACAATAAAGAAACAGAATGAGTTAATTTCCAAGAAGTTGCTCCCAGAAGTAGACTTACCGCTTCTGCACGGAACAGCAGCAACAGCAACAGAAAATCGACTGGATGGTATTATCTGAAAAGCAGATCATTGTGAGAGAGCCCTTAGTCCATGATATTGAATAGATGAGTCAGGTGGAGGAAATTCCCAAGGGCAGGAGGGATATGAATTCTTATAAAGCATGTGCTAAGTCTTGACTATGCCCTCCTTTACTAGTGGAAGGGTGAGAAACTGTCACTAAAGCAAAAAAGAAGTTACTGGCACCCTGGCCAGTGTGGTTTCCCTTCTCAGGCTCTTCTCCCCGTTCTGGTTTATGCATTTCCTCAGTCTGTGAATGATAAGTGACCACTGTATTCTACTTGATCAGGCTAATGACAGCTAATAAGTGTAAAAAAGAATGATTCAAAAAGCAGTGTTCTCCTAGAAAATATTAGCAGGGATTTTTCAATCAGATCCATCAGGTTTCTTTTAAAAATAGTTTTTAATAGTTTATTATTTAATATCTTATGTCCATGGAACCTAAATTTCCCAGTCATCTCCTTCTCAGATTGACACCTTAAGATGAAGTATTAAAGAGCAGAATATGTTAGACAGGAGTTTTGAGGTTAGACAGACCTGGGTTTGAACCCTCACTGTGGGGCTGACCATATCTGGATGAGTCCCTTTGTTTACTCTTCTAAGTCTTTGCTTTCCTGTCTGCAAAAGCAAGATAATCATACCTAGCCCCTTTGAGAAAGCTTACAAGGCAGAGGTTAATCTCTAACTGTGGGTTTGGGGAAGTTACTGAACCGTTCTTTGCTTAAGTTTCCTCATCTGCAAGATGGGAGTAATAGGATACTCAGCACAAAAACCTACTGTGAGGATTAATTGAATCCATTAATTGAATTGATTGAATTGAATCAATTCATGGAAAGCGCCTGGAACAATGCCAGGTATATAGGAAGAGGGTAATCGAGAAGATCTATTATTACTATAGGGTTGTTGAGAAGATTAAAGTAGCCATCATCCTGGGAAAATAGACAAGGGGTACAAACAGAAGACACCAAGTATAGTCTACCCCCCAGCATCTGCTCTGTGCCCCCAGAACAGGGGATGCAATGGGGTCCCATAAGTCATCATGTTATCACCAGGTGATGTCAGCGTGGTCATATTTCCACCCGAAACTTAACACACTAACCATTAGGATTCTTTTTTTTTTTTTTAATTTTTTTTTAATGTTTATTTTTGAGAGAGAGACAGAGAACATGGGTGGGGGAGGGGCAGAGAGAGGGAGACACAGTATCTGAAGAAGGCTCCAAGCTCCGAGCTGTCAGCACACAGCCCGACAGGGGGCTCAAACCCATAAACCATGAGATCATGACCTGAGCTAAAGTTGGACACTTAACCAACTGAGCTACCCAGGTGCCTCAACCATTAGGACTCTTTAAGTGAGGCAGGGAACAAAATAAGGAGAGAAGAAGAGTAACATAAAACACAGCTGCTACAATTCCCACATTTATAGTTGTGCTGTCCTAAGTTGATCGTAGATACCCCCTATCACCATCCATTCCATGTTTCCCTTTGCCTCAGTCAACACTTTGGCTGAAATAGGTACTTTATCTGATGGAATAACCCAAATGTTCATTCCTGTGGGACTTGGGTCCTTAGTTGGTCTTGTCTTTATGGGCTGTTATAATTCTCCAATGACCAGGAATATAGTCCAATGACTATGAATATTGGGAAATGACACTAGTAAATTCCTTGAGTTTTGAAGTCCTCTTTGTCTTCTCTGTGAAGCACCAACCCAATTTCTTCCTGGTAGTCAGGATATTCTTCTCAGCTACATTGACCCCTTTCTGTGCCTATCAATTCCGTGACACGAGGAATCCAAAAGTGCCAGAGAGTAGTCTCAACTTTCAGGGTTCCCTAAGAAAGAGATGCTTCTCTTGGGCACTGAAATCTCCAAACCCACCAACTCAAGATCACAGATAAAGAGAACAATATTCCAGTGGGTTATTAGGTAAAATGGTGAAAAGGGCCACTCATACCCCCCTTCTTACTTCCCTGACTCATGCATCCTGGCTACACATTTGTTGTGATTTAAGACATTTATTGCACCCTGTAGGATACCACTCCAACATTGTAAGATGTTATCTTCCAGATGTCAGGGTAACTGGCCCTTTAGTAGGCCATTCCTCTGTCCCATAAGCCAGCTGCTTCTGAATCATGGGACATGACGCTTAAGAGTATGCAGAGCACCACTGAACAAATGCAAACAAAACTGACAAAAGGCAGCAGAGTATGTTAGACATGGATCATTTTCTGGACCTCTGATTTTATCTTTCCATTCTGTCCTCATTCCAAGAGTTTCAGCCATAATCCTCTCCCCCAGATCTTGTCACAAATCTCCCGACCTTGTTCTTTCCATGTTCCTGACTAGTTTTCTGCCATTGCCCACTAGTTATTGCAGATCAGTGTCTCATACGATCTCTTCCTAATGAAGTAAACAAATGGATGTACTTTTTGAAGTGCTGGGAGGATTTTATTTCAGCACTATCTTTCAGGAGTCCTCTGAACGTGGCTATAGCACAACGGCTGTTTATTTCCCCTTTCATATATGCTTAGGATGCAGATGTATCTAGAAGTAAGTCTCGATGACTACCTCCTCTAGGGGCCTCTCATGTGATTGAAGGAGAAGCAGAAAGAACAGGTACTATGGAAATATAAGTCATCTGCTCATGAAGCTATCTTGAGCCTTCTGGATCTACCGGGGCCCACTTGCAATATATCACTTCCATATTATGATGGAATGTTAGGCTATTCATGCCTAACTTTATGGTTCAATGAATCAGGTAACACTAAGCTCATGATAGGCAGTTTGAATCACCTAAATATCTCATGATCCATGGTTGACTGTTCAGCCTTCACCAGGAGCAAGCCAGCAGCTATTTTCTTTCTTTTTTAAAAAAAATTTTATGTTTATTTATTTTTGAGAGAAAGAGAGACAGAGTGCAAGGGGGGAGGTGCAGAGAAAATGGGAGAGACAGAATCTGAAGCAGGCTCCAGGCTCTGAGCTGTCAGCACAGAGCCCGACATGGGGCTTGAACCCACAGACCGCGAGATCATGACCGGAGCTGAAGTCGGAAGCTTAACCGACTGAGCCACCCAGGCGCCCCTAGTCAGCAGCTATTTTCAAATTAAAAATCAGCACAGTGTCAAGGCATTGCTCCAAACCCCTGGGGGATTGCTGATTTTCATCCTGAGACTTTACAGAAGCTCCATATAGCTAGCATTTTGCACTGCATTCCAGGCTACAGCCAATGATAATTCAAGTAACTGATAATTGAGTTATTTCCCCCAGCTATAAGGCTATCCTTGAACCTCTAAATATATGACCAAATAAATCTCAGATCCAATTTTGACTCTTTCCTGGAGCCACTTCTCATATCTATTACTGTATTAGTCAGGGTTCCGATATGAAACATGACATATTTAAATTAGAATAATTTTAGAAGTGTTCATTCACAAAGTCACTAATTACAAAGGTGTGGATGGGAGTAAGGGAACTATAAAGGATGTACAGGAAACTGGGTCCAACAGTACTGGAACTGTCACTAACCCTAGGTGCAAAAGGACCAGGAAAAGTGAGAGAGATTTAAGTACAACAGAGACCTCTTTGATTGGGGCAATGATCTGCTGTTGAGGAACATATCCAGCTCAAAGCAACCTCACCACAACTTCCTTCCATTAGTGTAATCCAACCAGAAACTGGGGCTTGGAAGCATATTGATCCAACCTCTACAGAATACGTTTCCAGGATAAAGTGCAAGGTGAGGAATGAATACCAAGAAGTTGGGCTCCCTGAGCCATCAAAAAGGCTGGCCACCATATTTAATCCCTAGAGATCATCCTTCCAGGGTAATAAGGTGGATAAGAATAAGGATATTCAGTACAGTAATAGGTATATATTAGTCCCTTTTCTTTCACAGAATTTGACCTTCCAAACCTAGATTCATGCATTAGTTGTTTGCCTTTCTCTGATTTGGACATTACCATTACTCAGTCTTTGGGCTCCTGACACTTTGTGGTCCAGTGGTAACCATTTCGTTTCACCATGGTGACATAGTTCCAGTCCAAGCCCAGGCAAAAACTCATCTTTGCTCCCACTGCTATTTTATCACTCACTCCCAACTTAATAACTTTCTCTCTTCCTTTGCCTGCACCCAGAAACCATCCATTTTCCAAGGACCATTCCAACGTTCACTTCTAGACACTACAATAAAATAAACTAGTGAGTCCCCCAAATCTGCATGATATTGTGTATTAATAGGATTTTGCATTTCAACTGCTTCTGACTGTCAATTTTCTGGCAGTGTCTGCATGAACAAATGGCCAAAAACACTCCTGAGAAAGAAGGTACTTTAGCACGTGGGGGCTATCTGTCTGTCTGCTGGCAGGACTAGGTCTAATTTACATCCTTGCCAATTGATTCCAGTGTTGTTTTAGAGCCCCACGTAGGTCTATATCTATCCAGGCCAAGAGATGAAAAGTCAAATGTAGGTTATACAAATGAGTGAATAGGTCAGAGTATGGTTTAGAAAGTGGCAAAAACTGTGGTCCCACGTAGAGGTATTCATTTTCAAAATTTTAAAAATGCTCCTTCCCTCACCTGCATCACCTGTTTCCCCTCTCCACTGGATCACTGCCATTAGCATACAAATATACCATTATCTTCCCCATTAAAAACAAAAGAAATTACCCTTGATCTTCTTTCCTTGACCAGCTTTGCTCCCCATTTACAGTATAATCTAGACATGAGTAGTCTTTACTTATTGCTTTCAATTCTTCTCCTCTCATTTTCTCTTAACCATTCCAACCAAGCTTTTGTCCCCACCACCTCCCCAAACCTTCTCTTGTTAGGGTCATGGGATACAGGTGCACACCCCTGTATCCCATGGTTAATTCTGTATCCTCTTACTTGGTCTCTCCGCAGCATTCAATACTCTTCTCTGGCTTTTCTTTCTTCTCTATTTCACAGTTTTCTTCTCTCCCTCTCCAACCTCTTAGACTGGGGCCAAGGATAGCCTACCCCAAAGCGTTTGATCTCTTCTTTTCTCGGTCTCATCCAATCATTTGATTGATTGTCTCATTCCTTTCTGTGTCTTAGAAACCATCTATCTGCTGATGACATCCAAATGTATACCTCCACCCAGTTCCAGTGAGAATTCCAGACTTGCATACCCAAATGCATTCTCAAATTCTCCATTTGGATGCCTAGTGGACACTTCCAATTCACATGAGGAAATCTGACCTCCTTCTCTTCCTTCCTCCCCAGACGTGCTACACTCATCCTCTCCATCTTGTCAATAGCAATTCCATTTTTCCAGTTGCTCAGGTCAATGATCTTGGAGTTGTCTTTGATTCTTCTCTTTCTCTCACATCCCAGTCCAATTTGTCAGAAAGCATTCTGACTCTGCCTTAAACATGTATCCAAGAGTTTCAGTTTGGGATGATGAAAATGTGCTGGAGATGGACAGTGGGGAGGGATGGTTGTACAAGAATTCAAATGCACTTAATGCCACTGGACTGTACACTTACAGTTAAACTCGTAAATTTTATCTTATGTATATTTCACGATGGTTAAAAACTCACTCAGACACACACACACACACACACACACACACACACACACACACAATCTTATTGCTTTCCCCTACCCTTCTGTTCCTACCATGGACTAAGCCACCAGCATTCATCTGGATTATATCAACAGCCTTCTGACTTCTTCCTGCCTCTACCCTAAACTCCCTATAGTTTCTTCTCAGCATAGCAGCCAGAGTAATTAATTTAAAACCTGAGTTGGGGGCACTTGGGTGGCTCAGTCAGTTAAGCATCCAACTTCAACTCAAGTCATGATCTCACGGTTTGTGAGTTTGAGACCCACATCAGGCTCTGTGTTGACAGCCCAGAGCCTGGAGCCTGCTTCAGATTCTGTGTCTCCCTCTTTCTTTGCCCCTTCCCCACTTGCATGCTGTCTCTCCCTCTCTCTCAAAAATAATTAAACATTAAAAAATTAAAAAAAAAATTTTTTAATGTTTATTCATTTTTGAGAGACAGAGACAGACAGAGCATGAGCAGGGGAGGGGCAGAGAGAGAGGGAGACACAGAATCCGAAGCAGGCTCCAGGCCCTGAGCTGTCAGCACAGAGCATGACGCGGGGTTCGAACTCACACACCGTGAGATCATGACCTGAGCTGAAGTTGGACGCTTGTCCGACTGAGCCACCCAGGCGCCCCAAAAACATTTTTAATAAATAAAACCTGAGTTGGATCATTTTGCTCCTTGTCTCCAAACCCCACAATGGCTCCCCATTTCACCAACAGTGATAGCCAAATTTCTCACACTAGCCTATAAAACCCTCCAAGATCTGGCCTCCTTATTGTCTCTCACTTCTGTCCAATATGCTTTTACACATGTCACCCAGCCACATTGCCCTCCTCACTGTTTCTGAAGCGCACCAGGCCTGCTCTCTCCGTAGCTTCTATGCTTTTGTTTCACTCTCCCCTCCAGGTGTCAACATTCTTTTTTCAAATAATTTTAAAACTGAAGTATAGTTGACATAAAATATTATATTAGTTTCGGGTATACAACATAGTGATTCAACAATGACACACATTATGTAATGTTCACCACAATAAGTGTAGTTACCATCCATCACCATACAAAGTTATTACAATATTATTGACTATATTCTCTATGGTGTACTTTTCATCCCTGTGACTTATTTCTTTTATAACTGGAAGTTTATACCTCTTAATCTCGTTCACCTGCTTTGCCCATTCCCCCCCCCCATCTCCCTCCCTTCTGGCAACTAGTAGTTTGTTCTCTGTATGTATGAGTCTGTTTCTGTTTTTGTTTGTTCATTTATTTTTTAGATTCTACCTGTAAGTGAAATCAGATGGTATTTGTCTTTTCTGTCTGACTTATATCACTTAGGTCCACCTTCTAGGTCACCCATGTTATTGTGAACACAAAGATTTCATTCTTTCTCATGGCTGAGCAATATTCCATTTTGTGTATATATATATATATATATATATATATATATATATAATATAAAAGTATATTATATATAATACACACACACACACACACACACACACACACAAACACCACATCTTCTTTACCCAGTCACCTATCAATGGACACTTAGGTTGCTTCCATATCTTGGCTATTGTAAATAATGCTGCAGTAAACATAGGGGTGCATATATCTTTTCAAATCAGTGGTTTTGTTTTCTATCAGGTAAGTACCCAGAAGAGGAATTACTGGGTCATATGGTCTAAGGAAATGACCAAAAAAAAGAAAAAAAGTAGATCACTGGAACTGTATCAAACTAAAAAGTTTTTTCACAGCAAAGGAAACCATTAACAAAATGAAAAGGCGATCTACCTTTTGAGAGAAGATTATTTGTTAATAATATATTGGATAAGGGGTTAATATCCAAAATATATTAAGAATTCATATATTCAATATCAAAAAAACCCCACATAATCCAATTTAAAAATTGGCAGAGGACATGGATAGGCATTTTTCCAAAGACACATGGAAAGTTGCTCAGCATCACTAATCACCATGGAAATGCAAATCAAAACTACAATGACATATCATATCACACCTGTCAGAATGGTTAATATCAAAAAAGACAAGAAATAACAAGTGTTGGCGAGGATGTTGAGAAAAGGGACCGTTTGTGCCCTGTTGGTGGGAATGTGAATTCGGGCAGCTGTCGTGGAAAACAGTATGGAGGCTTCTCAAAAAATTTAAAAGATGAAATTAACATCCAACCTTCTTAACTGTCCCCAATCCTTAAAGTCTTTGTTCAAAATCTTAACCCTCCCAATGAAGAGTAGCTTGACTAATTATTGCTGCCTCCTGCACTCCCTGACTTGGGTATTTCTCACTTTATTTTTTTCTTTTCTTTTCTTTCTTTCTTTTTTTTTTTTTTTATGGCATGTCTCACCTTCTAACATACTATGTGATTGACTGATTTTATTATTATTTTTTAATGTCTGTCTCCTCTACTCGAATGTAAACAGGGATCTTTGTCTTTTCTGTTCAGTTATATCTCAAGAGGCTAGAACAGTTGTTGACATATAATATCCACTCAGTAAATATTTGTTGAGTGGATGGTACATGAATAAATTAGTTTGAAGGAGCATCAAATTATAAACCTTTCCAGAACACCCACCTGTCTTTATTCAGTCCTAATGGGAAAACAAAAGCTGTATTTGAGGACAGAATAAGCAGGTACAATAGGAAGCAGTGAACAATGAGAGTGGTGACATAGGAATAGATTATGAAAGTCCTTGAAATAAAGGAAGATAAGACCTTGAGTGTCTATGTAGTAGGAGGTCTTATTAGATACCGAAGATGAGAACAATTTGGTCACAGGCCAGAGCAAACTCTGTACTTAGTCTACAAACCTTCGTAAGATGGTCCAGCAAGGTGAGCAATGACCATCTATGGCTTCATGTTTGTTTGTGTTTTAATTTTTATTTTAACGTTTATCTATTTTTGAGACAGAGAGAGACAGAGCATGAACGGGGGAGAGTCAGAGAGAGAGGGAGACACAGAATCTGAAACAGGCTCCAGGCTCTGAGCTGTCACGGACCGCGAGATCATGACCTGAGCCGAAGTCGGATGCTTAACCTACTGAGCCACCCAGGCGCCCCCGGCCTCATGTTTTAATATAAACTAAAGCCATTTAATATTGTCGAGGCCAAGAAGTGTCTATAATGGTCTCTTTACTCCTTGAATGATCACTAGCATGTTATATTATTCTCTATATTTTTCCAAATGCTGGAAACACATCAAAACTAGAATTTATAGATTAAAAAAAAGGAAACCCCCCGAAAATCAGATAGGCCTGTGGTTAGCTAATTAAGTGCCTATTCTCGGACTGACAACTTTTTACATGTACCTGATTTTTAGTGAGAGTTGCAAAAGGCTTTTTATTTCTCTGATTCAGCCGCTGACTTCCCTTTTGCCTAACCAGAATTTTCGTCTTCCTCACGAGCCCCAACCTGTCTTCTCGGCACTGGGTGCAGATCTTCTGCCACAGGCCCTCACCCCCTGAAAATTTATGCCTGTGCAAAGCTCATCTCCACCCCCTTCCTGGTCAGGAGCACCGCTCAGCTGTTGAGCAGATCACGGTCTGCAGTGTCACTAAAACCACCGGAGACACTGACAGATGAGAGCCTCAGCAGCTGGGCAGCCCCATGTGCCCTGACCTCGCTTATTTTTATCTGCAGCTTCCAAACCGGTGCCATTTCAAGGGACACCGACGCAGCAGCCAAGGTCACTGTGGGGCTGGGACTGCCATGGTAGGGGTGGCTGGCCCTGGGGCTGGAATTGGGACTGTGTCTGGGAGCCTCAACATTGGCTAGGCCAACGAAGCAACAGCTCTTCGCCTGTGCCATTCTGGCCTTTGCCCTCTTGGAGGCCATGGGGCTCTTTTGCCTGATGGCGGCCTTTCTCATCCTCTTCACCAGGTGACAGAACCGTCTCGACGTCCCACGGGTCTTTCTCCCATGTCTCGCCTGTCCTGTATGTTCTTTTTCCCATACCTCCCCAGGCAGCCTGAGGAAAGTGGTTGGCTCAGGGTTTGACAGAAGGAAGACAAATAAATACTGTATTAATAAGAAGAAAGAAAGAAAGAAAGAAAGAAAGAAAGAAAGAAAGAAAGAAAGAAAGAAAGAAAGAAAGAAGGAAAGAGAAAGAAAGAAAGAAAAAAGAAAGAAAGAAAAAAGAAAGAAAGAAAGAAAGAAAGAAAGAAAGAAAGAAAGAAAGAAAGAAAGAAAGAAAGAAAGAAAGAAAACTATCCTATCGGTTCCCCTCTCTAATTTTTCCTTGTCTGTGGATGATTCCACCACAGGCATCTTGGATTCTTCCTGAGCCCTATCCTTTGTATCCAATCTGCCATTAATCTGTTCAAATTGTTTAGCTTTTTACTTCTTATTTCCCTTGCTACCAATATAGTCCAAGCCCTCATCAGCCCACACCTATATGCCTACAATAACTCCTGTATTCCTCACAACCACCCTATGAAGTAGGTGCCACTTCACAGGTGAAGAATCTGAACCACAGAGGGGGTCCTCCCTGCTGAGAGTCAGAGGGCCTTTAAGTTGAGAGCCAGGATTGGAACGCAGGCAGAGCGACTCCAGAGTCTCTGCTCTCAACCTCTGGGGACCGTGTTCGCTCAGTGATCGAATGAACTGGCCTACGTCCCTGCCTCTGTTCTCTCCTTCAATCCATCCTCAAAGTTCATTTCCCTAAAAGTCCATCTCAGCCAACTGCTCTCCATCCTCAGCTCCTAAAAAGACTCTCAGCACAGATGGCATCAAGATTATACCCTCCCTCTGTTCATTGCCTTCCATAACCTGGCCAACTCCATGCCAACTCTCCAGGTTCACCACTCGTATTACACCAGCTTCTTCCACTTGCTCTGATGTCACAAACATCCTGAACATTTCTGCCTCCAGACTGAGAAGGACTTCCACTGCAATCCACTCCCATCCGGTGGTCCTCCGGGCTCCCAGAGCACAAGGGATCTGTCCTGCCCCATGGCTCATAACTGGGCACCATGTTAGATGGCCATGTGCACGACAATCTTTGTGTAGGCGCCATCTCTCAAAGGGTTTCTCTGTCATACCACAATTGACATTTTAGATCGGGTGATTCTTGGGGGGATGGGGGCGCTGTCCTGTGCATTGTAGGACATTTTTAGCAGCACGTCTGTGCACTAGGTGTCAGCAGAAACCCCTCACCCCTTCACACACATCTCCCCTTCTGGGTCAGGAAAACCAAAAATCCTCCAGGCATTGTCAAATATCCCTCCCCACCCACCCGCCCACCACCGGGAGACACAAAATCACTTGATTTTGAGAACCACTGAGCTACGTTGTAAACTCTTCAATTTCAGGGACTGGGTTTGCACCTTGTTGTCTTCTTCAGAGCACCCAGTGTCAGTGCCTGGCACACAGCGAGAACTCAATAAATGGGCCTCACCCATACCTACACCCTCACAATACACCTGGGCTCTACTTTTCTGTAATTTGTTCTACTGCGTGATATCTCACACCTCAATGTTGGCTGCACAGAAAGCTAGGTTGACCACAACCTTTTGAATAAGTAGAACAGCAAAGTTGAAGAAAATAGCTTCCGGACCTTCGGCTAGTATTTGTAGGTCGTGAGTCTAACCTTCTGTTCCAGATGCATTAAAAAAAAAAAGAAGTCACGTGTCCAAAATCAAGCATAAATGCATGAGATGCTAAATGAAATAGTTAACATCTCTCTGGTGTTCAAATGTTTTATCCATATTAGGACGGCATATGGGGGTTGGGAAGGTTTTAGTGTCAGACCAGCCTGCAGTCAAACCACGGCTCCGTTTTCTTGTGGCGACAATGAGATTCTGGACATTCAGCAGCCTTATCTGGAAAATACAGAAATGAAACCTATCTTCTAGGAAAGGCAGTTCCCCCCTCCTACTGACACAGCCCTTACTGGTAACAGACACTCTACTAACATCTTACTATACTAACTTACTCCCTAAACATTGAAATAGGTCCTGTCAGTACCCCATTTTACAGAGTAAAAACACTAACAGAGAGGTTCAGTCATTTGTCCAAAGCCACAGAATTAAAAAGCCACTGAGTCAGCATTTGAGCCTAGAGAGTTTGGCTCAGAGTCCAGGAGAGAAACAAGACTATCGTTATGGATGAGATTAAATACAATAGCAGAGGTGAAGCACCAAGAACATAAAACAATTACTCATTTATATTCCCAACTTTCTCCCTCACCCAGTTCCCTAGAACTAACTCAGCAAGTATTTTCTAGGTACTCACAGACTATGTCTAAGGTAAACAGACGTAAGCAGATGGGATTCTCCCTCTGAAGACAAAACAGGGGAATAAAGCCAAGCAAGCAAACCTGATCTTCAGTCCCCCAAGTCCCTTGTCCTGAGCCCATTCTCTACTCCTGACTCAAAGGCAAATGTTCCCTCCATTCCGGACTCTAAGGGGTTCTCTCCCTATTATCAAAACGGCTCTTGGGAGAGGCTCTGAAACTTCTTTTTGGTATAAATGGTGTAATAAACAGATATAATAGTAAACATGTAGTACTGCAGTGCTTTTTTTTTTAATGTTTATTTATTTTTGAGAGAGACAGAGTGTGAGCGGGGGAGGGGCAGAGGGAGAGGGAGATACAGAATCCAAAGCAGGCTCCAGGCTCCAAGCTGTCAGCACAGAGCCTGACGTGGGGCTCATGGGATCATGACCTGAGCTGAAGTCAGACACTTAACCAACTGAGCCACCCAGGCACTCCCCCCCACCCTTTTTTTTGCAATGCTTCTTTCAAAGGCATTTCCTTATTTGTAAACATTCCGCCTGTATTAAGGTGAACAGACAGATTAATTTTTAAGGAATTGGTTCACATGACTGTGGGGACTGGTATGTCCAAAATCTAATGGGGTGGGCTGGCAGGTTGGAAACTCAGAGAAGAGCTGTGTTCAAGTCCAAAGGCAGTCTGCTGGCAGAATGGACTTCAACTGATTAGATAAAGCCCACCTGCATTGTGGATAGTCATCTGTTTTACTCAAAGATCACTGATTTATTGTGTTTAAAAAATTTTTTAAAACATTTATTTCCTTTTGAGAGAGAGAGAGAGAGAGAGAGAGAGAGAGAGAGAGCATGAGCAGGGAAGGGGCAGAGGAAGAGGGAAACACAGAATCTCCAAAGCAGGTTCCGTGCTCTGGGCTGTCAGCACAGAGCCCAACATGGGGCTTGAACTCACAAACTGCAAGATCATGACCTGAGCCAAAGTCAGACTTAGTAGGACACAGTTGGTGGCTTAACCGACTGAGCCATCCAGGTACCCCAAAGACCACCGATTTAAATCTTGATTTAAATCCTCATCCCCCAAACACCTTCACAGAAATATCCAGAATAATATTTAACCAAACATCTGTGCAACATGACCCAGCCAAGTTGACCCATAAAAGTACCTATCATAATACCTTAAATTTGAATACCTTTTCCAGAGGAATTCCGGTATCAGTTAGCAGGCGGGAAAGATATCTGGACACTGGAAAGGCCTTCTGCTACTCACTTGAAGGACTACATGCCAGCAGAGTGGATTATAAACCCGACAATACCCCCTGGGTTATCTTTGATGTCTCCCGCAGACTGGGATTTAGGAGGAAGTATTTTCAAAGATACTTATTTTTCCTGAGTCAATAGCAAAGACAATTACCTCCAAAAAAAGGTACGACCTATGCCACCACTGCCTCAAGCGTAATAAAGTTTTTCTTCTCCCCTGAAGAGAAGCCACGGGCAGGCAGGCCCGTTTCCGGCTTGTTTATGGTTCCATCCCTTTCTGCCTGGCGCCGCTGCCCGAGAAATAATTGTTGAGCAAATGAAAAACAACTTGTGATCGCCGAGCAGCAGTCCGCTGGTGTTCCCTTGTTTGGCATGACTTCCCCAGACACCAGGCATCTTTATTTATAGACTGAAATACTGATTCCCTCCAAAGCAGATATCAATGATGATGAGATTTGTGGTCATTTTCAATTTACAGCATTACAGGACTTCCAGCGAGTGAACAGATGGAGAGTCGCTCCCACCTGCATTCTGTGATTATAGAAACTATATATTCGCTGATTAACCTGCAGAGAGAAAGTTCTCCTGTGCCTCTGGAAAATTCCCAGCTTAGGCAGAAGCTCGTGCATATCAAAGGCCTTTGCCAGAGAGACTTAAAATGCCCCAGAGATGGGCCATGACTATTTGCCTGCGGGCAGGGTTGGGGATTATCTCAGGAAGGAGCTTCCTCTCCCAGGCTGATCTTTTCACCTGCTTCTTATTCCCCAGCAAGTATCTTTAATTATATATCAGGTACCAGCAAATCAGGAAAAAGGCACCGTATCCCAGCGTAATCTCCATGACCTTTAGCCATGGCACGTCTCTCAGGGGGAAGGTTGAACCTCTCATTTTTATTTGGTGTTCATGTTCTTCCCTGGGAACGCCTTCTCCCCTTTCTGTCACCCACACAAGGCGCCTGGAGCCCCCAGACGCGTGTGGGTGGCCACAGCAGGGCTGCGGGGGAACAGGTTTCCCCAGGGGGCACTGGAAGGGAGTGAATGTAAGAAGCACCACTTCTCGGAGCACCTCCGAGGCCACCTTCCTGCACACAAACACTTGTCAGGTGAAAAGCGGTGGCCCCAGCTGTCTGGGAAGCAAAGCTGGTGCCCTTCCCTCCTTTTCTCCTGTTTTGAGGTTTACATCAGCATAACCTGGCAATCATCCCCTGGCATTTCTGATATCAGTGTTTCATTTTGAATCAGAGCCTCAGGTGAAATTCATTCCTCCTGAATTTGGTCATAATAACTGGCAGAGGGCTGCTGATGTGTACTTGAAAACATGAGTAACTGGCTTCGTTTCAAGAGCTGCCTTGAACCAAAGACCAGGCTGATCTCCCAACTCACCCATTCCAGGTTGTGGTTTTAAGGCAAGGAATTCTGGTGCCAGCTGTATGTGCAGCTGAAGGGTGTGGAGGCAACCCCTGAAAACTTGGGTGATGGATTGATTAGTGAGTCTCTGCATGCACTACAAGATATGCCTAATTTTTTCCAGAAATTCCCAGAAAGGCCAAATGACTATCATAAATTCCTGCCACTAGATCTATTTCTTAAGGGCCTTTTGAAGACAGGCACGTTGTAATTGACTTAACGGATGTTATCTGGGAGGTGCGACACATAGCTAGCTTTTCTTTAGCATGAAATTCGACCTCTGATCAGGCATCAGAAGAGGCTCTCACCAATGAGGGTAAGAGAAGGAGAAGGAAGGGGGTACAGAGGGAAAGAGGGAGGGAGGGACAGACCCGAATGAGGAAGGGAGGCAGAGAGGGAGGGAAGAAGTAACACACTGATTTTTCACAGAGATGTGTGTTCAATTTAGAAAGCTCTCCTTTATTCTGAGTTTATGCTCTTTATATATTTGAGGTGTTAACTTATCGTTTTGTGTATATGCCTTCTTTTGATATTAAAAAGATACTCCTTCTGAGAGGAATGCTACGAGAACACTCCAGTGTGTGTTTCCTCTTGATGGTAAAATGTCCATGCATCTAAGAAATGGTAGCCACCAGAGAGGTCAGTCTTTTTGAATGGATTGACAAAAGACGTAAACAACCGTGATAAATCCCAAACTGGTTTCTTGACATCATCTTGGTCTTACCTTAAACTAAGTGAAATAACAACTTTAGGGGATGCGTTGGCCACTAACAGATATCTAACTAATAGATACTAACAGGTATCTAGCTCATGTGACAGGAAACTGATAAATTTGGTGGAGGACAAAAATGGCGCTTGGCCTGGCTGGAGCCTGAAGGGATGCCAGCTGTGGGGAAGGGGTGAAGAGGTTCTAGAAGCCTGAGGAGCTGGATGGGGTACTGGGCACCAGGGGAGATAGTATCCGGGGAGTAAAGGATGCTGTGAGGGAACACGGGCTCCCTGAAGACTGCCCATCACAGCCCTGGCCAGGGCGCACCCCCAGGCACCAGACATTCCTGAAGCCATTGTTTGCTCTACGCAGGAATGCTGATTTCTTCCCAGTAATGAGCTTTGGTGAGCTGGACAGGGCAGTCACCTTGCACACCATTCCTCTCTGCCGCCAGGTCTCAGAGCAGTGTTTCTGAGAAGACTGAGGTCTGTGACCTCAAAATTCATGACGAGCTCACAAAGATCACACCCAAGACATTGAGCCAGCTTGTGACGCGAAGTGTGTGGCCACAAGACCTGCTGGCAGGGCTGACGGTGTGCGGGAAGCCGTGTCCACTGACCCTCGGTGGGCAGGAAGTGCACAGGTGGTGCTGGCCAGGTGGGCTTCACTGAGGAACAACAAGCCTCCCGGGCAGTGCTACAAATGGTGGTTGCAGTCATCATTATTGTGACAGAGTCTGGGAAGTCATAGGGTGAGCAAAGTGAACTGACGTAAAAGCCAAAGACGCATCTCCTAGTGTCCATATTGAGAAATACTCTATTTTTGATAAAGAGGACCAACTCCAGCCTGAGGCAAACTAGTGGCGGAAGTGGCCAAGTTTGATTTTGGTCCACGGTTCTCCCAGTGCCTTCTGCCACTGAATTCATTATGTGTTGTTGGAAACAAATCATCTCCATGCCTGGAAGCTTAAAAACTTTAGTATCTCACAGCTTCTGTGGGGCGGCAGTCCAGGCACAGCTCAGCTGGGTGCCTGCAGCTAGAGGTCAACAAGTTCGCGAAGCTCATGAAAATGTCGTCAGGTTGTGTTGATCCACTTCCACGTTCACTTCCACGGCTGTCGGCAGGCCTTGGTGCGTTAGTGCCTCATGATAGGGATTCTCCATTGGCTACCTGAGAATGCTCACGGCATCGCAGCCCGTAATCCAAGAGACAAAGAACCCAAGTGCCCTAAATCAGAAGCCCCAGTCTTTTTACAACCTAATCTCAGAGATAACACTACTGCTTTTATCATATTCTGCTCATGAGAAGTGAGTTACTGGGTCCAATTCAGACTCAAGGAGAGAGATTGCACAAGGGTGTGAATGCCAGGAGGTGGAGGCCATTGGGGGCCATCTGGGAGGTGGCTATGCAGCTACCCACTTTATCTTTATATTAATAATAACAGTAATGATAGAAGATATTAACTTGATAGGGTTTGGTGTGGAAATCTAAAACAACTAGGTTTGAGAGAGGGCTTTAAAAATAAGGTCACGATCTCGCGGTCCGTGAGTTCAAGCCCCGCGTCAGGCTCTGGGCTGATGGCTCAGAGCCTGGAGCCTGTTTCCGATTCTGTGTCTCCCTCTCTCTCTGCCCCTCCCCCGTTCATGCTCTGTCTCTCTCTGTCCCAAAAATAAATAAAAACGTTGAAAAAAAAATTTTAAAAATAGAGGCCCTACGCCTGGGTGGCTCAGTCAGTTAAGCATCCTACTCTTGGTTTTGGCTCACGTCATGATCTCATGGTCATGGGATGGAGCCCCGCGTTGGGCTCTGTGTTGACGGCATAGAACCTGCTTGGGATTCTCTCTCTCCCTCTCTCTGCCCTTCCCCCACTCACACTTTCTCTCTCTCTCTCTCTCAAAATAAATAAACTGGTTTTTAAATTAAAAAAAAAAAATAGAAGCCCAGAAAGGCAATGTAATCAAGTGTCCTTAACTCACCCCCAGATCCAACTATGGAGGTAAGTCTGGAAATCTACATTTTAACAGTATCCCGTGCATACTTCAGGCCCACTAAGACTTAAGCATCACTCCTATACGTCATTATATTTTTCCCTTCTACTGTCTAAGTTGGGAAGAAAAGAAAGGCAGAGAAATTAGGTTAAAATGAGGTGGAGGGGAAGGGAAGAGTTGACTTTTTCAAACCCCTCCTTGGCTCTTCTCCCTGGGCTTTGTCCTCTAAGTGACTTTACTAGGCTGGGTCTGTCCTCGGAGCCACTGCTTGCGGGTAGAAACCTTAGCAATACCCAGTTACGTTTCACCAAATGAGTTGCACTCCAGCAGTGCCCTGATACCCCACTCAGTCTCTCCCCACCATTCAGTATGACCAATATCTCACCTTCTACAATTATTTCCTCCTACCCTACAGCAGCCTATCAGGCCAGACTTCTAAGACAGCTCTTAAGACAACAAACGTATTTGGCAAATGCCTCTGGCCTCGCAAACACATACACATATTTTTGATTAGCAGTAACACACCTTGAGGCATCTCTTGGCTTCCTCTTATCAACAGAAAACGCTTATTGTTTTACCCAGAAGCACATAGAGCCATGTCTACACGTGGTTTGTGGCAGAAATACATAGGCGACTTTTACCATCAAACAAATCACCAGAAGCTGGAAGAGACGGTGAACGTTCGTCAAATCCATGCCCTTCCAGGCCAGCCAGGACGATCCACAAAATAGCACCACCAACACCTAATCCTGTCTCAACCCTCAGCATTATTTATTTTATATGTCACTAAATCTTTCCTGTTATCATTTATAGCCTTTTCGCTAGTTCTGACCTCAGGAGAAATGAACAACAGGTGCTCACATCGCTTTTAATAAAAAGGTTAAGTCACTGCTCATCTTTGTCCTACCGTTGGGGGAGGCGGGGACATAAATTGTTGCCTCTCAGCTCTTTCTGCTTCGCTCCGGTTCATGTGCATTTCTGATAACAAGCAAGCCCCGTTTTGTCTAGGAGTGGATCAAGATGGTAAGTTATATTGGAGTCAGCCCAACTGGAATAGCCTCATTTGCTTTTTACAAATTCTCCCCACGGGTGTTGGGTCCTGTGAGGTGATCTGGTTGCAACAGATGACATGTAAAAACTGCAATCAATCAATTTTTCCCAGTGCCACTTAAGAATCAGAGATGTAAAAACTTTGTTAGCTGCTCTTTGATTGCTTTCCTCTGGTAGGACTGAGCTTTGTTAAGACTAGGTTCTATAGTCATTCCGAAGGAAAATCAAAGATAGTATTTGCCTTCCTTACTTTTTAATTATTTGCATGAGAAGGCCCTTGTGGAGCTAAATTCATAAGAGTTTTCAAAATGCACCACAGTCTTCCAAAGCAACCCCAAAATTAAGATCACGAAGGCCCTGTTATTTTTAGCTGCTGTTTATGAACTCTTGTGACGAGGTGGGCAGATGGAGGGTACCATTTTACAGACAGGGACCCAACCTAAGAAGTTGCCAAAGGTGACCCAGCAAAGCTGCAGCAAATCCGGACGCTACAACTTGGTCTCCTGGTCTTCAGCTCTGAGTTCTTGACACGACACATCACTCTAAAAGCAAACACTTTTCAGGGGCGCCTGGGTGGCTCAATCAGTTAAGTGTCCAGCTTCGGCGCAGGTCACGACCTCATGGTTTGTGGGTTTGAGCCCTGCTTTGGGCGCTGTGCCGTCAGCTCGGAGTCTGGAGCCTGTTTCAGATTCTGCGTCTCCCTCTCTACTCTTTGCCCTTCCCCTGCTCATGCTCTCTGTCTCTCGCTCTGTCTCAAAAATAAATAAACATTGAAAAAACTTAAAGAAAAAAAAAAACCACTTTTCAAACTGCATTTCCATACACGCATGTACATTTAAGGCCAGTAGTCGGTTTCCCTTTGCAGTCTCAATAAGTAACCTTTACTGAAGTTACATCACTACGATGGTGATTTAAATAACACACAAAACCCCATCACAACATCTGGGGACACGATCCTCCAAATTTCACAAGCTTTATGCCGTCTGCCAGAGTTCGAGAATAAGTAACACGCCCAGTACAAGCCCTGCTGATGACTGCAAAGCCATCGTACTTACAGGTGGAAAGAATCATGGTTGTACTTCTGCAGGGAGTATACAAAGCAGCATTCAGTTCTTCAGCGGTGGTTCGGTCACAAAAACACATCTTTTAACTGAAATCATAGCTCACCCAAGATGTTTCTCACGAGCAAAGCTAACCCCACCTATTTTCCTGTTCTAAAAACCTCAGAGAAAAGTGTGTGAATGACAACCAAATGGCCTATATACGAAAGTTCAATAATCTACATCCAGATCTCTGAGGGTAGCTGCAATGGGTTCCTCATTCCCAACTGTGTGGGCGATTCCAGAAAACAACATTTTCAAGAAGTCAACAACATTTTTGTAAAAGAGACCTTAAAAAGCATCAAATCAGGCTGCCTTCTCTGGACACAGAAGGAGATGGATGCACAGATAGGACAAGGGACACAGTGGTAGAAAGAGAATTAGATTCTAGGTATCGAAGTATAAAGTCTAGAATGTTCTGTCCTCCCACTCAGTACTGACACCTCAAGGCCCATATTATGAAACTTCATTTTTTTGTGGGGATGGAAAGCCAATTCAGTAAGGTACCTAAAAGGTGACCGAGCCATGGCTGAGAAATATAAAAATGATGTCAATTAAGAAATGCACTTAGGAATTCTACTTCATCCCCTCGGAAAATATAACCAAGAATTAAAACTAAAAGGAACGATTCTAATGAAGACACAGCATATTCACATTGCCTTTCCTATTTCCTGCTTTATAGATTAAGATCTCGTTAAGCATTCTGGGTGGATTCTTCTATTTTTACTTCACTTTTTGCTTTACTTATGCTTTTATACAAAAACTTCTTTTAAGTTCCGGTGAAAATTTTGAAGATTGTTGAAGAAAAGGTTCCCAAATATTGTCAGGTGTTACCCATCTTGTTTTCCACATCAACAGTATACGTAACGATTAGCACAAGGATTATACTCTGTCCTCACTTTCTTCAACACCATCCAGCACTTTGAACATAGCTCCTCCAGGTGAACAGGGAAGTGTGGGAAGGGACAGGGAGGGGTGGGAGGGGTCAAGGTGAAGGAGAAAGGAAGGAGAAAGACAGAAAAACCATACTCAAACCCGAGTATCACGAATATGGTCAACTCCTTGAATGAGCTACAATTCAGTTAAAAGGTACGTATGTGTTTGTGATGGGGGTACAGGTAAACAGGAAGATGAGGAGGAAGGTGGCAAACAGACAGTGACAAGACTTAAGATCATTTTTTTTCCATTATAAGGAGGGTACGGAAGGACAGCTCTCAGTGGATGGACAGACCCAAAGGGAAAGAGATGGCCCCCCAGGGTCTTAGGGAGGCACTACTCAAGACAGCCAGCAACAGTTCTGTGTTCACACAACACCTGTGGCACAGGGGACGCCATGGCAGTCCCCAGAGTGATCAGAACTCCTTAAAGAAAGGCCCTGGGGGCGCCTGGGTGGGGCAGTTGGTTAAGTGTCCGACTTCAGCCAGGTCACGATCTCGCGCTCCGTGAGTTCGAGCCCCGCGTCAGGCTCTGGGCTGATGGCTCGGAGCCTGGAGCCTGCTTCCGATTCTGTGTCTCCCTCTCTCTCTGCCCCTCCCCCGTTCATGCTCTCTCTCCTCAAAAATAAATAAAAGTTGAAAAAAAAATTTTTAAGAAAGGCCCTGTGTGTTGGGTGTTTCTCAGCTTTCTACCCCCGTAAAACCAAGAAAAATGTATGGGGCAATACATGGCCTCTGCTACTGATAAGAAACTGTTTCTCTTCCCTGGGCTCATGAGCGAAAATGAAGTTTCCACCTCAGCTGGTGTCTTAGTCAGAGATTGTTAACAGTCAAAAACCCACTCAAACAAACTTGATCACAGGGTCTACCATGAGGCTATCTCACTGAGATAACTGTCTCACTGGGACAAACTCACTGATCCAGGAATCCAAGTCCAACCAGGTCTCCTGAAAACCATCTGGGAGATGGCTCAATATACCATTCTCTTCATTTTTCCTGGTTTCTCCGCCAGAAGCTGAACTTGCTCCTGGGTCTTGCTTGCAGTGGGGGCAGGCTTTGTTGTGAACATCACATTCTCATCATTCTCCCCCAGAGCCCAGCACCTCCACTTACAGCATCTATGTCCTGGGGCAGATTCTTAAGCCATAAAAAGTGATTGATTACCCCTAGTTCAACTTTTACCTAGCCCCTTTTAGTGATAGATACCATGGGCAGGGTCAATCAGCCCAAACATGGGCCTGGTTAGGGGCTTAAATTAGACAGGTACCCCCAAACATGTCTGCCTAAATGGAGAGGGAATATTAATGGCAGACTTTTTTCTCTTCGATAAGGAATATTTGATCCCTGGGGCAAAAGAAATTGACAGCTGCAAGGCACAGTCCCTAGTCCTAAAAAGGAAAGCTCATGTGTTACAGAATTGAACGTGCTAATTAAAAGACAACTCATGTTTCTTATAAATATATATCTTTATATATTATATATTTACAATATATACAGCATACAAATCTTTTTAATGTAATACTAATCGCAGTCTTGAAAACAGAGGTTTTCAAAACAAAAGAAGGGTACTTATCCAAGATGGGTTCCTGATTCTTCCAGAACCCACATTCCAGACAATGCCTCAGGCCCAGATTTCCACAGACGTCAAAGATAAGAGAAGGGTTGCTGGAACAAGGCTCTAATTCCCTATCTCTTCCCAGATATCCTGACCTTCACTGGCACCAGCTAACATGGCCCCATGTACACCCCTAAAAAGGGCAAACCTTGGGGTCTGGGCATGGTACCTCGCACGTGGTAGGCACTCAAATACCTGTGGAATGGATAAAAGTGAGTGCTTTCCATCGCCATCTCTAAGGCAGCATTTCCATAATCTGAAAGGTTCAGTGCCAGAGCTCAGGCTGGTCTAGAAGCAAATGCTTTAGGTGTTTCCACTTTATAAGTAAAACAATCTACACATCCGAGTGCTAAATAAATTAAAAGTTAGCCACAAAGTGCCATTTCTTCCTCATGCTTTGGAATCTGGACGTCACAGATCACACCATCACTTATCTTCCAAAAGTTTCTTCACATTCGACTAGTTCATCTATCGTGCGCAGCAAATCTTCAAAGGAAGGCCTTCCCTCCGGTTTCTACAACGAAAAATCAAAGAGAAGCTGTGGGTTCCAGAATCCATTCCAAAACTAATTTCTCACTGCTCAAACTCAAATAACTGCAAGATACTGATCGTCTGGTACTAGAACATGCAGGCATCTCCAAATGGGACTTCTCTATTCTACACATACTATTGCTAGACAAACCTTTCTCCTACACTGCTTTTGTGTTCCCACTCAAGAAGCTAAGAGAGCTCTTTATTGCCTGCAAAATCAAGTCCTGCTAATTCGCAGTGCCCTCTATACCCTTCCCCTCCCCCACCCTCTTGCTATCCAGTTTCATTTCCCACAAAAACTCTCACATGGGCTTTCTACTCTATCAGACCAATCTCTATCCTCAGGTACACACACCACACTCATTACCACCACCTTACCTTTGCTCACACTGTCCTCTCCCACCCCCAGCAGCCCTTCCTGCCCAGGCCACTCCCATGCCAATCAGTGCTCTTTGGAGGCATCATAGTAAGTGACCACGAGCATAGGCTCCGCCTCTCTGTAGCAAAGTGGCCTTGGACAAGTGTCAACTTCGTGGGCCCTGGTCTTCTCATCCACAAAGTGGTCACAGTAAAAGTCTCTGTACCTCAAAAGGTTATTTTGAGAACTAAATCTAAAACACTTGGTACCGTGCCTAGCACACAATATATGTGAGTTAATACTATCTTTCAAAAGTCATTTTAGTGCCTAATCTCTTCTATGAGGTGACATTTTAATACATGGGGAAGGAACCCTTCCAAAGACTATGAGTAAAGAGATCTGGGGAAGTCGAGGTTTGGAGAAAGAAACCCTCTCTCATGAAAGAGTAATAGTTCAACACTACAAGAAGTCCGCGGAAAGAAGAGCTACTTCTCCAGGATTATTCCCTGAGTCCCTAACTCAGGCAACTGGGACAGGATTTCTACTTGGGAGTGGGGTGGCAGCCTGCATTTATTATCTTATTTTCATCTTCCATGTCTTCACATTCTTCTTCCCGTTACTCAGACCTGATTTGAGAGGGCTGGCTTTCCACCTAGAGTTTGGAATCATACAAAACGTGCACTGACTCACTAGGCTGTGAAGACTATACGTTACTAATCTACCAAGCCCAGATCCCTACATGTTTTCAGGATTCAGGAAGAAAGCACACAAAAAATCGTTACCTCCTGCCAACACCTCAGCATCATCTCGTACACGTATTTGGATGCCAACTTCGGCCTATAGAGTCGGTGGCCACGAGTAACCATGGTTACCACTTCATAGTTGGTGTTTTTCTCAAACGGCATTCTGCCTTCGGTGAATATTTCCCACATTAAAACACCTGGAAAAAGAAAGAGAAGGATCACCCACGGATGCGCCCACTTCCTCTTCAGAGCAGAGCCGAGGAAAAAGAGACCATGTTCTTACCAAATGACCAGACGTCTGATTTGCTGCTAAAGCGGCTGTAATTAAACACCTCCGGTGGACACCACTTCACTGGAAATTTTGCACCAGAAGAACTTGTGTACTGATCATCCAAAACATACCTAAAGTAAGACACGCCATAGGTTTATGCCTCTGAGCTATGATCTACATTTTGTACGTGCTCTTCAATTTTTTTTTTCTTTCCTCTTAGAATCAAAAACACAGTTGACTGAAGTCCAACAAGCATCCGGTTGAAGCTAAATGTTTGCCTCAGTGGCCACGCCTGGTGATTTCCATCTTCCTCTGAGCTTCATTTATGTGCTTGAGATGGGCACGTTGTAACATTAGTACCTGCCCTTTTGTGTTTCTGTGTTGTGTTTGTTTTTTATAATAGAGGCAGAACACAATAAAAGAGTTAGCAAACTTTTTCGGGGGGGGGGGGGTTAGCAACTTTGTTCTTTAAACAAAATTTAACCCGAAGGGCCCACATGTAAAACATCTAAAGCAGAGCTGCTCTAAAGGAAGTGGTGCAGAGCATTTGGAGACGCATGTGCTTTTAGCCCCCACAATTCCACAGAGTGCAATTTAAACCTCCAGCAAATGAAAACAGCAAATTGCAAAATGACATATGTAAATGGTGGAGTATATATTTATATGCCATGACATCTGCCCCCCCCCCCACACACACACAATTACACACTCAAAACAATACTATGTAATTTTTGCTATGCAAGCTTACTTATGTTCTTCTGGATAGACACACACAAACTGGTAACTCTGGCTACCTGGGGGGAGGACCTTTGATCGGGGCGGTGAATATGGGGACTTCAGCCCTTTCCGTTATGTGTTCTGTATGTATTTACAAAAGGAATGCATTTATGTATCACATGAACACATCAAGTTAATTTCTAAAAGCTCCATGAGAAAACATTCACATAATTGCACAAAATTCCTTTGCTGCATGGACAAGGATGGTAACAATGCCACCATGGGCTGGATCAAGTTGCCAATCAGGGGAGTCGGAATTCAGTGTTTAATGAGGACTTTAGAGGGGCTGATGCGAAAGCACAGATTTTCTGAAAGCCAAACCTGTGAAAATCAAACACGTGAAACTGGAGGACTGCCCCTCAGAGAAAATCTTCATAAAAAGCATATAAAGAGCAGGGGTAAGTACTGCCCTGGCAGGCAGCAGTCCTGTTCTCATTAGGAACTAAACATGGCCTGTATGACCTGTTCCTTCTGTGGCTTCATACCTGCTCCTTGTGCTGGCCCTGGGCTAACCACCCTGGCCCTCTTTTGATTCCTTCAGCAGGCCAAGCTTGTCCCAGATTTCAAGCTTTTATATTTGCTGTTTCTTCCACCTGGAATATTTTAGCCTCAGATTTCCACCTAATTGGCTATTTCTGCCTTTTTGGTCTCAGTTCAAATATCCTGGTCTCAAAGAGGTCTTGCGACACGAGTAGGCATTTTCCAAAGAAGACATTCAGATGGCTAACAGACACATGAAAAGATGCTCAACGTCACTCATCATCAGGGAAATGCAAATCAAAACCACACTGAGATACCACCTCACGCCTCACATCAGAATGGCTGAAATGAACAACACAAGAAACAACACAAGAAACAACAGGTGTTGGTGAGGATGCAGAGAAGGGGCAACCCTCTTGCACTGTTGGTGGGAATGCAAACTGGTGTAGCTGCTCTGGGAAACAGGGTGGAGGTTCCTCAAAAAACTGAAAATAGAACTACCCTATGATCCAGCAGTCACACTACTAGGTATTTACCTAAAGGATACAAAAATACAGATTCAGGGGCGCCTGGGTGGCGCAGTCGGTTGAGCGTCCGACCTCAGCCAGGTCACGATCTCGCAGTCCGGGAGTTCGAGCCCCGCGTCGGGCTCAGAGCCTGGAGCCTGTTTCCGATTCTGTGTCTCCCTCTCTCTCTGCCCCTCCCCCGTTCATGCACTGTCTCTCTCTGTCTCAAAAATAAATAAACGTTGAAAAAAAAAATTAAAAAAAAATACAGATTCAAAGGGGCACGTGCACCCCAGCATAGCAAAACTATCAACAATAGCGCAACTAAGGAGACAGCCAAAGCGTCCATTGACTGATAAATGGATAAAGAAGACGTGGTACATATATACAATGGAACATTACTCAGGCATCAAAAAGAATGAAATCTTGCCATTTGCAATGATGTGGATGGAGCTGGAGTATATTATGCTAAGCAAAGTAAGTCGGTCAGAAAAAGACAAATACCATATGATCTCACTCATACGGCTTAAGAAACAAAACGGATGAACATATGGGGGAGGTGGAGACAGGGAAACAAACCATAAGACACTCTTAATGACAGAGAACGAACAGGGCTGATAGAGGGAGGTGGGTGGGAGATGGGCTACATAGGTGATGGGGATTAAGGAGGATACTTGTGATGAGCGCTGGGTATTGTATGTAAATGATGAATCACTGAATTCTGTTCCTGAAACCAATATTGTGCTGTATGTTAACCAGAATGGAAATACAAATGTGAGAAGAAAACAAACAAAAAACAAAAAGAAAAAAACACAAAGAGGTCTGTCTTCCAAAGCACCACAGCTACTATGACCCCGCCCCACACCATCACTGCCCCCACTAGCCCCAAGTGACCTCTATCTTAGGGATGAGCAAACTTCTTCTGTAATGGGTCACGTGATAAATATTTCAGGTTTTTCAGGTGATACAGCCTCTGCCACCACTATCCAACTCTGCCTTTGTAGTGTGAAAGCAGCCACAGACAACACGTAAGTATTTACGCACACTGACATCTGAATTTCAGATAATTTTCACGTGTCACGAACTTCTTTTAAGTTTTGCCAATCATTTAAAATTTGGAAAACCACTGTTGGCCCACAAGCTGAATAAAGAGGTGTTGGGTCACATCTGGGCCAGAGGCCATGGTGTGCTGATCCCTGCTCTGTCACACCACTGTGTTTTCCCTTCTCCATGATTGTCTCAGGTCTATGTCTCTCTCTCTCCTCCTGAATATAAGCCACATGCGGGCAAGGACCCATATGCCTTATTCTCTGCTCTGGTTCAGCCTAACACCCTGGTACACAGTAGGCACCTAATTTCTTTACGGATGGATGTACGGATGAGTGAATGGACAGAGAGGAGGAAAAGGACAAACAGTATGTTTTCAAGGTCTTTTCTAACACACCATTAAAATTACAAAAATTATGAGAATAAAAACACAACAGATTTGGGTATTCTAAGAACTTTACCCCTAAATACATTTTCTGTGAAAACAAAAGATTCTAGAAATCTAACCCAAACCAAGGAAAAAAATGAAAGTAACATATTTAACATGCTATACTACCACCTAGTGGAGAGAATTATTAACATTGCAATGTACGCTTTTTTAATGAATTCATTTATCACAGAACCGTGAACAAGATTTCCTTTCTCCTTCGTCAGTGCAGATTATTCCCATGCTTATTAATTCTACAAGCTAATGTGACTATCACCTGAAGCCACATAATAAAGCATGAAGAAGTCATAATTTCTCCACAATTTGTTGACCTGAGAAAAAGCCCAAGGTAGCAGTAAAATGGATACGTTCAGCAAAGAAATTTTTCAAAATACAGATAATCTAATTTATTTTATTTCCTTATATCAAAACACACTAAAAAGCAGAAAAAACAATTAGTCTGCCTATGAAAATGATGAGTACTACAGATATTTTGCTAATAGAACAAAAGATGTGGTTTAAAAACAGCTCTTAAATAGGCCTCAGAGAAAGAAGCTGACACAGTCAAACTGCAAAGAAAAAGCCAGGCTTTCTGTACCTTCAAAGGTCGCCGTCTCATATTAATTTAATCCAAAACTGATAGAAAACGTTCATATAGACTCAGCCTTACCTGGCCATTCCAAAATCAGATACTTTCACAACTCCCGCCTCATTTACTAGACAATTTCTGGCAGCCTGGAAAATAACGTTTCAATGGTATAAGAGTTACAAAGTTCTACAAAGTAAAAAAATATAAATTCTGTTTATATTAAACTTAATATAGCCCAGTCAACATTTACAGAAGGTGGAAATGTCTCTTCATAAATTGTTTTTATCCCCGTGGAATTGTCTCCAACATATATTTGAAAAAATGGGTAGGAAGACAGGTCAGCAGGTCGTATGTGCAATAGAGCATTATTACATGACGTCACCAATTGTCAGACCCAAATGAGGACTAACCAGATCAACCTACTTCCCCCCCTCCCATTCCTATTTTTATTAAACTGTGAGATTTTCTTACTGATAATATCTCTCTTTTTTTAAGCCTATTTATTTTGAGAGAGAGAGAGAGACATTGAGAGAGCGCAAGCATGCACATGCACATGAATGGGCGAGGGACAGAGAGCGAGAAACCCAAACAGGCTCTGCACTGTCAGCACCCGAGGTGGGGCTCCATCTCATGAACTGTGAGATCATGACCTGAGCCGAAACTAAGAGTCAGACACCTAACCGACTGAGCCACCCAGGTGCCCTGATAATGACATCTCTCGAAGTCCTTAATCTAGGTTCTCACTAGGTGAGTTTAATGACAAACAACAAAGGTAACTGATAGGTAATTAATCTTTTACCCAATAGTTTTGCTCAATGACTGGTTGTCCTGTTCTCAGTCAAAAAAAAAAACAAAAAAAAAAACCAAAAAAAACCCAGCCATGTGCAAAATAGTTTGCCTTGTCATTCATAATGTTTCCAGTATATTGTAGTATGATACATGAAATTGGTCAAAAACAATTCTGGATTATTTAATTTGTATTCTCTTGCCCATTCTTTAAATTTCAAGAAAACAGTTTTGTAAAAAGATAGTACTTCTCCGAAGGAAAACATGGTAACAATATTTTTAATGCCATAACCTGTGGGCTAAGATGCATTTTCTTTTTTGAGAGAAAGGGGACAAGTGAGTGAGGGGCAGAGAGAGAGGGAGAGAGACAGAATCCCATGAGAGCAGAGACAGAGAGAGGGAGAGAGAGAGACGCGGGGCTCAAGCTCACCTATGTGGGGCTTGAGCTCACCTGATGGTGAGCAAACCATGAAATCATGACCTGAGCCAAAGTCCAAGGCTTAACTGATTGAGCCACCCAGGTGCATTTTTATTCCTGATACTTCTAGCATTTTATTCTCTGTATGTGGCAGCCACTTATATGAAATTATTCCTGCTGAATGCATTTTAAGAGTCTCTTCTAAAGTTCCCCAGATTTCCCCCTTTTCCTACGGAGATGCCTTCTAATGCCTTCACTTCATGGTCAACAGCATTCTTTGCTCAAAAGACAGGAGCATCAGAATCTTCCCTTCAGGGGTGACACAAAACTACCACAGTGATGTCAATATCATAAGCACAAAATTATCAAAATTGCTTTCACCAAGATATGGCCTGTGTGGACAGATGTAGTCTGCCATACTCCTGTAGGCATTCAATTTTCATCACTTTTGAAAGTACAAAAAAAGAGGAAGGTGCTTAATTCACAACTTTCAATATGACAAAGAGAAGTTCTTTATCATTGCTAAGCATAATAAGAACAAGGAATGTTTTACATATATAGATATAGATATAATATCTATATCTATATCTATATATACATATCACATCTTCTACTTTACAGAGTCCTTTGCCCCAATCATATGTTGTAATCTTGAAAACAGTCTTGTAAAAGAAAAGCCCAAGACCAGAAGGCTTCACTGGTGAATTTTACAAAACATTTTTTTTTTAATGTTTATTTCCTTTTGAGAGACAGAGAGAGACAGAGCATGAGCAGGAGAGGGGCAGAGAGAGAGAGGGAGACACAGAATCCAAAGCAGGCTCCAGTCTCTGAGCTGTCAGCACACAGCCCGACGCAGGGCTCGAACTCACAGACCGTGAGATCATGACCTGAGCTGAAGTCGGATGCTCAGCCGACTGAGCCACCCAGGCGCCCTGAATTTTACAAAACATGTGAAGAAAAACTAACACATATCCTTCTCAAACTCTTCCAAAATATTGAAGAGGAGAGAATACTTCCAAACTCATTTTATGAGGTAAGCATTTCCCTGACACCAAAGCCAGACAAGGACACTATAAGAAGAGAAAATTATAGGTCAATATCCCTGATGAACACAGATATTTAAAAGATCATCAACAAAATATTAGCAAACAGAACTCAACAATACATTAAAAGGATCATACGCCATGATCAAAAGGGATTCATCCCCAGGATGCAGGGATGGTTCAACATATGCAAATCAATAAATGTGGTATATGTATATGTATATATCACATTATCAGAATGAAGGATAAAAATCATATGACTATCTCAACAGATGCAGAAAAAGCATTTGTCAAAAGTTAATACCCATTTATCATAAAGAGTTTTATGATAAAAACTCTCAACAAGTTAGTATAAAAGGAATATACCTCAACATAATAAAGGTCATATATGACCAACCCACAGCTAATATCATACTCAACAATGAAAAGCTAAAAGCTTTTCCTCTAAGATCAGGAACAGACAATGGTGTCCACTCACCACATCTATTCAACATAGTACTAAAAGACCTAGCCAGGGTAATTAAGCAAGAAAAAGAAAAGGCATTCAAATTGGAAAGCAAAATTAAAATTGTCTTTGTTTGCAGTTGACATGATCTTACATGTAGAAAATTCTAAAAAAAACAAAAACATATTAGCACTAATAAATAATTTCAATAAAGTTGTATCATACAAAATCAATACACAAAAATCAGTTGCATTTCTATACACTAACAATGAAACATCTGAAAGAAATTAAGAAAACAAATGCATTTATAATAACACCAAATACAATAACATACTTAGGAATAAATAAATAAATTTAACCAAAAAGGCAAAAATCCAAAACTCATAAACTTTTGATGAAAAAAAAAAAAAAAACAATACAAATAAATGGAATGCTACCCCCTGTCCATGGGTTGCAAGAATTAATATTGTTTAAAAGTCCATACCACCCAAAGCAATCTACATTTGATGTAATCCCTTTCAAAATTCCATTGGTACAATTCACAGAAATAGAAAAACAATCCTAAAATTCATATGTAACTACAAAAGACATAAAGTAGCCAAAACAACCTTGAGAAAGAAGAAAAAAACTAGAGGCACCACATGTTCTGATTTAAAGCTATAATACAAAGCTATAGTAATCAAAACAGTATGATACTAGCACAAAAATATATAGACCAACGGAAAAGGATATAGAGTCCAGAAATAAATCCATACATATATGGTCAGCTAATCTTTGGCAAAGGGGCCAAGAACACACAGTGGGGAAAACAGAGTCTCTTTAATAAATGGTGCTGGCAAAATTGGGTATCTATATGCAAAATAATGAAATTGGACCTCTATCTTACACCATACACAAAAACTGACCTGAAATGGATTAAAGACTTAAACGTAAGTCCTGAATCCAGGTCTAGAAGAAAACAGGGGAAAGCCCCTTGACATGATCTTGGCAATGAATTTTTGGATATGGCACCAAAAGCACAAGCAACAAAAGCAGAAATAAATAACTAGGCTACATCAAACTAAAAACCTTTGCATAGCAAGGGAAATAGTCAACAAAATAGAAAGGAAAACTATAGACTGGGAGAAGGTATTTGCAAAACCATATAACCAATAGAGGTTTATATAAAATATATAAAGAAATCATACAACTCAGTACCAAATAAAAGGAAATAATCAATTTTTTAAAGGGGCAAAGAACCTGAATACACATTTTTTTCAAAAAAAAAAAAAAAACCCATACAAATGGCCAACAGGTATATGAAAGGGGACTCAACATCATCAATCATCAGGGAAATGCAAATCAAAAGCACAGTAAGATATCATTCCACATCTATCAGGATGGCTAGTATCAAAAACACGAGAGATAACAAAAGTTGGCAAGGAGGAAACAGAGGAGAAAGTGGAACCCCTGTATATGATTCGTGGGAATGTAAATTGGTACGGCCATTATGGAAAACAGTATTGGAGTCTACTCAAAAAATTATAAGTAGAACTACCATATGATCCAGGAATTCCATTTCTAAATATATACAAAAGGAAATGAAATCAGTACTTCAAAGAGATGTCTGTACCCCCATATGCACAGGAGCATTACAATAGCTAAGATATGAAACAATCTAACTGTTCATCAATGGCGAGTGAATAAAGTTGATGTGGGGTGTATGCACACACATACACACACACACACAGAGGAATACGCCGTAAAAAAACATCTTGTTATTGTGGCAACAGAGATGAACATAGAGGGCATTATCCGAAGTGAAATGAGCCAGACAGAAAGACAAATACTGTATGACATTATTTATATAAGGAATCTTAAGAAAAAATGTGAAACTCATTATGTTCTGAGGACCTCATGTATAGCACAATAACTATAATTAATAACACTGTATTATTTAATCGCAATTTACTAAAAGAATAAATATTAAGCATTCTTAACCACATGTGAGATATGGATATAATTAACTTGACTGTGATAATCATTTTACAATGTGTACACATATCAAGTCGTTATGCTCTATACTTTAAATTTATACAATTTTGTCAATTATACTTCAGTAAAGCTGGGGGTGGGGGTGGAAGCAGTCTTGTGAGCAAACCAGTATTCTAACCCACCCACAATTTACAGATGTAGAAACAGAATCTAAGTCTTCCATATACAAATCTTCAGCTCTTTATTATAATCTAAGACTACAGATGGCATTGCACAGTGGCCACAGTATGGACTCCAGAGCCAAACTCCCCGGGTTCAAATCCCAACTCCACAGTTTCCTTGATCATTGGTAAGTTATTTTATCCTATTTGCGCTTCAGTTTCCTCATCTGTAAAGTGAGAATAATAATAGTACCTACTTCTTAGAGTTGTTATAATGATTAAATGAGTCAACATGTGTTAAATACCTATTAAAGCAATGCCTGTTTAAGGTGATTGTTAAATTTTTGTAAACGCTTTACTGTTACTCTGGAAGAAATGCATCCATGCTTTATGACAAAAAAGTTAAAACTAAAATATGAAGGGGCCCTTGACTGGCTCAGTTGGTTAAGTTTCCAACTCCTGATCTCAGTTCAAGTCCTGATCTCAGGGTATTGAGTTCAAACCCCACATTGGGCTCTGTGCTGGGCATGAAGCCAGCACTACTTAAAAACAACAACAACTAAAATATGGAAAAAAGTCCCAGGTGGAAAATCACATTCTTTTTGATGAAAGAATCACCTTTAAGGTTTAACAGGAACTGATAGGTCCATCAACAAGCTGAAAATAGATACATTTGAGAAGAATAGGCAGACAAGAAAAAAACGAAAGAAAAAATGGAGGAGGTAGGGAGAGAGAGAGAGAGGAGAAATTAAGAAGTATCTCCATCACAATAATTTAGAACCAGTAATAGATTCCTTTTTCTAGTATTTTGAGGAGTTAACATGGGCTTCCATCTTTTCCCAGTGATTTGAGAAATAAGGAAAATAACCCAAGGGTTTCTGTTGTAGCTTCTGTTCTAGCTTACAGTGTATGCGGTGGGAAAGAGCTGGGGATTTAGTGATAGTCAGCCCTTAACTTCCCCACGTTATCACCTTATGCAAGTCATTTCCTGTCTCTCAAGCTAATTTTCTTACGTATCAATGACAATCAGAAAGACTAGCTGTCACCTGAGATTCTTAACGGGGCTCAAGTACTTAATACATGGTAAGTTGCTTAGAAATAATTACCTATGTAATTACATATTATTTATACAATTGTCTACGTAATTATGTATTAGATGTATTAGATTTACTAAAGATCTTTCTGTTAAAATTATGAGGCAAGTCAAACTGACCAAGTTTAAAGATAATGATGGGACACTGTCGAGAACAGAAAGTGGGTATTAATACATCATTGCTCATGTGCTGCCCCAGTGTCACAAAGGAACTGGGCCACCGAATGGGAACACAGGTGGTTTCTGATTACCAGATCTCTGTGGATGAAGCTGTTTCTCTCCAGGTACTCCATCCCTTCACACACATCTTGACACATGCTCAGCAGCATATCTCTACTAAAATGACCTTGTCTCTGCCGGAGGAAATTCAGAAGACAGCCCCTTTCCATGAACTCCGTAACAATGTAAATTGGTTTCTGCTGGGTGCATACGCCATAAAGCTGTACCAGCTTCGGGTGTGTGAGCTTCCTGGGAGGGAAGTCATGCATACATATGGTTACTATAGGAAAAGAAACCAGCAGGGCTATTAGCTGGAGCCAGGCTAAAAGAGCAATGGGAAAGAACAGAGTAACTTACATCATCACTTTAGCTTCTTCTATAAAGTCTTCCTCACACATGGCACCTTCCCTAATAGCTTTGATTGCAACTTTGTATTGAGCTCTCCACTTGCCAAGCCTCACGACTCCAAACAGTCCGCTCCCCAGTTCCCTCATAAAGGTCAGCTCTGAAGGGTTGATCTCCCATTTTTCTGTGAGACAGAGGGAGAAAGTGATAACATTTAATAAGGAGAACACAGCATGAATCCGCGGGAAACAAAGAAACTACAACCAAGGTCAATGTCAAAGTTACAGGCTTGTACAACTGCCAGTAAAACATACAGCAGACTTGCAATGTGCATCTAAACTACAAAAGGTGGCTTTCCACCCTCTGGGGGATGATGGACTGCCTTCCGAGCCGTCACAATACAAGCAACGTGAACTGCAGAAAGCAAGAAGATGATGAACAATATGCTAATAATAATAGAGCTTAAAAGTGCTTAGAAAAAAAAAAAAAAGCTTCCTCCTTTAGCATTCTTCCCCCTCAGTTTTGTTTTTTGTTTTTTTCCCCCAATTACATCAGGTTGGAAAGAATTTAATCTTCTGTTTAAAAGGCTTTTGCTGGAAGCAACAAAGACCTCAAGTGGATGCCTTCTTTATTACCCCCATCCTTAACTTCCTGTGAGTAACCAACAAGGCTAGTGAGAACCAGGGAAAGATTTGGTTTATTTTAGAAATAACATGGCAGGGCTTATTTTTCACCAACAGGAAGTTTTCTGAATTATGAATAATGATGAAAACAGAAAATCGAGGGTTACCATAGCTATGAGTACAATCATCTAAAAACCCATACTATAAAACTATGAAAACAGTTCTACTATGTGGAATCCTAAACATCTAAACTGGTCTTGGGGTGGTGGATTTTTTTCAAGGAAAGTTAGCCAGTGCAACTATGAAATGAGTTACCATAGCTGAATCCTGCAGTGGTCGGTGCATTCTTCTCCCTCACATTAACTGGGTACCGCAGCCTTGTGACGAGTCCTGGAGGTCAGAGAGAGCAGTGCAGTTGAATTCATTCTTAATCACTCCGCATGGTAAAGCACAAACCTTAGAAACTCCTGTACAAAGTCCATTCATTTTCCACTAAGTGCTCATCCTCTGTGGGTACATACAGTACCCTGCTATATGCTAGCGAAAAATAAAACCAGAGGAAGGCAGGCAGGAAGAAGATAATCCTATACTTTGAGTTGACCATTTCATATTTTTACAGAACATAAAAAAACTTTTAAAGATAGAAATACTTTTATTCACTCAACAAACACTGCCTTTTAAATATTACCGTGTTCTGGGGCACCTGGGTGGCTCAGTTGGTTAAGTGTCCAACTCTTGATTTTGGCTCAGGTCATGATCTCGCAGTTCATGAGTTTGAGTACTGGGTCGGGCTCTGTGCTGACAGTATGGAGCCTGCTTGGGATTCTATCTCTCTTCCTCTCTCTCTGCCCCTCCCTGCCTTACTTTCTCTCAGAAATAAATAAATAAATTTAAATAAATAAATAAATAAATAAATAAATAAATAAATAAATATTACAGGGTTTATCAAGCTCTCTGCAAGCATATTTGCTTCTCAAACATTTTTGAAAATGTTAAAAGGTTTCTAACAGTTACTATCACTTATTATTTCATGTTGTTTTCCAATGAGATCCGAACTATGAAAGGGATTTAAGGTAGTCTATTAAAAATTAAAGTGATTCACCTTGCTAACTCAATACAAGTAACCTTAGCATAAATAGAGGCTCTAAAATATCAACAACTGGAAGAGAAACTACTGGAAGTCAGTGAGGTGGGGTAAACCCTTTAACGTAAGTTGCTTCCAGCACTAAATGAGAAGAAATGGCACAGGTATTGAAAGGGCGGGCCTACGCCAGCCGACTCCATCTTGTTCTGTGTCCTTCACCTTGACCACACCTCCTCCCCTCGACTCCATCTTGTTCTGTGTCCTTCACCTTGACCACACCTCCTCCCCTTGAGTAAACCCTCCCTCACCTGCCGGACCCTTCCCCAGGACCCCTCCCCAGCCAATCGGCTGAGGCCATAGCCATTACCTCACCAACTGCCCCCAGGCCCCAATAAAACCTTTGTCCTTTTGAAACTCGCTCTCTTTCCCTGGTATCTCACCGCTGCGTCGGTGCAGGTAGGGGATTGAGCTCGAGCTAGCTCGAATAAAGGCTCTTTGCTTTTGCATCGGACTCGGCTCCCTAGTGGTCTTTGGGGATCACGAATTCTGGGCATAACAGTATCTCTCCTATAAGCACCCATTTTCCTCTGTATTTCTTCAGTTACAGCGTATCTCATAGTAACTTTAAAGTGTTACATACTTCTCTGTCTCCCCCACCAGACAGTAAGTTTGGAGAGACACAGGGTCAATGACTATCTCTAGTCCACCACAGACTCCCTAGAACCAGGCACAATGCCTGGCACGTAACAGACACTTAATACATGTTTGCTAAATGACTGAATTGAGGTAACGGTTGTTATACAAGGAGATGAAAGAAATAGGGAATGTGATCCCTGAAAAAGAAAGTAACAGAATAAGATATAAGAAAAAGTTCTTGGGGGATAAATCGATAACGAAAATAGCTCCTCGCGTGTTAGACACAGACTTAACATATAACCCAGCAAATTCACTCTAAACACACTAATGACCACTCACCTGTATACTTAAATGGGCGAATTTCATGCTATTTAAATTATCTCTCAATAACTGTTCTTATCATTATCTGAGAAAACGGGCATCAATGTAGTTTCTGGTTCTGGTGTTTGGTTTGTTCCCACTCCGGTGGTAAGTATAGCAGAGATTCAGCAAGATGGAAAACTCATTCAGGACACAATTACTCTAGTCTTTAGAAGCCCCTAGCATAGTCCTAAACCCTGGGCTTGTCTGACGGCTTCTGTGACAGCCCTGACATAGACATATCTTAGGTTTTAGTTTAATACTGTTAAAAAAAGAAACTATCCAATGACACTTCTAAAGGTGGTAAGGTAGACTTTATTCGGGACCATTGTGATTGGTATAGGAACCACTGCAATATGATTTTAGAGTTCGACAGAGACTGGGTTCAACTCCAAATATAGCATGGACAAGCGGGAATTTACAGCCAAGGAGCAGGGGGGCAGTCAGTGGATGGAAAATTACTAAGAGGAACTCTAGGCAGGGAGGGGGTTGGGATACGCCAATCAACAGGATCTTGCTGAATATAAGCCAGGGTGACCGAACATCACCCAGTGGGAAATAAGGAACCTGATCAGATACTGAGTGCGAGTGGATATCAAGGGTGGGAGTTCCGGGGAAACTGACTTAGCAGGGTTCTTGCTAAAACTGGATCTTACAAGAAAGTGCATAAATAAATGGGTCTAAAAGATGGTTTAGGAGCCTGACTAATGCTTAGTCAAGCAAGGAGTCTTTGCTAATACCAAGGGTATAAGCGACAGAAATGTGAACATTCATCATATACAGTAAGAGTAACTCATGAGCTGAGGTCAAATCAGCTTTTTTTTTAAAAAAACTTAAGGTTTATTTATTCTAAGAGGGAGAGAGTGGGAGAGCAGGGGAGGGGCAGAGAGAGGAGAGAGAGAATCCCAAGCAGGCTCCAGGCTTTCAGTGCAGAGCCCAACATGGGGCTCGATCCCATGAACTGTGAGATCATGACCTAAGCGGAACCAACAGTCAGATACTTAACCGACTGAGCCACCCAGACGCCCCAAGACAGCCTTTTACAAGACTTAATATTATTTCCCATTTTTCTTTGTATATATCACATCCTTAATATGCAATAATTTTATTTTATTTTATTTTATTTTTTTCAACGTTTATTTATTTTTGGGACAGAGAGAGACAGAGCATGAATGGGAGAGGGGCAGAGAGAGAGGGAGACACAGAATCGGAAACAGGCTCCAGGCTCTGAGCCATCAGCCCAGAGCCTGACGCGGGGCTCGAACTCACGGACCGCGAGATCGTGACCTGGCTGAAGTCGGACGCTTAACCGACTGCGCCACCCAGGCGCCCCTGCAATAATTTTAAATCAATCACACTCTACAATTAACTACAAACTGAAACTGTTCAAGGAAGAATTCATCACAATGTCTGACCATGTAGCCGTGGGGTCTCCGTAGTGGAGTGGTTATCACGTTCGCCTGACAATGTCTGACCACTGTAATCCCTACCCTATATTTGAAAAATGTTTTAACAGATCATGTACCTGCTGCATTGTGCTTATGATATTCAATAATCTCAGGAATTGAACCAAATGCATGTTTTTCTGCGAGATAATACTTCTTTGGGGATGTTGTTGTTTCCTTTATATGATAATGCCTGAAACCCGACGAGCCTTCTCTGAAACAAAAATCAAATTGTGTTAGCACCAAATTGTAATAACGTAACATCACTCTTAAGATGTTTTCCACCAAGAAACCACAGGTCCCTACATATGGCCCCTTCTAGTCTCTGCACAACTTTTATTTTTTCCCCACGTTCTTCTTAGCTTCACCTGTCACATTAACAGGTGGAAGTTTTTAAAGTGGTCACTGGTAATGTACTTGGCCCTTGCATGAGATTGTGAAAGAGAAAATTTACCAACTCCATTTACCAACACGTAAAAGTCTTAAAATACCTCTTAGCTGGCTACTGTTTTTTGTCCCTGCTATTAATGTAAATGTGCAAATGTCTACAAGACTTATACTTCTAAAAGTGAACCAACCCACTTCTAAAAAATGTATAAATTCTATTTTAGATATCTTTCTAGAACACAGATCTTCTCGAGTCATGTCTTGCTAAAAATTCTTTCAAGAGAATTCCCTCTGCTCTTAAAATAAAGCTCCTTGACACTGGCGTGACCTGACCTCTACTTTTATCTCTTAGGGTTCTCTTTCCTCCCTTCACCACCCCCTTCCATTCTGGCTAAAATACTCTTTTGTCAGTTCCTGGAACTCATCATATCCTCCCTCAATTCTGGGTCCAGTTTCCTAAGTCAGAAACACTCTTTCCCTTCCCCCCACCTTCTGCCTGCATTACCCACCAGGTCTGTCTAGATGTCCCTAGAAAACACTGGTGACTAACTTGGATGTGTCTGGGCCATGTACTCCCCTCCCCCCCCCCATACACACATTGCTCTCCGAGCATAATACTTACTCACATGCTACCACAACTGCCTGGTTGCTTGTCTGAATCCCCCACTAAGCTATAGGAAGGCAGGGTCTGTGTCTACTTTGTTCGCTGTGCCACCTTAGTGCTTAGTGCAGTGCACGGTACTCATTTCTTGAATGTTGCTAACGTTTCCATAGACATTCTCAATGGATATATATGGAAAACCATAAGGAAGATTACCAAGTACAGGAAATATGGATATAAAGAAATATGAACACAAAAAATAGGATAGATTTTAGAAATCAAGTGCAGATTTTCTTGTTTCATGCTGAAATGCAGCATAATGTTTGAACATTAGGAATCCATAAAAACTACACAGGAACTTCATATAAAAACTCTTAAAGAGAGAGAGAGAGCTTGATCGATTGATTACTTACCCTCCGAACTTTGTATAAAGGGAGACCGTGTACATGCCCGGCTGACTGGAATCTCTTACCATAAAACCACCTTCTTTATCCTAAAATCCAAGTTAAGAAAATGTTTCCAATCTAATAGCAAGTATCAATGCCATAGAGAAGATTCAAGAAACCCATCTTGTAATTTCATGCTTATTATCCTTTGCTTAGAAAATCTGCTTTGGAGAAGCACAACTTAAAAAAACAGGGTGTAACTACCTGACTTTCCCCTTCACATTACTGGGCTATGAGATTAGTTGAAGAAAGTACACTCACAATTCCCCCGATCGCAAATCACCACACACAACAGCATGAGATATTTCAACAAGATATCTCGAAGCGTCCTTTCAGAACCGATACACAAGGTTTTGCAATTTCTAGAAGTGCTAGACATGTGGGGAAACAGTTACTGAAAAACGTGTTTCTTAATAATTGGGTTTCATAGCATACACTTCTCCTATTTGCTAGAAGCTTTGGATCCTGACTCAATATCATCTTCTATCCACAGCATTTTTCCTGTAAATATCTCAGTGCTCTTTATAAGGACATTCTTTAAGATCCCCAATTCCCCGGGAAATTGATGTTAAATATCACTGTTCACAAAAGGAGAGCTGCAAGCACAAGTAAATCAGGCAGAGAAAACCAAAAAGCAAAACAATACAGAATGACTAAAAAATAAGTTCTCAAGTTTTCAGCGAAACAGCAAGAAACAGAAGCTAGGAATGTCAAATACCTCTCCGCCGATAACCCCCCCCCCCCCCCCCCCCCCAGTCTCTAGCTTTAAGATGAGAGTGTGTTTAATAGTCAAAAAACAGGCTCTGTGATATTAGCACAGAGCCTGCTTGGGATTCTCTCTCTCCTTTTCTCTCTGCCCCTACCCCTGCATGCACACACGCTGTCTCTTTCTTTCAAAAATAAATAAAACTTTAAAAAATGGAGAACCATTACAAAATAGAATAACTGGATCATAAATGTGGAGAATTGTACAGATCATCTTCTAATCCAACCTTCTTATCTTACAGATGTGCAAAACAGACTAGAGAAGTTACAGCTAGACTCAGGTCTCCTTACTTGGTCTACTGCAGTTCCCTCTATACTACATTTTACCCTTCTGTTTTATTGCTTTTTAAAGTGTAAGAATTTTAGCACACTTATTACTTACTATTATTTGGCTTCTTTATTTCTAAAGGCAACTAAATACTTAATCAAACTTCATTTATGGGGTGCCTGGGTGGCTCAGTCAGTTAAGCATCCGACTTCAGCTCAGGTCATGATCTCGTGGTTCATGGGTTCCAGCCCCGCATCGGGCTCTGTGCTGACAGCTCAGAGCCTGGAGGCCGCTTCAGATTCTGTGTCTCCCTCTCTCTCTCTGCCCTCCCCCCACCTCTCTCTCTCAAAAATAAACATTAATAAATAAATAAATAAATAAATAAATAAATAAATAAAAACAAACTTCATTTATAATAGATATCATGTAATACTGATGTAAATTATTTTAAAACAAATAACTTCAAGCAAAAAGGAAAAACACATTTAAGTACTAAAATCAAGGTAGCAAATAATAAATTAGTGAGAAAGGAAGTAAAGAAAATGTTACCCATGTACTAGTTGTTACCTATTGGTATGGATTTAATTGTCTCCTACTCAAAAAAGATACGTTGGAGTCCTAACCATATTTAGAGATTTACTGAGGGAACTGAATTGAAATGAGATCAACAGACTGGGCCCTAATACAATATGATGGAGTCCTTATATGAAAGGGAAATCTGGGGGGCACCTGGGTGGCTTAGTTGGTTACGTGTCTGACTTTGGCTCAGGTCATGATCTCATGGCTTATGAGTTCGAGCCCCACAGCAGGCTCTGTGCTGACAGCTCAGAGCCTGGAGCCTGCTTCGAATTCTGTGTCTCCCTCTCTCTCTGCCTCTCTCCCACTCAATCTCTCTCTGTGTCAAAAATAAATAAATGTTAAAAAAAAAAAAAAAAAGAAAGGGAAATTTGGACACAGAGACGGATATGCATGAAGGATGAAACAGAGGGAAAAAAAGGTGGAAGGCCTAAAACAGATCCCTCCCTCACAGCCCTCAGAAGGAGCCAACCCTGCTGGCCTCTGGATTCCAGACTTCCATCTAACCTCTAGAATCATGCAACGATGCATTTCTGTTGTTTAAACCGCTCAGTTTGTGGTACCTTGTTTTGGTGGCCCCAAGAAACTAACAGTACACAAACACTCAATTTTAAATGATTAAAAAGGACCACTTACATCACAGTATTTTTTAGCCTTTAGAAACAGATACGTGAAATCACTTCTCAGAGATTTGTTACAATTAATTTGCGCTGAAACCGAACTCACAAAACAAGTACAAAAACTTACTTCACTTCTAAGGAGTTGCTCTGCTTTGCTTCTATTCGTATTTCTGCAATACCATCTGAACAGAAAAGAAAGTACATTTAAGGCCTCAGGTTTTTACAATTCTCTAGGATTATTCTCTCTAGGCTTAACCAGGTAACACTGCTCATCAATAATAAATACAATAAGCGACAACAAGACACTACTCATAATCTCAATGATATAGACAATCACTAATAACATTTGGGTATATATACTTTCAGACTTTCCCTACCCATGTTATTATATGTATGATGCCATATATGGCATCGATATGTATATATGCCATGTATATGTATATGTATATGCCATATATATATATGTATATGCCATATATATACATGTATATGCCATATATATATACATATATATGTATATGCCATATATATACATATATATGCCATATATATACATATATATGTATATGCCATATATATACATATATATGCCATATATATACATATATATATGTATATGCCATATATATACATATATATGTATATGCCATATATACATGGCATATACATATGCCATGTATATGTATATGTATATGCCATACGTATATGCCATGTATATGCCATATATGGCATACGATACGTACATATGCCAACATTCATATTTTGTTATTAAAGTGGGATCAAGCTATACTTGCTATATCATAACCAGAACTTTTTATATAATAGTGTATGGACAGACATCTTTGCAAAGCAATATAGTTCTAGGCACCGTGGTATGGCTATGCCGTAATTTATTTAAACTATTCTTCGTTATTTAACATAAAAATCATTTCCAATTTTTCTGTAATAATAACAAGAATGAATTTTACTCCACAGATTCAAACATGCAGGAAACATCATCCTACTTTCACTACTGTATTTAATTCAAATTAAAAGTTACCCCAAGCCCCTATCCCACCAATAGGTAGATTTCATTGCAAGTCATAATGGAGGCTCTCCCACTGAATTTCACAAAGGCCCCAAGTGTCAAAAGAAAGACAGCAAAACAGAAGAATAGGCCTCCTGAGTTTTCTAGACTTACTAGTTGTAGCACAGCCCCACACCCTGGCGGTCACCTGAGTCTCTGCCGTAGGAATACTGCTATTGCCAAACAGCGACGCCAGCCCTCCCACCAGGTTCTGTCACCACTCTGTGCAACGACCCCAAACCCCTGCAGATCAGTGCCCCTTCTTAACCCCTGGGGAATCTTTCCCAAGGAAAGATGGAAACTGCCATCTCCCATCTCATCCTCTGAGATACTCTCTCCTCTCCCGGCTTCCCCCAGCCCAATCTCTCCATGAGAGAGGCCAAAGAACATGAACTCAGACCATTTCCTTTGGCGTTCGTTTTTAAACTTCTGTTGTTTGTTTTGATCTGTTTGTTTTAGATGCCCTTCAGTGAGCAGAGAACCCTCCACCACAGTCTTATTTCCTAAGGCTTCTAATGTTATGAAACCAGACAGGCCCCTCTGGACATCTGGATTTTCTACCGCTGGTTCAGCTTGATTATAAAAGAACCAGCACCTGCTTTTGACACAGGAAGTACCCTGAGACAAGTGAACATAAAGGGAAAAATACAGAGACCAAAATATAATACAAGATCCTTTTTTTGGTCTGGATGCTTTTATGCACTCGTAGCAGCCTCACTACAATCTCAGTACAAGCTGATGGCTCTTATTTTATTTGGAGCCTGGCGTGATTAACCAGAATTATGGGCATTAAGATCTCATTGCCGTGGACCCCATTTTATGAACTGAGACCAAGTTTAACGAAATTGCAGTTGTAATCAATCAACTTCCGTAAAGCAATAGAGAGATACAATAAATGAGGAGAACATAATGGATTCTGTCCCTGAGCTTTTCCACTGATACAAGAAACATTCATCAGAATGCCAAAAAAGTCAAAAATTAATTAAGGAAAGGCAACTGGAGTTCTCATGGCATATATTATAAACGAGCAGAACCTGAAAGATTGGGAAAAAAAATTTCCTTTGTAAATAACAAAGATTCAAACCCACATCTGCACAGCAAGAGTAAGCAACGGAGAGTTGGTCTCACATTCAGATGCAAGAAAACAGTTAAGGCTAACTTGTGGCTCTCAGGAGGAAACAGAGAAAGAAAGAGTCCTTTCTTCATCTAGTACATTCAACTCCCGGGAAGGGAAAAAGGAAATAAGGAAGAAAAGGAATCCATGGTACAAAGGGCAGGCAGGCTTTTTGGAATCCTGCCCTAAGCAGTGCTTTTTTCTGGCATTTGCGGATTCCCCAGAAAGGACATTTCTCCTCCCTAGGATGTAAACTCAGACCTTTAAGAATATGTTGAAGGAAGGAAAGGAGGAAGGAGTGAAGAACAAACTGATGAATCAATTAGTGGTATTTCCCAATGGCCCATTGTAGCTTCTCTCTCTCTTCTATGATGCTTATCACCAGGCGAGACAGGAAGGCCACTGATGGCTCTGCTGAACTCATCCTGGCAAGAGGAACTCTGCACACGGGTAAACGTGAAGGAGCCCACGTGGTGAGCAAAAGTGCTGGGGCAGATGCTGGCCCACGTACATCTGTCCTAGCCGGTCACACAAATGTCTCTGTGAAAGGGAGGCGCCTGGTTGGCTCAGCTGGTTAAGCATCCAGCTCTCGATTTCAGCTCAGGTCAAGCTCTCACGGTTTGTGAGATCGAGCCCCGTGTCAGCATGGAGCCTGCTCGGGCTTCTCTCGCTCCGTCTCTCTCTGCTGCTCTCCCACTTGTGGTTTCTCTCTCTCCTTCTCTCTCTCAAAAAGTAAATAAACAAACTTAACAAAAAGAAAAAAGACAACCAGTGTAAATGATGGAAAACCAGAAACAAACCAACCAGCTATGATTCTTTGCTGGTTCTGTAATTTGACCCTTTTCCCCTGAGCCACCCACTCAAAGCCTTTTATCCTAGACTTTGCCCTATTCTAAGGGCCCTTTCATTTCTATCACCTTCTTCCTTTAACATCCTTCCACCAAGAACTTGTCATGACCATCACCACGAACCCACTTTCTTTTCTGCAGCAGCTCCTTTGACTCTCTCCTCTTCAAACTGTTACCTGGATGTGGAGGTCAGAACTAGGTTCTGCTGGCCCTGGGAGCCTCGGGCCTGGCAATCCTGAGTCCAGCCCCATGGGCTGTCTGGGCCTGGGACTCCTGGGCCCCCCAAAACAGCAGGAGAACTCTTGATTCAATAGCTGGCAAAAGGCTTTTTTAAACCCTGGGAACATTTGAGATGTGTTACAGCATGGGCTGTAGCAGAGAACAACACAAATCTTGGCGTGGGAAAACAGAGGGAGAAGAGGGGGGATCTCTGATTGTCTACACTGGAAACAGGTTTTGTTCTTGTTGAGCGAGGCATGGCACGTGCCATGTGGAATCCTTGACCCTGGGCAGAGGGCTGAGGGGATTCCCATACCAGAGACCGTACATGGCAAATTCATTTAGTCACACAGAGTAGGAGGAGAGTCCCTTAGAAGAGAGGGTATTTCCAAACTAAGATAAATCCAAAAACTTCATGGCAATGAATCACAACCTTCGTAAAATCCTTATTTGTAATCCCAAGAATCAGGGGAGTTCTCACAATTAGACAAGGACTATCTGGCTTCCAAGCATAACCCTCTTCAAATCATCAGTTATGTCTCAGTCAGATCACTTTATTTATTCATTTTTCTAAATATAATTTATTGCCAACTATATACAGTGTGCTCTTGGTTTCGGGGGTAGATTCCTGTGGTGCATCGCTTACATATCACACCCAGTGCCCTCCTCAATGCCCATCACCCACTTTCCCCTCTCCCCCACCCTCCATCAACCCTCAGTTTGTTCTCTGTATTTAAGAGTCTCTTTTGGTTTGCCTCCCTCCCTCTCTGCTTGTAACTATTTTTCCCTTTCCCTTCCCCCATGGTCTTCTGTTAAGTTTCTTGAGTTCCACATATGAGGGAAAATATATGATATCTGTCTTTCACTGACTGTCAGTCAGATCACTTTACAGTAGGGTCCAAGGGCGCCTGGGTGGCTCAGTCGGTTAAGCAGCCAACTATTGATTTCGGCTCAAGTCATGATCTCACGATTGGTGGGATGAGGTCCTGCATTGGGCTCTGCATTGTTAGCGCAGAGCCTGCTTGGGATTCTCGTTCTCCCTCTCTCTCTCTGCCCCTCCCCCACTTGAGCGCATGCTGTATCAAAATAAATAAATAAATTTAAAAAAAAAGAAAAAGAAAATAAGGTCCAAGTTTTCACTGTTTAGTACCTTCCCTAATTCTAAAGATTTTGGTATTTTTTCCTAGAATTTATTTAAGAACAGAAACACTATTTATTTTACATATTTTTTATACCTTATCTACTTCTAAAACAACTTTGGGGGATCACACCACCGAGGGCTATTAATCCTTTTCTAGATTTTAAGGTACATCCACCTTACGGGCACTGACACGGACAGAGGAGACAGCTTTTTGTTGGTGGTGGTGATGGTGGTGTTTTTAAATAAGTGAATGAAGCATCAGAATGACCCCCTCAGAATGACCACGGAAGAGTATCTGGTATATATGAGCTTCTCATTAAAACCTGGCCACGCACTGCTATAGTGGGCTTATAAATAGTATGCCCATTGCCTTCTCTGGAAAGCAATTTGACAGCATGCATTAGGAGTCCTAACAAGTTCATCACTACCCTCTAGACCAGTACATAAATTTTTAGAGACCTCGTTGAAGACAATAAGCAAAAAGAGGTTATCCCAGTTAACGTTACGGAGCAAAGATGCTACACAGCACAGTGCCTAACAAATAAGGCAATGGTTATATAAAACATCACACATCTATGTGGCATGTGCCTCGTTGTATGCGCTAAGGCCTAGCACAGTGCCTCATACATGCTAGGATCTCAGTAAATATCTGATGAATTTGTGACTGAATGAAACATAATGCAGTTATGAAAATGTTTTTGAAGAATACCTAACGGCATGAGGAAAATTCAATTCATAATATACTGTGAAGTAGAACAAAAAGGATACAAAACATACACAGCATGATTCTGCTCCTTAAGTAACAGTTAAAAAAAAAAAACTGAACGGAAATATGCTAATGTTAACACGGGCCAACTCTAGTTGATTTATGAGTAATTTTTATTAACATTTTTCGTATTTTAAACATATTGCTATCATATTGCTATGATCATATTGCTATCATAGCAAGAGAAAAGAAACATTTTTTTTTTTTAAGGCCACTCTTGGAAACTGTATTCTGATTTCCTGAATGAATGAACAATGATCTGTACTTCAAAGTCAGCTAAGCTGTGATTTGTTTAAAATAAATTCAATTATATTTGCCCGTGTAACTGCATTCATACATAGTACCTTCAGGTAAAGCCTATTTAGAGAAACTAATTCTCACAACATCCACTCTGTACAACTGACTTCAGGAAAGATATCTATTCATCTCCAAAATGCCTTACATAACTAGGAAAATGAAAACATTTTCTGGTTCTCCACATTCACAAAAAAACCATTTACTTACTCATATTGGTCTAAGTTGTTCGATTTCTTTCCCGTTACATAATTACTTGGGATGTATCCTTCACTCCTGGAAGGAAGGAAAATACTTTTAAGTAAACTGAAATTATTTTACTGAGAAGTTATTAAAAGAAAGATTATTGCCTTTATGAAATCATTAAAGCACTATATTGCCTAAAGCTTCAAGAAAAACTAGCTAACCCCCAATAATTCAATATACCTATAGCATTTGATGCTTTACAAAGTACTTCCTCGTTTGGCCTTCCCTAAAATTGTGAGGTAGGCAGGCACTACCTTCCTGGGTAGGCAGGTACCCACTTCCTGGTGGGGAAAATGAAGCTTAGAAAGATTAAGGGATTTTCTTCAGGTCCCAAAGCTAGTCAGTAACAGGGTCAGAACTTAAAATTTGAACTTGTGACTAGGTTCAGAGCCCTTCCTAACATTTCACGATGCTTCCCTTGAATTCTTGGGATGTTTTAAAGAAATCTCTATTTGAGAAAAGTGAAAATGTTGGATAAAACACCCATCTTGTCCATAGTCCCAAACATCTGTGGAGAGCATTGTTGCACAGTAGTCCCTGACCCCTATATCAACATCACCTGGGCCACTTGTTACAAAGGCAAATTCTTGGGTCATACCCCAAGGGAACTGAATGAGAAGGCCTATGTGAGGCCAAGGAAATTTCAGTTTTACCGCTCATAACTCTTACACATTACAGCTGAAGAAGACCTCATACCTGAAATCTGTTAGAGAAAATCTCAAATGCTCACGAAGAGGTAACTATGTGAGATGATGGGTCTTCTAATTTGATTGTGGAAATCACTTCACAATGCATACATATATTACAACATTGTGTTGTACACCTTAAATATATGTAATTTTCACTTACAAAGCATACTTCAGTAAAACTGGGAAAATTTTTTTTTAATTTAAAAAATTTAATTAAAAAAATTTTTAGCCAAAAAAACCCACTCATAATAGGTACACTCTTGGTAGGAGCCCAGATTATCAGTGTAAGATAAAAGGCATACATGTATACAATTTTAAAAATTGAGTAAAACCCTAGTAATCTTAAATTTGAATTTGGGGGCGCCTGGGTGGCTCAGTTGGTTAAGCGTCCGACTTCGGCTCAGGTCATGATCTCACGGTCCGTGAGTTCCAGCCCTGAGACGAACTCTGTGCTGACAGCTCAGAGCCCGGAGCCTGTTTCAGATTCTATGTCTCCCTCTCTCTATGCCCCACCCCTGTTTATGCTCTGTTCTCTCTGTCTCAAAATAAATAAACGTTAAAAAAAAAAATTTTATTTGAATTTGAACTATTAGTAAGAACTCATAATACACACACACACACACACACACACACACACACACACACACAGCTCTGTTGCACTGAAAAGGCCTAGAAACAATGACAATCAAGTAGTAATTAGAATCCTAGCACTCTGATTATTGTCCAAAGATTAACTCACTAAGAGGCAGCATTCCTCAGGAAAATGGCAAATTGCAGGTTTGGCCAGGAAAAATACAAGATGAACTTGAGCTGTTTTATTTTACCCAGAAAGCAAGGAATCTAAGAAAGATTAAAGTGATCCCAACCAGGAGCACCTGGGTGACTCAGTCGGTTGAGCGTCTGACTTTGGCTCAGGTCATGATCTCACAGTTCAGTAGTTTGAGCCCCATGTCAGGCTCTGTGCTGACAGCTCAGAGCCTGGAGCCTGCTTAGGATTCTGTGTCTCCCTCTCTCTCTGCCCCTCCCCTGCTCTCTCTCTCTCTCTCAAATATAAAATAAAACATAAAAAAAAATTTTTTTAAGTGATCCCAACCCAAAACAGCTACCACTCACCTATGATGGGACAATTCAAGCAAAAAGAATAGTGACTGCAATGGTTGCAATATGCATGCGTAATAATACTTAAAAAAAAAATAATTGGGTACCATTGTTATCACTAGAGGAAGCTCAGTTATCAACGCACTAAAATTGGTAAAAGGAAAGAATCAAACATTTCTCTTGCCTTTGCTGCACAAACTAAATGAACTGGCTGATGAGGCAGTTCTTCTTTAGAGAATTAATAAATGTAGACGGAATGAAGAGTCAGAAAATTATCATTTTACAATCCCTAATGAAATAATGGATCTAAGCAGTACTCACTAATGAATGCCAAATCATTAGGTGCAATCCTGATGAGTTTTTTCATCACCTGAACCACTGAGTAATCTTCACATCATTAGAAGTGGGACAACCAGATATCAACTTCTAATGTGATCAAGCCTCTAGATTACAATTTGCAGGAAATACAGGACACAGAGACATATTAGATGACGCCATGTGAAAGCATTTAGTTTAATCTAGATTGTGGCTCATTTCATAGGGTAAATGACCTGGTTTCATCAATAAATCAAAAAAAAAAAAAAAAGGATGGGGGCTGTTGTAGAACAAAAGAGAGACTTATCAGCCCAAATGCAGTATGTGGAGCTTGTTTTAGTCTTACTTAAACTGTATAAATACATATTAGAGCTACTCAGGGAAAAATGGAATTACATAATTGGTACTATCCTTAGACCTTGATCAGAGAGGTCCCTGTCGTGGTCTCACACTTCTAAGAGCATGCTAAAGTCCATGTTCCCTCAGTCCTCCTCTAGACCATCATCTGGGTAACTAGGACCCCCAAACTCTCTGTCCATTGCTAAGGCCAACACAGACCTTTCACCTTGCAGACTCTGAAAAGTAAATTATGCTAGTTATGTGCAACTCCTTCAGCCCAGGTCCAAGGGTGGCCAAGTTGGGGAGTGGCTCTTGTAAACTATGTGGACAGAGCTTAGACGTATGGCTGGGAGATCCATATGGTACACGTGAGACAGAACTGAGGTAGAAGGGAAGAGGAAAGGAAGGTACCCCAGGGAGTCAGCCCTCCATGCACTGTCACCTTCTGGCATGGGACTCTTAATTCAAACCTTGCCTCCTTGCCATTTTGAAGGTACGTTTGTCAGGTTAGAGGATAAATGATATTTTATTGACCAGTTTGTCGGCTTGACTTATAACTTCAAAATACTTAGATACATGATATATGGGCTTTCATTTGTACTCTTCTTTCAGTCCTGAAAATGCCAGGGGAAAGTCTACAGATGGTATTTTTTAAAATTATCATGAAGTATGGTAACGACATGGTAGTTGTTCAAAAACATCGTTAGCAGTTAGACTTAGGGATGAAATTGACAAAATGATTTGAATTTACTTTTAAATACTCTAGAAAAAAAACAATTGGGAAGATTGGTAAATCAGTCCACAAGTGAAGTGAGGAATAGAGAACTGGAATTGAGAATGGGGCAAGGAGGTGAGAAAGTAGATTTGGAGGGAGGGTATGCTCTGTCCCGGGCAAAAAGTCCTCCTTTTTTTATCCACAAGAACTCAGAATATAAACAGGATTATATTTCAGAGGCAAGCAAAGGATAGAGTTTCCTTAATGAAGCCTAAAGGATGCTCATCCTCTACATTTATCCAGATCTATTCATTACTTACCAATAATAAAGTTGAAAGGACGGTTCCTTTAAATCCAAAATTATCTTGTATAAATAATGCTTGGTTTTAAATTTCTTGCATATATGTGTATACATGTATTTTATACATACACACATGGCACGCATGCACAAGCACACACACACATTCTCCCTCTTGGAAAAATGTAAGATTACTTACCTCAGGGGAGAAAAGCCTAAAATATCATTCCCCCAAGATAAAAGTTATCTAATTAAACATCTAATGAATGAGAAAGAGACCAATGTGATGCATTCTAATGTCTGGAAAGAAGTGGTTGATCCATTTACATTTATTGAGTCATTACTGAGACTACATTTTGTTACTGCAAAGTAACGATGTGTACTTCCATTACTTGCTGGCTGAACCAGTCTCATTACGTGATTGTTACAGAGGATTCTCTTCTTGCTCAGCACTTCACCCCCACCCCGACCCCTGCTTTGTGTGTCATGCACAGAGAGGAAGCACTTACCCGTATTTATCTCTTGCTCTCCACCAATGAACATCATTCTTTTCTAATATAATATACTCTTGGCCTCTCTCTAACCTGAGATCATGTGCTTCTGTCGCTTGGAAATCATACATGGCTACAACGATTTCTTCACTATTATCTTCTTCCTCAGGTGGAATTGGTGGGGGAGGCCTTCGCTAAGAAGAGGAGACAACATCTGAAAATTTAGTCATTCTGCTTGAAACTGGGTATGGAATCAAACACTAAGTGATCCACACAGCACCGGAGGATAAAGCAGAAACCTCAAGTCTAAGTAATGCAACCCGGGGAACTTTCCCATGAGTTTAATGATATTGATGCTACTGGACCTCTCATGAGTTTCAGAATATAGGACACGAGCAAAACCCCTCTTTAAACATCAAACAGCCTCTGCTTGGTGTCAAGGCTGGCCTTCTAGGGAGAGCTAAGGATAACATGGGAGTAGAAACCAAAGGACTAACGGTGGACCCACCATTTAAATGGCCTGCAATGGGGAAAAGGCACACTAGGGAGCGAGTCTTTTACCAGGTATCCTCTCAGTCAGAGGAATTTGCACTTCTTCGTCCCTACTATGTGCAAGGCACGCACTTAGTACCTAACACACTTTTTCTCCTTTATTCTTAATACTGATCCCATGAAATAAGAGTATAAAACTCCCATTTTACAACTGAGGAAACATGGTTTAAGGAATCCACCCAAAGTCACTCGTACCAGATTCACATTGGATCAGGTATCGTCTGGGTCCAAAGTATCCCGTATGGTGTTTTCCACCTCACCCACTCTTCAAAAGCATATCATTAAATCACCTCACCCACTCTTCAAAAGCATATCATTAAATCACCTCACCCACTCTTCAAAAGCATATCATTAAATCACTGAAGTCACTTCCTCGGCATAGTACTGTGGTCTTAAGACTGAAATAGTCCTTTAACGTCCCACAGCCCTTATACAAATCTTGAGGCCAAAATAAAAGCAAAATGCCACATGAGGAAGGGTCCCCGGTGATAATATCTGATATAATTAAATTAATGATAATATCTGATATAATTAAATTAATGTTATTTGACACCAAAAAAATTCAAAAATCCATAGTATATCTGTTTGTGATATGATACTGGGTGGCGGGGGAGGGGGGGCAAAGGGCAGAATCACGTGAATGAATATAAACTTAACAAACTGCAAATGCTTCCAAAAGGCAAAGTCCACCTACCTTCTTTGTTTCTGGTGCTGGAGGTAGTGCTTTTTTTATACCTGCAAATGACAACAACAAAAATAGGTCCAAATGCCATTTACCAACGATTGATAGTTTTAACAAAAAGTGAAGATGAACAGAGACCAGAAATCTACCTGGACTCTCTCACTCTGGTGCATGCGGCTTGTATCACTATTTCCGAAAAGACCTTAAAATGCTATCAAAGCTGGTTTGTTTTTTTTGCCTTCCTGAACAAACTACAGACATGCCGTAGGGATCGGGGCCATGACTTATTCTTTGTAAACAAGTAGGAATATGACAAGTTAAGAAGCTTCTGCTCAGCAAGGGAGACCATCAACAGAATGAAAGGCAGCCTACAGAAGGGGAGACAATGTTTGCAAACCACATATCAGATAAAGGGTTAATATCTAAAATATACAAGGAGCTCCTAGAACTCCATAGCGAAAAAATTCAATTAAAGACGCTACAAAGGACCTGAATAGACATTTGTCTAAAGAAGACATACAGAAGACATACAGGCCAACAGGTCCATCTCACATCTGTTAGAACGACTATTATCAAAAACACAAGAGAGAACAAATGCTGGTGAGGGTGTGGAGAAAAGGAAACCCTCGTGCACCGTCGGTGGGAACGCAAACTGGCACAGCCACTCTGGAAAACAGCATGGAGGTTCCTCAAGAAATTAAAAACAGAACTAGCATATGACCCAGCAATCCCACTTCTGGGTACATACACAAAGGGAAGGAAATCAGTACCTTGAAGAGATAGCTGCATTCCCATATTCATAGCAGTGTTATTCACAGTAGCCAAGGTATGAAAACAACCTAAATGTCCAGCAACAGATGAATGGATTTAAAAAAAAAAAATGTGCTGTGTATGTATGTACGTACACAATGGAACCTTATTCAGCTTTTACAAAGAAGGAAATCTTGCCTTTTGCGACAACATAGATGAACCTGGAGGGCGTTATACTAAGTGAAGTAAGTCCAGACAGGTAAAAAAGACAAGTATCATGTGGTATCAATTATATGCGGAATTTTTTTTAAAAAGTCAAACTCATGGTAACAGAGAGTAGAGAAAGTGGTTGCCAGGGGATGAGGGTTGGGGGGAAGGAGATAGAGATATTGGTAGAGGGCACATATTTTCACTTAGAAGATAAATAAGGTCTGAGTGTCTAATCTATAACATATGTTATATATAACATATAACATATAACATATAACATATGGGGACTACACTTGATAACACTGTAATGTAGAACTGAAATGTACTAAGAGAGTATGTGCAACTTAAATACTCTCGCACATACACATAAAAAGGTATACATGTAAGATAATAAATGTCTTAATTAACTCAATGGGAAGGATCTATTCATAATGCAGAAGTATATCAAATCATCACACTGTATGCTTTAAATATCTTACAATATTATTTGCCAATTATACCTCAATAAAGTTGAAGGAAAAAAACCTGGGGCACCTGGGTGGTTCAGTCAGTTAAGCTTCTGACTCTTGATTTCAGCTCAGACCATAGCCCCTGGACAAATTCCATGCTGGGTGTGGAGCCTGCTTAAGATTCTCTCTCTCCTTCTCCCTCTGCTCCTCCCCTGATCATGTTCTCTTTCTCTCTCAAAAGAAAAGAAAAGAGAATAAAAGAATAGAAAAGGAAAGAAAAAAGAAACAAGAGGGGCGGCTGGGTGGCTCAGTCGGTTGAGCGACCGACTTTGGCTCAAGTCATGATCTCATAGCTCATGAGTTTGAGCCCCACATCGGGCTCTGGGCTGACAGCTCGAAGCCTGGAGCCTGCTTCGGATTCTGTGTCTCCCTCTCTCTCTGCCCCTAACCCACTCACATTCTGTCCCTCTCTCAAAAATAAATAAACATTAAAAAAAAAAAAAAAAAGAAAAGCTGCTGATGGTGCCACATTAGGCTTAAGCTTTTAATAGAGTCATTTTAAGTAGGCTTCCTTATTATGATAAAAGTTCTCAAAAATAGACCTTTTGATTCCATGATATGGCCTCCCTGCTGACTAAATATAATTATTCTTACAAAATACACTGTGCTAGAAAATGTAAAGGCCATTCAAGATGGCCTTTCCAAAATCAAAATCAAAAATCAAAATCAAGTCACTGTTTCACTATCCCAATAGCATGTACATCCTACATACAATATAATTATAAAATAAAATAAATACTTACTACTCTCAAAAAGATTGTATTTTTCACATCCGGGTGCTAGTTTTTCAGTTTGTCTACAACACTGGTAACTTCCATCTGCCCAAAATTTAGGATGATATTTAATCATAATATTATTGTTGTTCTTTATTTCTGTAATTCATAGACACATTAAATGATCAGTGAAATAAAGCAGAGATGGTAGAATGTTTTGTAAATAACACTGTTGATCATTCTTTATTTCTCAGATACTATGTTTACTATAAAAACACCTTCACAGCATCATACAACCCAGCATTCAGAAAATCCATATGGTTCTCTTTCACCTTTTTTTTGGTGAAGCACCCTTGTTAGCAGAAGTGACCTCTGCTATACCATGATGGATAAACACAAAAGTCAGCCCACAACCAAAAGAAGGGATGAGGACTGTCCAGTGTAAATCACCCATTTAAATACTTATTCACAAGTCAGTTCATCCATACCAAATGTTGACTAAATAGGCAATTTCTTAGCAGATCAAATCCTGTTATCCTAAAAGCCCAGATGCTTTATCATCTTTAAATGCATTAGGCATTAAATGAAAGTGTGTGTATATATACATACACACACTATGTATATACCACTAGAAGGAATCAGATTATAAAAAAGGAAGCTCTCTTCAGCATGAATCACAGTAACAGAATGTCCTTGGAGAAACACTTACTGTAGCTTAAAAGATTATAAATGCAAGATACATTAGCTGTATTTCTTTTTTAGTGATAACACCCTAAAATTATTTAGAGCTAATACGACATGAGTTTTACCTTCTTTTAACTTCTTCACCCACCGGTCCCTGCTTTGTGCACTAGGTGCAAAAATGTAAAGTGTGTTAGCATCATGAACAACCTAAAATAAAACAAAATGTCGATGAGGTGAGAAACACTTAGGCACAGCACTTCTGCCTAGCACAGAGCCTTTGGTACCACAGGCGCCAATGAATGATTCTGAAATGATCAAATAAAAGTCAATCACTTCGGATCCAAAGAACCCACATTCCTTTCTTACAAAAGCATACCTATTTCTTCATGTCGACATCAAGTGGGACACATATTTTGCAAAGGACTGTGTTTTCATAGAAGAAAAAATATACGGAGGCCAAGATGCTTCACTAATCTTATTTCTCACAATCTAATTAACTGAAGATCCCGAAGTAAATTTGGTGTCTCAGGGATTATTCTAATCTAGTATTTTTCTGAATAATATTTTACATGAATGGGCTACTCTCTCAGTTTCACTCCTACACCTCCTTTTGCCACTATGAATAACAGCAGTAGCTAACTTTATTAAATACTACCCCAACTCTATACTATGTGCTTTACAGACATTAACTCAATTAATCCGACCATCAAGGCATCAGTATTTACATTTTATAGAGGAGGGGACTAAAGGGCTGATCTCCAGACCCTCCACTCCTATGTAACTCCAGGAAGCACCATTCATATAGAACATGCTGCACATGGTGTCCCCCCAGTGTTGTGCTCCTTAACCTACCCATTGCCATTTGGCTAATCATCCAGAAAATCAGGATCTGACCTCAGAGTCCAAACCTTGAACCACAGTGCCTCTTTTACAGGTAACTCCTGGTGAGCAATTAAAAGTCTTATTCTTAATAGTTTTAATATAGTAATAAAATTCAGCCTGGGAAACTAACCCAAGAATTTTCTCTTTGGTCTGTTGTCACTTTACCCTTGATCACAGTCACAAGGCAAAAACATCTTGATGGGCTACAAATAAATACAAGGCTAGAAATCTCCCTTCCGACACAGAAAGACAAATGCCACATGATCTCACTCTATGCAAAATCTAAAATAGTCAAATTCATAGAAGCAGAGGGTAGAGGAGTAGTTGCCAGGGACAGGGAGGAGGGGGACATGGGGAGATGTTGGTCAAAGGGTACAAAGTTTCAGTTAAGCAAGATGAATGTTCTGGAAATCTAACATACAGCATGGTAATTACAGTTAATACTACTGGATGCTTTCCCTGAAGTTTGCTAAGAGGGCAGGTCTTAAGTGCTCACATACAAAAGAAAAGAAAAAAGAAAAGAGAAAAGAGAGGGAAGGGAAGAGAAGAGAAGGTAAAGAAAGGAAGGGAAACAGAGGGAAACAAAGGGAAGAGAAGGGAAGTGGAGGGGAGGGGAGGGGAGGGGAGAGGAGGGAAGGGAAAGGTTAGGAAAGGAAAGGAAAGGAAAGGAAAGGAAAGGAAAGGAAAGGAAAGGAAAGGAAAGGAAAGGAAAGGAAAGGAAGAAAATGGTAACTATGTCAAATGACGGATGTTAATTAGTTTGACTGTGATCATTTCACAATGTACACAGACACCAAAACATCAAGTGGTACCCCTTAAATATACACAACTCCTATGTGTCAATTGTCCCTTAAAAAAGCTGAAAAAAATTTTTTTAATCAACGACCACAGCAATGCCAGGAAACTGTAGTAGTAAGCATGACTAAAAACCCAGAATTACACTTTGGCAAACACATGGCAACTCACCTGAAATGGATATTTGTTTTGGCAGGGAACAACAGCATCATCATTCTTCACTATTTCCACACACTTGATTTTTGAAATATCAATAAATCCCTTTCTGTATTTTTTCTGTTGAAAGATAAAAAGGAGGGTGGGGAGGGAGAACCATTACAATTATAAGATACAAGACAAGAGGTTAATAGTAATATCTGTTAATGAAATCACTGATTCAAAATATTACTACTTCCTTAATAATTACCTAAATCAGGTTTCCATTTATTGTCAAAACATTTCAAACTACTAACACTGTGAGAATTGTAATAAAAGTAATTATTTCCATTTATTTCTAAAGATGAAGTTTTCTTATCCTTGCCCCCAACACTCTAGAACACATAAATGGACTCCCCCCGCCTTTTTTTTTTTTGTCACCCTCCCCTCTCAGACTTAGATCTTTTCAATTTCTTCAGCAGCTTGAGGTCAGCACTCCACCCCCACACCCTCACCCTGCCAGAATAGCATCAAAGACCAAATCAAGCAAAACTCCAGGGAGCTGATGACAGATGCAAAACTCCAGCCAGTTCCATTTTCCCCTGCAGCACACAGAACCAGGAGGGTGGGAGGTGGATTTAAGGTATTCCCATAAAGCTTCCATTCTCATTCTATTGTTGGATGGGCTATTTAGTTTCTCTACTGCCCTCTCTCTGCTCACTGCAATTCTGGCTGCAGCAATTAAGTAAGGACATTTCGAGACCTCCCTCCGCCCTTATGTTTAGTAACCTCACACCTGAGAATTTGTCAAAGGGGGGGGAAAAAAAGAGTACAAAGTAGTGTATGTGAACATAAGTTGATATAATACACCCATTAAAAACCACTACAAACTCAATGTAGAAATAAAAAAATGCTTCCTGAATGATATTAATAATTGATATACTCCACAGAAAAAGCTGTATAAAGACTAAAAGTTACCTTTGGGAAGAGGAGGGTAGATATTCGTATGATGAGGAATAGAAGAAAAAGTAGAGAAGTGAAGAACACTGTAATATTTGGGGTGACCTCACCACTCCCTGGCACTGGTCATTCTAAACTGCTTCATTAAATATTCTGGAATTGCCCTCTGGTCACAACCTTTGGGCCCTCTATCCTCCTCCAAGGAATCTGCTCTGCATTTTTACTGTCACCATAAGACTTTTAAGACCTACCCACTGTCCCAGACCACCAGCTCCCATCTGAGAGATGACTAGACTCTTGTGGCGGTCATTTCATCATAGTAGCCTCTTTCTCTCTTTCCTCTCGCCCCCAACCCCTGCACACATGCCATATATCCTTCGGCATTTTTATCAGCCCCCAGTTCTATCCACACCCTCCCTATTCCTTTCTACCTGGCTGCAGAAGGTTAATAATCCTGATATTCCTCTCCATGCCTGCCCAGGCCTTCACTGCTGCTCCTTCGTTCCTCTGTGTGTCTCTAATGGAGAGAACCTGGTGGGCTCCATGATGACCACCGGTCTTATCAGAACTACAAACCCTTCCCACTCCCTTGGTCCTGGAAGACTGCTTTATGGAGAAGACAGCAGCTATCCCATGAGTATACCTTCCAACTTCCTCCCTTTGTAGATCAAAGGCACTCTAAGATTTGTCCTTTTTTCTTCTCTTTTCTTCCGTCTCTTGGAGACGATGAGGAAAGTACAGCTCAGACAAGTTAAATATATCAATTACCCAAAGACCCCAAAGTCCACTAGACCCTGGGATACCCCACAGTTGCAAACAAGTAACAGCGTTAATGAAGCCAAGTCCCCAGGGGGGGCAACAAGGATTCTGAGCATGGGCTGAGCTTTCGCCAGGGTAGAGAGAGGACATTCTCCCGGGTCGTGCTTTTCTGAGGGTCTTACTTCTACCGATAGACACATTCGGACCTCTCCCATCCACACCAAGAACCCTTCTTCTAGCCCCTGCTACTGACCTCACTTTTCCCTTCCTGAAAGAGATGATGACTACCCCCTCGGCCCCCATTTCCTTCCCACCCACTCCTCCTGCTTAGCCACTTGCAGTCTACCTCCCACCTCACCACAGCCTGCTCGGCCGGTCTCAAAAACATCACCAAACCCAACAGTCCGTGCTCAACTGCCATCCACTCAGCCCTTTGTAAGGCATTTGCAAGTGCCAACACTCTCTTCTCTCTGAGCAGCCTTGACTTTGGGCCGTCCTGGTTTTTCCTTCTCTCCCTGCCCTTCAGCATCCTCCAAAACAACACCTGTCCTGTGTCAGCAACTGTGTCAAGAAGTACACAGTCAAGATCAGCGAAGCTCACTCCCTGAGCAGGTAGCTCAAACCCTGTGCCATTTAATCCTCACAGCTACTCTGTGCGGTAAATCTTACTAGGCACATTTTACGGAGGGAGGAAACTAAAATTACGTGACTTGCCCAAGTTTGCCTGTAGGAGAGACAGACACGGTATTTATTATACAATGCTGTCATAATTATTACAAAAGATTATCTTTTGTAATAAAAAAGATGCTCAGGGACACAGAGGAGCTGAGGCTTAAATTCAATGACAGTTCTGGAAGAGAAATTCTGATACATGATAGGGAAGGAGTAAACAGCACCCACAAAGAAAAACATAATCCAGAATGGGCTCAGTCGTTTCGCATGTGAAATGGGAATAATAACGGCTGTGAGAATCAAAGGAGTAGGTATTTCAAAGTGCTTAGAATAGTGTCTGGCCTATGATACGATATCTGGAAGTGTCTGCTACATAAATAAGTAACAAAAAAAGATCAATGCAGCAGAAGCACAGGGTGCGTGAGACAGGACAGAAAGGTGAGCAGGGGCCAGCTTGTATATAGAACCCAGTGCACAAGTGTTAAGAGGTCTGGTCAGACACAGCCACCCATCCTCCTGGGGCCTCGGCCAGTCGATGGGAGGAAGAAATTGCCACGGTACCAGCCTCCTTTTAATAAGTCACACATGCTCAATGTAGAAACTGTAGTAAATGCTAATAGCACAGAGAGAGTCAAATGACCCTTAATCTCCCAACGCTGCAGAAAAATCACTGACATTGCTCACAGGGGTCATTTATCACCTGCCAGCTCTCTCAGCCCTTGAGCGATAGGCTATATATGGTCTGTTTCCAAGACACCCATCTCCACCCACCACCTGCCCCTGCTACTAAATACAGCTGTTAAATGCAGGTCAATCTATGCAGGAAAATTTAGGATGGCTTGTATACTGGGTTGACTTATACCCCCTCAACTCATACTCTGTGATACATAATAATATATAGATTATATAGATTATATATATTTGCGATCTACAATCTACTCACGTACCGTATTAATATTTGGGTTTGCAGATAAAGGTTCAAATTTAAGTTGCTCACGCATGATTTTATCTATCCCACCAGAAAACACGGATCAGACACCAAGCACACATCGTGTGCTGCAGCTGCAAAGTTACAGAGGGGGGTAAGGGTCTCCCCGAGAGGAGTTCACAATACTATCTTGGGTGAAAGGAGAAGAGGAGGGTGATTCATAATCAAATAATGAAGAAGTCAAGTGAACGCATGGTGTATTATGGAATGGGGCAGTGACTGGGCCAGGAGGAGTGAGGAAGTTTCAGGGAGGAAGTACGGCTTTGATTTGGTTTCTAAAGGATAAGTAGGAGTTTTCCTATAGAGAAAGTAGAGAAAAAAGTTCCAAGCAGCAGAAGCAGCAAAGGACTCATTTAGGGACCAGAAAGAAATTCACTGTGGCTCAGAGTGGTTCAGGGGAAGTACAGGAAATGACATCAAAAAGGTTATTTGGGACCAAATTAGGAAGATGCCTATATGCCAGGCTTAAGAGTTTGGAATGAAGAGTGCTATATTGAGGTTTGTTTTTGAAATACTGATTATTAATGGCAGGGTGACAAATGGATAGACACAGGGAGGCTAGCCAGGAGCCTGTTACGGTAGTTCAGGTGAGGGATGGCAAGGTCATGAACCAGTCAATGGCAGTACGTCATGTGAGGAAAGCAGGGACACTGGAGCGTTAGAAGATAAAGTCCACGTAACGCTGGCATCAATTAGATGTGGGGATTAAGAGAGAGGAAGGAGTTAGGAAGCCTCAGCAATTTTGAGTCTGAGTGACGAGTAGACTCCAATACCATGAACTGCCATAAAGAACACAGGAGAATCAGGGTTGAAAAGACAATGTTGGGAAATGTTGTTTGAGTTGACTATTGGACAACCCACTGGAAATGTTTAGAGGGAATTGAAAATATGAGGCTCAGCAGCACCTGGGTGGCTCAGTCGGTTAAGCGTCCGACTTCGGCTCAGGTCATGATCTCACGGTTTGTGAGTTCAAGCCCTGCGTTGGGCTCTGTGCCATCAGCTGGGAGCCCAGAGCCTGCTTCAGATTTTGTGTCTTCCTCTCTCTGCCCTCCCCTGCTCTCATTCTGCCTCTCTCTCTCTCTCTCTCAAAAATAAATAAACATTTAAAAAAAGAAAATATGAGGCTCGTACTCATCAATGCTTATCGCTTTCTTTATAGTAAAGAGAATTCTGCTTTTCTCAACACGTATATGGGATATATAGTAGAACCTTATTCTAAACACACCTCAGGGAACCCTAGGAGATTAGGCAAGGTTGAGGAAGAAAAGGTTTGGAAGGATTAAGAGACTTGCTATAGGGATCCCTAAGAGTTACTGAAAGAGCCATGTGCCCTCTTAATACCTGGTCTTTGTACTCTGGTGAACAGAGTCAACACAGAGAAGGCACATACCCAGTTTTTTTTCTCCATTCAGACTATTTATCATTTCTTCAATAAAAAAATTACTTCATGACTACTGAAGTATGCTATCCATTATTGTTACTATTGTGGCCCAAGAAGAAATATCCAAGGTCATTCCATTTCTCATGTGAAGCTGCCCTTTTATTTATATGGCCTTCACCCTGCCCACCAGACTGAAAATCACGAAAAGGCTGAGACAATTTTGAATCATCCAAGCTGAAAAATCTGCCTGGCACTTAGCAGATGTTTATTAAACAGTGTGCTGAGCCAGTCGGCAAAGAAGTATGCGTGACACGGTGTGTGTGTGTGTGTGTGTGTGTGTGTGTGTGTGTGTGTATACACAGGATATATATATCTCTTCTCTTGCACATCGTCTATATACTTTACTGAACTTGAAAATGAGTTATTCAAAAGCCATTTTACACATTTTCAAACCAGCATAAATGGGAAAACTAGACCTAGAGATGAATGATACTTGCTTAAAACCACACATCAACTGACTGGCAGAACTGGGAGGTAGACGCAAGAGATCCTGTCCCCCAGCAAGTCTTACAAGCTACCCTGTTTTCCTTTAATTTCCAGAATACTCAGTATTTTAAAAATATCAATATCAATCCTAAATTAACGAAATAAAAAAAAATTTTTAACGTATACAAGCATCCAGGCCGGCCACAGGTAAATTTGGAAAGTCAGCCATTTATCTTCAGGAGACTATCTCCTCCTTCTGACCCTACTTCCCAGGCATCCTGAGTCCCCATTAAGCACTGTGAAAGATCTAGCAGAATTTTCCTCCAATGTCACAAATGATCCCTTCCTTTTCCCCCATCACGGCTTTTATTCCTAATGTGACTATTCCCAGCAGCATGCCGCAGAAGAAATTTGCTGGATGAATCACCCTTGCATTGCAATAGGATCTCAGGTAGAGGGTATGTGCTGTGGAGACTGGGAGACCCTGAGTCACCCCTCTGCTTTGCCACTTAGAAGTCGTATGGCCTAGGGTTAGCTCTGCCCCCTCTCAGTTCCCTTATCTATAGGAATAGGCTTTTAGCAGGAATAAAGATAATGCACATAGGGGCCTAGCACAGGGTCTGGCATACAAAGTCACTCCCTAAACACAGCATTTCCCATCAATTAGTTTTCACAACAACGCTGGGAAGTTGTTATGAAACTGAGCATCTGAGCGGTTACAAGATTGGCTAAGAGGCTGAGCCACAATTGAACCCAGAGTTCTCAAAAACACTGAAGCGTTTACCTGACTCCAGGTCTCTCAAACTGGATATTTTTACAATCTTATTATAAGAAATAAAATTATCAAAATCGAACAACTGTGGAGCACTCACTATGAATCAGGAACCGTGTTAACCTCTTCACATGGATGACTCAATGACTCTTCACAGCATTATATGAGAACTGTTGTCATCCCATATAACAGATGAAGAAATCAAGGCTTAGAGGGTATAATTCATTGCCACACGTCACACAATAAACCAGGACTTGAACCCTTGTCTAATTCCAATCTTGACTTCTTAAGTGCTACACATACCTGACTAACTTGGTATCGTTTGACTAAGTCCAAACATGAAATAAGTGGAAATTTCTTATGCTTATAGCTCATAACCCCTCTGAGACCAAGGCTAGTTCACAAATTAAACAGAAACAAAACTATACCAAAAATACAATTTAAATTAATACTACTTGAATGTGATGAATGGGTGTTCACTGGAGTTGGATGTCTCTCCCAAAGCCAGTTCTTTCAGCATCACAGGCTTGCATTCCTTTGGGCCTTATGACAACCAGTTCCAGCTTTTCTCTCAATTCCAACTACAGGGAACCTCTGCATGTACGCTCGCTGCCATCCTAGCATTAGGCCTCCATTGGGCACTACTAAATTGCTTAGTGTTTGATCAGCCACTGTTCTTTCTCAATAGGCCACAACAATTAAAACATCATCATAGATATAAACTCAAAGATGGGCTGCTGGCAAGGCACGTTCAATTGACAAGGGAACCACCCAAAACATGCAGACAAAAAGTATATTTTATATACATATATGTATGCGTGTAATATCATATATATGTATGTGCACACATGTTATATTGCTGGGAGAGTTGTATAAAATATTGCCATGGAATTAAGAACACCTTTAAAATTCCTAGAACACACAGTCCTCGGCAGACGGGTCACATCAAAATTTACTGTTCATATTCACTGCATTCCATCAGGATGATTCCTTCATTCAGCCACAGTCATTAAAGATGGACTCCAGCTTCCTCCTACCACCGGCAAGACACAGATACCAAAGAAACACCATGATGGAGATAAGCAAGTACGAAATTTCTTGGTCTTAAGCAGTTTACAACCAGACATTTGCTAAGGTTAAGGAGAAGAACAGTAATTGTTTATAATGAAAATTCAGATGGGTCAATACTACATAGCTAAAGAGTTGCAGTCAACTCTTGAAAAGGAAAGAAAGAAAATGATGCATTCTACTAAAAATCTCCAATGAGTCAAAAGGCCTGTTCTATTCATGTGGATAGTTCCTTCCCCTTTCCACTCAGGACAGAGTTCAAAGAATGAGCCTAAGTGCAGCAGGCCATGTTATTCACAAGAAACAAGAAAAACCTCAGGATGGATTTGGCACTTTGTGCGTGTGTGTGGATACCGAGAGCAATACTGATGTAGACCATTCTGGCATCAGAAGTAGAACAAATAGAATTTAAAGTCATTTCCCATTTTATAATCCTATGATAAAATGTCCCCTCTTTACCACAGACTGAATTCTAGTGAAAAATGAAAGGAAGTAAAAACAAAAACTTGGCATCTTAACATTCTTTCCTCCCTTTTAACCAACTTATAGTAATAACTGACGTAGGTGCTTTACATTTTATAGAGTGATTTTACACACAAAAAGAGCCATCAACAACAACAACAACAACAACAACAACAACAACAACACCCCAGCACTTTTACCTAAAGCAGCCAGTCATTACATACATAAGCATGGTTTAATTATGGTTTTGAACATAGCATCCAGCATAAAAACAGGATGGTGAAAGACTGCTATAAATTATAAGGAATTTGAAGGCAGAAAGTTCCATTTCTGAATTTACAGAGTAATCTTCATATAAGATAATGCTGATGTAGGCAATTATAAGGTTTCTAGAGGTACTTTTTCACTGTATTTAAAAAGGTTTCTTTCTTGAGTAGTCATTCCCTCTTAGGACTTTTCTATACTTCTGGCAATTTTCTCCCCAAATCCTCTTTGTGGTCCAAGAGCACTTCTAAAAACTGTGACCAAGTATTTTTATTATAGTTGAAAGCAAAACTTACTAACATGTGTTTTCAAGTAAGTCTAAAAGTGATTTACTTAGTTTAATTCTTAAAATTGGTAAAAATTAGAATGAGTGAGGTAGAGATAAATGTATACGGATCCTTTACTTCATAAATTTCATGTAAACAGACTTCCAAATTCAAGCAATTCCAGACCTAATAAATTCAATCCAAACGTTGAAAATCCCCTGGGGCAGAGAAGATGCCAATGATCTCAGATTGCCACATTTTCTTCTTCTTCCTGGGTGCCCAACTAAACTGCATTGTCTCATCTTCATGCATTTAGATGAGGGCATAGGACTGAGCTCTGGCCAAGACAGTGTAGGCAGCAGTGATGTAAGACCACTTCCTGCCCTCTAAAACCTTGCATACCATCCTCCATGTTCCATCTCCTCCTTTGTGCCCCCGTAAGATGAGAAAATCCAGTGGAAGATTCTAAGGACCACAAGACAATGGAGTGTAATGGGTATAAGGTTTCTTTTGTGGGGTGATGAATATGTTCTATAATTGACTGCAGTGACAGTTGCACAACTCTGTGAACATATTAAAAATCACTGAATTACACAATTTAAGTGGGTGAACTATATGGTATGTGCATTATATCTCAATAAAGCTGTTCTCCAAAATGAACAAAAAAGACACAATGGAGTCACTACCTGGAAGACACATGGATCCCTGAATCACCAAGTGGAGGGTAGTTGTTATAATGTAAGCAAGAAATAAAATTTCTGTTGTGCCTAGGCATTGGGTTTTGGGGGACTGCGTGTTATAGCAGTTAGCTACCTTTTACAGTACTTTCTAGAATAAGAAGATCTCACATCTCAGCTACTTAATACTTCAGATTCCGCATCCATAAAGGAAACAAGTGAACTAAGTCAGTGTTTCCCAAAGTATGGTATGGTGGTAACTGAGGTGGTTTTAGGTGGAACTTGGACAAACATTTGTTTTTATTGTTTTTAGTTTCATGGTTACCATTTATTAATGGTTTTCCGTTTACTGAGTGATACAGCTGCCTTTCAAAGTTAAGTGTATTTAAGGAAAAAGAACACGGAAGTATTTAGAGGAAACATTAAGTCAATAACAGCACTATACAGATGGCATATATATATGCCAAAATCACGTAAGTAGCAGGCACAATGGCTGAAGTTTGGGCAACACTGGGTTAAATGACCTCTTCACGTCCAATGTTAACGTTCCTCGATTTTTGTTATTTTGTACTTGTCACTGTATTCCTCCAATACCTGGCCTGCCCGGTATACCTCCCATGCCATGAGTTAAGAGTACACTGGGGTTACTGACATGCGTGTGACAAGAGTCAATCCACAGGTGTACATTCGGCTAAAACACCATGAATGTGACACATCATAATTCTCGGCTACCTCTCTCCTCAGAGACATGCATTCCTGCACTATTCCCAAATGCCTACTTGTACCTAGTTCACCAAGTTTCAATATTCCTTACTGATAAGCTACAGAAGATGCACAAATAGAGAATGGGTTTTTAAAGCAACATTTGAATTCTGGGCCAGACTTTCACTTGGACACATTTCCTGCCGAAGGTGCCGTATAGGTACATGTTTTACTGAAAAATGAGAAGTTATATGAAACTTGGTGTTCGGATTTGAGCTCTGAATCTGGCGGCGTAGGTACAAAATGATGAGACTCCCTGGGTGAATTTAAATATACTAAATCAGAGCATCTGATTTAGTCCATATTTGAATAATAAACACAATAATAGGTTAACACTTACACAGCACCATGTGCCGGGTACTATCCCATGAGTTTACATAAACTGACTCACTTAAGCCTTCTAATAACCATTATATGACTCCATCTCTCCAAAAATGTCAAGAGCAAAAACACTGGAAAATCTGCAACGGGGTCTCAGTGGCAGGAAGGGCCCTCACGTGGCAGATCTGTCAGGGAGGACAGCCCATGGCCAGGATGTAGTATAGGTAATGCCACATGCTCAGCATGCTGAGTTAGATATCATCAGTTTCTGGGTGGTCACAATCACTACCTACCTTAATATTTATGTTTATAAGCACAATATCGTGGAAATACTTCATTTCTCTTGACTATTATAATTTGAGTATGTATGTTGATACCTGGAGCTTGGTTCGTATCATCTAAAACAACAGGTGTTTATCAGATTGTAAGCACAAATTATAGAGTTCTTAAAACATAAATTAATTCTGTTAATTGCTATACCTAAACATTCATCTTTCATGGAGCCTCCTTTGAAAGAGACAGAAGCCCACAAAATCACCTTCTACACTAGATTCTGATTAACTTTGTAACTTTATCACCCCAGGTTTTTATATTTTTTTATATTTATTTATTTATTTGAGAGAGAGAGAGAGAGAGAGAGAGAGACAGAGCATGGGGGGCGGGGGGACAGAGAGAGAGGGAGACATAGAATCCAAAGCAGGCTCCAGGCTCTGAGCTATCAGCACAAGGGCCCCATGTGGGGCTTGAACTCACAAACTGCAAGATCATGACCTGAGCTGAAGTTGGACACCCAACTGACTGAGCCACTCAGGCACCCCAATCCCAGGTTTAACAAAGCTGTCTTAATCCTCACACATTTACTACAGTCTTCCCAGGTTCACATGAAATCTTACTGGGAGACAAATTTCTCTGTAACTCCAGGATTTCCAGCTAGAATGATGTCAGATGCCTCTTTAGCAAGAATTTAGAAATATGGGCTATACTTCCTACCTGCTGAGACCTATAATCCAGGGAGTAAATAAGACACACACACACACACACACACACACCCTTTGTTGTCTAACAGGACTAACGAGGGTTCCCAGCCAATACTTATTTTAAATTTGGGGCAAGAAATAGAAGAGTAATCACAGAGAAAGCATTATCTTGGGTCTGCTGGGTCTCCAGGGTGCCAGGCAATCACAAGTCCAGAGACAATGTGGCGGATCCACTGCTAGAGAAAAGGGCTGGATATTTCTGTCCACCTGAGAACTCTGCCTAAAAGAAGGTGAGATCAGAAACAGACTGACCAATGACAGTGATGAGAAGAGGCTAAAAACTGACTTTAAATATAGGGGTGCGTGGGTGGCTCAACTGGTTAAGCATCTGACTTCAGGTCAGGTAATGATCTCGTGGTTTGTGAGTTCGAGCCCTCTATTGGGCTGTCTGAGGTCGGCAAGGAGCCCACTTCGGATCCTCTGAATCCCCTTCTCTCTGCCCCTCCCCCGTTTGCGATCTCTCTCCCTCCCTCTCTCTCTCTCAAAAATAAACACTTTTTTTTTTAATTTTTTTTTTCAACGTTTATTTATTTTTGGGACAGAGAGAGACAGAGCATGAACAGGGGAGGAGCAGAGAGAGAGGGAGACACAGAATCGGAAACACGCTCCAGGCTCTGAGCCATCAGCCCAGAGCCTGACACGGGGCTCGAACTCCGGGACCGCGAGATCGTGACCTGGCTGAAGTCGGACGCTTAACCGACTGCGCCACCCAGGCGCCCCAATAAACACTTTTTTAAAGTGACTTTAAATATAAAGTCAGAAATTTTTAGGGAAGAAACTTGCAAGTTGATCAACTTCCAGAAAAAATTATGTGAATTATGCGCGCAACAATTAACAATATTGCTAGAATCTCTTTATTAACTTACTGAACATGCCACAATATTTTGAGTCCTGTTTTAATGTTTTAACATAGCACAGTCGGTGCATCATAACAGTGGAGAGCACAGACAGTTTCAGTGTCAGGCAGGCCTGTGTTTAAATGCCAGATCCGTGGCCCTGTGCAAATTAACTGACCTCTTTTAGTCTCCATTTCCTCATCTGTAAAATGGGAATATTAAAATAACCTAACCTAGATTATCATGAGGATTAATTTTGATATGCTCATAAAGCACTCAGCACAATATCTGGCCCATCGCCATCACCAATATGTTATTTTAGCATAATTATTTTTGCCATTAAAAATAAGATTTCTACAATTTTTCAACATTTAAACTTTTCTCCCCCACATATAGTCTCTAATTTTGTTATAGAATTCAAGAAAAAAAAGACTTAACAGAAATCTTTTGAATATTTTATATTATTTCTTTAGGTAACATACCAGTATTTCTTCACTTTCTCTGTTGAGGAATCCATAAATATTCCAAGAACTCAAAAAATAGAGGAGTATGCAATTAAGCTTGACCACAGTGCATAAAATATCACAAAGCACACTAGGAAAAGAGGATAATAGCAGAAATACTTTTTTGCCTTAAGCAAAATAATATTTTAAGTAATTTTAAAAGTAAGTTAGTCTTGGGGGCACCTGGGTGGCTCAGTAGGTTGACTGTCTTGACTTCTCAGCTCGGGTCATGATCTCACGGTTCATGAGTTCAAGCCCCACATCGGGCTCACTGCTGTCAGCCTGTCAGTGCAGAGCCTGCTGAGATCCTCTATCCCCCCTCCCTGCCCCTCCTCCGCTTGCATTTTCTCAAAATTAAAAAGTAACTATTCAAAAAAAGTAAGTTAGTCTTACATATCAATTACTATAAAAATGTAGAAAAAGTCCAGCAACTACTTAGGATAATATTTGCTGAGCATTTACTTACTACATGCTAGATAATGTGCGAAGCACAAGAGATACAGAGATTTAAAAATACGCCATTGTATTTACCCAAGATAAATGAAAGGTATCTGACCATACAAAGACATGTACAAGTATATTCATAGCAGCTTCTTTCTAATAGCTGAAAACCGGAAACAACCCAAATGTCCATCAACAGGTGAATGGATACACAAATAGTGATATATCCATACAGTGGAATACTACTCAGTAATAAAAAAATACACTATTGATACAACCAAATAGATGTATTTAAAAATAATATGCTAAGTGAAAGAAGCTAGTTTAAAAAAAATACATGCTATATGAGTTTATTCTAGAATACTAGTAAACATGCAAACTAATCTATAGTGTCAAAGATCAGATCAGTGATAACTAGGGATGGTGGGAATGAAAAGGGAGGTATGAATTACAAAAAGGCACGAGGAAGATTTTGGGGGTGATGGATGTGTTCATTTTATCATAGTGATGGTTTCACTGGTGTGTACATATATTAAAACTCATCAAATAATACAATTTAAATGTATGCAGTTTACTGTGTATTGATTATACCTCAATAAAACTAAAGAAAATATGGCCCCTGCCCTCATGGAACTTGAAATTGATTAGACTTGGAAACTATGAAATTCTTTGCTAATAATTTTGTGTTCTAAATCATAGACTTAAAAAGAAAAACCAACAAATCCAACAAAAGAGAAAAATAGGTATAAAGATTAAGCAAAATGGCACCTGAGTGGTTCAGTTGGTGAAGCATCCGACTCTTGATTTTGGCTCAGGTCATGATCTCACGGTTTGTGAGTCTGAGTCCTGCATCTGGCTCTGCGCTGACAGCACGGAGCCTCCTTGGGATTCTGTCTCCCTCTCTCTCTGCCCCTTTTTCATGCTGGCATGCACATGCGCTCTTATGCCCTCTCTGATAGATAGATAGATAGATAGATAGATAGATAGATAGATTTTTTTTTTAAATTTTTTTTTCAACGTTTATTTATTTTTTTGGGGGACAGAGAGAGACAGAGCATGAACGGGGGAGGGGCAGAGAGAGAGGGAGACACAGAATCGGAAACAGGCTCCAGGCTCTGAGCCATCAGCCCAGAGCCCGACGCGGGGCTCGAACTCACGGACCGCGAGATCGTGACCTGGCTGAAGTCGGACGCTTAACCGACTGCGCCACCCAGGCGCCCCGATAGATATTTAAATTAAGCAAAACAACTTCACTTTACAAAGGGCTGCAAGTAGGTAATCAATCAGCTCTCATTTCAGTGAAGGTTATACCTTAGTATTTGTCCCAATTTAGAAACAACTCATCCATCCATCCAATTCATCCAGCATTAAATTAATTTCTGGTAGAGAAATAAAATTAATTTTACACCTTCCCCTAAAGTTGGTACCTGCTCCTACCCTCTTCTTTCTTCCGGTCTCATTACTCCCTTTCTCAAGGCAAGCATGATGAAGGCCACCTACTGGAAGCTCAGTGAGCACAGACGTACTGCCTCTCCAGCACCTACAACAGTGCTGGCATGTCATAGCCTGGCACAGGGCAGGTGCTCAATGACTTGGTTGAGTAAGTCAATGAATGGACGAGGACATGCGTGAATAGGAGGGGCTTCGGCTAAGTGGACAGGAGGCCTTCCTTAGGTTTAATTTCATATTATCCAGTCAGAGCCACCATGTGACTATTTCAGAGAAGAAGTTGGCTGCTTTCATTTTTGCCATTGCTCTCTCAGATATCTGCCACAACGGTGGGTCCAGGCATGCCAAGAACTGCCAGGATCCAAGAGGAACTCTCCGGATCCAAGAGGCCCTGCTTCCTCGGTCCCCTGTTCAACTGAAGTGTCCTGCCACATGTGAACACCCAACTCACAGAGTAATGGTCATGTTACGAGCCTCCGAGATACTCTGAACTACTGCCAGGGGATCCCTCCTCAACCACAGATGGGAATCATTGGGTCTGACCCTGCAAATCTGTTTACCTTCTGGTTTTTTTAAGCAGCCAAAGAGAAGGAAGGCCCTCAGACCAAGGTTTCAGTTCTTGCATCTCTATGGTTAACACCGACTAGTAGCGCTCTGCTACGGTACCAGGGATTCTGAGAGCCACGTGTATGTGTGTGTGCGTGCATGTATGTCCAAGGCTCTCTAGTGGACACGTCATGTGTGCAGGGGTTTTTTAGTGCCACTTTATCTTCAAGAAAGCCGAAATACCTAGAATCACACAAACAAGAGGAACTTGGGAGACATAAACTTTGTGAGTTTCGGGGTGGGTGAGAGTTACAGACAGCTAACAGAGCAGGACAGAAAGTGCAATTTCCAGGATGGGTGGTGGGGGGCAGTGTCACCGGTGAGCACACAGTGGCCTGTTCTGTGGCTTTTGCATGCGCAAGGGACCTACAACTTCAGCACTGAGGGTACAATTCCCACCCAACCCCCAGGAACGCCACCATGGCCAAATGGACTGATGAAGTGGTATTGCAGAAAAACAGTAGCCCTGGGAGAGGGAAGCCCCTGTGGCCACCACCCCACAGGCTCCCCCAGGAGGCCAGCCTGTGACCTGGAGGCAGGACTGAGTTTCTGGACAGGCGAAAAGTTGCGGGGCTCACGGGCCCTCAAGAACCTTACCTCCACCTTGCCCACACTTGACCAGTTCCTCCACTAAGAAAAACCCCTCTCTCTGCTTATGTGACGTGAGTGGAGGGCAAAGATGCATGCGTGCAAGTATAAACTGTAAATCTGTATTTTCTAAAAATGAATGGAGCTTCGCTAGGATACTGCAAAAGCGGAACATTCACTTGGTCTTTACATAACTGTCTGCAGGACCCCTATATATTTCTCCAGTTCTCTCTAGTGTTAAGAGGATCACACTGCAGTCTGTTTTCTCAATACCTCCAAAATATTAAGCTGCAAATAATGGCAGCTTCTCCAGACCAGCATGCTGCCTCTAGGGAAGCAACATCCCTTCCTTTTTCTTCTCCCCCAGTGAAGACAATCAGCCAGCAGTGCTGGGAACAATGCCTTCCTTTTGCTTCTGTTCAAGCCTGGGGGTGGGAAAGGGAGTGAGAGAGGGTGAAGAGATCAAGGAAGATGGGGAAGGGGGAGGGAGAAGGAATCACCATGAGAACACTGGCAAGAAAGACAAAATGTGAGTCTTAACGCAAGATGTCTAGTAAGAGAAGAGGAATCACCCTTCAGAAGAGGAACTCTCCCTTCAGAAAGATATTCAAAGAAAAACACACAGATGGCCTCATATGTGTTCCATGGGTTTCTGTGGGTCTGATGGGTACTAATCATTCCTTTACTATGGTTTCTATAGGAATAGCCACTTTGTGTTGCAAATAATCAACAGAAAACTTTTGTAATAAAACCTGTCAACTGGGAAACTTCTATAGATAAAATGATTTTAAAAACAATTTCTTCTGGGGCACCTGGGTAGCTCAGTTGGTTAAGGTCCGACTTCGGCTCAGGTCATGATCTCACGGTTCATGGGTTCCAGCCCCTCGTCGGGCTCTGGGCTGATAGCTCAGAGCCTGGAGCCTGCTTCAGATTCTGTCTCCCTCTCTTTCTGTCTCTCTCAAAAATAAATAAATATATATTTTTAAATTTTTTAAAAAACAAAACAATTTTTTCCAAGTGTGCCTGGGTGGCTCAGTCGGTTAAGCCTCTGACTCTTGATTTCAGCTCAGGTCATGATCTCATGGTTTGTGAGATCAAGCCCCACATCAGGCCCTGTGCAGAGCATGGAGCCTGCTTAGAATTCTCTCTCTCCCTCTCTTTCTCTTTCTCTCTCTCTCTCTCTGCCTCTCCCCTGTTTGTTCTTTCTCTCTCTCTCTCTCAAAATAAATAAATAAATATTACAACAAAACAAAACAATTTCTTCTACTGACTGGATGCTTGACGACATCATGGAAGCTCTCTTGATATGTTTAGGGGTGAGAGCATTAAGGCTCTACGTAAGATGAGTACTCCCTATCTTCTGCAGATGGACACTAAAGCAACTGTAGAGGAAAGGACAGGACTTCTACTGGGTAACGGGAGTGGGAGGGATTTGCTACATGACCACGGACGTGGAGGGAAGTGTGAGTCAGGGTTAGGTAGCTGGGTGCTGGGTACATGGAGGTCACCTGACTACCCTGTCTACTCTTGAGTATGTTTGAAACTTTCTGTAATAAAAGGCTAAAAAATACTTCTCTCCATCACATTTTTTTAATGCTTATTTTTTTTTAATTTATTTATTTTGAGAGAGACAGACACAGCCAAGTGGGGAAGGGGCAGAAGGAGAGAGTCCTAAGCAGGCTCCACGTTACCAGTGCAGAGCCTCACACAGGGCTCGAACTCACAAAACCCTGAGATCATGACCTGAGCCAACACCAAGAGTCGGATGCTCAACCAACTGAGCCACCCAGGCGCCCCTAATGTCTATATATTTTTGAGAAGGGGTGGGGGGAGAGAGGGAGAGAGAGAGAGAGACAGACAGAGAGAGAGAGAGAGAGAGAGAGAGAGAACTATGGGGGAGGGGCAGAGAGAGACAGGGACAGAGGATCTGAAGCAGGCTCCACACTGACAGCAGAGAGCCCAATGTGGAACTCGAACTCACAAACCATGAGATCATGATCTGAGCTGAAGTCAGATGCTTAACTGAATGAGCCAACCAGGTGCCCCTCTCCATCACATTTTTCAAAATCCTGATCAAAGTTATAGGATCTACTTATAAAAAAATATTTGTGAGAATATAAGAAGTGTCCATTACAAATTGGAAAAAAAGTAGATTTGATCACTTTACTTAATTGCCACTAATAAAGCTTTGGTTATACTTGTGGTAATGTCTCCACCAGATTCAGAAGAAGAAACGATCCCAGATGTTAACACAACTGCTCTTAGTGGTCACATTCACACAGCTTCTTGCATCCGTCAATCTCAAAATGCTCAGTAATTAATTACAGAACCGCTGACCCTGTTGAAGTAGTGAGTTATTTAGCATCTGCATTTTATAATTGAGTAAATGGAGCACTGAGGTCAAACAACTGACCAAGGGCAAACGAAGATACAGAAGTCCAGGCTGTACTGCTATGCTCTTTATTGGCGATCACAGCTGAGGGCCATAGTGAAACTATTCATCCCCTCTTAGTTTACGATCACTAATGCAATGAACTTTTTAACACTCTGGCAAAAGTTAATCTGTGTTGCAGAATACATTCTAAGAGATGCCCCCAATGCCAAATACAAAATCCCCATGGCCCAGAGAGCAAGGCCACGCCCTGTGAGCCCACCAGCACTTGCAATGGGGACAAGGTCTGTTTGGTTTTCTCTTCCTCATTCCCTCACCTCCCTTCTGGAGGGTGTGATGCTTCACTCCACCTAGACAGCCACCAGCCTTGGAAGGCTTTCGAGGAACATGTAGGAGTTATTGTAGTAAGTACAGTGAGTACATCTGAAACCTCCATATTACCAGGCACAGGCTTTAAAGTGGATTCCGAAAGAGAGGTGGCTTTTTTCATCAATCACTAAGGTAATATCATGTCAAACCATAAGAAATTGTAAGTCCAAAATGATCAAATATTGGTGATTTCTGATCAACGGAATACATTTTGTATATTTAGTGCACTTTCATCCTACTCACACACTTCATCTGAAATACAAACCATTTGTACTTTTCCTAACTTCTGCTTAATTATAACCACAGTTATGATTTGTGAGGCTCTTGTTACGTAGCCGATGCCTGAAACAGACTGAACATTGCATGAGAATGGGAACGGTGCCCATTCTCTGGTGTGATTACCAACAGCACCCAGCATGGTCAGAACCCAGTCAACGAATGGTATTGACGACCCAGGAAACTGTTGGAATTTGTATTAGATTTAACTTAACCAGATTTTAAAAGTCTGACAGTTGGGACGCGTGGGTGGCTCAGTTGGTTAAGTGTCTGACTCTTCATTTCAGCTCAGGTCATGATCTCATAGTCGTGAGATCGAGCCCAATGCAAAGCATGGAGCCTGCGTGGGATTCTCTCTCTACCTCCCTTTGCCCCTCCCCTGCTTGCACTCTCTCTCTCTCTCAAAAAAAAAAAAAAATCAGTTAATCTAGAATAATAGCAGCTCTTTTAAATCATACACTATTTTGATCGCTAACCTGATAGCTGTTTTCTTGTTGACAGAGGTTTCCGTGTGAACGTCACAATCTGGAAATTTTTCATTCCTGGTTATGAAAGAAAGCAGGTCACACTGAATAGTTTACGTCCCCAAATCAAAAAGTCTTATATAGTCCACAGACAAGATAACAGACAAGGCTAGGAATTAACTGAAATATCCTCACGCCTTTCTATCGTCTCTCTCATGCCACCTCAGCCCTTCACTCTTTTAGTCAATATTTCTGCAGTGTCTGCTCTCCTCCCCAGGAATTTCCACCTGAGTGGCAAGAAATGATTACTCATAAGGCAATACGGAAAGTTCTTCACTGAGCAAAACGCAGTGGGACATAAAGGAAGAAGAGGTTAATTCTTCCAGAAAAAGAGTCTGAGAAGGCCGCACAGATGAGCTGCCTCTTCGAGCAGAGCCTTGAATCGCGAATGAGAGCTTTCCCAGCAAAGAAAGGAGAGATGTGTTTTTACATAGGAAACCTCACAAGCGAAGGTCGGTCACTACAAAAGAACATGGCAGGGCAAGCCTGGTTGTGTGTAGTATTTTCCAACGAATGGAGGGATGGGCGGAAGAGGCAGGAGACGAGATTGGGAAGGTGAGTCAGGATCAGGTTATGAATGGCTCTGCATGGAGTGCTGAGGAGTTGCGTCATTAATCTTCCAGGCAATGAGGAACTGTGGCCTCAAGGGATTATATTTTAACATGCAAAGGTCCCCGCCGCTGAAGACAGAAAGCTGAGCCTGGTTCTGTCACTGGGTGGGACTGTTCTTCGGGGAAAGAAAAAGTGGGTAGCTTTTTGACAAATAAAAGGATGAACCACTATCCTTTGCTTTATCTCCTTAGACTAAGAGCCAGCAGGATTCCACAACAAAGTTCTCATTGCTCAAGAGCAAAGATGCTGCAGCCAGACTGCCTGAGTTTGGATCCCGGCTCTGCCACTTACTTGCTGTATCCCCTTGAGCAAGTCACTTAACTTCTCTGGGCTTCAGTTTCTCTAGCTATACAAGGGGATGAGTACTAGCAAACAACTTCATACAGTTGCTGTAAACTTAAAAAGTCAAGTCATATTGGGGCGCCTGGGTGGCTCGGTCGGTTAAGCCTCCAACTTCGGCTCACAGTTCGTGAGTTCGAGCCCCACATTGGGCTCTGTGCTGACAGCTCGGAGCCTGGAGCCTGCTTCAGATTCTGTGTCTCCCTCTCTCTCTGCCCCTCCAATGCCCATGCTCTGTCTCTCTCTGTCTCTCAATAATAAATAAACGTTTAAAAAAAAAAAAAAAAAAGTCAAGTCATAGGAAGCTCTTGGAATAAAACTGACAAGTGGTAAGTGCTCAATAAGTTTAGCTATTAATGTTCTTTTTCAAAACCATATTACCCCTTAGGGAAAATAAAAGCAAAAGCCACTAGCTCTTTTTAAGAAAAGTCCCTCCTACCTACCTTCTAGACTCCAGAGAATGATGCCAAATTTGACTTATAAAATAAACTGGCATGAACGAGATTCTTCCTTGGGTCTTAACAGCATCAATACCCTAAAATTACAGAGGGACACAATAGAACAGACAAGTGTCTACCCATATCTACTCTCTCCAACCAGAAAAAAAAGAGATTAACCTTTACTTCATGGGTTTTACAACCCATGTTTTTAAATCCTGTTTTTAAAAAGGACGGTTGACGCTTCATGTGACTGTACTATTTTTATTCTTTGGGGCTGTTATTTTAGTTCTGTCTTATAGTATGAAACCAATACTGAATCAGCAAGCAACTATATTAGCACTTCCTTTTTACGTTAGAAACAGTTCATCTCTGGCAACTCACAGCCTTCACACACAGTAGCAGAGAGCACACTTGGTCAAAATTTGGTCAAAGTCTCTTTTCTTTCAGGGCAGAAGAGTAATGTTACAAAGACACACTTTTACCAGTTTGTTAGGCTTTCTTAAAGGCTAATTCAATGGTCTGGTTAATATAAAGATCAAATACAGGTCTGACCCGGAGGTTAACACACAATTTAGCCAGCCAGAAAGTCTCACAAAATTACCCAGAAGCAGTGCAGAGTAATGGTTCAGAGCTTGAGAATCAGACAGTCTGGGCTGGGATCCTGGCTTTGCCGTGGTGGCTGGCTCTGTAACCTTGAGCAAGCTGTAAAACGGGAATGGAAACGGTATCTTCCTTACAAAGTTAAGAGGATTAAAGTTAATGATTATGAAGCTTGTAAGACCTTGCATAATATAAGGTAAGCACTATGGAAGTTTAGTAAATTTTAAAAAAGGGGGGGGGGGACCTGAGTGGCTCAGTCAGTTAAGCGTCCTACTTCAGCTCAGGTCATAATCATGCGGTTTGTGGGTTCAAGCCCCACGTCAAGCTCTGTGCTGACAGCTTGGAGCCTGGAGCTTGCTTCAGATTCTGTGTCTCCCTCTCTGTCCCTCACCCACTCGTGCTCTGTCTCTCTCGAAAATAAACATTTTAAATAAATAATCGGGGGGAAAAAAAAAGGCTTACCAAAGGCTCCAAAGCCCTTCTGTTCCCGAGACCAAAACGCAATCTTTATTTTCATTATGCAAAAAGATGTGTACCCAGAAGGACCTGGAAGTGACAGGAAGAATGTTCTCCATTGTCTCTGCTTTTAAAGTAGAAATTAGCTTCCTTCTTAAGGTGTTTTTTGACCCATCAGATACAATAATTTGTAATATTCCATTTGCCAGATACTCATAAACAAATAGCCTTGCAGGGTAAGTATTTCCTCCATTTCCAGAGAAAGAAAATGTGACTCAGAGTTTTATTAATTGCCTGATGTCACAGCTGGTAAATGACAGATCAGGATTCAGAGCAGATCTATCTGGCTTCAAAGCCCACTACACGGTCCCTTAGGAAGCTGCCTCCCTAGAAGATAAACAGTCCTAACTGGACCAGATTTGATGATTTCAGATTTACTTCTTACTAATCCCAACTTCTTACTCACACCTGATCCTGAGTATCTGACTACATAGTGAGATACCTGTCTTTATGTCTTTCTTTTATATCTCTCTTTAACATGATTTGGAATAAATCCATCATATACATCCTTGAACCTGGATCCCATTCACTCATTTACTAATCATTTATTATTTGCCACAGGTTGCTAAGCAATGCCTTCACCTGCCTTGCGAAGTTTAGAGATTAGAGAAAGACTGAAAAAATAATTGCACCAATAATTTATTACATGGAGATAGGAGATACAAAGTAAAAGTGAAAGGGGCACTTGGGTGGCTCAGTCCGTTAAGCATCTGACTCTTGGCTTAGGTTCAGGTCACGATCTTGAAGTTCATGGGTTCGAGTCCCAAGTCTGGCTTCGTGCTAATAGTGTGGGCCTGCTTGGGATTCTCTCTCCCTCTCTCTGCCCCTCCCTCTCTCTCTCTCTCTCTCTGACTCAAAATAAATAAATAAACTTTAAAAAAGGTAAAAGTGAAAGATGATATTATACAGGGAACATTAATCTAACCTGGGGAATCAGAGAGTTTGTACTGAGTAAGTGATATTTAAGCTGAAACCTGAAGGAGATGTTAGCCAGTTAAGGGAGGGAAAATATGGATTCTAGACAGAGGACACAGCAAACGTATAAGCTGTAAAGGTGGAAAGGAGCTGGGTGCCTTCAAGGAACAGAAAGACTGGTGAGCTGGAACGCTAGAGTGAGGAACAGAAGGAATTGCAGATTAATGTAGACAGGCAGGCAGGCTGCTTGACCATAGGCCATACTGAGGATTTTTAAGATTTGAATTGGGGAAACAAGAAGCTCCTAAAGGGCTTGAAGCAGGAGAGGGACATGGCTATATTTGTGTTTTTAAAGATCACTATGGCCTTCAGGTACAACAGACTGGAGAGGGCACAACATGAAAAGAGGAGTATAGTAGAACATGGCAGAGATCCCTAGTTGTCTGCCCATCGTATCCATTTCTCATCAGTAACAGAACCCCGACTTTTACTTGGGTACATTGATACTGAGTCTAAAAGACTATTTCTCAGCACCCTCTGCAGCCAGGTATGGCCATGCGGCTACATTCTAGTCAATGAGATCTAGGTGGAAATCCTATGTGGAGCATAAGGGAAAACTGTTAAAGGGACTTAACTCGGATAGGAAAAGTCCTTTCTTGCTTTTCTGTCTTTCTTCCTTCTTCCAGCCTGCAATGCAGTCAAGATGGCTGGAACTCCAGCAGTCCTCTTGGGCCAAAATGAAAGATAGAAGCTAAGACAATGGAAGGGAAAGCCAGGATCCAAGGTGCCTGGGTTGGATCCACCACACCCATTCAGGACAGCCTGCTTCCTTCCGGTCTTTTTCCACCCCCACATTGAAAAAAAAAGTTCTGTTTTGTTTAAGCTACTATTACTTAGGTGTCCTATGTGATATATGGCCTATGTTAATTCTAACTGATACAAGGGCTACTGTATTTATCCAAGAAGAGGCAGTGACAGCTTGGATCCTGGTGGTATAGAGACAGGGAAAAGGGCAAGACTGAGATATATTTAGAAAGCAGAATTAGCAAACCCTGTTGGGAGTCCAGACATGAGAGAGGGTGAGGGAGAGGGGTAACTTCAGACCAACTCCCAGGTTTCTGGCACCAGCAACTGGGTAGACCATGGTACAATTACTGAGTTAGAGTGATGGGGACATCCTGAACATCTTTTCATACATTTTGGAGTTGAGATGCCTGAGGAAACTCTTAGACCACAGGATAGACATCAGGCTGGGAAATATAGATTGGAGAAGTCATCAGGAAGCACACAGATGCTAACCGAAGCCACTGGAATGGACAATGCCTTTTAGGGCAAGTACAGAATGGGAAAAAAGGCCCTAGAATAGAACCTCAAGGAGTACCAACTCTTGAAGGGGACAAGAACGAGCAGCCAGAAAGGAAGTTCACATGAGGAAATAAATGCCAATTATTCACTGCATGAACAAGAAGGGCTTGGAGGTTATCACAGGGGCAGGGAGGTCACTTCTAGCTGGTGATGTAAGAACAAGTCAGCAAGATCTAAGAAACACAAGCAGGCCACAAGAAGGAAAAGGAAAGAGGAGAAAGGAACAGGGGAACCAGAATGTTCTCAGAATCCGGCCTGGCAGAAGGAGGCTGTGAGACTCGAGACTTGGACGGGGCTGCATTCCAAGGGAAGAAGAGAAGTAGTCTCCTTTCCCCCCAGAAAAACCAAGAGCCCGGTCAGTGGTTCGTCAGCTCTCAAAGTCAGAGTCACAGGCGCATTCCTGGGCTATCTGATTCCAGCATATTCCAGGCTTGTTTTATGGTGAACAGGCTTTTATTCTCCATCCTGGAACTTGTTTCAAACAGTTATCTTAAAATTTCCATTGTTAATTAAATAAAGTTTTAAAGGAGTACGGGGTAGAGGGTAAGGAATTTAATTTACTCAAAGCAGCATAAACAGTCAAAAAGAGAGAACAGAGTTTTACATACACTGAGGGTTTAACAGTAAGGGCAATACTACGAACTTTTCTTCAAGGCTCACTATATGGCAGACTTTGCTTTAAATTCGTTTAGTGCAAGTTTTAGATATCTCAATTGAGTCTCACTACAAGCCTATGAGGTAGTAACTACTATCGTTCCCGTTTTACAGATGACAAAACTGAGGTGCAAAGCGGCTAGGTTCACTTTAATCTAGCACCATATAAACTGGTGAGTAACAGAATCTGGGATTTGGACACTAGCCGTCTAACATCATAACCAATGCTTCTTGTTTTATTCAGAAAATTTGCTTTTCTTAACTCTAAATAAAGAACATTTCCAGTCATGACATTAACACAATTAGTGGAAAAATAATTATGCAAAACCATGGGCAGGAAAATAATTTCAACTTCACTTGAAAACTGAGAGAGCAGGCCAAAGAGAAGGTAAGCTTTCTTTTCTTTAACTGGTCTGTCTGGTAACCCAGAAAAAAAGGAACCTGGGTTTTAGTCAGCTCACGGTATCCTGACCAGCTCTTTCCCAGAACTGTTCCTCTTCTGCAAAGCCCCTTTGAATGTGCTTGAGACAACGGGATAGCACGCAGAAAATTCAGTCAGCCCTTGCTCGTGAGAACAAAGCAAGGTGTGACCCCAACACAGGACCCAGACACAGAGGAGATCAGGTGGAGGAAACTGTTCCATTTTTAGTCAAAGTTCACTGATGTAAAAGTGAGTCTGAAGTCTGGGGCCACTGGAACAAAAGAAACAATATTTCCACTCGAGACACGAATGGCAAACCTCGGTATTTCAAATGAAGGTCTTTCAGGAGAGAAAAGCCACCGAGAATTCAGAGTAGGGTGATGAGCTACAGTGAGATGTCTGGGCTAAGCAGTCGTAATTAATCATGATTTAGGTCAACGCAGAACCTTTTAAGCACCGAGGCTTTACAGACAGCACACACGCACACACACATACACACAGAAGCCGCGTATCAAAACGAGGATGTGCACAACTCAGTGAGCCATTATTAGAAACCTACCATATATCAATTCTATACAAGCGCTAGGAGGCAAAGGCAGATATAATAAGATACAAGCAGGCATAGTCTCTGGACTTTCTCAATTTTCTCTCCTATTTTTGCATTTAGTTAGTGTGCGGAGAAGAGTTAACAGAGCAGGCTTGAGACTGCTATTCTTTTTTTTTTTTTCCTTTTTTTTTTTAATGTTTATTTTTGAGACAGAGAGAGACAGAGCATGAACGGGGGAGGGGCAGAGAGAGAGGGAGACACAGAATCCGAAGCAGGCTCCAGGCTCTGAGCCATCAGCCCAGAGCCCGACGCGGGGCTCAAACTCACGGACCGCGAGATCGTGACCTGAGCTGAGCTCGGACCCTTAAACCAACTGAGCCACCCAGGCGCCCCTCGAGACTGCTATTCTTAGAAAGGTCCACTTGCCTTTCTACAGTTGGCCACTGGCTGGCTTCTGGGAACTTGGACTTTGGGAAGATCCCACCATTCCCAGCACTGGTAAGAATAGCTCTTTGTGCCTAAACTATTGGTACAAACAATATGGTTTATGCTGAGCATCTGCTTTGCCTTCTGGAGTCTGCAATGTGGTACATGCTAGACAGAGGGTGCCTATATCCCCAACCAGTCCCCAACAAAAACAAAAACAAAAACAAAAACACAAAAAAAGCTTGGGCACTGGGTCTCTAATGAGCTTCTTGGTAGACAACTCACTGATGGGAGTTTTTAAGCAGGTCCTGTGGGACTCCACTGAGAAAAGGGGTCTTGCAAGCTTGTGCCTAGTCTCCTCTGGACTTTACCCCATGTGCCTTTTCCTTCTGCTGATTTTGCTTTGTACCCTTTTGCTGTGACAAATGATAGTAATGAGTACAATAATATGCTTTGTACTCAAATGTCAACACTTTGACATTCATAGCTGTGAATCACTGAGTTCCTTCCTATGTTCTCTAAACCTTGGATTTCTCTGAAAATAAGATAGTAACACCTGCCTCAGAAGACTGTGGTGAACATTCGATAGGTGCTAGACCCTCAATAACATTATATTCTTTCCTCTTCAGGCTAACAGGTGAACGGCAGCCCTCCAGCCGTACAGCAGCCACGTTGCACAATGCCAGGCAGCCCTAAATGAGGCTCCCTTTGCCCACTCTCTCCTTCCATTGATGCCACAGAGTCAGCCCATGGCAGTTCGTGAGAGCCTACTGTGCACACCGTTTCCCTGCTCCACTTTCAGTGGCACCTTGGTGGCTGGAAATCTGCCTTGGTGGGAGTACTTACACGACAGAAACTGGCAAGTGCTGAAAAGCAGGGCTTCTCCCTCGCTTCCCAATCGCTAAACATTTACTAGGACCCCAGTGTCTACTTCATAAAAAAAAAAGACAAAAAAAAAAAAAAAAAAAAAGACAAAAAAAGATGGAGTTCCTGTCAAACAGGTTTTTCTGCCTAACCAAAAACAGCAAGCACATCTGCATTTTAAAAAGAAATAGGCTACATGAAAAGATGTTCGACACTATTAGCCATAAAGGAAATGCAAATCAAAACCACAATGAGTTACCTCTTCACACTAAGTAGGATGGCTAGAATCAACAACACAGATAATAACAAGTGGCTTAGTGAGGATGTAGAGAAATTAGAACCCCCATACATGCCTGGGGGGGGGGGGGAGTGATACAAAAAAATTGCAGCCCCTTTGGAAAATCGGCTAGCAGTTCCTAAAAATGTTAAACATAGTTATCCAATGACCCAGCAAGAGAAATGAAAATGTAGGTCTACACAAAAACTTGTACGTGAATATGCAGAGCAGCTCTACTCACAGTAGCCAAAAGGTGAAAACAACCTAAATACCCATGAACAGATGAATGAATAAACAAAATGTGGTATATCCATATAATAGAATATTATTTAGATATAAAAACGAATGAGGTACTGATACATGCTGCAATATGAATGAACCTAGAAAACATTATGCTAAGTGAAAGAAGCCAGACACAAAAAGTAACATATGATTCTATTTATATGAAATACCCAGAATAGGTAAATCCATAGAGACAGAAGGCAGGTTACTGGTTGCCAGGGGCTAGGGGTGGGGGTGGGGAGGTGGGGCTGGGAGGGAGAAATCGGGATTGACTGCCTAATGGGTATGATCTTTCTTTCTTTCTTTCTTTCTTTCTTTCTTTCTTTCTTTCTTTCTTTCTTTCTTTCTTTCTTTCTTTCTTCCTTAAGATCCATTGCTTTCCTCTCATGGCCTTCCTTGTATCAGTCTTTAGGGTTCTATGTTTAGTCTAGTTGTTTACACTGACAGCCCTTCCCTTTGAATATTTTAGTGACCCTTTTGATACCTTCCAGCTGCTTTTTCCCCCCCTTCTTTTTGTTTTGAGGAATGATCAAAGCTATATACAGTTTTTCAAGTGTTAATTATGTAGTTTTGTGCCATCTGGATTTATTTTTTTTAAGTTTGTTTTTATTTATTTGGAGAGAGAGAGAGACAACAAGCAGGGGAGGGGCAGAGAGAGAGGGAGATAGAATGCCAAGCAGGCTCCAAGCTGTCGGCATAGAACCTGATGCGGGGCTTGAACTCAAGAACCGTGAGATCATGACCTGAGCCAAAACCAAGAGCCAGATGCTTAACCGACTGAGCCACCCAGGTGCTTCAGTGCCATCTGGATTTATATGATCTAATACTTTCTGACTTTTCAGATGATCGATAGATAAAAGCAATCAAATGAGCATTAAGTAATAACAATAACTATTTTTTTTAAGATGCAGAATGTTTTCACTACCATTTTTTAATAAGATTTTCACAACTGTATGAAATAGGTAAGGCAGATACTACTCCCCACCCCCACCCACCCCCTGCCCCTGCCCTTTAGGCACAAGATTAGTAAGGTTCAGAGTAATTACATGACTCCCTGGTCCCAAAGACCAAACCAGCACTAGACCCTAGGTTTGTCGACTCCTTATTCCTACATTTGATAGTCATAGATGGTGTAGAAAATGTTGGGGTTCACAGCCAATAGCCAACAAAGAATTCCTGTGACATCTTTGGTGCAAAAAGGTGGTTTTATTAAAACCTTGGGACAGGGCCTAAGGGCAGAAAAATCTGCACTGAGGTTGTGACAAGTGACTGATTAAAATACCTTCACGTTGGGAGGGGTTAGGGATAGCTTAAAGCCATGTAAGTCTCTAAGGAATTTTGGAAGCAAGGTTTCCAAGACCTTGAGGGGGCTAGCTGCTGTCAGGAAAAGGTCATTTATTACTGTTTAGTAAAGACTCAGTCATGAGACCCTTCAGATGTTTATCAGTGGGCCATATGCTTGGAGTATGATTGCCAACATATATCTTGGGGGAGTAGAGATAAAGGAAGCTTCCAAAGGAATTTTTGGTAGCCTGCAGGGATTGGGCTAAGATTGTCTTTTGCCCTTAGCAAAGTGCCACCACAGAGGCAGCGGAGCTCCTAGGGGAAGGTCCCTCTGGACTTATCTATGGGTTGTTAAGTTGTAAGGAAATTTAATTTTTTCTTTTGCCTTTGTTTCCCACATCAATAGAGACCATCAAAAGCTAAAGACAGAAGTGCAGAATGTTAATGTGTAGAATTTAGTAATTTAAATTTATGGACTAGGAACTATTAACAAAGAATCTAATTGAACTTCTTTCTAAATAAAAACAAACAAAACAAAAAATATTTCTAGTGATGTTTAGGTGTCCATGAAAACTACGTGTTGACATGCTAAGGAAGCCTCATTTACTTGCATGTAATGTTTTGAAC